>NC_139834.1:27849187-28453544 GCF_963691815.1 Echiichthys vipera | reverse complement strand
ATGGTTGAACTGGACAACCTCCGGCTATGACAGCTCATGGCCGGGGTGGTGACTCGTCAGCTACCGGGTGCCGAACTTACCTTCCGGGCAGGTTTTTATCCGCAGTCAGTCGGTGTCGTGTGTCCTCCTCGACGGGTCTTATGAGCACAACGTGTCCGTGTCCGTGTCCGTGTCGGTGTTGGTGTGAACTTTGTAAATGTTTCATAAAAGACGCCGTTAAAGTGTCCGCAGCAGAATCGTCCGCCTGTAACGCGTGAAAGTGAAAGTCCAGAGAACCTACTCTCTGCTTCAGCTCTGCACTCGTCACCGCTGCCGTTCGACCAATCGGTGCTCGCAACGTCATCAAAAAGCCCGCATTCTGATTGGTCTAGCCCCCTCCGGCGCTGTGCTGCTGCTAACTGAACTTTGTGTTTGTTTGTTTTGGGCTCAAAATGCTGAGTTAAGAGTGAGACGGCACTTTTCGTATATCTAGTAGCGTAACGGACTCAGTTAACATCTGTAAAAGAGGGGGTTAGACGTAAGGAAGAGGTTATTATTTCTAGAATGAGTGTTGGTCACACATACACAGGAGGGCTCCTGGTTCGAATCCCGGCTGGGGCCCTTCTGTGTGGAGTTTGCATGTTCTCCCCGTGTCTGCGTGGGTTTTCTCCGGGTTCTCCGGTTCCCTCCCACAGTCCAAAGACATGCACGTGTTTGGTTAATTGATGACTCTAAAATTGCCCGTAGGTGTGAATGGTTGTCTGTCTCTGTTCGTCTCTATGTGCCCTGCGATAGACTGGCGTCCTGTCCAGGGTGTACCCCGCCTCACGCCCGATGTCAGCTGGGATTGGCTCCAGCACGACCCTTACCCCGGGATAAGCGGTTGAAGATGAATTAATGATATCTGAACAGCAATGTTGTTATTTTTAAGCTCATTTTGTTCTGCTTAATTATGTTGCTATAGGCCTAGTCTGCCGGGGGATATTCCTGTTCCTGATCCTCTGAGCTTCTCTCCTCTCTGTTTGTATCATTCATGTCTCATCGATGCATGTTACTAACTCAACTTCTTCCCCGGAGCTGTTTATGCTTTGTCGTCTAGCACAGGGGTGTCAACAGCGAATCATTTGTGGTGTCAGAGGACCTTAAACAGACAAAAAGTCAGGATTAAAGACATTTTGGATTAAGTGGCCGTTTTACTAAACAAAGATTATTCTTGGAACTACAGATTTGTTTTTGAATAGTATGTCACGGTTTTCCCAAAATGAGATACTGACACTTAGCAGTTAATTTTGACACTTGTCATCATACAAAAAAAAAGCAATATGAAATATTTGAGTTATTGTAAATGTGTAATAATGTGCATGGATGCTAACTGAGTCCACTCCAGGGCAGGCGTTCCCCCAGTTGTCATACCTACTCCAAGCTTTTTGATACAATTCAAAAAGATCTGCCTTTAAAACATTCAACAACACCCAGCACAAATCTATGCACAAATCACTGTAAAACCAACCAAACAAAGAATAAAGAATTTATGTATAATTCTTTCACTTACAGTTATATATATATACATTGAGTAGTCAGAACATACGCTATATAAGAACAAGTCCATTTACCATTTACCATTGTCATCAGAGGACACAAAATGGCAGATGAGGTAGCAAAGGAGGTAACAAAAAGAAATAAGATTCATTTAAGTATTAACATGGGTCAAACTGAAATCAAAGGCATAATTAAGCAAAGACTGAAGGAAAGAGGGCAAAAGCAACGGGAGGAAGAGCAGAAAGGACAGTGGTTTTAGAGTCCACAGGAAAGTGGGAGAAATGAGATGTGCAGGAAGGAAAAGAAAAGAGGGGACAGTTATTTCTAAAAATCTAATTTGGACACACTGGTCTGAACAGCACACTTTTTATAACAGGCGAGCACAATACAGGCAGATGTGGATACTGTGGGCAAGAAGAGACACTAGAGCATGTCATCATACGCTGTGAAGGGGAAGAAGAAAGAAATGGGTGAACAATGTAGAACAGTGCTATTTCATTTAAAGCCCCTGAACACACACACAGGTGTTTTCAGTTAACCTGTTGGTTCGACCTCTTCTCAGGACTGTGTGTATACTGTGTCTGTATAGTCTCCTGCTAGCTTTGTTTCACCTGTTAAGGCAGGAAAAAGTACACCTTTATCATTCTTAGTGGTAGACGGACATTTGTGACCTCATACATTCGCATTAAATTCCCATCAAAGCCCCGCCCACCTTCAACCCAAGCAGAGGTCCAATCAGCTAAAATAACTGAAAACAAAAAAATAAAATCATATTTAATTTTCTCAGGGTAACTAATTTGTTTATAATGTAAGGACTCATTAGTATTACAACAAGTCCTATATATTATGTTATTTTTATTTTATTTTTACTTAATATCGATTATAAGGTTGTTCACTCTGTACTAGTTGGTGGCGGTAATGCAGCAAAGGGTAGTTTGCCAACCGCCATAAATTATATTAAGGCTTAAAGTTGTGCATAATTAAGGGCTGGCCACTTTGAGTGACAGGAGGGTGCCATCAGAGACCTTAGTCTTCATTCGGTCAAGCTAAACTGTGATTGTCTAGTCTCCTGTTAGCTTTGTTTCACCTGTTAAGGCAGGACAAAGTACACCTTTATCATTCTCAGTGGTAGACGGACATTTGTGACCTCATACATTCGCATTCAATTCCCATCAAAGCCCCGCCCACCTTCAACCCAAGCAGAAATCTAATCAGCCAGAATAACTGAAAACACCTGTGTGGGCGTTCAGGGGCTTTGATATTTTTCATATTTCATTTTCTCAGGGTAACTCATTTGTTTGGAAGTATAATGATTATTATTCCAATGAGTCTTATATATTATGTTATTTTTATTCAGGTTTTCCTAATATAGCTTATAAGGTTGTTCACTCCGTACCAGTTGGTGGCGGTATCGCACCAAAAAGGTCGTTTGCCAACCGCCAAAAAACTTGAAAAGAAAGAAAGAAAAGATCTTTCTCTGAACTTCCAGGTACTGCCATCCATCCCTTTTCCTGCATACAAACCCAAAGGTCTTTAAGGTAATCACTTGATTTCACTCAGGTGTGTTAACGCAGCAGGAGGGAGGTGAGACATAAACAAAAACATCAAGTGCGTTTGGATCCCACACTGGCAGCATGTGACAAGGGGGCAGCCATGCAGAGAGATCAGTAAGCACTGACCTGTGACTGTCATATCGCCCTGTGTGTGTGTGTGTGTGTGTGTGTGTGTGTACTTATAGATGGCGAGTGGACAGCTGTCAAGGGAGGAGGCGTTGGGGAGCTCAGGCTGCAGGCATGCGTGCCACGTGATGCTCTACTGTGACACGAAAACTCAGCTGTTTGGGAGATTTCCCATCAGACATGTCATACTGGTGAGGAAGAGCATGGTTTGTGTGTGTGTGTGTGTATGTATGTGTGTGTGTGTCTGGATGGAAATGATTGAGTCCTTGCATGCATAAGTTACGTACGAGTGTTTCTGCCCGTTTGCATAAAAACACACTCTTGTTTGTGTCTAAGCGTCTCTGCCTCCGTGTGTGTGGGTGCGTCAGTGTGTGTGCGTGTAACCCCCTCTGTCACATCCCACAGATGCAGATGCGCTTCGACGGTCTACTGGGTTTCCCTGGTGGGTGAGTCCTCCCGGTGCCGCTTTTGTTTTATCCTTTTATGTACACAGGTACGTTTGGCCAAGTCTCTCCTTTTCTTCACAGAGCGAGAATCCCGTTAAAAGACAGGGACACAGAACAAACATTCACACATTGTCACTGGAATACTCCAACTTCAAGGATCAGCAGTGAAACATAAGGAATTATGCATGACAGGTTCCTCTGCAAGGTGCCTTATCTTGCAGTAAAAAATGTTCAAAAATGCTGCTTAATTAGTATTCAACTTAATGTGAATCACTTGTGCCTTTGTGTCTGTGATTTACAGTAGTCACTGCCAGAATCTCTTTGGCATCGTTCAACAACACAGTGAAACTTACGTAACGCAGCAAGAAGATAAGTCTGCGTATCTTGACATGCAAAAGAAGGGTCAGAAGCAGCAGTGTCCCAATTTGCATACATTACATACTGTATACAGTATAATACATTACGTTGGTATACTGTTTTTTTCAGTAAGTATAGTACAAAGAAAATCTGCACACATAACCGTATTGAAAGGAGCAAATTGAGGTGGTTGACGTGTGTGACGTGTTACGGCGTGATGACGTATAGGCAGCAAGAAGCATTTGCGCGAGGCCCAGGTAGTGTGAGTACAAACAGGCCTGGCCCGCGGGGGGAGGGAGGGGGGCAGTTCCCTAAAGCACGGGGCACGGTACGGAGATCAAGGTCACGGCATGATTGTGTCTTGGTTATACATGATCACATCGTCATACGACTCTCATTGAACAATGTAATCGCAATGCATCACTTTCGCAGGTTTCGTAGACCTCTGAGCTGTCGTGTGTTGCTTTTGAATATTTTCATCTGACCAAATCTGCAGTAAACATTCCATCGTCGCATCACACTGCCATTTTTTTTATGTTCGTCACAGGGAGCCGTCACATATAACTTTATGTCAGAACTGCCTTCTATGCTCATGCTCTGACATGTGCAATCATGCCGTGACGCGAACAGTGCGAATGGTAAGTGCGAGTGCATCCTAAGCTTCATTTTGAGTCTTCAAGAACCTGTGGGTGACATCACAGCGACTACATCCATCTGTGTGCAGTTTATGATGTTAATCCAGTTCAATTCAATTTTATTTACAGTGCCAAATCATAGCAAACGTTTCCTCAAGACACTTTACATGGAGAGTATCCGCAGACTTCCTTGTGTCTTGAGGCAGGAGCGGCCCAGCACAGCCTCAGTAAACTAGTTTGAGGTTTTAAAGCTGTTCGATCAGCTTGATTGATTTTACTTCTGTACTGAGGAGTCTCAGGAGAGCAACACAGCTGACGTTGTTTTTATCTCCTTTCCCCTCTGATCCTGACCTTTGACCCCTGCCTCCCTCGCTCCAGGTTCGTTAACCCGTCGGAGGAGAGCCTGGAGGCGGGGCTTAGCAGGGAATTGTTGGAGGAGCTGGGCGTGACTCTACCTATATCCGTAGAAGATCACGTGAACTGCTGCCACGCTTCCTCCCCCCCCTCCTCCCGTCTTATCACTCACTTCTACGTGAAGAAGATGGAGGAGGAGCAAATAAGGGAGGTGGAGAGAGCGGCTGCATCCACTGCAACAGATCACGGGCAGGAGGTAGCGTGTGGGAGTGTGGGAGTGTGTGCATGTGTGTGTGTACACTCCTTCTAGAATGACTGATTGCAGCCATTTACTGTATCTCATGCTCTGTTCCTCATCACCTGTTTTTCTCTCTCTCTCTCTCTCTCTCTCTCTCTTTCTCTCTCTCTCTCTCTCTCTCTCTCTCTCTCTCTCTCTCTCCAGGTTCTAGGAATGGTCAGAGTCCCTCTCTACACCACGAAAGGCGGGGGAGGCCTCGCGCCTTTCCTGTCACACTCGTTCATCGGCAATGCTCGCTCGCAGCTGGTCGACTCCCTGCTGCGCTTCAACCTGGTCGCCCCTGAGGAGTTGCACAAAGCCCTCACACACTCTCTGAGGATACACACAAACACCGCAGAGGACCTGCAAGCAGCTCTTGCGCTCACAGAGGTGAAGAGGAAACGGTTTTGAAACACACCACCAGTACATCCTCTCCAGCACACACACATAGATAGAGTTTGGCCATCAGCGATGTTTAACACAATCTTCACTCACACACTTAATCCCAAACACACACACACACACACACACACACACACACACACACACACACACACACACACACACACACACACACACACACTCACTGTCATACTGATTCTGAGCCTGTGACTCATAATTGCCTCATGCATCAAACAGTTTGGAGAAAACATTATCTACTGCTCCACCATTAATGCAAATAAAATCACTGAAGTGTCCATGATACTCCATCTCTTTCTGTCATTCTACTTCTGTTGTTGGTTTCAAACTGGAAGACTAATTATATGATGTAGAAGCAAATGTCTATTGTGATTAAAACTCCTTCATCAGACTTCTTTGTGGGGGTAGTTTGGCTATTTTGAAGTGTGGTTGTATGAGGAACCTATCCATAGTCAGTGTGTTGCCCAGATGACGGTTGGAGTTTGGAGAAGCAGACAGGAGAACATGAACAATATCCTGCTACATGCATTTTAGTCACCTTAAAAAATCTGTATCAATGTATGTATGCTACATTTAGAATATTTTCTGCTCTTTACTTTGCTGTCAGACCGCTCTCCTCCATTTTCCACAGAAGCTTCCCCTCTCTCAGTCAGCCTTTCGGTCTCACTCATTCGGGATCCCCCAGTTAGAGCTGGTTAGTGTGGCCCGGGAAAGGGAAGTTTGGGGTCCCCTGCTAAAGCTGCAACTCCCGCGACTCGACCCTGGATAAGCGGCTGAAGATGAGATGAGATATTTGTTTATTCTATAAGCTAGAGCCGATCTGAGACGTAGTACAGCACAGTTGCACTAGTGCGTAGGAATACATTGAGAAAATTTAGTACCAAATGAAAGGGCTGTCTGACGGCAAGGTAAAACAGTAAAAATATTCTAAATACAGTGTATTGATTTTTTTTGAAGTTGGCCAAAGTACGTTTCGCTGCAGCTGCTTCCCCCGTCCATCTACTCTAGTTACCACACTGACTATGGATAAGTAACTCATACAACCACACTTCAAAGTAGCCGAGATATCCCTTTGTATCCCATGTAATGAAGATTACTTTTTAAACAATTCTATCAGCAATTTAGAGACATGTCACAATCTTGTAAGCTAGTGAGAGTGTATACAAAAGCCAGATAAAGTCAACACATGACAGTAAGAATTGAACAGAAGCATATAAGACATTACACAGGGCTCTGCTGCCTTATATGGTAATGCATAGGCACCCCATGGTAGTCTATAGCCTCTACGATCAAAGGCTTCTACCTACGTCTTCTTTTCAGTCAGGTAGAGTTCTTTGTGTGTCTTTTGTGCTGCTCACAGTTGTGGTGGTTTCATTTATGGAGTTATTGTGGCGGCACCGGTGCAATCCGAGGATTAATTACGTCCGTGACATACTATACAGCCTGCAGGCGAAGATGTGTGATTCTACAAGTGTACCCTCGGTGCACATAATGGCCTGCACCAGATGTTAGGAACCTCGCTCCCAGATAATACTGCTGGCATTGAGCAAGAACAGAGACACAAACGCTGCCCTAATGTTCATTATACCTACTGTAAGTGCACAATGTAAATCCATCCGCTGCTCTTTTTTGCAGGGGGAATCAGCCTGATTCATTACTGCACTGCATCCAGTGTGATAAATCAACCATGATGTTTGATGAATCGGATACAGAATGCACCTAAAAGATGGAGTGAAGGATTGAGGGATGCTGAGACAAACACACTCATTCACTCATCTTTTATTCAGCTTAATAATAAAATAGATTTATCGTAAGGACAGTAAGTACTGCAAGGGCAGGTGCATCCATTAGATAGAATTAGTGATATGTGTCGGATTAGTTTGTGAAGGAGTGAGTGTAGTACATCGTGATCTGCCGATACACGTCTCTCGATCAGAGTTTGTTTTTTCTCAGCTGTCAGGAGGGAAAACAGAACCACATCCGCCACAACAGACAGGAAGCCCAGGAGATGGGTAGAACGAAACACTGTTGTCTATCGTTGGCTGTGTTTATGCAAGTCTGTGGGTCTTTTTAGTGCGTGTGTGTGAATGCAGCAGCCTGAGGACATGCCTTTTAGAAGCGCATGTGTGTGTGTGTGTGTGTGCATGGATCGTTTGCATGTCGCACGTGTGAATGGAAAGGATGCTCTCATGTGATGCCGTTGTAGGGGCGAAAGAATACAAGGTCATCAGAAAACCATTTCATGATAGGAAGGGATGAAAGGCTGGAGGGAGGGAGGGAAGGATGGATGGAGGGAGGGAGGGCGGGCAGTGCAGGCGAGGGATGGATGGAGGGGGAGAGAGAGCGGGAGCGAGGGATGCTGAGGGAGAAAGGCGGTATATTCATAGCAGCAGCGGTATTTATAGCCGCCCAGAGGAGAGGAGAGAGCAGGGGGCGTGGCTTGGGTTGTGGCTTTAGCACTGCTCCACAAGGCAGAGAGGGAGAGAGGGAGGGAATGGGAGGAGAGAGGCAGCTCTGATGCCAGAGAGAGAGCGAGAGAAGGGGGTGGGGGGGGAGCTATTTGGCATATTTGGCAGGAGAGGGGAAGAAAGAGAGGAGGGAGGGCTGTTTTTGAGTGTGTGTGCCTGAGAAATGAGAGAGAGAGAGAGAGAGAGAGAGAGAGAGAGAGAGAGAGAGAGAGAGAGAGAGAGAGAGGAGGGCACTGAGCTGAGAGAATCTGTCAGATTCAAGCACACTGCTCTCTGTGTGTGTGTGTATGACAGAGAACGAGGGATGAGAAGAGAGGAGGAGAGCTGAGAAACATAGAAAGAGACAACAGAGGACCACAAAGTGAGGTATGTACGGCTGTCAGGCTGTTAATGAATCCAGTAACAACCTGTGTGTTTATGTGTGTGTATGTGTGTGTGTGTGTGCGTGCGTGTGTGTAAAAGTACATGTATGCTTATGTAGACGCGTGACTAAAGTGAGTATGTCTGTGTGTTTATATATAGTTTAGTGTTTTAAAGGCACACTGTACTCACTTGGGGGTTTCTAAGTGGACAAATGGATGCAGGCTACTGACTGTTAGGGGTATCAATTATGTAATATGTGTGCACCATTTTCAGTGTTGATGCTCTGTGTGTGTGTGTGTGTATGTGTGTGTGTGTGTTTACACGCTTGTGTGATTATGCTGAGGTGTTTATGTGGCCATTGTGTGGTGCGCTGCTACACTGCCTTGACCATATGGGCTGATTTACGGCCATTGTAAATATAAATCATCGCTCCGGTGCTGTGAGAGCTGGAGAACCTTAATGCCCCCCCACCCCCACCCCTCCAGGGCTTTTCACCTAGACCATGGTCAGCTAATTCACATTTTGTTATTATATAATGAAGAGGCTCAAACCGCCTTCTCAGAGGCATCTTTGCCGTCTCCTTTTCTCTGTTGGTTTACAGTGTACCAATAAAGAGTGTGATGGTAATGTAACAGAGCAGCCTTGTCAGACAAATTCAAATTACAATGTAAAAAGCTCTTGGAGGTTTTTAATTTGCCGAGTTAAAGTTCAGCCAAACCGAGAAGGAGGTCCAGGTCCTTGAACAGACATATTTGATTGTGCTGAGATTGCAGTTGGGTTTTAATCATAGAAATGGAGCTCACGGGTTGATATAGTTTACTTCTGAGAACTGCCCTCTCGGGTCTCAGATGCTAAAATCCCTGACCTCAAACAGCACGATGGTTGACCATGTTGCCAGGATATCCTCATCAGAATCATCATCAGTGACCCCTTTGCCCCGTCGACCCAGCCTTGGTCGATCGATTGATTCTGTCCAGGTAGCACTGCCTCACCCACGGCTCTCCTCTCCTGATGCACAAGCAGCCTCTGCGACCTCTGTGGCCAACTTAATGGCCCTTCGCCTACTGCCCCCTGTGACGCCCAGCATGTTGTCGGCTCTGCAGAGGGACTGCCCTGCAAACACTCTGCATTTCACCTCTATGGGCTCGCACCTCGGTTTTCTGACATCAACTCATTAAAAGAAGAACTTTTTTTCTTCTTCAGAGGCAGAATACGCACTGTACCAGTCAGGAATGTGTGACAGATTTTCCGCACTTGCACTTGCATAAGGTGCATGAAGCGATGCTGATTCTGATCTACTTTGTATACTTTATTCATCCTTCTGGAGGAAATTCAGTTTTTCACTCCTAAGGTAGTGGTTCAACCTGTGACCTGTGGTGAGCAACATCACTTAAGAACGCTAAACATGAAATCTTTTCGCAAATTCGAATCAATGTGGGCAGAAATATTTGATTTTTTCATCCAGTAAAGATTTGCTCGTGTTGGGTTAATTGATGACTCTAAAATTGCCCGTAGGTGTGAATGGTTGTCTGTCTCTGTTCGTCTCTATGTGCCCTGTGATAGACTGGCGTCCTGTCCAGGGTGGACCCCGCCTCACGCGTGTAGTAAGCTGGGATCTGCTCCAGCCCCCCGCGACCCCAACAGGGACAAGCGATTGAAGATGAATGAATGAATGAATCCAGTAATGGACTAACTAGTTACTAGTAACTGACATATACTGAAGTAAAAGTATATTTATTAGCACAACAAATGCTTGAAGTAGCTAAAGTGAAAATACTCACTATGCAGAATGGTTGTTTTCAGAATGATGTATATCATAGTTTTGCACTTATTGATGCATATATGTGTAAACACACTTGAGTGTAATGTAATCTGAATCTGCAATCTAGTAACTACAGTAGTCGGCTACTATTGGCATAGGATGGAAAACTGTGCACAATGAGACTCTCTCATACAACCTGTAGTACAGTAGAACCAGATGCATGTGAGTGCTGTCAAGGAGAGATCCGTGGAAGGTGCTGGTGGAGAAGTAGAGGTTTCTGCAGGGCCAGAGGAGCGGATACGGCCAGCCTCACAGCCACTCGGCCCTCACAGTGCCCGACTGTCCAAAAGGGTTTTTTTTCACTATTTAATTTATCTTTTTTCCATCCATGCTCTTTCCCTGGACGCACAGGTATGCATTCCACAAACATTACCTGTAAATGATCCTCTACATTAACCTCGGCCATGGCAGGATCTGAAAAATAGACAGCAATGGAAGTGTTTTCTTTGGCCTTTGGCTCTCATTTTGCAGCCCTGTCGGATACAAAACTGCCTTCTGTGCAATTAGGTACTGTGCCAGAATCTGAAAGGCACCTTATAGTGTGTGTGTAAAATATACTTACCAAGCTTCGTTGCCAAACATTAACATCCAGCCTTTTATTATATTTATATATTTTGGCGACCACACTTTATTTTACGTGATGCATCGTGTGCATTTGTTATTAGAGTGTTTTGCTTCTGTTGTACGCTCCTGCTGAAATCTTCCTGTGAGATTTGCATGTACAAATAAATTCTCTACGGATGGTGCAAGAGTGCAGAACCATAGTAGCATGCTATGATAGGGTTTCCTGTTTGCTAGGGCAGCTGCTGCACAAGCCGCAGTTGAGGAAGATATAGAGGAGTGTAGAGAGACTCTGGCAAGAAGCAAACTTTGTCAGTGATGTGGTGAATTTGGAATTTGCTACTTTGCATAGCTAATCTTGCATTGGCCTAAATCTTATGACACTTTCCCATTGATACCTGGGGCCAGAGCCAGTATGAGGGTGCTCTACCTGTTGTAGTGCAATCATGTTGGCTGGATGAGCTGCTTTCAGATTTACTTTGCAATCTAGCAGCCAGTGAATGAGCTGACATGTCAATTAGCTTGCAGGCATTCAAAGTGGCTCAGCTTCAGTTTTTTGGGGAAGTACAGGCTTAGGATCTCATTGGCTATGGGTATTTCATCTGAGAGCAAAGTATGCAACTTCTGAAATAAGAAATAACACTTTCTCCACTTTCTCCAACAAATGAAAATGAAATTCATCAGCATAAATGTGCACCTCACCAAAGTCTACGCAGTCGAGGCCTTCTGCTGCTGCAGTCTTACTAGCTTGTGGTGGCTAATGTTAGCAAACTTGACCTGTCTCTTCTTGTTCTACTGTAACACTGACTCCTAGCATATAGCATGAGCCTGTAATTGTTATTCATGGATGTTGTTCAGCAAATGAACATAGGCTTGCTTCAAAGGCCCACTGCAGTGATTTGGCATTGCTCTCTCATAAAGTCAGGGTACTCAGAAGGGACATATTTTTCTTTTTTTAAATAGTCACATTGATGCAGTTGAAGCTAAAATATCCTGACTTTGCTCCGGTATCAGTCAAGCTCACAGAACACAGGATCCTACATTTCCTATGATCTAACTTGATAGCATCTTTCTTTAGACACTGTCTGCTCAACATCAAGGTTATTATTCTTGTAGACGTTGGGGTTCTCCCTCCAAGCCCACTACAGCAATAAACAAAGAGAGGGCGGCAGCTAAGAGTCATTGTTGCCTTTTGTGGCTGTCGTAAAACACTTACTTTGTATACCTAGCAATGTTTTATATATAAAAAAAAGCACACAGCAATGAAATAATTGAATCATGTATTGATTAAAATACATCATTCTTCCACAAAGAAACGTAGTTCTTCCGTGACACTTCGCAGAATGGTTGCCAGGCAACACAAAGATGGAGTGGAAAGCATGCTATTAGGCTAACTGTAGAGCGGTGGTTGCCTCAATGCCGGCGGCTTTACACAGAGCCAGTGACATTCACGCCCGTGGGCTCTCTAATATAACGTTAGAAGAAAGACAGAGAACTTCTCCTCATGTTACAGTTTCATTATAACCACATATGCATCTAACATTGGCGACAGTGTAGCTTTTTACGCTGTAACAAAAATGCTATCACTAGCAAGTGACAACATAGCGAAAGAGAAGTGAGCATTATAGGCTAAACGTGAAGATATATAAGCTATCTAAAGTTGCATTGTTATGTTAGCTCACCATAAATCTTTGGTGTGGCTAGTTTGTCTGCTCTGGATAGAGATAAAAGGCTGGGGGACTGGACGGCAGCAGCCACAGTTATTTCTCCAACGAAGCGTCAGGACACAGCGTGTTCCCTGGCCGCTCACACATAAATCCCCGGCTCGCTTTGTTTCTTTCGACGGCATCTTTGTGGGGTTTTTTTGTGCATTCACCGAATGACAGCGCTGCATACTTCTAACCGTTCACATCCTGGCAGACTAATTGGCTCAGTACTGTGATGGGATTGCAGATGTGTGTTTATAGTGAGTATTTTACTATGCAACGGCTTCAGAAGCGCCTCAGCCAATCGCAATCAAGGATGGGCACAATCCATTTTATAAGAGGGCATTATACGCCTATTTTCACAATCAGTGCAGTACTCAAGATGGGTAAACTGACCTTCATATGTAAAACAGGTGGAGTACCTCTTTAAGATAGCTTTCACTGATACTGATAGGGACATGCAACATTATTGCCAGGCTCTGTGTGTGGGCTCGGTGATAAATCACTGATGATTATTTAACCGTCTTTCTTTCAATGGAATCACATCGTAATGAAAATTGATAATAACAAACACATACTGACTCGAACTTCTCAGAAGATGTGATGTGAAATATTCTTCCGGTCTTGTTTTTACATTACACAGTGTGTAATGCCACACAAAAATAGGATTACCAGGTAACTGGAGAGTGGGGCGACTGTGGATCAGTGGGAGAGTGGGTTGTCCTCCATTTGAGAGGTTGGTGGTTTGATCCCCAGCTCCTCCGGTCCACATCTCGAAGTATCACACCGAACCCTGAATTGCTCCCTGTGCTGCGCATGGTAGTGTGAATGGTCAGATTAGATGGTATGTAGATGTCCACTGCCATCAGTGTGAATGTCTGTGTGAATGGGTGAATACTGTGAAAGCGCCTTGAGTAGTCAGAAGACTAGAAGGGCGCTATATAAGTACAAGTCCATTTACCATTTACCAGAAATCTGGTAACTGGAAAGCTGTCTCGTCATATGCATTGTTATCGACATAGCGGATAGAATTTGGGCCTTATCGCCCCTCCGTATGTCGATCCAATTATCATAATTTAAAACAGAACATGACAGATGCTGTTGCTCTACCATAACCCGAAACACATCTTAGTTTCCTGCTTTCAGGTCATGATGAGGTCGGTGAAACAATAGCACAAAAGCTTTGACTTTGACGGCTCAGGGCCTGTCTGGAGCTCATTACTGAGGCTAATTCCATCACGCATCATGTCAGTGCTACGCTACTGGCGGCAGTAGCTCAGTCCATAGGTGACTTGGCTGGGAACCGGTTCGAGTCCCTGCGTGGGCCATGAATGGAGCGTGGACTGGTGGCGGGAGAGGTGCCAGTTAATCTCCTGGGCACTGCCGAGGTGTTGTTGAGCAAGGCGCCGAACCCCCAACTGCTCGGGGCGCTGGTCACCGGCAGCCCCCTCGCTCTAACATCCCTCCAATAATTACATGTATATAGGTCCTGTTTGTGCCGTTGCGGGACTAATAAAGGATTTCTTCTTCTTCTTCTACACCTACAATAGACCCTGCACAACACGATAACACAGTGCACGTACATTATGAATCCTTCTTTAATGCTTTTATTTTGTCGTAGGCTCGACTGTTTAAAGCCAGTAGTACTTTTAACAGTCTTTCCAATACGATCTATCTCTTCTCCCAATCACGTCTGTGTCTGTAAGAGCCTCTCAAATCAGCCCGTCAGACAGACGAGTGTCACACCTCACTCTACAGCTGCAGAACGTCTGACAGCACAGATTAGCGCTAAGATCATGTTCCATACTCTCACGCACCCATTGAACATTTCAGTGCTTATCTGCTATCAAACGGCGCTGATTAGGACGATACCGTGGTGCCTGTGCGTGCGTGCTTTTACAGTTCAGCTGAAACCTCGATATTTCCCAAACGTCAAGTCTTTAGGAAGTGAGATCATCTGGCTGGTGGTCCCGTTGACACCCATGTGTTTGCTTTATGACCTTTTCCTCTGCATTAGCAACGATTTGGCTCGATCCCGGGTTCACAGGGTTCTGGTGTGATGATCTACTCATAGGAGGCAGCTGCCGAGAAACAACGCTGAAGAAATATGACACAAGATAAAGTCTACGGGGTCGACGTATCGCGGCGTGGTTGGCTTTCAGCGTGTTAGGAAATCCCCATACAGTCTTGGTCATAAAATCTAACACAGTGTCTCACTTGTGCTTAGTGCGTTTGGTTTTTCCTTCAGAAGAAATGAGCAGAAAATCCCCTCAGCAACAGTAGGGATCTATCACACTGTACCACATGTATCCTCTCATGTCTTCAATCTACTCTATATTCACCATGCGTACCACATGACCTCTTTCTCTCAATGACCTTGACTTTAAGTATGAAACACCGTTCCCATATTACCTCCATCGCCGTGCCCTCGCTGCCCTTTTTTGCTTCACACCCCCACTCCTCATTCAGCCATGTTCCCTCTTTTACCCCGGTCTTTTTCTGAATCCCTCACACAGACCCCTCCTCTCTCCTCCTCAGATCATTTACATGCGCTTTGTTCTGTGCGGATTAAGGTCGCACGCTGATGAAGGCCTCCGGAGCCTCCAAGATCTCTGGGACCTCACAGTCTCATTTTTTCGGAAATCTCTCTGCTGCACTTCTCCGTTTACTCTCTAGTTCTTTCTGAAACGCTCGCCGTAGTTTGTCTGCATCACATCCGACATAGTTTTGGAAGAGGAAATGAGAGTCTAACAGCACTTGTCTAGTTGCATGTGATGGGCATGTCAGAACAAGTGTACTTTATTTTCCACTTTCTGACTGTTTAGATCTTTTAAATAATGCCCTCGTGCTTTCAACCCTGCATCTACAATATTGTGGGTATTAATAGTAATAGTAGTTATTATTACAATCCTATTGTGGGTAAGAGCCAGGAGACCTAACTAAACCAGGTGAGTGTTAGGCCACATCAACTGTGGTTATTGTTGGAGTGAACGTGTTTTTTTCTGGTCACATTGTTTCAGTTACTGTTTTGGGTTAAAGCCTAAATTACTATGAGGCTTATTGAGGAACCAGGTCTCCAGTGAAAGCAGCACACGTTGGTGCCCGCTGCAGAGGGCTGAAACCTGTTGAGAAACTGACACAGGATGTGGGAAGTCAAGTTGCCTCTTTCTGGTTTGGTAGTGGGGTTTGTGTGTGTGTGTGTGTGTGTGTGTGTGTGTGTGTGTGTGTGTGTGTGTGTGTGTGTGTGTGTGTGTGTGTGTGTGTGTGTGTGTGTGTGTGTGTGTTTGTCTCTCTATCTGTGTGTGTGTGTGTGTGTGTGTGTGTCTGTTTGTCTCTCTATCTGTGTGTTTGTGTGTGTGCGTGCGTGTGCGTGTGCCTGTGCGTGTGTGTGTGTAGTTTACGCTGACTAATAAATAGCCATGCAAATGTCTGTGTCTAATGCAATGTAAGCGTTCAGTCATGTGCATGTGGAACTCATTTGGTAAGCCTTGTAAATATACTGCAGCTCTTAGTAGCTACTGAACCGGCAGTTCAGGAGTTCAGGAGTTCATTTTCATCGTCTTCAAAAGTCATTCGACAGCGTCCAACGGTTTCATCCATTTAATTAAAATGAGGCATGATCTACGTTACACTTTCGTAAAGTTGGAGGACTTTTGTGAGACAGATTTCAAAGAAGAACAATCAAAATATGCGAAATAAACAAACCGAGACCCACAGGAGACCACAGGCCGGTGTTAGGTGGATTTCCAAAGGGTATTTACTACATCCTACTGTGACTATAGTTTCCTATCTTATACTTTATGAATGTGTTAAGCTTGGTACAGTATGTGTAAAAGAATCATTTGCCCGTGTATTTGACCTTTACTTTTATGGACATTACCAACCCCTGACCTCAAGGTCTTCAATGTCCTTCATTACTACTATTACTCATCACCTCTCTCCTCTTCCAATCCCCCATCCTTCATCCTTCCTCCTTCACATCGCCGTCACTTTGCCCTCTTACTGTCTTACTGCCCCCACCCCCCGCTGTCCCTCCTATTAAATCTCCCTTCTCTGGTGTCACTGTCCCTTTCTGTCTTGTCGCTCTGGCCTCATTTGTCCTCTGACTCTCTCATTTTCTCATTCTGGTCTCATTAAATCTCCCTTTCTTGCCCCCTGTTGCCCACTTGTTATCCATATCATCTTCTTCTCTTATCCTCATTGCCTCTATCCTCTATTTTCCCTCTGTCTGGTTCTCAGGCGAGTTCACCTATGGATCAGCATTCAAAACAGAAACCTAAGGGATTCCGTGAACACATCGACCCGACTGACATCCCCACTAAGCACAGCCGATCGACACTGATGCCCGTGTGCTGCACGCAGCTGTAGAGCAGCAAGACCAAGCAGTCAGGGGTGACAGGTCACCGACTACAGAGACGGAGCAGGCACTGAGGTCAAAGGTCGAGGTGTCAGGGAGAGAGGAGAGACCCAGAGGCTACGAGAAGAATCGGGGTTCAGGGAGGAAGGTCTCAGTGACACCTGAGAGTCAAGGGGTCGAAGATGATGACAGCACATGCAAAGCTCAGGAGGGAGAAGGGGAGTCTGGCCGAGTACGAATCGCAGATGAAAGGTAAGACACTCGGGATGTGCGTGCGTGTGTGGCTCGTGTGCTCGTTTCCATGTACGTCTGTGCCCTTCATTGCACTTCTGTTTGTGTATGTGCACTTACCCGCACGCATGAAGGCATATTGAATAGCACATGTGAGTTCATGCATGAATGCGTGCAAGCGCTCTGCATAGACACAAGATAGATCACAATATGATTTTACATCAATTCTTTGGACAACAATCCGATATTTGCAGCTGATATCACAAAATCGATACGATTTCGATTCAGTTCAGGAGCCGGTGAGCGATGTGAGACAATATCATCTGCCCATTTATAACGAACGCACTCAGTTTCATTTATACCAACTCACAAAAAGCAACTGAAACATGATTGGACAATTTTATTTAGCCTGTTGATGATCACTGAATCATTATATCGATCCAGACTGATTGTCGCTACGCCCACACTAAACGTATTCGTGCAAATGTACTGAAAAACAGGTCGTCACAAACTGATCGAATCAGTTTCGTTTGGAGCTCGACGACAATCCACGCAGAGACTCTTAAAGCCAGCGGGAGATATTACGAAACCCCTTAATCAAAGTCAAAACATGAGCCTGACCGATGTCGGCGTTACAACATATTCACATGACAATAGCAGTGCATTATATGTTTTGGAGCGTGCATGCCGGGGCCGGGTGCCTCTCTGTACTGTACTATGAGGGTGTATTTATAGCCGGTATTAGTGATGCTGTCTCCTCATATCCAGTCAGCCCCGGGCTGTGTACTCACACAGACGGAGAAGAAGAGTAAAGAGGGGGAAAGGGTGGGCGGAGCGGTGTGTGTGTGTGTGTGTGTGTGTGTGTGGGGGGGGGTAAGTGAGGAAGAATAAAGAAAGACAGAGCTGAGAACAGGTAAGAGAAGACGATAGAGAGGTGGGAGAGCAACGTGAAGGTGGGATTATTTGAGATAATGATACTACCGGCTTAGCTGTGTTTGCTCGTAACCATGTATTACACAAACAAGCTTGTTCGCATGTATACTTGGGTAATTATAAGTGATCTGTGTGTAATATGTGTTGCTGTCAAATTACTCAATAATGATACAAGTATATAGTCCTATATAGTGTGTCAGGGACTTTTCTTTAAGCCGTGGTCATAACTCTGATATCGTGACAACCTTATGTGTACGCGGGTTCTCATGTCACTCTCTGTGTTTGCACATGTCAGTGTGTGTCCAGGGTTATAAACATTGACTTAAATAACCGTCCTCTCTCTCTCTCCCTGTCTGTTCGTCTCTGCCTCTGTGGGTCAGACCTACGGGCCCAGCTGACAGACCAGATAAAGATTTTAGACTCCCAAGTGGAGGTGAAACAGCAGCAGCTCTCGGACCTCTCTGAGTTCCTTCGACGCCGAGGTGACATCGAGGCAGAATATGCTCGCGCCCTCGACAAACTCACCGAGCGATTCACCCACAAGACCAAGAAGTAAGTGTACGCGGCATGTGGACACAGGTGATTCTTCAGTGTTTCATTTGCCTGTAAGTCACTAAGGATCTGTCTGTTGTTTTTTCTTCTCCAGGAAGGAGCAGTGGGGTCAGTCAGTGTGTCAGGTGTGGTCTGTTTTGCTGACTCAGACTCGCCTGGAGAGCCGGGAACACGCAGCCTTGGGTGACACCTGCTGCAACACACTCACACAGCGGTTGGCGCACAGTACGGAGGATACACACCGTCTGCACAAACGAGTGAGTGGAGCTTTGCTGTCACACAGAAGCAAACACACAAGACATGCAAGACCTACATATCCTGAAGGTCGTTGTTCCTGTCCTGGAGTGCTTTTTTGGCATGACCAGCCAAAGCAGTGGTATTTGTTATATTATATATAACATCATAATATTATATTAAATCAATTATTATACTATAGACAGAGGATTAGCAATAAATATACAACAATGTGCAAACTTCGACAATCATTTCAATTACAATTTAATAAAGGGTTTCAGTAACATTAACTTGGGCAGCTGTAATATTAAACTAAAATCATCATTTACAAAGTTTGTTTCTGTAACTTTGTGACAACAATCAACTTGATTTGCAGCTTATACCAGTATAGTTTCTTCAGGTCTGGGAGATTACTTCTTTACTTCTTTATTTTCCAGAATCAGAATCAGAATCCGGTTTATTGCCAAGTCATTTGCATTACAAGGAATTTGACTTGATTTGAGGCTGCTTACATGGAAACAGATATAAACATAAGCATTAAAGAGTGAGGGGACGATGGAGCGTGAGTTTGGTCGGAGAATCGGAGCAGCGGGGGCAGTGCTGCAGTCGCTTTACCGCACCGTTGTGACGAACAGAGAGCTGAGGAAGGCAAAGCTCTCGATCTACCGGTCAATCTTCGTTCCTACCCTCACCTATGGTCATGAAAGCTGGGTCAGGACCGAGGGAATGAGGTCGCGGGTACAAGCGTCCGAAATTTTGTATGAATGAAAGATATAAGATATAGTGTTGATTGTAGAGGTTATGGGAAATGTATTTTTGAACTTTGTACAGAGCCAAGCTAATTGTCTAATCCCATTTCTTGTCTGTTTGCTAAGCTAAGCTAATTGCCTAGTGGCTCTTTCCATATATCTAGCACTAGTGTGACCAGATGTCCCGAAAAAACAGGACAGTGAAGTACGAGTAGTTGTCCCAAATCCTAAATCTTATCCTGTTTGATTAGTTAGCCTAATAAAACATTGAGGTGAAACATTATGTTGGTGTTACTCACAGATGGGCACTGTTGTCTGCAGCCCCGGACACATCTGACCAATGAGTGAAGTGCTTTTTCCCCATTTTGTCCCAAACCTTTATTGAAGTGCAACTACATTTTGGTTCACTTCAGCACTTCCATCGACTGATTCGGACCAGATCAAATGAATAGGTGGGAAAGCAAAGCAAACCAGACCATCTGGGAAAAAAAACGTTTGGTGCACACCAGGAAAGTGGACTAGAAATAGAAACCATAGAAGTGTATCCAAAAAACAACTTGTATATACAGTAGGCGTTTGGCAAGTGTCACATGTTTTTGACCA
Source organism: Echiichthys vipera (assembly GCF_963691815.1). Classification (NCBI taxonomy): domain Eukaryota; kingdom Metazoa; phylum Chordata; class Actinopteri; order Perciformes; family Trachinidae; genus Echiichthys; species Echiichthys vipera. The sequence continues at coordinate 28,433,279 of NC_139834.1, read as the reverse complement.
ACAATCTGCTTTTGTGAATTGCAGAGCAAAGAAGTTGGCATCCAGATGCAGGATGAGTTACTAAAGGTCACCACTGAACTGCAGACGGTGAGCATTATGTGTTGTCTAATAATGCAAAATAATGTAATAACGTGACAATATTAATTCTGACGTGGAGTTTCCTTTGTGTGCTCATGAAAGGCTCTGAAGACATATAACCAGTACCACACAGACTGTCTGATAGCTGAGGGGAAACTGAAGGAAGCCGAGCGGTTGGAGGAGAGACACACCGGCAAGTCAGCTGAGCTCGGCCCCGGCCAATCAGGAGGGCAGAGGCGGAGCTCGGTCAAGAAGATGGAGAGATTGATGGAGAAAGTGAGTGTGTGTGTGTGTGTGTGTGTGTGTGTGTGTGTGTGTGTGTGTGTGTGTGTGTGTGTGTGTGTGTGTGTGTGTGTGTGTGTGTGTGTGTGTGTGAGAGAGAGAGAGTCACAGGAAGTCTTGAACTGTTATTTTGTCTAAATGTATTTAAGTTTTAAAATCTATGAATGCACATTATATCCTCTGTGTGTGTGTGTGTGTGTGTGTGTGTGTGTGTGTGTGTGTGTGTGTGTGTGTGTGTGTGTGTGTGTGTGCGCATACAGAGGCATGGCAGAGTGCAGGAGAACCAGCTGAAGTGTACCAAGGCTCGTAATGACTACCTGCTGAATCTTGCAGCAGCCAATGCAGCCATGAACAAGTATTACCTGCAGGACATCAGCACTCTCATCGACGTAAGGAACAACTGTGTCGTGTGATTGTTGGTGTGCTGAGACAAAAACCCATTCAGTGGCATCAGAGTTAGCTCTTTGTGCCACTCTTACTTGAAAAGCTGAGCGTTTATGGGGAGAATAGCTTTGATTTCTTAAGTAATCCCTATCAGAAAGTAAACAACCTCCTCCCTCATACACTCCCTTTGTCCCGCAACACAATCACCCCGTTTTTACCTCCCCTGCTCCACCATTACCTTCCCACCTCATCATTTCCTGGCTTTCTCTCTGTTCTCCCCTTTTCTCCTTCCTCACTGCATCCTTCGCTCCATCGTTTCTCTCCTTCCCTCCCTCCTGGCAGTGCTGCGACCTGGGTTTCCATCTGTCCGTGGAGAGGATGATGAAGTGCTACCTGGCCAGTAGGTGGCGCATCCAGAAGACTGAGGAGACCGGTCTTAAACAGCTGGAGGCTGCCGTGACGTCCCTGGACCAGGGTGGAGACAGAGATGGGCTGCTACAACAGCACGACGCTGCCTTCTGCCTTCTTCAGATTTAACTACCATCCACACGAGGGAGACCAGGTGACTACAACAACTATAAGTACCTGACATGAAAGCATCACAGATGATTCATTATTTCCCACCCACCGACCCTCCCATCTCTCACCAAACAGTGGTTTGATCGTGATGCTCCCTCGTAGTGTTATATTTTATTTGGTTTGTGTGTCTCAGGTGTGTGAGGTGAGTGCAGAGAGCCAGGTGAGGTACGAGCTGGAGACCAGGTTCCAGCAGCTCCAGTCTCGACTTGCTGCCGTTACCCTGGAAACAGAGGAGGTGAGCTAATTGTTCTCACAGCCCGTCTCTTTAACGATCTGTCCGTCTGTGCCCAAACGTCCATCACTCACTCTTTTAATGGGAGCGGGAGTAAGAAGTCAACTGGAAATGAATAAACGGAAATTATCTAATCAACATTTGTTTCCCTTTCTTAGGTCAGTAAAACGCTTAAAGCCACACTCACAGCCCTGCTGGACAATATGTATGAAAGCGACTGTAACCCCTCCCCGGACGTGCCCAGTAGCATATCAGAGCCCCCTGGAGGAAACACCGCCCAAAAGCTTACCCTTGCCAAGCGTCGAGCCAATCAGCAGGAGACAGAGACCTACTATTTTACAGTAAGTTATTACAGTTGGCTGGAGATGGACTTGCTGCTGTCGTAATGTCTTCTAAGATACAATTTATATCAGGCTGATAATGTCCTTCGAGGGGATTTCTGTATTTTAAACAAATCAAATGCAGTGCAGTTTCAGAAACTGTGCTTAAGCAGTTGAGAATAAAACTGTAATACTTTTATTTTTTGGCGTAGAAAGTGAAGGACTTCTTATCAGCAGTTCTCTGACCTTCAAACTTCAAGCCAAACACGACCTTCTACATGATGCCATACAGAAAGGTACTCTAATACTACAATATAAGAACATATTAGATGGGTATGTCTTCTAATGTTGCCACTGTTTGAATCTGTGGAGGGTCAGGTGAAGTTACGAATGACTCCACTGGGAGCTTTGACAAAAATGCAAAAGGGTACACACTGATTTAGCCTCTCCCTGCTTTAAGTATCAGACTCACAATGGCCAATTTTGGGGGGGGGGGGGGGGGGGGGGGGGGGGGTCAATTCAGCAGAACCCACAATGCAACTTGGCTGCAGACAGTTTGATCTGAGATTGGGGTGTGTTACGAACCCCCCCCCCCCCCCCCCCCCCCCCCCCCCCCCCCCCCCCCAACCAAACCCTCCCCTCAGTGTTCCAGGGTTCCTCCCCCCGAGCTCGTATCGCCCTCCCTCGCCTCCTAACGACGCGTCCCCTCTGGCAGAGCAAGAAGCGGGCCGGCTAAAACACATGGCTAACGTATGCTAACATGTGTTGACATGGCCGTTTATCAGACCGGGAACGTTCACAGTCATAAGCCAGTATTGGCACAGACTAATGGAGGCTGTTTATCTACTAAAATAAAATGCAAAAATGACCCGTTCAACAAAAGTCTGCTGTCTCAGCGTCTGTTTTAAGTCCCAAATCCTGGCGTAGTCTTCTCCAACAGTCAAAGGAATCCCTGATGACTCATATGTGGTTCCTATGTAGGTCACATTTCCTCTTTGGTTTCTGCCTCTTTCTCAGTCGACTTACATTTTCTTCCAACCTTCGCCGTTGGGGCAATCATCGTTTTTTCCCTTCTCCATGGTAACAGAAGCTCCGGTAGCTGAGCTGCTAAGCTAATCACTGGCCTCTCAGAGTTTACAGAGAGGGAGGGGAAGACGGAGGAGACAAGTAGCAGGGGAGACGAGGGGATCGGATGGAGGGTACGAGCCAATGGGAGCCTTTCGGACCGGATGGCTCCCATTGGTCAATTTCTATGATAGACTGAATAGATTGCTTTGGTTGTTTTTGCTATTCATCTTGTGTAGATCAGACTACAGGACGATAATCAACATATAAACAATTTTAATAATAATTACCAATATTCCAAATTGTAGCCCATAGTTTTAATAACACACAGTTCTGAGCTGCATCTCAAATGAATCTTCAGGTTCCACGCTTTCAGATCATGTACATCTCTTCTACCTGGCACCTGCTGTTGATCTGCTATCTCTCCCTGAACGTCCCCTGTCCCCCACCCTCAACCCTCTTGAACAAGGGGTTGGCCATTCAAAGCGTTAACAGACTTTAACGTGCAAAATTGGTGGAATTGCACTTCAATAATGATGCACATTGTTTGCACCAGGACCCTAAACCAAACCTTCACTTGTTTTCTGTCTCTTTCTTCCAGCTGAGGCTGTGGACAGTGACCCTTCCAGGTAAACAGCGTCACACACAGCTAAGAACAAAGAGAGTATGACTGAGAGAGGCATAGAGACATGGAGAGAGCAGAGAGGACAAGGAGACGGGGGAAAGAGATTCACCAAATTTGAACCAAAATGCCATTTTGGACAATTTTCTATGATGTGTAAAAGAAAGCTGATTTTTGGAGGGGGGGAATGTGTAGAGCAGTCATCAATCAGCATGAGATCTTGAAGATGAATACCCACAAGTAAAATGGCGTCATGCATTTTATTATTATTATTATATTTCCCAGAATGCAATGTGCACGGTCAGTGCGTGTTCGGAAGTCCAGACCTGTTTCCCAATTCTGCCACACACTCTTCACCACAGACATACTCTCCTACATACAGGTAACACTCATACACACACACACACACACACACAGGCAAAATAATAATAAAGAAAACACCCCTTTGAAATACACCCTTGTTTTTACCTCTTTTTATTTGCTTGCTGCGCTCAGCTGTACTTCTGTTCAACCCTCCAAAGGGAATGATTTCCAAAATCCTGTCACGCTGAAGCGGAAGAATTGGCGGGGGGCTTCTTGCAGCACATGCACACACTTACAGTCCATCCTCCCCCCAGTGTACTTACTGCTGCCTCCACGTGTATGGTGATGCTTATAGTTTATTGCTGGCTTTCTCTCCTTTCAATCCATTCCCCCCCTTTTATCTCTTCCTCTCCTGTGAAAGGGATTAAATGCAGCGGCCTCTTTGTTGCCTCCTCTCTCGGCTCCTCTTTTGAGAGTGCGCGTGCTTATGTGCGCCTCCTCCCACTGCTTCTAAATCTTTATTCCCGTTATTTCCTACTCTGCCTTTCCTAATCTGAGCTTTTTCTCCTATGTCTCCTCTCTGCTGCGCTTGGCTTGGTGCAGAAGAAGAAGGAGAATGTCTCGGACACAGGTACCAAACCCCATCTGTGACTGCTTCTGTTGCATGCGGGCTGGCAGTGACCGAGGCCGTAGATACCGCTGAGGTCATGTCCATGGATTCTTTTTTTGGGAATACGATAAATAAGCCAGTTAGCTTAGCTTTGCACAAAATTACCTTAAATGTCTTCATACAGTCTGCATTACCAACATGCATCCTGGCCAAACAGTTCATCTCACCTCCAGAACTCACTCTAACCACCAAGTGTCACGTGGGGTGACGGAGAACACACGGAGGATGGGACCCAAATGTAGACACGGAACTCAGGAGACAGTATTAACAAATTTAATAAACCTATTTACAAAAAGATGCACTAAAAAAAAGGAAAAATAAGAAGAGAACTGATACAAATTGACACGAGGCATGAACACAAGAGGACAGGTACGCAGGGAGACATCTGGGTGTATAGAGTACGATCCGACCCCGAGTGAGACTGAGGACTGGCTTAATGTACTGAGAGGCAGGTGATTAGAGCCGACTGGAAACACCTGCCGGGAAAACGAGCTCACAACAGGGAACACAAAAGGGGAGCACATACAGGGAAATGCAGACAGAGGGAGACAAAAACAGAGACTAAAAAGGAGAGGGGGGGGGGCTGCCCTGATCCAATCATGACACCAAATGTTATTCTAATATTATGATTATTACAATTACATGTTTGAATCAGTATTTCATGAATACGAATAACACATTTTCACTTGTGATACTTTTTTTTTTCATATTTAGGCATATCACATTTGTGGGGAGGTTCATTGCTGGACTGCTCTAAGCAATGATGCATCAATGGTGCCTTTGCAAAGGGCCTCTTTCTTCGTTATCCCCTAACAGATATAGCGTGCTGTATGTAAGGCCTTACATGGACATGTGGCAAGCCACACTAATAACTACTTCTACTACTAATACATAGATAGAGACAAAGTTAAGAGAGTTATATAAGAGTTTATAAGCAGTTGTTGTTTCCACCTAAGAACTATTTTAGTGCAGCAAAACCTGCAGTTAATAAAACTGAGTACGCAGCCCAGTAAATAAAGTGGAAAAATCCAAATAGGTATTTTAGAAACTCATTTTGACGTCTCTGACTCATGACTTCGTATTTAAAAGTATTTCAGTATTTCAAAACTCCTGGTTACAGCCCTCACGGTGACATTAAGTGACACTACCCAGTGTTTTTGCATCTCTATCTTCACTCTCATCTCTCCTTCTCTACTCATCTTTGGTCTCCAGAGCTCTGGGCAGCAGATTCCTGTGGTGGTTGAAAGCTGCATCCGTTTCATAAACCTTCACGGTGAGTCAGTTTTTATGGCCATGCTGGGAACGAGAAGGTGGAGGTACTTTTTTTGTATCTGTGCGCAATCCTGCTTTTTTTCGAGTATGGAACATCATGTATCTGTGATCGTGTGTGTGTGTGCGTGTGCGTGTGCGTGTGTGTGCGTGTCAGGTCTCCACCATGAGGGGATATTCAGAGTTCCTGGATCACAGAGGGAGGTGAACCACATCAGAGATGCGTTTGAGAGAGGTAAACAGATACAGAGAAACATTAGCATTCATTTGTAGTCATATACGTCCAATCCCCAATTTACTTCTTTTTTTTTATAAAGTTTATTGAAAACTATGTTATGTCAGCAGTGACAGCGAACCAAAACTATGACCTGAGGGAATCTGACCTACTTCACATTACACACAGTAATTTAACCATTTATGCAATCGCTAATTGCATAAATGGAAGTAAGGAACAATTTGTACACGGAACAAAAATATAAACGCAACACTTTTGTTTTTGCTCCAATTTGTCATGAGCTGAAATCAAAGATCTAAGACTTTTTCTATGCACACAAAAAGGCCTCTTTCTCTTAAACTGCGTTCACAGATTTGTTTAAAATGGCACATTTTAGAGCGGCCTTTTATTGTGACTAAGGCACACATGTGTATTAATCATGCCGTCTAATCAGCATCTCGACATGTCACACCTGTCAGGTGGATGGATTATCTCAGTGAAGGAGAAGTGCTCACTCACAGATTAAAACAAAAGTGTTGCCTTTATATTTTTGTTCAGTGTATATTTAATCAATTACTGTATTTTCCCCCCCAATTATGATGATTGTGGTTGTACTGTGAATGGCTAACATGCCAATTCCGATCTCATTTCTGCAATTAAACTAATATACCTCTCATTTTGAGGAACACAATTTAACATCCTTGTGTTGTGTTGTTTCCCTTGAATTCACAGTCCTCTCACACGTGTGTTTCCCTCCCTGTAGGAGAGGATCCGCTGTCAGACAGTGAGTGTGATCTGGACTCCGTGGCCGGTGTGCTAAAGCTTTACTTCAGGGGCCTTGAGCCTCCTCTCTTCCCTTATGACAGCTACTCTCAGCTGCTGGAGTGTGTCCGTAAGTCCCGCTTATATAACTTCTACAAACAGTATGTGTTTTTGTTTGCTTGTCTTGTTTTCTGTTACTTAGTTATTTAGATGTGGTTCCCAGGTGCTTATTCTACCTCGATTTAGCTGATTCACCCCCTCATGTACAGTAGAACCTTCTTGCAAATACATATTTCGCTCATTTTGGTCAAGCTTTGTGCAGCTTCAGTGTAGGCTTACACAGTCAGTTGCTACTTCACTGATGCTCCACACACAAAGTAACTTGTTTAGGGAATTCTCCCCCACAAATGCTGTTGTACTATTGATGCAAGTTAGTCCACAGGGATTAAAGCAAAAAGAAATCTTTGAATTTTTCCTGGTTGCTTGTTCTACAAACATTTCTCAACTCTATACTCAACTCTATACTCAACTCTATACTCATTGTTCGCTAATATAAACAGAATTTCCGCACCCTCCAGGGGGACACACTGGAAGATGAGCGGACGAGTCCATGTTGTAAACACAATGACCAGAGGGGTGTACAACGAAGTGCGCTTAACATACCCAGGGTCTCTTTGGATAACCTGGATCGACAAATACGAAAATTCCAATCAGAGTTAAACGGTACCACTAAGCTCACCACTGAGAGTTAATTTGTCAGGCCAGGGTTTCCTCTTTAGTTTCAATGCGTGTTCTCAAAAAAAGGGCGTGCATCGCGTCATTAGACTCACACTTTGGATAGATCAAGGGCTGCGTGTTTCACTCAAGAGGAGCAGTTTATTATGATGAACTCCTGTGAGCAGTTCAAGAGTATGATAGCAGCAAGGGGCAACACAGTCGCACATAATAAGGCTAGGGAGGTGTGCTGTAAAAAAATATAGCAGATTGGGTAAAACTGTAAGTGAAAAGATTCTTCATGTAAAAATAACTGCTCCAAATGTAGAATTGATCCCCATTTATCCTAATAGAGTGATGCTGATTTTAAAAAGGAAAAACGTCCATCATGCCTTATTTTATATTCCAGGGAATGTGACGGTGTTATATACCACACTGCCCGTAACTCTGTAACCTTTTGTGAATAAGTTTTCCATGTGACAGAAGAGTAAAACTTTGCATGGGAGACAAACCCGGCACGCAGAATTACAAAACAGACGCACTGCCTCCACTCTACCACTGTGTAACGGAGCCCAAGGTTTTCTTTTATGTGAGACACTATAGCACCCTTCCTTGACAGTTTGAGTGGGCAAACATATTGGGCAATGAGTTGAGCACAGCTACAACCGTGTGGATAGCACGGCACATCGTATATTTGCTCATTTTTGGCTGCAACTGCACCCGTAGCAAAGAATCGCAGTGAAACACAAACACACTGAGCAGCACTCAATGCACGGCTCTTTGTGTAACACTAGGTCCAACAAGGACGTTCAAATAGGGAATGCCCTCTGATGAGAACCTGGATCTTTCAAAAAGGAAGTCGCTTAGCTTTAAGTAGCCGATCTAACACGAAAGTCTACGTCTTACCTCTAGGTGTTAGCTGATAACCTCCTCCAGACCAGGTTTGGTTGAAAGCATAACTCACCATGGTGATACAGCGACGCTAAAAGAGAGCAACTTTGGCGGTTGTCACAGCTGATCCAGGCTCTGAGCGCAACATACACCGCTAACCCACTAATAGAGCTTCGTAGTGCACCCCGCTGAACAGGAGCGTAACTCCTAGCGAACACGACAGACACTTTGTATCAACTTTCCTGGCTTAATGTAACTTAAGTAACTAATATAGACAAAGCACTAACCCAAATAGCCTGAACTAAAGCAGTTTAAACACACTGTACCTCATTTAATTCATAAAGAAACAATATTTGCATTTCTCGATTTCCGCACAAAAACACCAAAAACATTTGTGTCAGCTCGACTATCAACAGATCATTTTCGCCGTCTATTTCTGCTGCGACCTTGATGCTTCACGCAAAGAAAATAAGTGACACTTATCAATCTGTAGATGAGCTGACTGCCGCTGCTCATGCGGGCTGTGTGGGTGCTCTAACTGGGCACCGACATGAATAGCAAGAGGTTACCTGGAAAACGTTATATATATCAGTAAGTGAATGCAGGGCCTCTTTTCTGCAGTAATTGGCTCCATGAGCCAGAACGACACGAGTAACCACTAACTTATAACGATGCTACCACTCGTATCATTCATTATTTATATTTATATTACCTTAACTGCAATTGTTTATACTTTTCATATCCCTCTGGTATATTATTGCCATAACTTAATAGTCATATTCACCTTACTATAGATATTATTACAAGTAACATTAAGTTACTTCTACCCTCTCCACTGGTGCATCTCACTGTCTTGTTTGCTCTCTGTTGTTATCTCTCTCACTGTGTCCTTGTTTTTCCTGTAGGCCCCAATTCTGTTTTCCAAAACAGAAACTCCGAGTCACACTTTGCACAGCTAATCAAGGTTGTGAACCTGCCTGCGGGTTGTTTACTTCACATAAATGATTGGATTCCAGTGGCATACTAAATCACCCTTGCCGCTGCACCTCAGTACTTCAGTACTTTCCTTAAAATCTGAATAATTTCAGTGATAAGTGATTTATGCATCTGGCAGCTTCTAACTGCCGCAGGCACGGAGAAACTGACTGCAACCAATACAACGTTTAATAGTTAAATATTTGAAGAGCTCTTTTCCAAAACAAGATAAAAGCCAAATTTAAAAAAAATGAGTTTGAGCCACTTTGCTGTATACAGAACCTTTTCACTGCTTCATCAATGTTTCTGCAAAATCTCTATATTTCCTTGTTTAAAATGGTCCTCAAGATGCAGTTCCTTTCCAAACCACGACCAGCGCCAAACCTATGTTTAGCCTAAATGCGATACGTCCTCTCGACCAATCAGACTTCAGTGAACGTTCTATGCGATCCAACATGGCGGCACTCTGAAGCGGGAGAGTTTTTTGTTTCGTCCGTCTACAAAATGAGTGCTTCAAACTACTGTAACGCTTTTGATGGCCTGGATGAGCCAGTGAGACCTTCGCCTAGGGGTAGAAAACGCAGACTGGACCGAAACAACCACAAACAAAACACAACAAAAGAAGTTTCGTCACTCAGGTGTGGGGTTAATACCCACAGTGGGATGCGAACACAAGGCTGCTGCGACCGGTTTCTGTCAAGCCGAGAAGCTGTCACCGCATGATTTGATGATAAATTTTGCAAAATAAACATTGGATTTATTATCAACAATATTAGTGTTTGATTTAACAATCACTGTTCAACATGTTCAGAATGAGCCATTAAACAATTCTTGACAAGATAAAGTGAATATTAACCAAATGTGTGGGTCTAGGTAAAAAATGTAATTTTCCTGAAAACTATTAAAATGGATTTATAGCGTTTTGGAAAAGAGCTCCTCATTTGCTCATCTTGTCTTTTTGCTCCTTTCTATTCTGTCATGGTCAGAAATCGAGGCAGTGACGGAGAAAGCTGCCCAGATTAAAGCGATCATCTCCACCTTCCCACGGCCTCTCCTCATCGTGATGCGCTATCTCTTTGCTTTCCTCAATCAGTAAGCTACAAAGTAACCCAGTGTGGGCTATTCTGTCACTTAATAACCACTTATTAATATCTGCTACTCTGCTATAGCCATACAACTTGACTAATAAAGCACTCGTGCCAAAAATAACATGAACTGTGTGTTTGTTGTCCCAGTGTGTCTCAGTACAGTGATGAGAACATGATGCAGCCATACAACCTGGCTGTTTGCTTCGGTCCGAGTCTGCTGAGGGGGTTGGAGTCTGATGACGCTGTTGCTAGGCAGCCACAGGTCAATGATCTTGTCAAAACCATGATCCTCCAACATGACATCATCTACCCGGGCCAATCAGAACTACCGGGCCCCGTGTACGAGAAGCACATGACTCTGGAGCAGGAGTACTGGTGAGAGATGAGTAATCGTTTATCTAAATGTGATGAAATTCTGTTAACGTCAATATTTAATAGGGAATGGGAATCTGCTGTCATCAACAGCAGGTCGGACATTTTTGGGGGATAAGGGTTAAGAGTAAGTTTACTACGAGTGTCGAACAGAACTGCTTTACTTACACAAAACACCAAACAGTTGATGAGATTCCCAACACAAAATGTTATGTATTTAGTACGCAGTCAAACACAAAGGTAGCTAGGTTATGAATTTGATTCAGCCAGATTCATAATTAGTCGGCCCGTCAGCTGCGAGATGTGTTTAAGCTCAACACCCTCAAAGAACAACTGTTCACAAAAGGCCTCCTGTGACTCCAACGACGGTCGTTTAGACCCAATAGAGCACTAACCAAGTCCAAACCTACTTCCCACCAACAACTGCCACTCTAATGACGGTCGTTGGCACTTGGAGCACAAAGGGTTTCAGTGACATCATCGGCCTTGTGAGAGGTTAAATACCTGGATCTCACACCAGTTAGTTGGAACAGTCCCAGCCTGGTCCTGATCCTGGTCCAGTCCCAGCCTGGTCAGATGCGTACATGAACTGATGAAGCCTCTTGGATGAGAGGTGAAGCGTCTTCCTAGACAAATAACCAAGTCCAGTTGCTTTTGACTGAAATTGCTTTGAGGATAACGACGACCTGGACAAATGAGAACATTCACAGGCTTAAGCTCAACACACATTTCATTTTAACAGAACATAAACTAAATAAAACTCACTTAACCCATCTTTGTTAGTCTTTTCATTGTCCCAACGATCACCAACTCTGGTTTGGTCGAAATAAATCCTTAAATCACAGAGTTAGATGTGAAAATATGCCAGCTCGAAACACTGTCTTTGCTCACTTTGGAGCAGCTGTCCGTGGGTGCAGAGCAGAGCGGTGGCTTGTTCTTCTGAAGCATACCATTAAATTTGCCAAATACAATGATAACAATGGTCCAAAAACACCCCAAAAAATACAAACTACAACCGGCAATGTACTCCGCCATCGCAGAGAGCCGATATAATCATCCAATGTCCCAACCCTAGTAGGCGCTAACGCCAAACACCAGACATCATTGATGGTAACAGTACTGCGTGGCAAGCTGTCTTCTCTTAATTTGTTATATCATTAACTAACTTACTTCATGACCGAAAGAACAAGGTCGCGGGTACAAGCGGCCGAAATGGGTTTCCTCAGGAGGGGGGCTGGAGTCTCCCTTAGAGAGAGGGGGAGAAGTTCAGCCATCCGTGAGGACCTCGGAGTAGAGCTGCTGCTGCTTTGCGTTGAAAGGAGCCAGTTGAGGTGGTTCAGGATCATCTAGTAAGGATGAACCCTGGGCGCCTTCCTAGGGAGGTGTTCCAGGCACGTCCAGCTGGGAGGAAGCCTCTGGGAAGACCCAGGACCAGGTGGAGAGATTATATCTCCACACTGGCCTGGGAACCCCTCGGGATCCCCCAGTTAGAGCTGGTTAATGTGGCCCGGGAAAGGGAAGTTTGGGGTCCCCTGCTAAAACTGCTGCCCCCGTGACCAGACCCCGGATAAGAGGCTGTAGATGAGATGAGATGAGATTAACTAACTTACTCCTTTTTCTCTGTCAAGAGCTGCAATAATAAACATTTGACACATGACAACTGTAACTTTTGTGCTGTGCTCCAAAAATGCCTTCCCAGGATGCTCAATGATTCCCCAATGGACAAAATGTAGTAAAATTATCAGACAAGTTAAAAAATATATACGATTTATAGTTGAATAATTAAAATGGAAGCTCTTTATGTTTTTCCCCACCGCTAATCATTTGATAAAATACAATAAAAACGTTAATAACTAATTTTTTCTTGCATGCTAATGCTAACAATGTTAGCTAGCTATTGCTATTTTTAGGGTTTTAAATTATTTTAGCAACTGATCGTGGAAAGTAACCTTTTTCCTTTTTACCCCCAACTGATTGGAGGTTAAAGTATAAACATTACTTTCAACATTATTATTCTATTATTTGTAAATGTTTTTTTAGTCAATCTTTGACTTGCTTAAGAACCTTTTACAACATTTTGTCAGTTTCGGTGTCGATGGGAAAACGGTTGCATTCATCTTTGCATTTGGCCAAATCTTGTTGAATGGTTAAATGAATCCAACTTGAATATGTGATGAAACTGGCTTCCATTACTCATGTTTGGACATAATATAATCTCCACTTATTTTTGTCCTCCCGTTGAATGATTTGTTGGTCGTGTTCAAGCTCAAGATTCTTCCCTTTGGCCCCTTTTTCATGGCTCAGCCTCTTGAAATTTCATCCCGTGCCAAAGGCGATTCTTAGTGTAAACACTGCTTAATACTTTTAAGCTGATTGCACACTAACATTGAACACAAGCCTCCAGCCTATTGACAGTGTCCATTGAAGTCTCTTACACCCCAAAATCAACTCTTGGGTAATTCACTTAAAATGTCTGTTCATGAACATATCTAACATACTCTTCGATGGAAGCATTATCAGTGATTTGGATCTTTTAGTGTCATTCGAGAAATCTCAGAGCAGTATGAGGTATGATGTAAACTTGCATAAGAGAAGTGAGGCATCGTCTAATGAAAGGCTGTGGTATGAAAGCTGGTCTGTGTGTCAGACAGAAGAGGAACCGTGCATGACCACGGAGTCTGACTTTCATTTTTCTGCTTGTCTACAGCGAACCAATCACAGAGGAGGGAGATGGTGAGACTGAGCATCTGCCCAGTGAGGACGGTGAGTGCATACATTACACACACACACACACACACACACACACACACACACACACACACACACACACACACACACACACACACACACACACACACACACACACACACATACACACATACACGCATGCTTACCAGAGGCCTGCTTCCATTAGACATGAGCTATGCATCACTAACATGAATGTGACACGAACCACTATGATTCATAAGCATGCGTAATTGGATATGTTTAATAATAAAAGAAATGAGAAATGAGTTGCACGTGAGTTGATTGTAACCATGCATGTGTGTACAGAGTGGGAGGCGGTGGCTATGTTTGACTACACGGCGAGATCCCCGGCAGAGCTGTCCTTCAAACAGGGAGAGCTCCTCATCCTTCACAGCAAGGCCTCCTCTGATTGGTGGAGAGGCGAAATGGGAGGGGTTAAGGGTCTCATCCCACACAAGTACATCAGTGTGCTGGAAGGGTGAGTGACATTTCCACTTCAAAACCATGCAGCCATATCCAGAACCACCGCCAAGACGATCCTTTATGACAGAAGTGGATTTAGAAATGGATCCCAGAGGCCTCGTTCGAGGATTGCGGGGTTGTTTTTTTTTTTTTGCCCGTATGCAACTCATACCTTGCCACCATAAATCACAACTACGTAGAGGCTTTCTACTTTCTTGTTTATTTGTCCTTAACAGCCAACAGCGTGAATCACCGCTTAATTAACTGTTTCTATTGTAGGACATCATAATTGTGAGGGTCTCGGGCATGTAACGTCTACTCACCATCTTCCTTTTCTCCCAGTGTGTGGAACTACTTTATGCATGATTAATTAAAAGGATGAATATCCAAATATGAAGCTCTTTTTTAAACCCTGCTGATCATCAGCGTCTGCGTGAGAAACTGCCCGTTCATTGTGTTGTAGTGGAGTAGCGCAGATGTCGAGTGAGAGTCAGAAATATATTAATCAAACAGGATTTGGTCCACCAATTCATACATTCATTCATCTTCAACCGCTTGTCCCTTTCGGGGTCGCGGGGGGGCTGGAGCCGATCGCAGCTGACATCGGCCGTGAGGCGGGGTACACCCTGGACAGGACGCCAGTCTATCACAGGGCACATAGAGACAAATAGAGACAGACAACCATTCACACCTACGGGTGATTTAGAGTCATCAATGAACCTAACACCTGCACGTCTTTGGACTGTGGGAGGAAACCGGAGAACCTGGAGAAAACCCACGTAGACACGGGGAGAACATGCAAACTCCACACAGAAGGGCCCCAGCCGGGATTCCAACCAAAAACCCTGGTGCTAACCACCACCCCACCTTGTCGCCCATTCCACCAATTTAATCGTTTCTCTTTAGATGTGAATCTAAAATGTGAAGTCTGAAAATACATTTGCTGAATTCTGAATAATTTAAGGTATTATTATTGGGGGGGGGGATCATGTTCCCGCCGGGATCTGCACCCATAACAGCTTGAGACATTTCATTTGAGTCTCGGCACCAAGAATTTGTACTGTATTTGTCTTTCAGACCACAATCTGTGATTTTTTTGTGTGTGTGTGGTGGTCGAATGCCATGACGAACATCACATTGCCATGGTTTAAAAAGGTTCTGGAAACACTGGTTCCAACACAAGTCATTTTTCATTCTGTACTTATTCTGTATTCTTCTAATTCACATTGGCCTAAACATTACACATTTAGCTCTCGCCATAGTAATTAATTATCATACTGACAAATTGCAGGTTGCATAAACAGGGGGTGGACAGATTAACACAGAAATACCTCATGATATCTTGCAACATAACCCAACGGTCGTGTTTTCTGAAGCTATTGCGTTGTGTTCTACTGGAAGTATGGTGTTTGCATTATTTCGTCCACCCACAATAAATTTCTGCCTCATCTTCAATGTTTTCCATTTAAAAATCTGGGTACATTTAATATCACTCCTGCATCTGCTCCCTCCTGCAATTACGCTGTCACTCAACCTTTATCCCATATTTAAGCCGGTACTGGTTGTTCTTTCTGTAGTAAAATATATATTCTTAATATAACTCTCTTTCTTCTTCTCCTCCCTCAGGTCAGAGCGAGGGAAAAGAGAGGATGGAGGAGGAGGAGGAGGAGGAGGCAGCACTGGAAACCTGTCAGCAGAAGATCCACAGACGGAGAACACTACTCGGTATGCACACACGTACTTGAAAGCACATTTCATGAAAATGCATTGACACCAACAGACACGGTAGACCCAGACAGACGAAATACACACGGACAGACAGAAATACTCACTTTTACATTATCACACACGGTTACACGCGCTCTCGCACACGAACGCACACAACACAAAGTTACAAAGTTTCTGCGTACGCCTTGACAGGATGCGGGTGAACAGTGACAGTGCTTCGTTGCCTGGGAGACAGAGAGGAAGTGAGGGGAGCCCCAATCGGAAGCCACCGACCTCTCCCGCCACACGACACCTGCCAGTGTAAGATTGACATACACCTTTGGACACAATGCATGCTGTGCTGTATGATAGATAAATAAATTCTCCGCTTGACTCATCAAACAAATACATATGGGTTTATAGCCTTATATATAGGATATTATATAAATCTATATCTTTATATTATATAGAGAGATTTAGAGTGCTGCAGGAATGAGTCCTAAACATTTTGTGCACCTCTGGTTCCCTCATCTGGAAGTCAATGGGTTTTTTTTAATGGGTATTTGGTTCGATGCCTGAAATAAGGTCAAGAACTCAACAAACTTGAAGTTATACTCACGAATTTCATCTAGTTAATTGTCTTTTTCTTCAGAGAGTGAGTTCAAACAATAGTGATTGTTCATATGACCCACTAATGAAAGCACTTTGTTCCGTGTAACTAATGTTACCTATTGTCTTTTAGATCTCAGGAGCGAAGACATACTTTGGACACGGTGAGACAGGGCGGCCTCAGACCCACAGACAGACCTCCGTTTGGTCAGGCGGACAGACAACCTGTCGACAAGGTTGGTAGTTGAAGGACATGAGACAGCTCAAGAAAAATGTTTGATAATCGGGGAGGGAAAGGTCTCGTGGCTTTGTCTATATCGAGTCCCTTATTCCGCAAAACAACTCTGTCAATGTCCTCAAAGCAATTTCAGTCAAAAGCAACTGGACTTGGTTATTTGTCTAGGAAGACGTTTCACCTCTCATCCAAGAGGCTTCATCAGTTCATGTACGCATCTGACCAGGCTGGGACTGGACCAGGACCAGGACCAGGACCAGGATCAGGCTGGGACTGGTCCAACTAGCTGGTGTGAGATCCAGGTATTTAACCTCTCACAAGGCCGATCACTGAAACCCTTTGTGCTCCAAGTTCCAACGACCGTCATTAGAGTTGCAGTCGTTGGTGGGAAGTTGGTTTGGACTGCGTTAGTGCTCTATTGAGTCTAAACGACCGTCTTTGGAGTCCCAGGAGGCCTTTTGTAAACAGTTGTTCTTTGAGGTTAGACTGTTGGATCTTTGGCACTTGGAGCACAAAGGGTTTCAGTGACATCATCGGACTTGTGAGAGGTTAAATACCTGGATCTCACACCAGCTAGTTGGACCAGTCCCAGCCTGGTCCTGGTCCTGGTCCAGTCCCAGCCTGGTCAGATGCGTACATGAACTGATGAAGCCTCTTGGATGAGCGGTGAAACGTCTTCCTAGACAAATAACCAAGTCCAGTTGCTTTTGACTGAAATTGCTTTGAGGATAACGACGACCTGGACACATGAGAACATCCACAGGCTTAACTCTGTCATTGACTTTATAATAGTGCATCAGTAATAATCTGGCCACAGTCACCTGATTTTAGTCCAATCACCTTCTCAAAATCAGCATCCATGCAGCATCTTGTGCACTCCAGATCTTCTCCGTGGTCACGGGCCCGTTGTTCAGTGGGAGGTGTTTTCAGGGTCACTGAGGCCACATTTTTTATCATCCTCCATTTCTTGCTTCTCCTCCTCTTGCTCTCTCAGGACATGATCAGCCGCCAGATGAACTCGGTGTTCAAGGAGCTCCTGTCTCGCCAGCCTGCCGCGCCGCCGTCCACACTCGCCACCCCTGCTCCCTCTTCCTCCTCCTCCTCCTCCTCCTCCTCATCTCTTCCTCAAGCCGCCCCAACTGCCAAAAAAGTCGGATTTGGCCTCAGAGGACGGGCCCTTTTCAGACCAGTGGACTAAGAGAGAGGAAGGATGAGTGGAATTATTGATTTATTGTTTAACGATGATGATTACGCTTATGCCGCCGATGCATTCGTTGGAAGATTTTGATTTATTTTTCGACACGTGTATAATATTTGCGTCTCTGCCATCTCATAGTGCCACTAGTCTCAGTGCCGTGATGCTGTACGTCCAGTTTGTCTGTTTTCCAGCTGGTTTTGGTCATTTTTGGTCGGGTTTTGTTTTCTCCGGGCTTTTGTCGTTTTTGGAGAATCAGGGATGTGACGTCACCAGACCGACTTTTTAAAGTGGTTGCCATGATACTTAAAACAAGGAAATGCTTAAGCTGCCCCCTAGTGGCAGGTCTGAGATCAACTCGTCTTTAAAATATTTGCTTCATTTAAAAAAATAAAATAAATCTGGGGCCTCTTTTACACTTCACAATTATTTCACCTGAACAGATCTGACAAGGTTGAACTCTGTTTGTTATGTTTTAAATAGTCATTAAACCTAGGAAGGTATTATGAAATACCTAACAAATAAGCATATGAATAAACCGTGTAAAACATATATAAATGAAGTAAACTGTTAAAACTCAACTCATTATTTTGATTCAAATTTAGCCAGTTAGCACCTGTTAGCCAGAGCAACAACGATGCTAACGTTGGCATATGGCATGATGAAAAATAAATAGACTTTTGAAATTAAACTATTATTCTGATCATCATCATAACTATGAACTCAGTTTTACTTCTTTTTTTTCATTATCATTTATTTATATATGTTACACAATTTATTCATGTGCATATTTAATTATTTATTTGTTCATTAATTTAATGAACATTTTGTGGCCCCATAGATGCTAGTAGGCAAGACCGTGGTGTTAGCAGTTGGGTCAGTTCTTTGTTGCAGCAAGCAGCGTTAGCACAAACACACACACACATACACATTCACACACACACACACACACACACACACACACACACACACACACACACACACACATAGACACACACACACACACAAAGAAAAAACATTCCCCTTCGTATGTGATACATGGCCTGATACACGGGCCAAAACTCAGGGCTTTAGCAGAGTTAGAGCCGGGCTGACTCAGGTTTGGCTTCAAAGGAATAAGGAAGAGTTTCTCACTCAGGGCTTTGGTTGACTTGCTCTTCAACTGGAAACTGTGCCCTAGCCTCAAGAGCCAAAATGGCCCCCATATCAGAGAGGATTCAGTGACTTCCTCTGGTTTAAACTGTGAATGCCACGGCTACATTTTGGAGCCAAGATTGAAACTCTTTTCTCGTTCATCCACACATTTTGGCCCCCCTCTGACTTTATCTAGCACTATCCATGGGTCCGGTTGTTTCAGGACTTTTTGAAATGAGGTGTACAATTACTCCAAAAGCATTTGATATGTTCTTTCATGGCATTTCCCCTCTGTTGTGTTTCAGTATTGGAAACATAGAAGTAGAGTCCTTTTTTAATGGATTCTGCCTCTATGATTAAAACACCCTGTTATTCTGGATCACTGTTTGATGATGTCACTAAATTTACTGTGTCCAATTGTATATGTGGTTAAAAACATGAATTCAATAAAGATGATAAAGTGATGAATGATTAAGGGGTTGTTGGTGAATTTAAACTCTATAAGTAACTGTATTTCAGGGGCGGATGTTAATGGGGCTCTTCTGCTGCTGTGGCACTTGCACCCTAAACTTTCTAGCTCCTAAAACTGTAGTTCTAACATACTGCAATATTAAGTCAATCACGGTTCTCATGAGCGTTCAACACAGAGAACTGGGACCCAAATGCAGACACGGAAGCAGAGTCAGGTTTAAACTAGTCTTTAATGAAATAGCTATGTACAAATGTGTCCAGGAAGTGTGGGGTGAGGTCCGGGGGAAGGTGCAGCTCTCCAGAGCGAGTCCAGTGACGGGGAAGAAACAAACGAACACGAGATCATCAAGGGAAAAACACAAACGGGTGGTAGGCAAGCAGACAGGGATACAGACAGGTAGCTAAAATAAACAGTTTTCGACACAACACGCGACGTGCCGTAACTCCTGGGGTGCCGCAAAACCCAGTGCGTGACTCTCACAAGATTAAACGATGCTTAGTATTAAAGATGGCATAATAAGCAAACAGGTGTCATGCCGTTCAAGGACAAGATAATAATCCAGATATAACAGGGAATGTCACTTTTTTTGTTGAAATGCTTGAAACTCAGAGACATGAAATGCATGCTGTGGCAGGGCCGTGGTGTTAGAAGCAGACATCGTTTTACAGGGTCATAAACCAAAAAGATTGGGAACCACGGGTTTATTCTTAGCAAACAAAGCAGATTTTTGTATGGATTTTGTTGGGACTAGCCTTAAAACTGTATTGTTAATGCCAGAAGATGAATAATTTTTTAGAAAAAGGAAATATTGAAAAATAAATATACTTAGACGTGACCTTCCTCTAACATGCACCTGTTGTTGCTGAAGAGGGTCTGCACACAAGCAGCCGGCATCCTTAGAATGGGAATACTTTGGCCATTTGCTGAATATCACTTACTGTTTATTGATTTGATTGTTTAAGTTCAATAACATATAAAACCAACCGTTTCGCATCTTAACTGTTATGCAGTAAGTCAGTATTTTCGAGCTGCACGCACAAAAATAAGCAGCTGGATTGGCCTTTTCATTGAAAATGTAAATGAAGGGAAACAGTGTAGCTATTTCAAGCTTCACATGCTGAAGACTGCTGGACAAAGAGATGGAGAGAATGTAAAAGAGAGTAGAGTGACAGGCGGGAGAGGTGTACAGAACGGCAAACATGCAGAGGCAAGAGGTCAGGAAATGAGAGAAAGAGAAGATGGAGATGGAGAAAAGCTGAATGGGAGAGCTGAGTGAGAAAGATGAGCAGAGAGGAGCTGAAACTAGGGACAGAGAGACACAGAGCCTATCACACATCCAGCGAGACACAATGGTAAGTTTACTCTTTGTTGACATTAAGTCCAGCACAGTGACAGACCATTCCTCGCAGTAAAACTACTTGTGCGTCGCTCTGTCAAATGCAAGTATGTAAGAGTCTGAGCTTTTATGATTGTTTCCATGTATGCGTTACAACGGCACCCATGTGCTGCAATAGGATATTTTAGGCCCACCAGCTCCTCCTAAAATAACCCCTTACCACAGCCACCCAACACACACAAGGAATAAGAGGCACTGTGCCGCATTAGCACGTCTGCTGCTCTAAGTCAGGGTCAAACACTGTAGGTGTGTGTGTGTGTGTGTGTGCGCCGATGTATGAGTTTCATAAGCCAAGTCAGCTCTAAGGGACATTGTGATTAAGCGGCTTAACTGATCTCATTGACATTTCCGATTAACACTCTCTGCAGGGCACCCCTGCCGTGTCTCTCTGCAAGGGGCTCTGTCACTGATACAGGATTAAGATAGAACTTTAAGGACGGTAAGTCAGACATGATTTATTTTTTCTACTGTTGCTGTCTCTGTTGTGGATCTGCTGCGGTGATTTCTCAACAAGGATATGAGTTGCAACTGCAGCTTTTCACCTCGCAGCAGTTTCATGTGTATAATATATATATATATAAATAAAATATAAGTAAGATGATTAAAAGTCTTCTAATCAGCTCTTAAGACTAATAATCATGTCTGAAGATAATAATGATAGATGTTTTCTTCTACTGTATATATGTCATTTTTAAAGTGTAATTTTAAAATTACCAGCTGTATGCTATTTGCAGATTTTGGTGTGGCTTCTTTTTTAGGGGCTAAAGAACAGGTGCTGGTGCCCGTGCTCAGCTTGCTGTTACACGCTACATGCCTGCAATGTGCTGCAGGAGTGTAATGTGTGTGTCTGTGTGTGTGTACATTGGTTTACAGTGTGTGTGTGTTAACGTCAAGTACAGAAGAGGGTGACTTAAGGTAGCCCCATATGTGTAATTGTCTGTGTGGCCATCTTTCTTTATACACGTGAAAACAAGCATGCGCCTCTTCCATCAGCGAGGATGACGATGGTGAGCGACGACTGTCTGGTGGAGTGTAACATTGATGATGACACAGATGAGGATGATGGAGGAGAAGAACAGAGAGACATGCCTCCTCCTCCTCCAGAGTTTGCATCCAAAGCCTCCACTCCACCGCCCAACCCTCCGACCCCTCCCACAGCCCCTGCTACGCCCACACCCTCCCGTCCTGTCAACAGGGACCCTTATGGCATCAACCAGCACCTCAAGGTTTCCTTTCCCTTTTTCCCTCTCTGTAAATCTACATTGACTGCCAAAGCAGTTGATGTATTATGCTATAATAACATAATAATTTGTCATCATTTCCTGCTGCTATCTCATGTGGTGTACCCCAAGGTTCCATCTTAGGCCCTATTTAATTTAATTATATTGCTGCTTGAGTCTCTTTTTAAATTTTACATCCCTTATCATTGCTACGTTCACACAGGCAGCTGCATATCCCGGCTGCTGTGTCTCGGCCAAAAAGTTGCACTTAAACACATCGCAAAGACTTAAGCCAAAGGCAAACTAGCATGTACATCCTGCGCCTGCGTGACAGAAATATTCCAAGTTTCCATGCCAACAGGCGGCTGTAGTCTATATTTGTCATTGAAAAAAGAAAAACAGAAGGCCGACCAGACAGATTCAAGGTGCTAGTTAGCCAGTTAGCATATGAACAACACAACCTGATGCTAATTCCACCAATTTAACCTGAATCGGCCGAAATGGCGCTGACAAGTGTCAACTAGTGCCAACACTGCGGGACACATCACAAAAAACTAGGGTGGCAGACGATCACCGGCGGCCTGCCATGGACAGACAGCTGTGTGTCGGCCTGGTGTGTCAAAACCTTAAATTGTCTGTAAGATGACAAATGCTGGAGGAAGACAGAGGTCCTTGGAGATGCCACAAGTGATGTGGGCAATTTTCTTGGGCCTCTATCTTCAAATGTCTTCACACATCAGAAAAATGGGTGTCATTTTATATTCTGCTCTAGAATTTGGAAAATCTTATTGCCTAATTTTCTTTTATCTCTTCACATCTATACTGTCTGTAACTTGTGGGAGTCGGTGAGTAATCCCTGTCTCATCTGAAGCCACGAAGCACTTCAGTCAACACTTCGTCTTTTTTATTAGCTCTACAAAAAACTGACTGGACCTGCAACACCCACTCTCTTGTTCCTTGTCTGTAGGTGGAGGTCAGTGATGTACTGGCGGAGCCCGCCACACCACGAAGCATAGACCAACTGTGGGTTTACAGTGTTGTTGGCTTCGAAAGCGCTCGTATCTGGACGTACCGCTGCCTCTCCTTGCTGCTCGCTGTGCCCTTCGCTCTCCTTTGTGGTGTTTTCCTGGCCATTCTCGCCTGTCTACACATCTGGTATGCTGGTGCAATAAAAATGCTCCCTCATGTAGTCACATTAGTGTTGGAGACATATTCTCACTCATTCATCACATACAGTAGATGCAGAAGATTCACTATGATAGCACGGTCGCTCTTTAGTGATTACCAATGCTTTTGGCATGTGAGCCCTAATGTTAAGTAATGTCCACTTGTGGTTACATATGGTCATGGGTTATGGGAAGGGCTGAAATCAATGAGTATGTTCATTATCAATTAATATGCCCAATAATTTATCATTTAGGCAATAAAATGTCAGAAAATAGTCAAAGTTCACATCCCAGCGTCCCATGAGACATCTTTATGAACTGAACTGAAATGATGAAGAGTTCCTTTTACTCATTACTTCTCTGGACCAGACTTTGGAAACTCTTTGGGATGAGACGCTGCTCTCATCGGGTAAAAAACTTTAAAGCGTGTTGTAAACATCTGGCCCAACCCTAGTGAGTGATGTCACAGCGGGTATGTGACTAAAACACCTGCTCTGATATTACTAAATAGACTTCTTGAAGCCTCAGCATCCATCAAATATATCCTGTTCTTGACCATGATGGAGAATAGGTTCATGACAGGAAGAGTTCAGTTCAGCGTACAACGTGGTAAACTCAACGAACAGCTACCATTTCATCATCTAAGTATTTCTGGTCTAGCCTGGTATTGCCAGACTAATTTGCAAATGCACATTAGTCTGAAACCTCTTAGTTAATTTTGGATTTCCACACGGCATTATCAACAGTGCAATGAAACGCCCCTGGACCCAATTAGATAGACCTACAGCCAACCAGTGCAATGAAACAAGATGCAGCAGGGTCACAAACTTTGTCAAATTACAGATAAACAGTACACTAAAATGTCCTTCTGTAAACATTTTAGGGGAGAAATAGGCAATACAGTACCATAATTTTGATTCATATTTGATCAGTACTGCCTAGTGTGACAGTTTGATCTGAGTTTCATGAGCCGGGTAAGTTGTGCTGGATGGAGTATGCCATTTACCGTCAGTAACTACATTAAAGCATGACGTCATCTTTTAGTCATGGTCTTGAACCCGCCCCAGCCAATAATAATTACCTTAATTTAGTCTAGACAGTAAGGTAGTTTCCCATTTTGAGTTACTGAATGTGGTATTTTCTTTCAAAACTGTAAAACATACAAGATGCATGGACTTGCTTGAAAATGTAGAGAAAATATGGAGATACGGCCAACAGGTCCAAGATTAGATTAGCACAAAATAATTCAATCAGGGGGAAACAGCTAGCCTGGCATCGTCCAAAGGTAACAAAAGCCACCTTCTACCAGCACCTCTAAACTTCATAAATAAATATGTGGTGTGGTGGTTAGCACGTTTGAAGATGAATGATCTTGTTTAGAGGTTGGAGTCTGGTTATCACTTGCCAGGCAACCAACAGAAATTGCCATGTAGCCACTGAGCGCAGCCAAGAAATAGTGGGGCACGAACCACACATTTTTTGTTCCCCCCTCTGGTTACGGCGTAAACAAACAAGACATAATAATTAGTTACCCTCTTTTTTTCCAGGTACGTGTGCCTGGCTAATCATGCTTGACATGGAAACAGCCCATGGCTTCTTTTAGTAATGAGAAAACATGAAAATAACCTGCCTTGAGTCTTTTAAAGACTATCTTTTGGTGTCATGGGTGACCATTCAGCACCTACCTGCATCAAAGAGGCATTACTTGTTCAGGGATTCATGACAAACAGTATAAGGCTGCTTTATTCTTGCTCACACATACACAACACACACTCAAACCTCACAAACAGCATGCTACACAAGTTCCTTACTTCCTTCTGGACTTTAGGCGACACTGTGCTTTACACTTGTTTTGAAAATAACACCCTTTTCCTCACATCGTAAATCTTTCTATCATCCCTCCTCTGTCTATCTGACACAGAGAGGGTTTTAATACGCAGCCATTCAAATAATTATCTCCCTCTCTCCCTCTAGGTTTGTGGTGCCGTGCATACAGCTGAGCAACACCTTCCTCCCGTGCCTGCGGTCCTTGTGTTTGTGTGCTGTGAATGTTTTCATCGCTCCCTTTTGTACGTCTGTCGCTCTCTGCTGCAGTCAAGTTGCCATTTCGCTGTCCAACAAGGACTGGCATCAAATGAGAGACAAAGAGACCGTATGAACGTGAGACACGCCGAGTGATGTCAAGTGATTAAGTGACCGGCCGAGCGAGTGAGTGAGTGTGTGAGTGAGTGGGAGGGAGAGAATTAAATTTTCAGTCTTTTTAATTTAGCTTTTGTTTTTTAATTGGCATTGTTCTGCAATATTATAACACTGTTCGCTATGTTTTCTACATGTAAAGCCAGTTCATACAAATTATTATTATGATTATTATGATTATTATTATTATTATTATTATTATTATTATTATAATTATAAAATGAATTCAGTTTCAATTGAATTAATTAGTCAATAAAAGTAAATGTCAAAAATGTCTTGAGCATATTTGTTTTGTTTTACCAAATAGATAAATAAGGATTGGATTTTACAGATGAGTCTAAAAATTTACTGAATCATATAATAAATGTGAGAACATATCTGGAAAATAGTGAATCTTCATATGTTTTGATTGATTGATTGATCGGTTGGTTGATTGGTTGATTGATTGATTGATTGATTGGTTCGTTGGTTGGTTGATTGATTGATTGATTGGTTGATAGATTGAAGTTGTGTTCGAACACATTAAAAAAAAGGCGGAAAGTGAAATTGTCACAGAAAATAACGATGTTTCACAAAACAGAAAGAATAATTAGATACATGAACGACAAACATTTGCTGCAAAGAAAAGCATATTCGAAAAGTGGGAGTGGGAAGTTTGCACTTTTCTAATCCCGCCCTTGCTCCATCACTCATTTTAATTAAGCTTTCTTATTCGTAATAACTATTTTCATTTATCAAGCAGCGACACGGTGTAGTGATGGTTAGCACTGTCGCCTCACAGCGAGAGGGTTCCTGGTTTGAATCCCGGCTGGGGCACTTCTGTGTGGAGTTTGCATGTTCTCCCCGTGTCTGCGTGGGTTTTCTCCGGGTTCTCCGGTTTCCTCCCACAGTCCAAAGACGTGCAGGTGTTCGGTTCATTGCTGACTCTAAATCACCCGTAGGTGTGAATGGTTGTCTGTCTCTGTTTGTCTCTATGTGCCCTGCGATAGACTGGCGTCCTGTCCAGGGTGTACCCCGCCCTCACACCCGATGTCAGCTGGCATCGGCTCCAGCCCCCCGCGACCCCAACAGGGACAAGCGGTTGGTTGAAGATGAATGAATGAATGAATTTATCAAGCAAAAACAAACAACAAAAACATGTATTTGGTGTTTCCAGCTTCAGATTTGAGGATTTGCTACTTTTCTTTAAAAAAGGATCTCTGGGAAAATTGTGACTGTTAAATAATTAATTGTTAGAAATAATAAATATAAATATAATTATAATTAAATTATTTACAGATCCATCAATTATCTATGAGGGGAAATGGTCTGAATAAACTAAATTTGCATATCTTTTCTTTTTTTTTTAATCAATTTTTGATCAATACACTGTAATAAACTGTCGCTGCGGTGTGGCGTCTTAATTCCGTAGTTTCCCGAGTGTACCTGAAGGCATCATATTTACATCCTAACTACCCAGCATGCACCGCGTCGCCGCCATTTTTCTTGTTGTGTTGTGTGCGGTGGGAGCTCTAACTTCACAGTTCTGGAGAGAAAAATCTGTTTTATTTCTGGGTTTAACTCCTTTTTTCGTTAGTTGTGAATTAAACTTTGTAACAAGCGAGAGTCGGAGACAAAGAAGGCAACATGGCGCAGTACAAAGGAGCCGCCAGTGAGGCCGGGAGAGCCATGCAGCTGATGAAGAAACGAGAAAAGGAAAGAGAGCAGCTAGAACAGCTCAAGCAGAAGATTGCAGAGGTTTGTAACTTTTACCCTAAACTATAACGAGTTAACAGCGACACGGTATTACTGCGAGCTCATTTGGTCAGTTATAATTAGTCGCTAGTGACGTCTAATGTCAGCGACCTGTGAGGTCAGTGAAGGGGTCGCCTTGACAACCATACTTAAGCTATTCCTTTATTATTTCCAGATTACAGCAGCAAAGTGGGGAGCAAACATAGAAGAAGCATCAATAACAAAGATAAATATACAACAATATGAACAATGTAAAGACAGGGAAGGGAAAACACAAGAATAACAGGAACAATATATACAAAATTTGAATTATGTTTAATTTTACACTAAGGCACATTGTGATTTAAATTCACCCGAAGTGATCCCAGCTGGTGAACATTATAATTCAATTCAATTTTATTTATAGTCTCATCTTATCTTCAACCTCTTATCCGGGGTCGGGTCGCGGGGGCAGCAGCTTTAGCAGGGGACCTCAAACTTCCCTTTCCCGGGCCACATTAACCAGTTCTAACTGGGGGATCCTGAGGCATTCCCAGGCCAGTGTGGAGATCTAATCTCTCCACCTAGTCCTGGGTCTTCCCCGAGGCCTCCTCCCAGCTGGACGTGTCTGGAACACCTCCCTAGGGAGGCGCCCAGGGTTCATCCTTACGAGATGATCCTGAACCACCTCAACTGGCTCCTTTCAACGCAAAGGAGCAGTGGCTCTACTCCGAGATCCTCACGGATGGCTGAACTTCTCCCCCTCTCTCTAAGGGAGACTCCAGCCCCCCTCCTGAGAAAACCCATTTCGGCCGCTTGTACCCGCGACCTTGTTCTTTCGGTCAGTGTCAGTGCGGGTTGTACAGTCTGACAGCTGCAGGAAGGGAAGACCTGCGATAACGCTCCGTCACACACAAGTGAAGGATACTGACAGAATATTAACCTGTTTGTTAAATAAAGCATATGTAATATTACAGAACATTCTCCCATTGGCACCCAAAGTGCTGTAAAGCAATGGCAGAATAACCTTACTCACTGACACCTGTATAACTGGTCTCTACTGTGCCCGTGTGTGTTTTCTCGCAGGACAACATGGTCAAGTCCAACATCGATAAGAAGTTCTCAGCTCACTATGATGCTGTGGAGGCAGAGCTGAAGTCCAGCACAGTTGGTAAGTATTTGTATTGTTGCTGTCGCACATGAACCCTCCTGTATAACTACAACCTCACTTGACTGAGAATGTGACATGAGGAATTACAACTGAGCTGACATGCGGTGTTATTGTGTAAATATATAAAACAACATAATTTAGCATTGCAACATAGTGGCTTGTTATTAGGAGAAAATATCTGTGTGATTCTTGTTTGACTTGTTTGTGTTTATGTCTTGATCAGGTCTGGTGACTCTGAATGATATGAAGGCGAAGCAGGAGGCGCTGGTGAAGGAGAGAGAGAAACAGCTGGCCAAGAAGGAGCAGTCCAAGGAACTCATGCTGTGAGTTATCACCGCCCCTCTGTCTCACTTTGGTTGGTGCTCTGTAGCACCAACCAAAGTCATTGGGTCCATAGTTTCCCTTTCACACAACCGGAGATTCTCCACGTCAGATGCTTTCTTGCTTACTGGAACTATTCTGTTTGGTTTAGACGAGGGCCGGTGGCGGGGTCGAGTGTGCAGGAGGCAGACGTTCTGTTATCAACGAGCAATGTCATCAACACGTCTGCTTACTTGGCGTGTCCAGGCAATGATCAGCTGTATTACACGTGGGCTCACTGACTTTGTAGCAGGGAGCTGGCAGGGTAAAGAGCATTTGATGGACCTCACTAGTGCCCTTCTGGCCGAATGGGAGCAGCCAGGTTTCAACATCTCACGAAAAAGCCTGTTACAGCAGCAGGTTAAAAATATACGGGTACCTGCAGAGATTGTCAGACAGCCTCTCCTGGAATAGTTGAAACTGTTCACAGTTTAAAGAATGCAATATAAAAAGTAACCATAGCAAGCTGCGCGTCGGACAGTTCTCGCCTCCGCAGCGTCTATTTATAGTTGATAATTGGACACCTCGTCAGGCATTAACCCTCGCATGTTCCCCGTCATCAGCTGTCCTTCGTTCTGTTGTCGCTGTTCTTCATCATTTAAAGGCGGGCCACGGCAGGCTTGTTGTTGCTGCAGGCTTGTTGTCTCAGGTTGGGAGCGTGCTGATGACATCAAACGAGCAGTGCTGTTCAGAGAGGAGCTGACGGAGAGTTAATCTAATATTCAGTTACTATTAAAAGTGCTGAAATCTTACATTCATCCACTTATCTGGGGTCGGGTCGCGGGGGCAGCAGCTTTAGCAGGGGACCCCAAACTTCCCTTTACTGGGCCACAATAACCAGCTCTAACTGGGGGATCCTGAGGCGTTCCCAGGCCAGTGTGGAGATCTAATCTCTCCACCTAGTCCTGGGTCTTCCCTGAGGCCTCCTCCCAGCTGAAATGTGCTGAAATACATCCCTATAAAGTCTATCATGATTGAATACAATGTGCAAATTGTTTCTAAGGATACAATAGATTATTTACGTTGAAAATCAATTTTATATTGACATACAGTGTGTCCCCAGTCAAGGCCAACACCTAGCTGCATAGTTGGATCGTAGGAATACAAATGGATACTTGGATGCAGTAGATGAATCGTTACAATCCTAATTAATAGCAATGGGCCTGCATCAGACGCACCTGACTATTAAAGGGAATTGGAGATGGCACTCTGATAAGCTTCATTCACGTTATGCCCAAACACACCCATGACTTATGAAGAGACTAAGGGCCCATCCACACGAGAACGCCTTTTCCTATAAACGCACATTTTTAATACCGTTTAGGCCGACCATCCACGCGTAGCCGGCGTTATCGGAGCCTGAAAACGGTCTTTTCTGTAACCAGGTCCCAGAGTGTGGCGTTGTCGTCTGGACAGCGAAAACGCAGACTTTGTTAACGATGCGGTCATCCCCACACCTCGGACCTCTAACCCTGCGAAAGACACGGACCCACAGACTGAACTGGACTCACATGGAGCCACATGCATGGGAATGAATTAGGCTGACCATATATTTCTCTCTTTTCCCTGATGGTCTGAATAAGACTCTAAATTGGTCACTAGTAGCCTTTTATAAAAAAAAGTTGCCAAGAAGGTTGCAAAAAGTAGCGAGACAGTGCCCGCCTGTGAGTGCTTTGGGGCGGTGTAGGGGCTCACAGCAGCACCCTCTGCTGGTTGAGATCAGTTACTACAGAGTGATTTGTGCATCAGAGTCCAAAACACCACAAAAGTCTCCTCTAACACCAGACAGATTTCTCTCTGGGATGGAGGAGGATTTGGGAAGGCGACAAACTCTCCGGTGTTTGTAATATGACATAACATTACGTTTTCGATCGCGTGGACATACCCTGAATACAACCCCTTTGCCTGTTCTGAACTGGGCCAAGGTGACAGAGGCAGCTTACCAAGACGCCAACAATAATAAGAAATCTTGTTTCTGTGACCTTGTCCCACTTGGCTACTAATTACACCTCTGCAACTGAAAGAACACGCTGTATGCACTGTGTATTGAAAACACATTTAAATAGGACAGGGAAAAAAACACAGTGTGTAATGATGATTGCATGGCCGTTACTCCTCTCTGTGGTGTGTCTACCCTTTGACTCCGTTATTTGTTGTTATCTGTTCACAGCAAGCTTGAGAAGCAGAAGGAGAAGAAGAGAAAGGAGGAGCAGAAGAGGAAAATAGCCAGTTTATCATTTAACCCGGAAGACGAAGGAGAAGAGGAGGAGGAAAACGAAGAGGAAGAGCAGGACTGTGAGTATTGATGTAAAAATGTTATTAGAGCACAAAATAAATAGGAAACACAATGCAGAGAATCAGTCCCAGCTGTGAATTGTACCTCCTCGAGCATTTTTCATTTGACCTGTGATTTGTGTGACTTAATATGTTTGTCTCCTAACTATGATTTGGTCCAAGGCAAAGCTTCAATGGTGAATAGAAAAATCTAATGTTCAAACAAGGTGTTACAGGGGTTAAAAATAAGGAGGTCATTCAAACAAACACGTGTCTTTGTTACAGACTACGAGCTGTTGAAGTCCCTAAAATGCATTTATCATGAGTATAGAAGTTTAAGGTCCATGTGGACCAGGGGAGGTAGGGATTCAACCGCCAATCTCTCGAGTGGAGGAAGATCCACTCTTTCACTGAGCCACAGTCGCCCCCAGATGTCAGAGCGAGGGGGCTGCCAATGGCTCAGCGCCCCGAGCAGTTGGGGGTTTGGCGTGGCAGTGCCCAGAAGATGAACTGGCACCTCTCCAGCCACCAGTCCACGCTCCATTCATGGTCCACTCAGGGACTCGAAACGGCGACCCTGCGGTCCATAGTCCAAACCAGATCCTTTCCTTTTGTTCTCACCTTTCACAATAAAAGCCTAAACTTTTTACCTGCCAGTGTGAATATTCAGAAGCAAGCATTTTGAATTTCATATTGTTTATACATCCCACCCTGGGTTTGTAAATCCACCTGCTGCAGCAGCGACTGGAGTCTTGTCCTCATCTGCACCAGCTGAGACTTGTCGTTTGCACACTTTAGTTTTTTTACAGATTGAACAAGATATAACATGTCACTTAGAAGGTTTGTCTAAAAGATGTTTCACTTGTCTCACAGACTCTCCAGTTCGGAAGAAGAAACTGGGGAAAAACCCGGACGTGGACACGAGTTTCCTTCCTGATCGAGACAGAGAGGTGAGAAGATTTCAATTAGTCTTTCTTTTTTATACAGTGGGAAAAAAATCCTGCTTGCTTCTCGTTTCTTTACTCTGATGACGAGATTGTTGCAATTCTGGGAAGATCTGAGGTATCTCCATAGATGTGTTGACAAGCGATAATTAGGGCAACAAGTAAGTAGTAGGTATTTAGACGTCTGAGTAATTGTAGCTCACATAACAAAGAGCTTAGATTGACAAAACCATACCCATGTATCACTTATGGTTGGCGGTTGTTCATTCAGATAATAGTAGTAAAGTTGTCATCTTTATGCTTGTCTGTTATGATTCCAGTTCGTGATGTTCTGTTGATTAAAAACGGCCCTTTTCTTAGAACCGTAACATTTTCACATCATTGACTTCGTCTGCTTCTTGTGTTCAGGAGGAGGAGAATCGCCTCAGAGAGGAACTCAGGCAGGAGTGGGAGCTCAAACAGGAGAAGATCAAGAGTGAGTGTCAGAGCTTCTTGCGTGCTTAAACGTCCATTGTTGTAAATTAATATCAGTGGCGTATCCAGGTATCTTTAACTCTAATCACAAGCAGACGTTCTGTCCACATGTCGATTCCTGCTTTTTTGTCTTTTCCCTGCAACGTACAAAGATACATGCACACTCACATTTACTCCCAATCCAGAATAATGGTGTGCATCTTTGTCTACAGGTGAGGAGATTGAAATTACCTTCAGTTACTGGGATGGTTCTGGACATCGTAAGACTGTCAAGGTAAAGCATAAGGAGCTGTTTTCTGTTTCTAAAAAGCCACGGGAGGTGATGCCAACTCTCTAAGAGTATAGAGTAAAGATAGAGTATAACTGGTATACCAGTGTTAAATTACTGTTTGGTAAGAATTGTTCATGTACTGCCACACTGACACATAGCTGAAACACGTCCTGTAACTCTTCAATAGGCACCAAAATACTGTAAATAATATTGTTTGCAGTGAAGAGTTAAACAGTATTGTTGCGTATTGTTGTATATTGTATAAACCTACGTTTAACCACAATGTCTGTCGCACTTTGTCACATTTAGTTATTGTTTGATTTATTTTATGTTTATTTTGATTTGATTTATGTTTTTATGCTTATCGTTACTCTGATCCTTTCCCATCTTTGTATTGAAACTGTTGCACAATAATTTCCCTCGGGATGAATCAACCTTCTTGAATCTACGGGGAAAGCAGTGGGCGTATTGAGAGGGGACCCCTAATAACTGCAAAACCTTCTTACCAATGGTTGTAATGTAATAGCCCACAACTAACTCTCTTTAATAGGACAAAAACACCATGTCACACAACAACTTGTGACACTAATAATTGTACATTTACAGATGACTTATATGTATACTCCTAGCAGCAGAACAAGTCGTTTTAAACCTGTAAAAAGTCTCAGGATACAGTGAAAAATCCAGATCCTACCAGGATATTCAAAAATACTGTGATACAAATGTTTGGTCCTACCACACACAACAATGTACTTAATATAATGGATACTCTCTTCATGTTTCCATTATGTCTTTGTGATTGTTTCAGATGAAGAAGGGAAATACCATCCAGAACTTTCTGCAGAGGGCCCTGGAGGTCCTCAGAAAAGACTTCAGTGAGCTCAGGTGAGACGTCAATACACTGTTACATCACTGTTAGTGGATGCGCAGAATGCATTCGTAGCAGAGCATAAATACACGGTGCTCCCATCGCAAAGCATTCTCCCATTTAACAACATCAAGCATTGTTGTCTACCACAGTGTCTTCTTTGATAATACTCAAATCCCAAACAGAGGCTTTAAACCTGAGCCTTGTATTCCAGGGGTCAGTTTTTCCTTACATGTTCAAATTCTTCATCATTGGACGGTATTTCCTCTCTGTGCAGATCTGCTGGAGTGGAGCAGCTGATGTACATCAAAGAGGATCTGATTATCCCACATGTAAGTACTGACGCAGCCATGAAAACCACAGCTCAACTGCTCAGCGCTTTACTTTGTTGTGATTTGGTTTGTTTCTCTTCACTTCATTTAACGTTTCTACAGCAGATACTGATTTAAGAATTGTGTTTTCCTTCATGAAAGATATACTAAGGTCTTGTATTTAACAAGACTCAAATCTTGTAGTATACAGACACTTTATGCAGTGGGTGTAGAGGCCTTTGTTCAACCACTATAGAAGTGCTGTAACCTGTTTTGATGGTGTAAAGAAGTATTTCAAAGCTTTAGGTGTTAAAAATGAAAAAGACTGAAAACCGAACTTCCTCCTGGCTCACTCGTGGACTGGAAAAAGGGTGAAACTGGGGCAGAACTTTGTTTCGCAGCAGAGCTGGGAAGAGAAGTTGCTTTGAGAAGTTGTATTTGACCTCCGTACTGACCTACACTGGATGGCTAGGCTGAACGTTGTAATGCCTCCAGTACATCATGGAGCATATGTTAAGAGCCCAATATGAAAACTTTGAAATCGGGTGACCTACCTCCAAAGTGTTTGGCGAGTTCAAGAATATCTCTGTGTTGTTTATTACCACAGATATATGAGGATATTATACTGTCTAGAGATAATAAATATAAATAGTTTTAATTTGCCGTGCAGCTGTGGCACTTTTCACTCTGAACCTTAACCACACTTCATCCGTTTGTCTCGTTCAGCATCACAGTTTTTACGACTTCATTGTGACCAAAGCCAGAGGCAAATCTGGTAAGTGCACAGCAGCCCAGCCTTTCAGCCCATTCATATACAATACCTTGATTTGTTTTTCCATGTTACACTTTGAAAGATAAAAGCATTTAAGTGTTTGTTTAAGCTTCCTGTCTCTTTGCTCACTTCGTTTTCCTCCGCAGGTCCTCTTTTCAGCTTTGACGTCCACGATGATATTCGACTGGTGAACGACGCCACTGTTGAGAAAGATGAGGTGACTATTTTTTATTGTACAGTAAAAATCAAGAGTTTGTCAGAGGAAATTGCTTGCGTGGTAATATTTTAACTCCTGCAAATGAAATTTACTAATAAACTAATAAGAGAATAACATCCATATACATTATCATCCAAAGTCATTACTGTACTGCACCATGTATAAAACCTAATTCTGACTACACGGTGGTGAAGTGGTCAGCACTGTCGCCTAACAGTGAGAGGGTTACAGGTTTGAATCCCGGCTGGGGCCCTTGTGTGTGGAGTTTGCATGCTTTCCCCGTGTCTGTCCAGGGTGTACTCCGCCTCACTCCCGATGTCAGCTAGGATTGGCTCCAGACCCCCGCGACCCCAATAGGGACAAGTGGTTGAAGATGAATGAATGAACGAACGCTGACAAGCACCTCCCCAAAAAACTTCATACAGGACCTCACGTCAATCATTTTCCACTTCCCAAACTAACCTAGCCACTAACGTCCCTCTCTCAACTTAAACCAGGGGGTTCTTTTTTGCTTACAAGTGCATTCATCATCCACAGGACAGATGTTTTCTGTGTTATCTTGATGCTCAGTTCACCCTCCAAACATCTAAACCTCGAAAAGCACGCATGCATATCCTGTACAGCATTAACAAGTTAACCCAAAGTTAACCCAGTTGTGCTGTTTTGCTTATAGTCTCATGCAGGTAAAGTGGTGTTGAGGAGCTGGTATGAGAAGAACAAACACATCTTCCCCGCTAGTCGCTGGGAACCGTACGATCCTGAGAAGAAATGGGACAAATATACGGTGAGAGGCGTTTTGTTAGTGTCTGCTTGCTTCACCAAGTTTCCCCTCAGAGATCCTTCAAGTTTCATCTTAAACCTGATCAAACAAGTAAAAAAGTATTTTCCAACTGATTTTCATAGGAAATTGACAACTGTTTTTTCAGAGATTGACAATGTTGTGCACATATTAAGTAGCAAGTCAACAGCAGCCGCACTCGGTGTGTACTGTAGTATGTAGCTGCTCATCCAACAGGCTTCAACAGTTCCTCGTCTGGAATGTAACCTCGGGGTGATTCTGACCTCTGTGTAATCTCGCCGTCGTGCCTCTCTGTTGGGGATGAAACTGCCAGAAAAGTTTGAGTCTAGCTCAATTAATCGTTTGTGAAGACAATCGTTTGCTGTTTGTGTCAAAAGGTGTTTCACATTTTAGACAGCGAAGGGTTTGTTAAGAGGGACGTTCTGACCAAAGCTTTCCAGAATACGTTTGAATCTGAGACACAGACACCTCCTCCTTCAGGAGAGGAATGTGAAAACACCTCTAGTGACAAATATTTCTAACAGAAACAGTAGAAAAGGCTTTTTTGAGTGGAGGGGGACTTTAACAATTCAAAACTCAGCTGTGTTTTATTGTTTTCTTTAACTGCACAGTGAGGTTTGCTCGTACAAGTGTGCCGGGTCAGATTCACCAATCTGCATCAACCACAGTTGTTAGGATATTAATATTATAGGACTCAAAACAATTAGACAACAACAACATGGAACTGGAGCAGCACTGTACTGTAATTGAAATAACAAATATATTGAAGGGGGGGTAATATTATAGCCTACAGTAGATGATGTGACAGTCAGGTTAAACACAGGATGACACTGGAGAGACTTGGGACACGTTCAGTCTGAAGAGGAAGTACGCCGCTTTGTTGCGGTTACCGAGTTAAACAACGTGTAATGTTGCGTGGAACAGTGTGAAAAGGACCTTGTGGTGCGTTTTATCTTGTTTGGTCGGTGTGTCAGAGGAAATCAGCAGTGACGTGTATGTAAACTTGTGGAGTTAAAGGAAATTTGCTGGCCTGTTTTGTCAGGGCTGAACGCTCCCCTACATAGGTGCACAGATTTAGCTTAAAGTTGTACTTGATTTTTATTTATTTAAAACATTTGTGATTGATCATATGACCCACTAATGAAGCACTTGTTGCCTTTTTGCCGAGTATTACAATCCGCGTGTCTGTGGCGACATTCCCAGGCTTGATGTAAATAAGCCGCCATGTTCGTGACGCTGCTGACAGCGGTTGGTCTGTCGGCCCAGATCGCCGTGAGTGAGTGAGTGAGTGAGTGAGTGAGTGAGTGAGTGAGTGAGTGAGTGAGTGAGTGAGTGAGTGAGTGAGTGAGTGAGTGAGTGAGTGAGTGAGTGAGTGAGTGAGTGAGTGAGTGAGTGAGTGAGTGAGTGAGTGAGTGAGTGAGTGAGTGAGTGAGTGAGTGAGTGAATGAGTGAGTGAGTGATCTTATGGAGTACAACTTAAATGACTCAGTAAATGGGCAAACAATGATGTTGATGATGATGATATGATGGGAAGAATATTGTTTGGGCATTCATTTCGTCTCAGATATTTTTTGTAGTTTATTTTGGTATCCAAAATATATTTGAACATCTTTGGTTCTATATTTAAAACTTAAATGCAGTCAGATTACGTCCCCTTGAGCGGGCCCTTAACCCGGGTGCTCAGTGGCCAGTAGATCACACTGACAGCTTCCAGGTGTGAATGTGATCAGTGCTCTCAGAGGGGACACCTCCCCAGTAGGGCCTGACCGATATGTGTTTTATGAGACCGATACAGGCACCGATTTCACAGGGAAACATTTACCGATGATTTAAAAAAAATAAATAAATGAATTTGAGCTTGACTGAAAATAACCCTGTTCTTTGTGGATTTTACATACATGACATTGGCAACCAATTCCAGAAAACATTGAGATTATGAAGAATAAATAAGCCAAAAAATGTCAGTTTCAGTCAATCGCTCACCATTTACACAAAGCATAAATAAAAACAGAATGCATATCTATTTTACATCATTTCTAAATCACCCTAAGAATTGTTTTATGCATTATATGTGATGTAAACACTGTTTTCATAGTGTAAAACGAATACGAGGTCACAGACGGACACAGACATGTCTGGGATAGACCGATATCGGCCGACCACTATATCAGTCGGGCTCTCCCAGTGTGCCGCAGCTGCCAACTTTTTATCACAGGGGCAAGCTACGACAGAGACCTGGCACATGCAGGCGCTTTCTGTAGCTCAACGACAAAGACAGAGGGTGAAGGGTGGGATTAAACTGGAACAATCCTAGTTATTTCAGCTTAATCTAATAGTTTGACTTGTTTATTTATTTTGCACATGAGTTTCTTCATCCCTTTTATTCGTGTGTTTGTTTGTTTTTCAGATCCGGTGAAACGGCCGCCGTCTTCAGTCTTTCAAATCTCTGATGCAAACTTTTTGGTTGTTCACCCCCATCGTATTTTATAACATATATACACAAGGCTTTATCCAGATTTAATAAACTATTGATTTAGAGTGTCACTTGTTATTTAAAATACAAGTTTTCCGAACTGTATTTGACCTGCCAAATGCAACGTTTCCTGTGAAAACAACCCCCGCGTTCACGTGTGTATAGCTCATAAACATGTCGCAGCATCTCTGCTTAATAAAAATGAACCTGGCCTATGACTCACTGCAGTGAACATTCATTTGGCATTGATTCTTTCGCCTCATTCCTGCGTGTGTTTGTGCTGGATTTGAACGCGGTTGTCTTCGCTCTGGTTGCTAATTGTACATAGTTGGAGAAAGCCAAACACCAGTCTGGCAGTGCAACTGTTAAAACATGTATAGTGAGCTAGCCCGCTGCACCTCCACCCTTAGCCTAAAGACACCACTCCCCTCATCGTCTTTCTTCCTTCCACAAGCATTCTGTCCCTCTCTCGCACAACATTAGACACACTTTGACATTAGACTTCACTTTCTATACCGTAGCTTCTTACAGCCTTCAAGCCCACTGACTGACTGACTGAGTGAGTGAGTTAGTGTGTGTGTGTGAGAGTGTGTGGGTTAGAGGTCTGGTGCTCACAGTTGGACCATGCCACGGTGGTTGTAGCAGCATGTGGAAGGCAGCTCTTGTTCTGTATCAGCTCTTGGCACTTGGAGAGCCGCTCCGGGGTCGGGATGATATCCCAGCAGCTGCCATCACTCCTCAGGACTGCAGTCTGGACTGTATAAGACGGGTAAGCCGCGTTTCCAACCTATAATAATGTGTAACAATACAGGTGTGTTTTCTGTTACTGCGGTGTTTACGTACGAGCAGGCTCATCTTCTGTTGCAGCTACACTGTGTCTCTGTTAATCCCCTTGTTTCACTGTAATCCAGGTGAATGTTTATGTCAATCTAAAGTATTACATGTGACCTGAGAGACGCCGCTGCTGAGGTTAACTTGCTAAATAACATGCTGCTTCTCCTCTAACTGCATCTGTTTTGGCTGCCGTGTACAGCGCAGGAGCTGTTTTTGCTCAGACGACACACCTCAGCATAATGTTCGCGGGTTAAAGGATAATAAGATAATAGAGCAAATTATAAGTTATAATGTCGACAGGGTAAATGTTTCCGAAGCTGTGCTAAAGTTAGATTCATTTACAGTCCTGCTGGCTTTTAATGCTAGACGCATGAATGGCTCATTTCCAATTTGCTCATGTCGTGTCTTGTAGTTCCATCAACACCAGCCTCAGATTGTTTCCTCTCCAATTCAGCCGTTTGGACGAGCCGTGATATGAATGCCATCCAGAAGATTTGTACATGACAGTACATCATAATGCATTTTATTATTTTTTCCGATCATACCTTTTGTTCAGGTGAATTAGGAGTGACTTTTCCCTCACTTATATAAATAAAACAAGCAGAGAGAGGGGGCAAAAACTTGATAGTCATAACTTAAACTTATGGGGCGGCAGTAGCTCAGTCCATAGGTGACTTGGCTGGGATCGTGGAGTCGCTGGTTCAAGTCCCTGTGTGGAGCGTGGACTGGTGGCTGGACAAGTGTCAGTTCATCTCCTGGGCACTGCCGAGGTGGTGTTGAGCAAGGCACCGAACCCTCAACTGCTCGGGGCGGCGGTCACTGGCAGCCCCCTCGCTCTGACATCTCTCCTTAATTGCATGTATAGGTCCTGTTTGTGCATGTGCGTATTTCGGGCCTGTGTGTGTAACATGATTAATAATAAGAGTGAAAAAATTCAATTTCCCCGTTGCGGGATAAATAAAGTAATTCTTCTTCTTCTTCTAAAGTAATGGTTCCCAATATGTCGGTCAGGGTCCCCCATGGGGTCCCATGATAAATCTGAAGGGTCACAAGTGAACAGATTTGGAAAGCAGAAGGAATATATTTCTTCTGTTACAGGATCATTTTACTTCTTTAAGCCCCTAAAAACAATTTGAAAAACCTCAGAACGTAAAAAGTTCAGACACAAAACTACTTTTTGTCTCATGTTTGTCTCACAGCAGTGCAATCCAACCTTCATTTTCATATCTACAAGGACTAAATTGTATCGTTCGGCTCTAAACGCTGAAAATCCGACGCTACGTGTACGTGCTCCGACCTGCGCCACTTCTCTGTGAAATGTCAGAAATATTGTATATACATGGATTCAAAAGGGTAGCTCCAGGGAAAAGTATCATGATACTTCACCCGTCACAGGTTTGAAGCTCGGTGCTTCTGTCAGAGAGTTGTTTATGTCCATAAAGGGGAAACGGACAGAGGAAAAATGTGTGTTGTCAACATGAGCTTAACTCTAATGTGGGTGTGTATTACTCTGCAGTCCCCTTTGACTGACACCCTGTAATTTCTAACAGACTGCTGGCGTAAAAAATGAAAGCACTGAAAATGCACTGAGAGCTCCTCTGAAAGTCAACAATAACATAACAACTAATCAGCAGATAGCACAGCAGTACGACGTAAGGAGAAACTACTGCGCTGAGCATAATAAAAAGAAAAGCACCTCACTGTTCTAGTGTTCGTAGGTTTGGTTCCTAATAAGCCTGGCTCTTAACGTCATAGAGAAGGACTGATGGTTGGCACAGGTAATGATACGTTGTTCCAGTTCTGGGAGGCTCTGACAGAAACAACTTTGTCTTCTAGGAGTTAGCTCAATTCTTACTATTGCTTTAATAGTTCAGCTGTTTATTTTTTTAGTGTGATGTAAGTATGGAGTGGCGGAGGAGCCACAGCCATGGGGGCAGTAGGCAGTAGCTCAGTCCATAGGTGACTCGGCTGGTTCATCTCCTGGGCGCTGCCGAGGTGCTGTTGAGCAAGGCACCGAACCCCCAATTGCATGTATATAGGTCCTGTTTGTGCATGTATGTGTATTTCGGGCCTGTGTGTGTGTAACGTGATTAATATAACAATTGAAAAAACATTGAATTTCCCCTTGTGAGATGAATAAAGTTCTTCTTCTTCTTCGTCTTCTTCGTCTTCTTCGTCTTCGTCTTCATAGCTTAATGTTGTCTTCTTCTTCTTCATAGCTTAACTTCTTCTTCATCATAGCTTAACTTCTTCTTCATCATAGCTTAACTTCTTCTTCATCATAGCTTAACTTCTTCTTCTTCTTCATAGCTTAACTTCTTCTACTTCATCCTAGCTCAACTTCTTCTTCTTCATCATAGCTTAACTTCTTCTTCATAGCTTAACTTCTTCTTCTTCATAGCTTAACTTCTTCTTCATAGCTTAACTTCCTCTTCTTCTTCATAGCTTAACTTCTTCTTCATAGCTGAACTTCTTCTCCTTCTTCTTCATAGCTGAACTTCTTCTCATTCTTCTTCATAGCTGAACTTCTTCTGCATCATAGCTTTTCTTCTTCTTCTTCATCATCATAGCTTAAAATGATGCAATTTACTGTATTAAACAATGTTTTCCCAGCTTAAGTAGTTTGTTGTTTTCATTGCGATGGCGTTATCCTCGTGGGTTCTCGTCTGGGGTTTTTATTCTTTGTTTGTACAGAGTCTGTTGGTTTAACTGTGGTTTGATTGACGTGTCCCCAACATGTTGCAGGATCTTTTTGTTCATCAATGTTTTTGACTGCATTCGTGGACATGCAGCCCCTTGTACATTAGAAATTGGCCCGATTGAATCCAACATTTCTTGCAACTCTTTATCTTACATGTAATGTGAGGGATAATTTGAGTCAATAGGGATGCCATGTGTTTGAAAACTCACACATGATCGCAATATCTGGATCCGGTGCTGAGGAGAAGGTATTTCTTAAAACCATGTTGACTGTTCTTGTAACATTAAGATGCAGGCAGGACTAACCAGGTGGTAACTTGTACCATAACAGCACATAGTTTTGATGCATATGATATAAAGACAATTGATCATTGGCATACATGTGTAATCCCGGTGAGAGAAAACCAAATCATCTGTGTACAGGCCAGGTGTAGCCAGCAGATATCCGGACTGCTAAACTATCCTGCCATGGTGAAGGCATGACCCACCCTACTCTGCCTCTGATTGGCTAGTATACTTGTTGCCTTCATTGGTTGGATTACTCCGGATTAGGCACGAGATTGGTACAGGTTTGGGTAAGAATGTCAGGGTAAGCCATTTAGATGCAGATTAGCAACTGTTGAAGGATATACGTATATATGCTGATTGTTATAGTGGTTAAATAGTAATGGTTAGAAGTATCACATTAGGTGTTATACATTTATATTAGTGTTCATTGTCATTTTCATGTATTACGCAGACAGTAGGTGCTTGTTCCTCAGCCTTGAAACCACCGTGAGAGTGTGTGCAGAGGACAGATAAAAATGAGTTTGTGTAGCAGTCAGTAGATATGGCAACTACAAGCGAAAGAGCACTGAGGCCTTCAAGGACACTGTCTGTGAGTGTGTGATATTTGCTTATACCTATAAAGGAGAAGTGTACTCTGTGCCAGCAGATCTCACCGGGCTTAAAACAGATATCTGCATATGAATGCAGATAGATATTTTTTTTTTTAAAGTTGGCAAATAGCTTAATCGTCATCAGACAACAGCCGGTAGGCTCCGGGATTATATTTTTTATATTTTATTCCACCTCCTTCACCCTCCACATGGACTGTTTAAATGCATGCAACCAAAGCATGCTCAAGCGTGAATGGTCGATAGTAGAACTACAAACAGATACCAGAACGCTGTCTACATCAAAATCTTGTCCCGTCGCCTACAGATTCTGCATCAGATATGTTTATAGATTAGAGTTTGACCACTCTAATAATAATTTATCATTGTCATATTTTATCATTGTCATGACCTCGTTCTTTCGGTCAAGAACGAGGTCGCGGGTACAAGCGGCCGAAATGTGTTTTCTCCGGAGGGGGGCTGGAGTCTCCCTTAGAGAGAGGGGGAGAAGTTCATCCATCCGTGAGGAACTCGGAAGTAGAGCCGCTGCTCCTTTGCGTTGAAAGGAGCCAGTTGAGGTGGTTCAGGATCATCTAGTAAGGATGAACCCTGGGCGCCTCCCTAGGGAGGTGTTTCAGGCACGTCCAGCTGGGAGGAGGCCTCGGGGAAGACCCAGGACCAGGTGGAGAGATTATATCTCCACGCTGGCCTTGGAACGCCTCGGGATCCCCCAGTTAGAGCTGGTTAATGTGGCTCGGGAAAGGGAAGTTTGGAGTCCCCTGCTAAAGCTGCTGCCCCCGCGACCCGACCCCGGATAAGAGGCTGAAGATGAGATGAGATAATCTATCACCTTAGCTGTGCTTGTTTCTACTATTCTGCTGTATTAACTACTGTAACATATGAGTCATATTCACATTACTATAGATATTATTATAGTTACTCTTACTCTTTGGTTGCTTGTATCTCTGGGAGTGTGTCTGTCTTTGTGT
Source organism: Echiichthys vipera (assembly GCF_963691815.1). NCBI lineage: Eukaryota > Metazoa > Chordata > Actinopteri > Perciformes > Trachinidae > Echiichthys > Echiichthys vipera. The sequence goes on along the minus strand of NC_139834.1, from coordinate 28,389,874 downwards.
CTGTCTTTGTCTCTCTCTGTCCATCTGTCCGTCTTTTCTCTCTTTCTCTCTCCTTTTCTTCCTCTCTCCGGTGCAGACAGATGTCCGTCCTCCACAGAGCTGGGTCTGTCCGACGTTCCTGTCTGTTATAGTGAAGGTTTTCAACGCCACCGTACTCTACGGGGGAATTGTTGGGTCTATGTAAATCATAAATAAGTCATAGAGTGTGGTCTTTACCTACTCTGTAAAGTGTCCTGAGATAGCTTTTGTTCTGATTTGGCACTATAAATAAAATTGAATTGAATTGAAATTTTGTCCTGTCGCCTACAGATTCTGCATCAGAGATGTTCATAGATTAGAGTTTAACCACAAAAAAATACATAAAACAAGGTTTGCAGCTGTTTTCTTGTCATTGTCAGTTCATCAAAATCCGACTCAAAAAACAGCAACACATACCTTTTATAGCCTGTAGACATGTGACGCAATTAACGTTGGCTGAACGCAAATTACTCTTTAGGCGCAATGGCCCGTGTGTGTATTGTAAAGTACACCCACATTGTGAGCGTGCCACTCAAAGACTTCTCACTTGCCACGCATGCTAAGAACGTTGATTATGTTCTCAGCTTGCGTGCAAGTAAGTGTTCAGGTTACAAAGGCTTTCTGACAGCCATTACCCAACTTGACAGTTAAACTACCATTGTGTGAACCACTACACACACAAACACGAACACACACACGCAAATGCGCGCTCTCTCTTGCCTGTGGCAGTATTTCTCCCTCTCTAATTTTCTCCACCTGGGAGTCTAGTTATGGTCTCTAAACCTGCAGGGCAAGTCCGGAATATGTATGTGTGTACGTCTCCTGCACTGGAAATTATATTTACTTACTATTTCCCATAAACAAACCCCCTTGTTTGGCTCATTATAGACATAACTCTTGGGTTCAAAAGAGAGAGAAAACACAACATAATAACAATCACATGGTCACACACTGAAGACAAGAGACCATAAGCTTTTCCTTCTCGCTTGCTAGCATTAATTCCCCGGCAGTTCCTTTAGCTTCACCTCTGTTTATCAGAATTTATCAATACAATCTGAGAGGGGAGGGTGCCTATGTTACCGGGGTCCTATGTTCACCGACCCCTTTCCCCAAAAAAGGTCCTATGTTACCCGGTCTGTTATTTTTTTTACAATCCGTGCGCAATTCCACGGTAAATAGACCTTACCCCCCAATCCTGACCCTAACCGTAACCCCTCACTTCAAACAAAATGCTGAATGAACTACACGGAGGTACAGGCTTATGCGACCGGGGAACATAGGACCCTTTTTGGGGGAAAGGGTCAGGAAACATAGGGATGACCCCAATGAGAAGAGTGAACACAGAGTATGACCGATCCCTTTGTCCCATAGTCACTGAAGTAAACATTGAACCCGTGTTGCACAAGCCACATCTCTCACGAACCTTACGACACTTAAAATGGCATTTTTCAGATGGAACAATCAGGAGAAAATTAAAATTGGCTTTGTTCGAGACCTGTTTCTCATGCCTCGTGTTTCTCAAGCTGTTGTTCCAATCTCCCATGAGCTTTGAATTGAAATACACGACGACCAGCTATTGAGGCAGTTATTGAGTAAAACATGTTACCAGAACAAGCGACAGGTCTGCAAACATTGACAATTGTGTTATTTCTGTACACAAACACCTGGCAAAATACTCAAAACCTCCTCTGTGTTAGTTCCCACTGTCTCCCGGACCACACATTGTGCCATGGTGACACACACACACACACACACACACACACTTGCTCTCGGCAGCTGAATTCGGGGACCGTACACAGTCCTGGAATTGTGTTGACCATGAATCTAATGTGATGTTTAAATTTAAGTCAACCAAACTTTAAACGTTATTGGGTGTGTGTGTATACCTGTGTGCTTTGTTCTGTTTTGTGCTTTGTTTCCAATACAGTGTTGTTGGTTTTTTAACTGTACATCCGGTTTCATGCATTTTTTTAAATGAGGTGACTTTTCTTGCAGGGAGGACCTGGATGTGAATACTGCAGAATAACCAGAGCTGATGTCGAGAGGGCTCTGGGTTTTAACTCCATCAAAGCGTTCGGAAGTAAGTCTGATTCAAGTTGCACTGGAATTTACCGCAGAGCTACGGATATCCATCTGCGTTCTGTTGGACTGCAGGGAAATGACACTGACAACAAAGATACCACATTGTTTGCACTTCATATTAGGATATGAACACAGGCTTGGCGATTAGCAAATATTGAAAGGGTGTGACCAGTTGTCATCACTGAGGTCATAATAAACAAATGCCAATTGTGTTGAGCTCATGGCTTATCTAACTGCATATGAAAAAATAAATAAAGGAGTAATCCCAGGTCAGACATTTGTCAGACTTCAACTGCTGTTGGCAACAGTTCTGATATTTTATTATAATGCAAAGATCAACAACATTTGACGCAACTGGATTAGCGTTAACTGTCCACACATGTATTTTGAGTCAAGCTAGCGCTAAAGCTCTAGTCTGTCAGTTAGATGTTAGTTGGATGGTAATAATTGTGACTGGTGCGCAGGCTTTGATTCGCTATGCTAGCTAGCTACGCTCAGGGCAAAATTTCAGTTTGTCCAATGAACTAATGACATTCCCATTGGCCTCAGCTGTAAATTGTGTTTGGAAGGCCTACTAAATAGTGACTGTTTGCATAATAACACACTAGGTAAATGAACAAGGTAAATATTGCAGGCTAAATATTAGCATGGTAGCACTGGCCATGTTAGCACTGTGACTGTTGGCATGTTGGCATAAGCAGGCAGCTTCACACGGTGATTATTATGGCTGTAAAGTTGCTTTTATGTCCTTTTTTTTTCACAGTACACATCCAGACATGTATTAAATACTGACTAGAAATCACTTTTTGAAACTTTGGATAACTCTGTATTCATGGTTATTTCTCCTCAGGTTGTATTCCCTGGCCGTGTTTTAAGTTGCTAGGAGAAGAAGACCCTAAAATCTGTCAGCACTACGTTAAAGCACCAAACGATGTGAGCGTGGAGTTGTTAAATGAGCAGAACCCCAGATCTGACACCATTGTTGTCTCCTGGAAGCCCAGCTACTATGGTACGTTGACTGTCAAGGGATTCTCCCGATCGGTTGCCCTTTCAGTCCCTCAGACTTACATCAAAGTTTTTCAATCAAAGAAAATCACAAAATGGACTTTAAAGCAACCAATTAACACAATATGTCTTTACATTCTAATGCAAAATGAAATCAAATATCTTTATTTTATTAGGTGATTAAAAAAAGCAGTTTTCTAAAGATGACAAGCATTGTGTGTGTCCCCACTGACCATCATCACATTTTCATTAAATACCACACAAATAATTGCAGCTAACATAATCTAACAGGTCTATTTTAATTACAATATTTAATATTTAATATTTCTGAAAAAATACATGGATTTTTTATGTAATCGCAACATTAACACATCCCCCCACTTTGTTTTCAACCCCGTTACACCATACCATTTATCTCATCTCATCTTCATCCGCTTATCCGGGGTCCGGTCTCGGGGACAGCAGCTTTAGCAGGGGACCCCAAATTCCCTTTCCCGGGCCACATTAACCAGCTCTAACTGGGGGATCCTGAGGCGTTCCCAGGCCAGCATGGAGATATAATCTCTCCACCTAGTCCTGGGTCTTCCCCGAGGCCTCCTCCCAGCTGGACGTGCCTGGAACACCTCCATAGGGAGGCGCCCAGGGTTCACCCTTACTAGATGATCCTGAACCACCTCAACTGGCTCCTTTACCCCCTATTAAATAAATGGGTCAGTGACATCAACAGAGGAAGTGACATCACAAAAGTCTTTTGAAGAAGATGCCGCAAAGAAAGGCAAACGTTAGCATCATTTCTGGGCCATATTTCATGGTTTTTAATATCAGATTGAGATGATTAAACTCCACAGTTCAGCGCTTTTGTACGAATACGTTGTATTGTTTAATTAACAATATAATTTATTACTAACAGTTCTTTAGGGACCAATAATGTTGCAAAATATTACACTTTCATGATATCCTAAATGCCATGGGCTGCTAGTGTTTTAGCTACAGCATATGGAGTTATGGCTACTTTTAGTCAAAAACGTCAATCACGTCACATTCAACCCTGTCACATTTCAGTGTACAAGTTCAATCGACTTCAACCCTGTTATAGAATTAGTTTTATTAATATTTGTTTTAAGTTGTCCGTGCCGGGGTTGAACTCAAAACGACCTTTAGCGTGAAAGAAATGTTTGAATATAATCGGGATTTCACGCCTGAGGTGGAAAACTGTATTTTCTCAAAGGTTTAACGCTATTATCAGGTGTACTCATCAGAAATACATCTATTTGAAGTATTTGTTGTTTCTCAAAGGTTGCATGACAATATATTTACATGGGGTGAAGGTCACGAGGCGGTTTGGTTGGTTTTCAAGTCTCCAGGCAGTTTTGAACCTAATTCATCATGTCAGTCATGAGTTGCCTCTCCCAGAGTCATTTTTCATCTCAGACTTTGACGTAAACAAGATTTATTTCAGGTGAAATCGTCAATCTTTACTAAAAAATAAAAGTTATGCTTCACATTATGAGAATGCTCAAAGTATGAGGGACAGCTTGCTTTGGGTATCGCGTGTAAGACCGAGGCTGTGACAGGGTGACAGGGTAACAGACTTTCATGTTTAAGTGACCATGCACTGAAGCACAAATATACTGTATTTGATACTTGGATGTTGGATTGCCGCTGAATCTGTATCTAATCTGAATTTCACTCTTGTCTGTTCTTTGCGTTTGCTGCAGGGATCGCCTTCCTGCGAGGCTTTCAAGTGTCCCTCCAGGCTTTGGGAGGATCTATCGTTGCCTGTCAGCTTTTTCTCTTCCACCGTAATCTCTCCCTCCCGGCTTCACACGCACAAAGGGTAGGGAGGACCCCACCCACTTCGGCCTTTTTTGCTGTCTACATATTATTGTTACAAAACAGTCCTGTGTCCACTGTTTACTCGCAGGGATGTTAACCGGTAATTTAGAGTTTAAAGTTATATTCCGTAGATTGATTTTCTGTTAAGTTACAGAGAGTGAGTTAAAACAATGGCGATTGATCATATGACCCACTAATGCAGGAGTGTACAAACTCTTCCCCGTGGGCCAAATCTGGCCCGTGGTGTAATTATATTTGGTTCTCTGAGAGCTGGCCTGCGAGTATAAAGCACATACATGTCTACTTTTCTGTTGACAAACATGAGCATCCATGCTACCAGTGTCTTCGGACAAACTTAATCCACCCCTCCCCAGAAACGCCCAAAAGAAAAATGGAAAACAGGATCTTTCAGCACCGGTGGGAGGCAGATTATCTGTTTTGAAAACCCAAACCTCCCACCCCCACAAATGTACACACAGAGATACACAAAACATACACGCACACGCACAAACATACACTAGCGGTTGCTGGGGAGACGTGGCCGAGAGGAATCATGGTCCATGGCTGCAGGGGGCGCCGCCACAGGGACCACCCTGGCCCAGGTGGACATGTGAACCAGAGACAACTTGCGGTGTGGTCGGCCCCCAGGAGGAAAAACTGAGGGAATAAAAACAGTCAAAACCATAAAATAAGATTAAAAGAATAAAAACTGAGAGAATAAAAACAGTAAAATAAGATAAAAGGAATAGAAGCTAAAAATAGTTAAAAAAATATAGAGGAAGCATAAAAGGAAGTAGAAAGAATCAAACAGGTCAGGTAAAAGCCTGATTAAAAGGTGGGTCTTGAGCCTCTTTTGAAGAACATCAGCGTTCTCTGCGGTCCTGAGGTTCTCCGGCAGACCGTTCCACAGTCGGGGGCTGTAATAACCGAATACCGCCTCCCCGTGTGTTTGGGTTCTTACTTGTGGTATGGTTAAAAGGCCTGCACCGGACGACCTCAGGGTCCGTGAGGGTTGACAGGGTAAAAGTATTTCAGATAAATAAGAAAGCCCGAGATTATTAAGACATTTAAAAACTAGTAAAATAACCTTAAAAACGACCCTGAAGCGCACGGGGCGCCAATGCAGCGAACTCAAAACTGGTGTAATGTTCTCCCGCCCTCTGGTCCTCGTCAGTACGCGTGCGGCTGAGTTCTGTAAGTAATTGTAAGTTGTGAATGTTCTTTTTGGGAAGAGCGGAGAGCAGGGCATTACAAAAATCTTAACGTCGAGACATAAAAGCATGAATCAGCGCCTCGGTGCCTGAAATGAAGATCACATTAAAGCCATTCTACAACTGTTAATAGCGTAAAAAAAAGCATGTATCAAAAAGTCTAATCTCACCTCATCAGATAAAGGTGTGCTGTGTGTTTAAAGAAAGCCAAGGTCACGTTCTCCGCTCTATTCTGCAGGTGTACAAGTCAGACCCTTTCCCCGGCCTCTCCCTTGGGTCCCAGTATGCTGTTACCGTCATGGCTCTGCCGGTGCCTGAGGAGTGGGAGAGGTTCTACCACAGCAAGATCTTCTCCACACGCTGTAAGACTATAGAGCTATAGAGTAGATATGATCTACTAGAGTAGGCACACACGCACACGCACACACACACACACACACACGCACTAACACATACACAGGAGTTCAGTTTGCGTTTGCTTCAGGGTAAATCTAAACCCTTCCTTCTCACTTACAGTAATAATTTCCTATTTACTCAGTTATAATGACATCTGTCATCAGGAAGCTTGTCTGCCCTCTAGACATTGCCTCATGTATTGCCCAATAAGACTATTGCCTACACAGTGGTGAATCTATAATAAATGATTTCTGATTACTACACTTTTGCAGCATGTGCAGAGAAGAACGGACTTGAGCTGTGCAAGAATGGTGAGAGAAAATGTTTCTTATTGTTCCCTGTTAAATTCTAGTCTGGTACAACAATGCCACCTGTGATCTTTCATGTTGTAGTTGTGGGGTGTGGGGTGGCAGTAGCTCAGTCCATAGGTGACGCGTCATGAAAAGAGCGTGGACTGGTGGCTGGAGAAGTGCCAGTTCATCTCTGGGCACTGCCGGAGCCATTGGCAGCCCCCTTGCTCTGACATGTCTCCATTAATTGCATGTATATTGGTCCTGTTTGTGCGTGTGTGTGTATTTGGGGCCTGTGTGTGTGTAACATGAATAATAATAACAGAGTGAAAAAATTGAATTTCCATTGCGGGATAAAGAAAAGGAATTCTTCTTCTTCTTCTTCTTCTTCTTCTTCTTCTTCTTCTTCTTCTTCTTCTTCTTCTTCTTCTTCTTCTTCTTCTTCTTCTTCTTCTTCTTCTTCTTCTTCTTCTTCTTCTTCTTCTTCTTCTTCTTCTTCTTCTTCTTCTTCTTCTTCTTCTTCTTCTTCTTCTTCTTCTTCTTCTTCTTCTTCTTCTTCTTCTTCTTCTTCTTCTTCTTCTTCTTCTTCTTCTTCTTCTTCTTCTTCTTCTTCTTCTTCTTCTTAGACTGGTATCCCAAAGAAATTGAGGTCCAGCAGGAAGGGACTACCATCACCGTGACCTTTAACCTCGCTCCCCCAAACCTGGGCATCCGAAGCTACTTCTCACTGTGTTACGCAAACGGCATGAAGAAATACATGGACATCACACCAGTCGGTGGTTTCAACTTCTGCAGCTTTATAATCTGCTCTTTTGTTGTCATTCTGTGCATTACGACCATAGACTGTATATAAAGATGGACAACGTGGCTCCACCTCCTCCCAATGTACAAAAGTGAAGCCAAAATATATACGAGGATTGGGGGGTCGCCATGTCGTAATTTTGCAACCAGAGTGTGTGCAGTAGTGATCCGGCGGTAGAGTCACATCATCTACGTGATATCCATACACCTGCGCAACCCAGGCTGCGAGTCGAACACAGCTGTCAATCACCACGTTTCACCCCATTCTAATTCAAACCAAACGTACAAGAAAGTGTGATAAAACTAAAAACAATTCAAACAAATACAGTCTATGGTTAACACCTTGCTTCTGTTATGTTTACTACAGAAACATTTCATAACCAAGTGAACTTAATAATTGTATTAACCATTAAACGATTTCCTTAGAACTACAGCAAAAACAAAACTCACCACAGTTTCCAGCTGGATGACCTTCAAGAAGGAACCAATTACACCTGTGAGGTAAAGTGAAATGGGTCAGCTGACTGACAAATCCATACTTGACATGGATTGTATAATGTATAAATTGAGTAAAATTCTTAACAACAAAAAACTCAGGGGGCTTTGTGTGTAATGAGTTCTTTTTTGGGGGTGTATAGGGGAGCTTTAGTGGGAGATAGCAGGTAAACAGTATAAGCCACGTAACAGTGCTATACATCATCTGAAAGCTTGGAGACAAAACCCTTTTCCATTCAGATATCTTGAGGTCAGAGGTCAAGGGACACCTTTGAAAATGCCTGTGCCAGTTTTTGTCTCGCCTAATTTTGAGCGTCATTTAACCCCCTACTGGATAAGCTATATAGGATGACATGGTTAGTATCAATGGCTTTCTCATCTCATCTTCAACCGCTTATCCGGGGTCGGGTCGGGGGCAGCAGCTTTAGCAGGGGACCCCAAACTTCCCTTTCCCGGGCCACATTAACCAGCTCTAACTGGGGGATCCCGAGGCATTCCCAGGGCCATTGTGGAGATATAATCTCTCCACCTGGCCCTGGATCTTCCCCGAGGCCTCCTCCCAGCTGGACGTGTCTGGAACACCTCCCTAGGGAGGCGCCCAGGGTTCATCCTTACTAGATGATCCTGAACCACCTCAACTGGCTCCTTTCAACACAAAGGAGCAGCGGCTCTACTCTGAGTTCCTCACGGATGGCCGAACTTCTCACCCTATCAATGGCTTTCTTAGGTAGTCTAATTTCAAAGCTTTAAAACGGAGCCTGCTGCAGCCTCTGAAAAACAGCAATATAGGCAGAAGATGTAGGTGTACCAGTGGAATAGGATGTCTATGAAACTACGATTTCTAAGGTAAAATAAATTTAAATAAATACACTTTCATCCTCGTCATTTCTTCTGTCACAGATTGCTGCTAATGAAGTGGACGCAGTGAGGAAAACATTCAATGTTCATGTCTTGCGCATTCCAAAAGGTAGGTGAGGTTGTCCTATAGCTGCTGATCAACACAATGCATCAATCTTTTTATCGTGGAGATGTGAAAATATGTCTGATTGAATTTTTTTTAATGACACAATATTAATCCACGTGTGATATATCCCAACAGTCATTCGTCCTTAAAAGTAATACGTGATTGGTATAAATTTATTGAAATGTTAGTAGTTAGATGAGAAGATGCATGCTAATTACAGAGCTAGACAGGTTAGCTTAGGGGGGCTGTGGCTCAAACCCCAGCTCCCCCGGTCCACACGTCAAAGTGTCCTTGGGCAAGACACTGAACCCTGAATTGCTCCCAGGGCTGTGCATGGGTGTGTAAAATGTGCTGAGTGATTAGGTTAGAGGTTATGTAGATGTCCACTGCCATCAGTGTGAATGGGTGAATGTGACAAGTAGTGTGAAAGCGCCTTGAGTAGTCAGAAGACTAGAAGGGAGCTATGTAAGTACAAGTCCATTAAGCATAAAGACTAAAGGGAAATCTAGCCTGTCTCTCTCCAAAGTTAAACAAATATTTCCAACACCCCTCTAAAGCTCAGTTATAAGCATATTTTTCATTTCAGAGAGAGCCAGGCTAGCCGTTTCCCCTGCTTCTTTATGCTAAAATAAACTAATCTTACTCGCAGCTCTAGCTCCATAATTAACATGACCGAGGTCTCAATCTTCTCACCTCACTCTCTGCAGCAATGCAAGTAAGCGTATCTCCCAAAAATGTCACTGTCACTGAATCGCCATGTGAACACTATTCCCCCATCCTCAGGAGGTTCGTTGCCCCACTCTGTCGCCCCCTCACTGGCTCTGGTGCTTCCACTGTGCCTGGCTGTGGTAGCCATACTTGTGGTCTCGTTGGCTACCGTCATCAGGAGGAGACCCAACCTGCAGAAGACAAAACGTGACATAAAACCAGGTGCAAAGACGAACAAAGTACTCAACGTAAAACCGATGTTTGCATTTCATGAAGGTTAATTTAACACATTCTGACACATATTTTTAGGCCATTCATCAGAGACTCTTTCTTTTCACTCCTGTCTGTCTCTTTACAAGTATCATGTGAACAAACACAGTTCTTTCTGTCATTCATTCAGATATTATCAAGCAGCATGAAGAGAGCGGGACTCAAGAGGAAGTGCCATTGCCTAGAAACAGGCTGACACCTCCTCGTCTTCTGATTTGCTACAGCAGCTATGATGGCCCCGCTCATGTCAAAGCTGTCATGCAGCTAGGGGCCTTCATACAACAGCACATGGCCACTCAGGTAGCGGATATGACATTTTCTTGGTTCTAATGCATTTTGCTTCATGTGTTCTGTTGTAGTTAAATAAATTGTCCATTTCTTTGTTCCCCCTTGTCTTTTGAAAGTTCTGTGTGTAACTATTGACATGTATTTATCATTATATGGGTTGTAACGTAACAAGGGGTAGGATATTGTAACCGTAGTTCTATTAGCAGAGGCGGAGGCCCATCTGTAGCCAGCCAGGAAGGGCCTACCTGGATATGTGCAGACCCTACTGTATATAAGAGAGTACACACCGTTGTATGCTATCCTATATACTCTTAAGTGAGTGGCATAGGTGAGACAAAGGTAGAGGGCTCCGCCTCTGCTAATAGAACTAGAGTTACGATATCCCAACCTTTGTTCTATTCATAGAAATTAAATTGCATAGAAAAGGTAATTGAGCCAGTTGCCATGTTTATTTGACTAGTACAAAACAAAATGGCGATTGCTGTTAGCTGTCATGGCGCCACAGTCAACCTCAGATATGCACGTAAACTGACAAGAGCTAACGTCTAACCTTGCAGGGGTCAAAAGACAAGCAAAAGACACTCCGAACACAACGTTCTCAGTCATCAAGGAGCATGGGAGCGTGTAGGTGTAACATGCCCTGAGGGGAGCCAGGTGCAAACTAAACTGACGTACACCCATCCCTTTTCACCAGCCCTGTGGTGTCCCAGGGGCCAGAGACCAAGAGATAGAACCGTATGAATAGACACGACATAGACGATGCCGCCATAATATGTGCACATACACTCTGACTCTGCCAAACAAGGCCACCGACGCTGCCACACCATGTGTAGGGTGCTCGCTAAGATTGGCCAGCTGACTGTAACTTGGCTGAGCAGCATGACTCTGCCGTCGGTTGCAAACAACAACAAGATACAGTATGTCTATCAACATGATGCCGGTCAATCATGGTCAGTCTCGCCGGTTTGGCCGGTACTTGGTACGGCCACCGGTGTCACTAATAACAAGGGTTTTCTGAAAGTTACACAGAGACCCTTCAATATGAGATAGGGGTGGGGTTAAATGTTAATTACATCCGTTTGTTATGACACTGCTTGTCTTTTTTCTTCCCAGGTGGTCCTGGACATATGGGATTCTTTGAGCGTGGCTGAGGAGGGTAGTATGGCCTGGCACTGCCGGCAGATCCGGGAGAGCGACTTCATCTTGGTCATCTGTTCTCAGGGACTCATCCACAGACATAAGCCTCCAGAGAGTGACGAAGACGAGGAGGCAGACAGAGGGCTGAACTTTGAGTTCAACGCCTTCAGCGCCGATGCAGCCGTGCAACTTATCGGAGCGGAGGTGGGCCGCGCCAAAGCCAGGGGTCAGGACCTATCCAAATACATGGCGGCCATTTTTGAGTACTCTGTGGAAACGGACATCCCCACTGAGCTGAGGCTGGTGTCTCACTACACGCTGACACGGGACTTACAGCTGCTCTTCTCCCACCTCCACGGAGTGGCTCTACACAGGCCGGGGCGTTACCTGAAGATAAACCACATCTCAGAGGAAGGCTTTACTAAGTCACCAGCCGGATCAGCTCTGCAAAGGGCTATCTATGAGGCTCGGGTGGCAATGGCAGCAAAAAGCAACACTCTGTAGAGGGAGGGGACTAAACACTGGAAAGGTTGACATGAAGGTAGATGCTGATGCTGGCCACAAACTTCCAGATAAACTGGCCAGACAGGAGGAGCCGCGAGGGTGCGCCCTCAAGCAATCGACCAACCACCTCCGCCTCAGTTGAGCTGCAATGGCAGGAAATGTGCACTTTGACCTCTAAAATGTGTTTAAATGCTACATATGTGAGTGTGTGTGTGTGTGTGTGTGTGTGTGTGTGTGTACAGGAAGGATTTGCTATTAACTGCTAATCTCATACGTGAGTTAATGAAGTTACTCTGTGAGAATGTTGCTGTTGTATGTTTACAGTCTTGCTTGTAGTCTTTGTATGAATGTGCATATCTATATACATAGGAATGGATGAATAGGTCTTATCATTTTTAATTATGTGCTGATGTGAGGTTAAGCATGTGGATAGATGTGATTTGTCTTGCATTTTGAATTGTGTTTTTTGTGAAATATGGATTTCTTATTGTGCTTCTAATCATCTAATAAAATAAGATTAAAAGTGTTCTCTGGCTCATCGAATGCATTCATGATTGAATGAATGAATAAATGCTTTATTTAAAATATGTGAAAAATAAATTACACTTGAAGCACGAAACCCTTTGTAAGTTTGAAAAGGAGCAGGAAGAAGCATTAGTTTATTAATTCCTACCCCTTCTCCACTTAGTACCTAGTACTATAGGCTTTCTTACTTCCTGTGTATCTTGTTTTTTTTTAATACAAAACAAACAACAGAATAACAGCTTGTGTTAAAATAAATAAATGGCAAACTGTGAGACCCTAGTGTTTGTCATCCCCCTCTTCTTCCCTGTACCTTGTAAACACCGTCCGTTTGTACCGTTGTTTGAATTTGCTCATTGTCGGACATCGTCTGAGCTCCTCAGCTCGTCTGATCCATAGTTTCACTCCACATATTGAAGTGCAAAAGGCTTTTGAAGTTGAGCGTGCATACAGATGTTTTAGATTCAGTTCCCCCCTCAGATAATAACCCCCCCTTCTCTCGAAAAAAAAAAAAACATGCTTGAATATTAACTTAACATGTTGGTTGTTGCTCTGTGCTGTTTGGAAACTGACCAGATCAGTGAGTTTCAGTATTTTTGATTTTGAGAATAAGGGGTGAGTGTGTTCTCTGTACCCAGTGTGATGAATTATCCTGAATAGACAGTGTTTGAAGTTTAGATTCATACGTTTTGCCCCTAATCTCTGCGCAGTAACTCAAATACGTTAATATCAGTGAGTAGTAAAGAATGTGGAGTGATTTGTGGTCCAGAATGTGTTTAGCCTTACTTAATACTGAGATTCTGTTGAGTGGTGCATCCTTGCAGGTATTGCAGATGCTGTAGGTTGCCAGGTTGGTGTAAATCCTAGATCTTTTTGTATCTGATGTAGTATCTAAATATTGATCGACCTTATCTGAATAAAAACGATTGGATTGCGCTTTGAACCATGGGTAATGTAGATTATATTTAACTAAACATATTGAATCATATAAACTTGAGGACTAGCTTGATGCACGTATTGTACAAACTGTTCTATAGGTTTAGTATATAATGTGGTGATAACTGTGCGAGGGTGGGGGAAACCAGGGGAGGTCATCACATGTTTGTGTTATGTTGAAAAGGGGCAGACACATTTAGGAATTAGTATTCTTCTTATCTGCTCCTTTCCATTCATCTCATCTTCATCCGCTCATCCGTCGAGTCGCAGGGGCAGCAGCTTTAGCAGGGGACCCCAAACTTCCCTTTCCCGGGCCACATTAACCAGCTCTAACTGGGGGATCCCGAGGCGTTCCCAGGCCAGTGTGGAGATCTAATCTCTCCACCTGGTCCTGGGTCTTCCCCGAGGCCTCCACCCAGCTGGACGTGCCTGGAACACCTCCCTAGGGAGGCGCCCATGGTTCATCCTTACTAGATGATCCTGAACCACCTCAACTGGCTCCTTTCAACGCAAAGGAGCAGCGGCTCTACTCAGAGGGCTGAACTTCTCACCCTACCTTTGCATTCATGTAAATGTTTAAATGCATGTTAATGTAATTGTGAATTTATCATTGTGTGTACAATGTAATGAATGGGCATTTTCTTGAAAGGAACAAATAAATACAAAACTCTAACTACAAAATGTTTGTTAATAATAAACCTTTCGCGTATGTATAATATACAACTCGTACTGTGATTACGTTTTGAGAAACCAGACCTGGCAACCCGGCGGTTGGAGGAGTCATCGCTGTGAGCGTGAGCGCAGTGAGCTCTCTTTGACAGGCAGCGTGCAAAGATGGTGCTCGACCTGGACCAGTTTCGGACCGACAAGGGTGGCGATCCAGAAGTCATCCGTGAGACCCAGAGGAAGAGGTTCAAGGATGTGACGCTGGTCGATAAACTGGTCGCCGCAGATACAGAGTGGAGAAAATGTAAGCGCCCTTTGGTTCCTGTTCTTACGTTAGCACGGTGGCTAACGATGATAGCCTAGCGCTAATGGAAAGCAGCGCACGCCGAACCCCGTTAAGAAAACCGTAATTTTATTGTTGGTGTGCGATTACAGCTATCTGTCACAACCCATATGCGATATTTAAACACTTAGCGCATTAGTAGCATCAAATCTGATATTCGGCTACCTCAAAGTTATAAAACAAATTTTGAGAATATCTGTTTTATAACGAATTAGCTTGTTAACTCCTCGCTCATCACTACACCGGGCTATGAATCACTACAGTGTGTTAGCTAACTATTGACATAGTTAACGTGTTGCTTGGTGCATTATATTTATGCCGTATTTATAAGTGGACCTTGTTTTATCAGGGTGTTACATTATTTAAACTTTACAAGACGCGAGTGTCTGTAAGTTTGCAAATACAATAAAAACACAAGATATTTGAATGAAGTCCGGTGTGATGTTCACAGAGGACTAGAAAAGCCCGAAGTGGGGCTAATGCTAGCACCATTCAAGAATCCAAAATGAGCCATATGGTTATTTTCAACGTAGTAAACAGTAGCTACATTAAAATTAAGGTTTAAATAGATAAATACAAAGCACTCGTGAACCACGCAGTCCTATAATGTTGTTGGCAGGAATGGTACAGGAGTTATGCTAATGCTGTGTTAGCTTAGCGATGCCGGGTGTGCAGTCTGATGCAATCCCAGCCCGCAACATGTCAAAGTAACCTCGCCCTGCAGTGGAGCTACAGACGGCCGTTCTCACCGTCTCGCCACGTTGTTGCTGTTGTTTAACCGACAAAAGTAGTTTGTTTACTATTTCAGCATCGTTTTAATTGCAACACCTTTCACCAGGTTACTGCTTCTGCTACTGCAGCTCTCAATTCAATTCAGCTTTGTTGGCATGAGTGTTGCAAAGACTAGGTGGCCAAAGCATAAATGTCCAACAAAACAAAACAATACTTATCACAGGTATAATGAATAATGAAAACTGAATAATGACAATTACAAAAAAGTCAAATTAAATTAAATACAAAATAGAAAAGCTCTCTTTCTTTCTCTCTGTCTCTGTGTCTCTTTCTCTGTGTGTGTGTCTCTCTCTTTCTCTTTCTCTTTCTCTTCTCTCTCTGTCTCTGTCTCTGTGTGTGTGTCTCTCTCTCTTTCTCTCTCTGTCTCTCTCTCTGTCTCTGTGTCTCTCTCTCTGTCTCTGTGTCTCTCTACCTCTCTCTCTCTGTCTCTCTCTCTCTCTCTCTCTCTCTCTCTCACACACACACTCTGGCATAAGCAACAGTCCCATGCATTGAATGACTGTGATTTACCTCCTAACAGGCCGCTTCTCTCTCTCTCTCTCTCTCTCTCTCCAGAACACAGAGAAACTCACTCACTCACACGCACACACACACACACACACTCTGGCATAAGCAACAGCCCCCATGCACTGACTGACTGTGATTTACCCCCTACCAGGCCGCTTCACTGCAGACAACCTGAACAAAGCCAAGAACCTTTGCAGCAAGAGCATCGGGGAGAAAATGAAGGTACGGAAGCATCGGGACCCTAAATGACTGAACGGGTCGTTGTAAATGGAGACAGGACGTGTCCACTAACCCGACCTGAGAGGGAGTTTGTGTCAGCCTTCCTTAACACTTTTCTATGTTGTGAATACAGAAGAAGGAGCCGGTCGGGGATGACGACTCTCTACCTGAAGAAGCACAGAACGCGGAGTCCCTAACCGCTGAAACGCTCTCGGTATGACCGCCTGTGCTCTGAGTGCTCATCCTCGCCTGTATGGTGGCGGCTTTGCATGTTGTTTCACAAATCTCTGAAAAAGAAACCTTGAAAATACTTGTTTACATTTTTCTGCCAGGCCCTGACGGTAACCCAGATCAAGAAGATGCGCCTGTTAGTGGACGAGGCGGTGGAGAAATGTGACAGTGAGAGGATAAAGCTGGAGGCGGAGCGCTTCGAGTACCTGAGGGAGATCGGCAACCTCCTGCACCCATCTGTACCCATCAGCAACGATGAGGTGGGTGCTTTGATACAGGCCGGTTAAAGTCAAAGTGTTTTCAAGGCATCATCAACTTCTGCACGTTGTACAGAACATGCTTGTTTTTTTTAGAGTGGCCGCTCTTGAAGGTGTGTCGAGAAACAGATTTTTATCATGGGGGAGGAGGCGTTATGAATAGTTGTTGGTACAAGGAACAAAAACTACTGTTGCCTTTACAAGGAGGACTGTGTATTTTGGGGGTATTAAAGTGGTTTGAACATCATAGTATGCTTTGTCTGCAGTTCTACGGGACTGCCATAAACAAAACTTCATTGCGTTCTTATATAAGTTATTGCTGATGCTTCACTCTGTACACAGATAGACTTAAAGGAGCTGTACTGGAAATACTGGGCTCCACACGACTCCCACAAACCCATCTCCAATACTACTTATCTCCTGGCCCTAGCTTCACATTTAGCATACATGCTGTACATGAGAGTGGTGTCCAACTTCTCACTTAACTTGACAGAAAGCCAATTTCTCAAAATGTCAAACTATTCCTTTAATTGTGCTCTTTTCAGCAAGAGTGAAAAAAATGAACGCAATCTTTTGAAATTCTTGTTTTGTCTAAATTGTTGCAGAAGGACTTTGTGTCCGCTGACTAATCACCTCATTGTAATATTCCTCTTGTTTCCTCCTGACAGGATGCCGACAACAGGGTGGAGCGTACCTGGGGCGACTGCAGCGCCCAGAAGAAGTACTCCCACGTGGACCTCGTGGTCATGATCGATGGTTTCGATGGAGAGAGGGGAGCGGTCGTGGCTGGCAGCAGAGGCTACTTTCTGAAGGTGAGTGCAACTATAATGTCCGACACATGCAGGACATATATATAACACTCATTCCTTTTTTAAGCTCAATTCTCCCACCAAAATAAGACATTTAACCTTTTCGAGAAGAGCCGCAACCGCCATTTTTCTTTCCGCAAATCAAGAAACCAGCTATTAAGTAGTTTTCCTCTCCTCGTGTTGTGTTCAGGGGCCGCTGGTGTTCCTGGAGCAGGCTCTGATCTCTTACGCCCTAAGGATCCTCCACAGCAAGAATTACACCATGCTCTACACACCTTTCTTCATGAGGAAAGAGGTCATGCAGGAAGTCGCTCAGCTCAGCCAGTTTGACGAAGAGCTCTACAAGGTACGGAGGCTTTTGCTGGATTCCTGACATTTTCTGTTAACTGGTAATTAACTTAACAAGGTGTGGACTGACGTGCGACCGCCGCTGCCTGCTTCACGGCTCGCCAACCCGGATCAGAGGGTTTTTCATGAGCAAAAAACAAAAAAACTGACTTGATGATCAGTCGGCTATAGGCAAAACGTGACGAGTCAGATTAGACTATGAACATTTTTACCCCTAACAAGGTGTTGTCCTGGATCTGACTGGAGTTACACCTCCAAGTCCTGCAGAGTCCTGCATATTGCAACACTGAGTGGTACAGACACCCAGCCGTATTAAACCATTGTTTTGGAGTGTCCACATACTTTTGGCCATGATGTGTAGTTGTGTTAGTGCCACCTGGAGGCCCAGACAGAGAGCTGCACATTGTTAGACAGTACTAGCAGTAGTACTCTGTGTTGCTATGGCACTGTGGCACCTGTTGTGTATTACACACCATTAGGGTCATTTTAATAATTTTGGTATTGTATCGGTATCATGTTGTATGTGTTGTTTTTCATGGCTGCAGCATGGGTGAAGTGTCCAAGACAAATTTCCCACTTGTAGGACAATTAAGTTAATCGTATTTTACATATTGTGTTGTGATGAGCAATATGTATCAGCTAACAGCCAGATGTACACACGTGGCAAATCGCAACTTATTAATTAAAACTATTTTATGAGAATGAAAAATGAATATAATAGAGTATACTAGGGTTAATTTTTCATGACCATGGAGATAGACCTCTGTCCATTGTTCCTCCTCCCTCTCACCCTGTACTTGTTTCCTCCAGGTCATCGGTAAGAGCAGCGAGAAGTCGGACGACAACGCGGTCGATGAGAAGTACCTCATCGCCACCTCCGAGCAGCCCATCGCAGCCTTCCTGAGGGACGAGTGGCTCAAACCCGAGGACCTGCCCATCCGCTACGCCGGCTTCTCCACCTGCTTCAGACAGGAAGTGGGCTCCCATGGCCGAGACACCCGCGGGATCTTCAGGGTGCACCAGTTTGAGAAGGTCCGTGTCAGATAAAAGCAACTTGTCAGTGAAATATAACATTCAAATAGATAAATGACCACTTTTTGGTATCACTAATTATTATATTCATTAAATAATGTGCAGACACACACAAGTACATTAAATGAGAACAATGATAATATACAAGTAAATCAGGTATCAGGATTTGAGATATATAACTCATTGGCCCTTTCCTGCTGGTTGTCTCTGTAGATTGAGCAGTTTATCTATGCCTCCCCGCATGACGACAAATCCTGGGAGATGTTTGACGAGATGATCGGGACGGCAGAAGAGTTCTACCAGTCACTAGGGATTCCTTATCGCATCGTCAACATCGTCTCTGGTAAGTTACACACACTCATTTCTACAAACGATGATTTGCAACTGCTTCAATAATATATTCATCATTTGCGACGTTATTCATTCAAAAAAAGGCAAAACATTTGCTAGTTTCAGCTCCTCAACTGTGTACCCTAAAGCACCCTAAAGCACGGGGCACGGTACGGATGGACAGTGTGAGTGCGCCCTAAGATGTCACCTTGGGCTTAAGGAGAGTGTGATAGGCATCACTTACAATTTTCTGACATCATAGAGCCCAAACGATGAGTCCGTTTAAGTGTAACCGCAGCAAAAAACTAACCCACAGTCTTTTTCGGCATGAATCAATAAACATCAATTAAGTTTTTTGGGTCATCACCAATTAAGAGAAATCCTGGAGAGTGGCTAGCAGCCAGACATGGCTAACACTGAGTAGCTTGGGGCAGAGCGCTAAACCCTCCAAAACAGCTTTTTTGAACCACTAATACTGCTCAAATAACACCAAACATCTGCAGTGGCATCATTACAGTCCCTACACATAAAAGGAAGCACCCAAAAACGTAGTTAGAGAACCCAGAGTTTATTAAAAAAGACTGTTTATCAATGCTACAAGCCTTAGCGGCCGGCTGGTTCATATTGACAGGCAGCCCAAACAAGTCAATTATCGATTTGAGTTCTATTGAAGTTCAATAGACCTGAACTTCAGTGCATTTGGTAATCAACTTGTTGTACTGCTGTTTTGGATGGTTTAGCGCTCCGGCTCGAGCTACTCAGTGTTAGCCATGTCTTGCTGTTAGTGAGTCTCCGGGATTTCTCCGCTGTTACACTTTAGCAAGCAGTGTGCTGTTCTAGTATTGTATTTGATAATATATCCTATGTTTAAAGAAGCCTTTTTCTGTCGAGGTGGAGGCTTTTCAGCAGTTTGCTTTATTCGTAACAACACGTCAGCTGCTCTTAAATCATTACGGTAAACATGGGGCTTCATTTCCAGCTGCTGTAGGAGCAGTGCACGCTTGAATAAAGAGCAGACCATGATATCCGCTAACTACTTGCTACTGTTTGTCATCATAGGTGCCCTAAATCACGCCGCCAGTAAGAAGCTGGATCTGGAGGCCTGGTTCCCTGGCTCTAGTGCCTTCAGAGAGCTGGTCTCCTGCTCAAACTGCACTGACTACCAGGCCAGACGCCTCCGTATCCGCTACGGTCAGACCAAGAAGATGATGGACAAGGTGAGCGCTCTGTTCCACAGAAGCTGTGCACCCCAACAAAGATCCGTTCAACAATGCACCATCGGCTGTCTGTCGGGCAGCTAAATTTAATTCCAATATATGGTGGATGTTCTAGCCCTTCTGTAGCTGCACACTCTAAACACACCTCTTCTCTCTCTTGGTTATGTAGGCCGAGTATGTGCACATGTTGAACGCAACCATGTGCGCCACCACTCGTGTGATGTGTGCCATCCTGGAGAATTACCAGACCGAAGAAGGCATCGTTATTCCAGAGAAGCTCAAACAGTTCATGCCTCCTGGTAAGCTACGCTGAATGCTTGCACATCCGGTGTGTTCTAGCGGTGTACTGTATAGATGGTAGGAATTTGCCCTACACATAAAACGAAGCACCAACAACGTAGTTAGCAATACCGGAGTGTTTTGAAAGACTTACTTGCTGGCCCTGGTACCAGCTCCTCTCATAGTAAAGTCCATTTAGGTCGAATACCAAAGTCAATCCAAAAGGAAGGAGTCCTTTGACGCCTCGTTTTATGTGTAGAGATATGTATCATGCTGCTGTAGAGGTTTGGTGTTATTTTGAGCAGTATTAGTGGTTAAAAAAGCCATTTTAATGCCTTCACCATACTGCCTCGAGCTTATCAGTGTTAGCCACATCCGGCTGTTAATACGTATTTGCAAATTCATGTGAAGATGCCAGGCTACAAAACTGTAGCTTTAAACTGATAACTGCAACGTGATGAAAGGAAATAAAAAGAGGGCTTATTATGTATTTTTTGGTGATCCAAAGTCACACAGTAACACAAACAAACAGGCAGCAATGGACCAGCGACGCCACAAAGCAACACAGCCAGCTTACGTTTCGGGGCTATCATTAGCAAGCAAGTTAACGTTAGCGAGCTATCTGTAACTTAGCTACGCTGCGTGGATCAGAGCCCGATCAGCCTCTGGAGTTTAGATGAGTTAGCTGGCGTTATCCACTCAAGACTGTATTTTTCTACGTCAGCTAGCTAAAATTGCATTAGCAATCGAGCTAACATTAGCAGCTAACAGCACAATATGTTTCACATGTCAGTGTTTCCTCTAGGATTTTTTTATCAGCATCAGGGGAATGTTTTTGTGCTTTTTTATTCATTTATTCTTTTTGAAGACTTAAACGTATTTTCTTACCTCCAGGTTTGACAGAGATCATTAAGTTTGTCAAGCCGGCTCCCATCGATCAGGAGATGTCTAAGAAAGCAAAGAAACAGCAGGACGCAGGGAAGAAGAAGAAGCAGGGAGGGGGAAACCAGAACCTGCCCAACGCCATGGAGACCATGTCCGTCAACGACTCATAGACTGCACTACACAACAACGGTGTCGCTTCACCCGCCACGCACATAGACACGGATGGAATAGAGCCTGGTGTGTAATGATCGGGGTCAGTTCTGCTGTTGGGGGGGGGGGGGGGGACTGACCTCTAAGTTATGTTATTCTTATAATGAAGACCGGCTCTATCCCATCTGTGGCTATCTGAATGGATGGTTCATTCATCTCAGCTGTTCCTCCCCTCCTTCATATAAAGTTCACTGAAAAAGGGAAGAAAGTGTGCTCTCACCCTTCTACAGGTCACTTCAGAGTCCACTGACCACCTGTCTGTCGGTCGGTCTGTCTGTCTGTCTCTTTCTCACATCTGCAGCAACACTGAGCCTAAAACATGTGACAGAGCAAGTGTTTGTGTTCAGAATCAGCAGCTAAATGAAGTTTCAGTAACTTGTGTGTGTGCCGTACAGGTACATGTTTGTCTCTGGCTTTTTGGGATCCGCAATTGGCATTGAAAGGTGTGGGTGTTTTTGTGTAACTGCTCTTTGTTTGAAAGAAAACCTTAATCCCTTCTGTAAAACAGAACAAATCTTGCGATCAGGTATTTGAACGGTCTGTTTTAGGCTTCCCTTCTCACCGTCTCCGACCACAATCATCATCTTCAACCATCGTTGCGTGACATTGTTGACCATAACGCTTTTTCACTGGCTTATGAGACTTCAACATTGTCTGAACTCGCTTCTATAAGATATATATATGATCAAGCATTGAGGAAGTGGCACTCCCTGTAAACATATTAAATATGGTCGATATGGAAGTTGTGTGTTGTTGTTTTTTCTCTTGTATGTGCAGTTTGTCTTTAAAGCTCTCAAACTGCAGTCTGTAAATTCAGTGTGTTACTTGAAGTCTGTACACAAGAAGGAACACTGATATGTGTGACTCCAGTCACAGTGGGACCTCACCAAAAATAACCATGCCGTCCTGTGAATTCACACACTTCTGGTGTAGAAATCTGTTTGGCAAAGCACCTGGTGAGAAATAACAGTTTCACATGTTGTGAGCTCACCGTAGCCATGGTTTCATTAAAAAAGGCATTTAATAAAAAACAGTTAAGGTGGTTCAGGATCATCTAGTAAGGATGAACCCTGGGCGCCTCTCTAGGGAGGTGTTCCAGGCACGTCCAGCTGGGAGGAGGCCTCGGGGAAGACCCAGGACCAGGGGGAGAGATTATATCTCCACACTGGCCTGGGAACGCCTCGGGATCCCCCAGTTAGAGCTGGTTAATGTGGCCCGGGAAAGGGAAGTTTGGGGTCCCCTGCTGGAGCTGCTGCCACCGCGACCCGACCCCGGATAAGCGGTTGAAGATTAGATGATTAAAAAAAAAAAAACATTTTCAGTGCAACCCAATTTGTTGTTTTTGGGCTTCTATGTCAGAAAACATGGGATTCAAAACTGTGGGTGGGACTAAATATCAATCTGGCAATATATCATAATACTTCCCTCGCATTACATCATCGGATACACTTCTGCCAAATATCAATATTGTCATGTTTGTTAAACATGATTATAATGTGTATTTATTGCATTATTTGGTCTGCCCGTCGTAATATCTCAGCATCCCCTGGAGGGAGTTTCTTCAAATGTGGCTCAAATGTCCACTTGGACTCAGAGATGAACTGATAATGGAGGTCAAAGGTCACTGTGACCTCACAACATTTATACACTAATTATAACAACCTTGTATAACGACAAGTGTCTTAACAGGATAAAATGAAGTGATGACATTTTCTATCCAAGAGGTCAAAGGTGAACTTCACTGTGTCATTATTAGGGTTCATAACTCAGGAAGCAAAGAGGCGACATTTGATCAGACACTGAATTGGTGACACAAGTTGAAACAGTGCTGATTGTTTAGATGCTCTGTGCTGTCGGGTTGAAGATGTGTGTGAGGCATCCATGTAATGCCAAATAAATTATTTTAGTTTAAGTTATAACTATGTATTATATATGCAATTTTACATTGGAAGATGATGGCACACATGGACACAGACAGGTTTGTGTGTGTGGCACAAAGCTAAGACTCTAGCACTGACGCCTCACGGCAAGAGGGTTTCTGGTCTGAATCCCGGCTGGGCTCCTTCTGTGTGGAGTCTGCGTGGGTTTTCTCCGGGTTCTCCGGCTTCCTCCCACAGTCCAAAGACGTGCCTGTGTTAGGTTCATTGATGACTCTAAATTCACATATGTGTGAACGTGAGTGTGAGTGGTTGTCTGTCTCTGTTCGTCTCTATGTGCCCTGTGATGCTCCCT
This sequence comes from Echiichthys vipera, assembly GCF_963691815.1. Classification (NCBI taxonomy): domain Eukaryota; kingdom Metazoa; phylum Chordata; class Actinopteri; order Perciformes; family Trachinidae; genus Echiichthys; species Echiichthys vipera. The sequence continues at coordinate 28,366,054 of NC_139834.1, read as the reverse complement.
GTCCAGGGTGGACCCCGTCTCACGCCAGATGTCAGCTGGGATCGTCTCCAGCCCCCATGACACCGATAGGGGCAAGTGACGAAGATGGATGGATGGATTTCTTCTCAGAAGCATTGGGCAGAAAACTACAAAAGTTAAAAAATCAACGTCAGAACTCTTGAACGTGTCTTTAAATGTTGACATCCTGATGAATCATCAGATGCATCGATGACATTTCCTGTCAACATGCAATCTGATAAAGGCCAATAAGGAAGACACGACAGTTACTCATTAACCCCGACAGAGACTTTACACCCGTCCGTTGGTAATGCAATAAGAAGCCGATTCACTCCGGTTAAAGTTACGCAAAGGTAAGATGGATTTACAGTATTTCTTTAACAATTCAAACGTGTGCGTCTCAGACTCATCTTTACGTCCTCCTGCAGGGTTCAATTTGGCACCAGACGAGTAAAAATGAGTGACACTTCAGAGGATGATAATGAGATCTCCTTTCCAGTCAAGGTAAATACTGGTTTTTGAAGGTTCAACATCTTATTCAGAATGTGGAAAACAAAGCAGAGCTACAAGGTGAGATACCTGTTAACAACAGCATCTGAACCAAAGTGTGTGCTTGGTTTCATTTGGCTCAGTTTGGATTGTCTCTACTGTACGTTCAGCCTTTATCCTGCAGTCGAACAGCAGCTTTTCTTAAAACATCCTTTAACACTTTGCTTCATGTGCATTCCTCTCTTCAATCTATAGTTCCTTGGCCGGGTTGAGGTGGTCCGCCCTGATGGACTGCAGGTCCTGTCCGAAGCAGCTCAGAGCCTAAAGGTCAGCGCTCACATCCCATTTTAGTTGCTGTTATTCCCCTTACAGGGGAAACCGTTTCCCTAAACCCCAGGGGAACTTCAGACTGTTTCAGGGGAGCCTCAGGGAATGGAAGAATAACATATGTCATTAGTTAAGAAAAGGACATCGCAGAGTAAAATAATATGTGTGTGTGATTTGGTCAAAGAGACAGAAGTTTTGGGGAATTTTCCCACTTAAGTCACAAACTAATAAAGGTCCTAGGGCAGAGCTTTTTTATATATTTGATGTAGTCTGAAGTTATGTCAAACAGCAACATTAGGCCACACTCATTTGTTAGGTGCCTATTGGATCAAATAGCATAATCGTGCTCACATTAAAGGTTGAATATGGAGATTAAGCAGAACACCGCCATCTAGTGTCTCAAGATCGTAGTCTCAGTGTGTAAAGCGATCAGCCTGCGCCATGTCAGTGATGAATCATACAGGGTAACCACTAATTTGGACTAATCCATTCATTCAACAACGGTATTTAACATTTGCCAGTCTTCACTGGAAGTCTTTCTTTGAGTGGTGTTTAATCCATTAGCTAGCTAGCAAAGCACCTCTCAAAACGCCCTGTGGCTTGTCCCTATCAGGGTCACGGGGGCTGGGGCCGATCCCGGCTGACACCGGGCGTGAGGCGGGGTCCACCCTGGACAGGGCCCCGGTCTATCGCAGGGCACATAGAGACCAACAGAGACAGACAACCACTCACACTCACGTTCACACCTATGAACCTAACAAGTACATGTCTTTGGACCGTGGGAGGAAGCCGGAGAACCCGGAGAGAACCCACGCAGGAACCAGGAACCGTCTTGCTGTGAGGCGACAGTGCTAACCACCACACCACCATATGGCCCGGCCCTGTGGGTGTATTGTCTTTTTTAATACACCCAAGGAAATACATCCAGGCTAAAATATAGCTTTTGATAAAGATTCTACATATTCAACCTTTAAGGTCACACAGGAACATTTCCAGTTTGTCATTCATTATATTATTAAAATTACAATTCTATTATCAATGAAATAAAAAAGGGAGACCATTCCAGTTTCATGTATTTTGACCATGTTAAAACATGACCTGTCATCTGACTAGCTCTGCAGTTCAGTCTTCCTTTGCACGTCTGCTTTTAACACGCAGTTAAAAATGAGGACAGTTCCAGACAGGGACAGGCCACTGCACCGTATACTCATCATAGCGTACAGTTGTAGAACCGTGTCGTTGTTTTTTGAGCATATTGACACGAGTGCAATGCATTTGTACATCCATATACACGTAACAACTAGATTATAACATGCTAATTTTTTGGTTTACATATGCATGAAAAACAATAACTAAAAGTAAAGTACCTAAAACATAATGATAATAATAATAACAACAAAACAAACAATACAAAATACACTCACTCTGCCCTACCCTTCCGTCAGTTCCTGTATGAACTGTGTAGAAAGCTTTAAAATTAAAACTAAAGCAAAAATTGTTGACTTGGATGCTTCTGCACATCAAGGGGACATTTGGGAAACTAACTTTGAATCCATATGAGCTCTTTAATACTCTGTAACAACATTTTAAAGATGCATTAACAACCATGACGTGTCATCTGCCCCTCTCGTCCCCAGACACCGGACCAATACTCCTCCGAAAAGGCAGCGAAGAAGAGCAAAGTCCACCTCTTCCTGTCTCTGGGCGGGGTAGACATTTTGGAAAACAAAACCAAGGTTTTTGACAAAAGCGTACCTGATATCACACCAGTCCAAGGGCGCGTGTGGTTTAATTCCTCCCTTTCTTTTCCTTGAATCATCCCATTGAATCTCGCCGTTGTCTCATCCACCCCCAGTTTCTCTTGTACTCGTGCCCTCTGTCCACTATTTCCTTCTGTGCCGTCCTGCCGTCTGCACCCAAAGTCTTTGGATTTGTGGCTCGGCACCCCGCAGCGGACACGAACCACTGTTATCTGTTCCAGAGCAAGGAGTTTGTGAGTATTCCCTGTACAGCCTCACCTACAGGAACACTTCTTTGATTTGTTGTTGTTATTTGAGCTGGTGATTCAATTCAATTCAATTGAATTCAATTTTATTTATAGTGCCAAAGTTATCTCAGGACACTCTACAAACTAGGTAAAGACCACACTCTATGACTTATTTATGATTTACACAGACCCAATAATTCCCCCGTAGAGTACGGTGGCAACAAAAACCTTCACTATAACAGGCAGGAGCGTCAGACAGACCCAGCTCTGTGGAGGACGGACATCTGTCTGCACCGGAGAGAGGAAGAAAAGGAGAGAGAAAGAGAGAAAAGACGGACAGATGGACGGAGAGAGACACAGACAGACACAAAGACAGAGACAGACACACTTCCAGTAACTATAATAATATCCATAGTAATGTGAATATGACCTTATGATGATATTAGTGATAAATCAATAGCAGTAGCTCAGTCCATAGGTTGGGCTGGGAACCAGAGGGTCGCCGGTTCAAGTCCCTGTGTGCCAGTTCATCTCCTGGGCACTGCTGAGGTGCTGTTGAGCGAGGCACCGAACCCCCAACTGCTCGGGGCACTGAGCTATTGGCAGTCCCCTCGCTCTGACATCTCTCCATTAATTGCATGTTTAAAGGTCCTGTTTGTGCATGTGTGTATTTCGGGCCTGTGTGTGTGTGACATGAATAATAACAGTGTGGAAAAATTGAATTTCTTCTTCTTCTTAAACCCTTTTCAGTCTCATGTGCTGGTCTCAGTGATCGGGGACGTCTTCCGGGCTTCAAAAAAGGAGGAGAGCATCAGAGGAGGAAGAGACCTGATCGTGGAGGCCCTCAGACACAAGGTTAGCTCTGCTTTCATTTCACCTCACTATCTGTTTTTTATTCTTTAGCTCAGGTTTTTAACCTTATTCTGTCACAATGCAGACTCCGTATGTCAGTTCACCCTCACGGCTGAGCTGAAAGGGGTTTGATTTGAGCTGTTTGTAAAGTTGTAATGTTGTTTTAACAGTTTCCTCATCTTTCCCATTGTTTTATTCTTTATTTTCAGAATAAAATGCTGCAAAGAGAGAATGCAGAGCTGAAGAGAAGGCTTGCAGGACAGACTGACTGAATGACATTACTAATGAACGCAGTTTCACCGATACACACCGTTACACTGGTGACTTCATATTTTAAATATATATATATATATATATATATATATACTGTTAACCTTCCAGCAGCATGGTGGAACCCACAAATGGGAAGAGGGAGAGTAGAGGAAGGAAGGATGTAAAGGAAGGCCAGAGTTAAAAAAGACAAACACTTATAATAACAATAAACCTGATGTTATCATGTTGTTATTATTTTCATGTTGAATCAATTGCTGATTTTTGCCATCTTTAAATAATCTGCTTCGGCCGGCGCATGAACATTATCTAATCTACATTAAAATGAGCAGATTTCTGAGACAAAATCTGGGGACGTTTTTGGTTCAGAAGCGTCAAAATCTCCAAAACATCAGTTTGATATTCAACATTCATTTGATATTCAAAATAAAAAACTATGATGCATCTAAACCATTTCATTGAGTTACGTCTCATGTATCACAAGGCAAAACTTAAATCTATTATGCTTCCTTATCTTTTGACCTAGGGATGTCAAACCACTTTTGCAACATAAAGACAAATATTCCTCATGTGTCACAATGTTTGTTTTTGAATAATATATTTTAATGATTTTTTATGATTCTTTAATGATTTTTAATGATTTTTAAAAATTATTTTTTCACGATATTTTTTAAGGTTTTTTATGATATTTGCTAAACTTAAACCTATTCTGCTTCCTCATCTTTTGACCTGCAGATGTCAGACCACTTTGGCTTTAGCCCGTGAGTAGTAGGGTGTCGTTTGGTTAACATTTACGTATTTTCATTGTTTCCTATGATCCATGTTCGGATCTTTCAGTCACAGTGGAAACCGGGGACAGGTCCCTGAAAACGGGGACTGTCCCTGGAGACCTGGGACCTGTGGTCCCCCTCAACCACTGTACATGTAGGCTCAGTATATGAAGGCTGGCGCTGCACACTCCGAACGGCAGGGGGCGCTGTACACCGTGAACGCTGCACTGGCGTCTGTCAATATAAGAAAAAGAAGAAGAAGAAGAAAACACATCCATGAAGTCAACATGAACGGGAGCTCCGGAGTGACAGAAGACACAGTGTGCGCTGGTGTGAATCCAACTTTGGGATGGACCCGTTGAGTTTTTCGGTCTAAAAGGTGAGTAAAGTTTGTGTAACTGTTACCATAACTACCGTAACTAGGACGACGGTCAACGGAAGAGAGCAGCTAACTCGCAGAACGCATCTGTTAGCAAACTAGCATAGCTCAGCGACGCCACGCTTGGACAACATTGCATTCCGCAAACTCTCCATTTGAACCCCGTCAGCTGATTGAAAAGAGATAGTCTGCGTGTTTACAGCGGGGTTTTCTCTCTGACCTATCGCTCCTGAGTAGACTTATCGACGTTGTTGTTGTTGTTGTGTTTGTCTTGAATTCTCCGCTCTCATCCACCTGCAGACCCCGGGGCGCAGTCGGTGGCTGGAGGGCGAGTCGAGTCGCCATGGGAACACGGTGGTCTCGTAGCGACAGTAGCATGTCGCTGCTCCCGGAGAGGCAGAGCTCCGGGCGGCGGGCAGAGGACAGAGACTCCGATAACGACTCTTTGGATGGGCTCGTCAGACCGGAGGACATAGCTCAGTTCCCCTACGTGGAGTTCACCGGTAGGGACAGCATAACGTGTCCAACGTGTCAAGGCACCGGGCGAATACCCTCAGGTGAATACGAGCAACCTATGACTCTCTGGAAAAAGTTTGATTAACTTAGACCAAGACGTAAAAGCTAAGGTTATCATCATCACAGTTAGAGCACAATCGAAAGTGTTATATACTTAGTAATGCAGTAAATACCACACATCTCTAGTCATGTGTGTTTCTGTTTATGTTACCTGTACTGCTCTTTATTCAAACTGGTATTATCACACTTTAATAAGCAGACAATAACTTTTCTAATAGCCTAGCGTTGCGTGTGTTGATGGAAGTGAGAGACTGTCATCCTGCTATTTCAGCAGCTTTGCCTTGAGTCCAATATGTGCACTTTAAGGGGAAAACAAATCTATATGTCACATAACTGTAAATGTTATCTCTCACCCGATAGGTCAAGTGAATGAACTGGTTGCATTGATTCCATACAGCGACCAAAGGCTGCGACCCCAAAGAACGTAAGTAACCATAACTTACTAATGTGTACCCTCCGGTTCACGTTCTTTGACTGGATTTCTGGGCCCACTGTATATTTATTTCTATGCCATTCAGAAATGCTCTCAGGCTTTGATGATGTTGGTACGGTGCACTAGTTGGTAAGAACCTCCCTTCTTTGTGTCGTAGGAAGCTCTATGTGGTCCTGTCCGTGGTGCTGTGCCTCCTGGCTTCCGCACTCGTGGCCTTCTTCCTCTTCCCTCGCTCCGTGGTTGTGGTGGATGATGGAATACACTCTGTGTTCGTACGCTTCGACCACTCCAACAAGAAGGTCCTAATGAACATGACGGTAAGTTTTCTCTCATACTTGCAGCTCATTGTTAGTTATACTCAGTTGCTTGTTTATTAGGTACGCCTAGCTGAAAGTGTAATTCCGGCGTAAAATCATCCCATGGTCTTTCGTACATCAAATAAGACATCAAGCGCTTTTTGTGTATAAACTATTAACAGAGATATCCCGGACTGATCAGGGCAGTACGGTGATGTTGAAAACGGCTTTTTAAACCACTTATACTGCTCAAAATAACACCAGACCTCTGCAGTAACATGAGAAGAGTCCCTACACTTAAATCAAAGCACCAACAACGTAGTTAGTGAACCCAGACCTGATTCTAATGATGTGTTCGTTATCAAGCAGCTGAAGTGCTGGGAGAAACCTAAAACATGCAGGACAGATGCCCTCCAGGGCTCGAATTGAGCACCCCAGGTCTAATACAACAGGCCTGCATTCCTGCAAATTCTACCTTTTAAGAAGGTCGTAATGTTTATTTTTAAAGAGTAAGAGAGGCTGTTAGTCTGGCTTAACGGATGTACAGGGCAGGTATAGAGCCTGATGTGCCAGATGTCAGGCGTTCTCCTCCCATCCCGGTATCTCTGCTATCGATTTTGTGAAGGCATTGTTTTTGCATCTAAGGCTCAACACCGTCAAAGATGATTGTCCATCCATCAATCATCTGCAACCACGTGTCCCTGACGGGGTCACGGAGGGCTGGAGTCGATCCCAGTGTTTTTCTGACAGTTGCGCACTGCAAAAACAATGACGTCAAAAAACGTATGCATCTAGCTAGGAGTCGTCGTTGAGAGGAAGAAACTGTCCAAATCATGGCATTATAATAACATAAGCGCCATGCAGGCAAGCTTTATGAAAATTCTCTTGTTTCATCTACACTGTTCAGAGATAATAACAACAAACAAACCAATTGTGTGGCCGCTGTTAACCTGTGTTTTTCACAGTGATCAGTAATCGATAAGAGAATCACTTCTCAATTAGAAGGAAATTCTAGCTGTCATTTTCACAATATTTTCACACAACAATGAACCTAGGAAATAATGATGATGAGAATAATTGTTAGTTGCAGCCCTAATTCAAATAGAGAGCAATTATTCCTCCATATGGTTGTTATTATTGTTGGTCAGGACTTTGTCAGTTGTTGGTGATGCACAAGCCAAGTCTTCAAGCTTGAGCTACTTCTTTAATAATAGATGTTTAACACTGTTAAATACATGTTTCTGTGATACAGAATGAACTGGAAGATCAGAAGTGTCACTGTAGCTCTTCTCTGCCTGTGTTGCTTTAGTTGTACATTAGACTCATTTTAACCTGTAATCCAATATAGTTTAGCCGTAAGACGTTTCCTTTTGTGACTCTTCCAGTGTGTCGAAGGAGTTCATTCAACGCTGATCCCTGATTTTTCAGGCAATAGTTCAGAAACGTCCTATTTCCCGTTTTTTCACTCAGGATTTTTTATGTACTTTCTTCTTCTCAGAGCACACTGAACATCAGCAACCCAAACTTCTTCTCGGTGCTGGTGCAGAGTGTGAGCTCCCAGGTCCTTTACATGAAGACGGTGATCGGAAATCAGCAGCTAAACAACGTCACCACCATCCTGCCACTCAGTCAGAGACAGGTAAAGCAAAACAATGACATATTTTATACATATACATTTGTTAAATGTCTCAGTAAACATTTTTTCTGTGTACAAAATAAACATTATCAGTGGTAAGTCCAGACACTTGCTTCCTGGTACAAAGTTCAGTATGCAAACAAACTGTCAGCGCTGTAGGTGTGCAAGCAACAGGATGTTCTCTCTCTTTGATGACGTGTTTTGAACACAAGCTCTCCTGCTAAAGGGTTCAATTCTTGAATACACCAGTGCAGCACACTGCCACTGACTTTAAACTGAAAGTAAAAGGCCGATGTTATTCTACATGATTCTTACTGTCAACAAAGTAAATGATCATACTAACAAGTATCTTGTGTGTTGCCAAAGCCTTTCATATATCTCATTCCCCCACAGTGTTGACTACAATAAAGATGGGCACTGTAGTTTATTTAGAAATGATCCGTGATGCATCATCCTACTGCCACAAATACTCGTTAGTACGACAAATCTGTGGCTGAAAATGGTGCAGGTACAACATTTTTTTGTGCGAGTACCATTTGCTAAATACTGCAGTGCCTAGCTGTTTTACAAAACTCCAGCCTTTGAGTTGCGTCTGTGCGGACAGCCGTAGGTGGATAGATTGGGGAAGTGGACAGTTTTGAGAGACACAAGAAACACATTCTTGGTATGCTCATTCGTCGACCGTAGCAAACGTATAATAATTAGCCTCGTCATTTACAACCCCAGTTCCAATGAGGTTGGGACGTTGTGTAAAACGTAGATAACAGAATACAATGATTTGCAATTCCATATCAACCTATATTCAATTAAATACACTACAAAGATATTTCATGTTCAAACTGCTAAACTTTTTGCAAATATTCACTCGTTTTGAATTTGATGCCTGCAACATGTTCCAAAAAAGCTGGGACAGGCTCACGTTGACCACTGTGTTGCATCACCTTTCCTTTGAATACACATTTGGGAACTGAGGACACTAATGGTTCTTTTACATTCTTTCTTAATGTACGACTTCAGTTGCTCAACAGTCCGTCGTCTCCTTTGTCCTGTTTCATAATGTGACACACCTTTTCAATGGGAGACAGGTGGACCCACACTCTTTTACATCAAAGCCACGCTGCTGTAACACGTGCAGAATGTGTCTCGGCATCGTCTTGCTGAAATAAACATGGAGGTCCGTGAAAAAGACGTTGCTTGGATGGCAGCATATCTTGTTCCAAAACCTGTATGTACCTTTCAGCATGAATGCTGCCTTCACGGATGTGCAAGTTACACATGATGCCATGGGCACTAACACACCCCCATACCATCACAGACGCTGGCTTTTGAACTTTGCGCTGATAACAATCTGGATGCTGCTTTTCCTTTTAGTCCTGGAGGACAAGACGTCCATGATTTCCAAAACCAATATGAAGAGTGGACTCGTCAGACCACAGCACACGTCTCCACTTTGCATCAGTCCATCTCAGACGAGCTCGGGTCCAGAGAAGCCAGCTGCGTTTCTGGGTGTTGTTGATGTATGGCTTTCGCTTTGCCGTTTCAAACAGGTGTTTTTGGAGCGTTCCTCACTTTCCCAGTCTTGTGTTGCTCCTGTCCCAGCTTTTTTGTAACGTGTTGCAGGCATCAAATTTAAAATCAGTGAACATTTGCTAAGAAACTATAAAGTTTATAAGTTTGAACAATGAATATTTTGACTTAGTAACATATTCAATTGAACATACATGGTTGTGTTAAATGAACATTGAAAACGCTCCAACTTGTCCCCAGTTGCTCTGCACTTATCAGATTCATAGACTTTACAATTTGGTTTGTAACTTGAGCTTTATTGCCGTGCAAGTTCACTGAAATGTCTTGAGGTTGATCAAAGAGTTAGGCACACCCTTGTGTACACTGCCTTAACCTATTGTCTCTGCTGATAGAATATCTATACACTATAGTTGCCATTAAGTTACTTCCTCCTCAGCTCCAGATAACGGTACGTTGAGCTTTGTTGTCGTGTGTCTGATCTTTCTTCTGCAGGTGAACTACACTGTCCGCGTGGAGATTGGTAGCAGTGCACCCTATGTCTAGTAAGTGTCTCTGCCTAAACTTACAGAATCTGTCCAAACAGCTTTTCAATGTCACACAAAACACGACATTCTCCTCATTTGTTGATTGTTTTGCTTTGAGCAGTGGATTCTCATTGGCTTGAAGGGTACTCCAGAGATTTTAAATGTAGCCTTCCATAAGGCTGTGGTCAACCTACGAATATCTTGATTGACTGAAATTCTACCTACTCTTCAACCAAGTCATTGGACGATGGGGGGGTAGAATCTGCACGTCATTTCTAGATTCATTCAATTGGCCAATTGGAGTGCACTACCTGGTAGAGTTGTGTGTCCACCAAAGGGTTTTTTTCCTTAGGCCGACATATGTTTTGAATTCTTTGCAATGAGACCGTCACTGTTTATCTATTTACTGTGCAAACATCGCTCATTGCCTACACTCTGCACGTTTGGCTTTCATCTTTGCGTCATTCAACTGGAAAAATGCCACAAAAGTCAAATCGTTACATCCTTCATGTTCAAGCAGAGATGTTTGGATTAAACAATTTTGCCATAACTGCAGTTACGTAATTTCATGATTTCATAATGTCATGATTTCATAAAGTTTACCTGAAGCATTAAGAAGAACAAATGGAGTTAAAACAATATTTTAGAATAAATCAAGTATGTACTGTAAAGGTTGTTCTCCAATTTTGATCTCCACTGAACATCTCTCTTCTTTCTTATGGGCTTCAGCCTCCCATTCACCCAGATCAGTAGTACTCATGATATCTGTAGTTCCTCTTAACACATTAAAGAGTTTTTCTGTGTTGGCAATAAAGTCACATGTATAAATACTCAGTGTTCCAGTTGAACGATCTAACCCTCTTCTGTCCCTTCTTCCTCAGTGCCTTCTGCACCATGCCCATCAAGGTCCACAACATTGTCGTATACATGCAGTGAGTATCTCTTTACCTTTTATCACCACATGAAGAAAGTTAGATCCTATACTCAAAAGGGCCGATACACCAGTGTAAACGTCTTCTGTTCAAAATGTAATTCAGGTGAGAGTACAGAAAGGTTGGCAGCCAAATACTGTATAAGTAAACGTTTCTGTCCTAAAAACAGTGCAGTAAGACCGTAGACCCGGGTTTAATTTAAATCAACTCATTCAAACTTCTGGATATGAGTATTTGATCTTTTAATCTTAGAAAATATTATAGATAAAATAATATGACAGGCAGCAGAACCACAATCGGACGAAAAGTCGAAGCAAGTTGGTTTTCAATCAACAACACACTTTTTCTTCACGTTTTACAAGAAAGTAAAACATTAAGGATGAAATTCCAGGCTTAAATAACTTTATTTCTGTAGTCACGTTAGTGCCCCAGTTAATATGGTGTACTGTTCTAGACCCCAAACCATGTATCATTCATTTTATATTTACTTTATTTTCCTTTTAGGGGAAGAAGAATTACTTTATTAATCGGGAAACCGGGAAATTAGATTTTTTTCAGTCTATTATTATACAGGTTACACACACACAGGCCAGACACACACATATGCACAAACAGGATCTATATACATGCAATTAATGGAGAGATGTCAGAGCGAGGGGGCTGCCCCGAGCAGTTTGGGCTTCGGTGCCTTGCTCAACATCACCTCGGCAGTGCCCAGGTGATGACCGGCGACCCTCCCCGCCGAGTCACCTATGGACTGAGCTACTGCCGCCCCTTTAGCTGTGATTATTTTATAACATTTGTATTTATTTATGTTTATTTATTTTGCTTGCATAATTGAAGTAGTATACCCTCTGAAGGTTATTCTTGGTGGTGGTGGTGGTGGGGGGGGGGGGGGGGGTCATCTATCAGTCCAAACGTGTTCAAAGCTGTGTTAACAAAACTTCAATAAAATGAAAAATACAATTTGCACAAACTAACTCCAACTTTAATGGGATAAAAAGTACAATACTTCCTTCTGAAATGTAGTCGAGTAGAAGTATAAAGTACCACACAAATACTCAAGTAAAGTACTTGAAAACTGTGTTGAAGTACAGCACTTAGTAATTCTGTTGAGTTACCTTCCACGCTGCCCCGTGATATCTGTGATGACTGATCAGCCTTCAGTCAGGAGGCAGCTGTGCACTTCTGTGTCTCATGTTAAGCAACACTAAGTGACAATGTTACCACACAAGCAACTTCCTCAAGGTGTTTTCTTGAGTTAAATCGTGGTGCACCATTACTTTCTTTCTTTAGTCAGACTCTATGATTATTGCTTGGTAGTTTAGACACAATTACCATAACTTTACATTCTGGAAATGACTGGAACAAATCTTTCTCAAGGTTAAGCTTTCCTTGATAGTTGTTGCTGTGTAAATATTGTAGCGTACACTCAGCGGCTACTTTATTAGGTGCACCTGGTGCTTAATAAAGCGTCAGTGCGGTCTTCTGCTGCTGTTCCCTCGCATTTTTCATAATTCATGGTGGAATTACTGGAATTCAATTAACTTCTAGGGAGAAAGATCCGCTCTTGTTTTCTGTGGCTTTTGAATCAACATCCCTGCTAGAAAGTAGGTGGTGTTGTGTGTTCACAAATGCTCTCCTGCATTCCTCTGTTGGAACGCTTGGATATTTGAGTCACTGTTGCCTTTCTATCACCTCCAACCAGTCTGCCCGTTCTCCTCTGACCTCTGGCATCAACGAGGCATTTGCGCCCACAGAACTGACGCTCACTGGATCTTTTCTCTTTTTGGGACCATTCTCTGTAAAAACCCTAGAGATGGTTGTGCGGGAAAATCCCAGTAGATCAGCAGTTTGTGAACCTAATAAAGTGGCCGGTGAGTGTATAATAGCAAAGAGGGCCGTCAGACAGCCCACCGTGAGGTAATTTCTGTGGACACAGCTTGCATTTTGTCTGTATCAAATCTAATGTTTTAAAACCTTGATTTTGGTCTAAATCATGCGTGTAATGTTGTTTTCAGAACCTCTGTGAAAACCTCATACATGGTGCGGACATCCCAGAACAGCCTGGAGGCCTATCGCTACATAGACTGTGGTTCCAACACCACACGCTACCAGACAGCCAGGCAGCACAGGCACTTCTCTCTGCTCTGAGCACAACAGTCCCGGAGACGCGTGCAGCCCTTTCTCTGGAGGAGCTGGGATGAAGTTTGCGGACGTAACCACCAGCAGCAAAACGCCACGGATCTTTCTCTTAAGCTCACACAGAATACGAAACGTTAAGTAGCTGTTAACTTGTGCCATTCAATGATTAAGCCGTAAAACAGGGCTTTGGCAAGTAAATGTTGTAAAAACGCAGCAGCTATATTTATTTTAAACTGAATATGGGTTGTCACCGGACAGCCCAGAGGCAACAGATACAGGTTTGTTGAGGTTGTTTCTAGGCATTGGTATTTCTTGCCCTAGCAGCCACTTTGAGTTTTCTTTTACTCGCATCAGTGGGGCCGATGATTGCCCGTCACGTTTTGCTATTTCAAACTCGCTGACGGAATAAGTCACGTTCCACTGGTAAAGATGAAGTGACAAATTGAACGAGTCATCGCTGACGAACGTCCTATTTTGGGAGCGGGACAAAATGTCAGAGAAAGCCCCTTTTTCTTTAAGGGGAACGGCCGACGTTCCAACTTGACAATGACGTGCCGGCGATGGCATTTTTGCTATAGCTTTATTTACCGCTGCAGAGCTCTGTCTGTGTCTGCTGCAGGAGAGCAATCGTCAGCATAGCTCGGATGACTCCTGGCCTTGTAACACTGTGTTGGACTGAAGGCTGCTGACGTTTCTTTAAAAAAAAGGAGAAGTCCAGGAGCTGGCCTGCTTTTTCTATCTCAGAGCAAACAGGCGACCGCGGGAGGGATCGTTTAAACGGCTTGTTTTTGCACCTTTTTTGAAACTGGGACGTATTGTTAAACATGTCGCTCTTGCTGTGTTATTTAACTGTTTTTTGAAGTTGAAAATGGCATTTATACATTTAACATATCACGGATGGCTTTTTTAAAAATGAATTGATAAGTTATTTCCTGTTACCTCTCATCACAGAAAGTCTATGCACACTGATTTTAGATTCAGGGTACACATCCAGACAAAGTGCCATATAGGAGTACTGCTCTCAGACTAGATTTCCTTTCAAGGCATCAGTGAAGCTCATGTGTTGAGGTTCACTGAGGGTTTGTGGAGTGACTTACAGGATCAGCGATTCGATCTTTATCTTTTACACTCCTCCCGGCTAAGCTACTGAAAGAGGAATATAATATGTGCTGCTGAACATCTGTATACAGTATCCTCTCCACCAAGTCCAGATGTACAACAGCAAACAGCATTTAAAGTGTGTGCGTGCGTGTGCGTGTGTGTGTGCGTATATCTTTGTGAGGACCAATTTTATAATTCAGGACATTTTTGGAAAGCGAGGACAGAATTAAGGGCCTGTTTGGGGAGGTTATGGTAAGGGAGCAGGGAATGCATTATGCCAGTGAGGGTCCTCACAAAGACAGATGTGCGAGAATGTGTGTGTATTGTTAAAGAAATAGTTTGGCTATTTTGAAGTGTGGTTGTACGAGTTATTTATTGGTAGTGAGTGAGTTAGCTACAGTAGATGACAGTTAGCATGGTGCCAGTTTGGAGAAGCAGACAGGAGTACTCTCACAGGAGCTGCGGTGGATGGGGGCAGCAGCTAAATGTACTTTAACCCCCAGAAGAATCTATTTCGGTTTGTGTTCACTATAGTAGAATGTTTTGGCTGCTTCACTTTGCTGTCATAGCGCTTTCCTCCAGTCTTCACAGAATTTTCTGCTCTCTCTTTCAGCTGTTCAGCCTCCCTCCGTAGAAGTTCTTCTTCTGTAAACTCCGGCTCATAAAGCGGTCCTCTTGTCTCCACGGTGAATGGCATTTTATCATTGCGGCTCTCACAGTTGGGCTATCTGGTTATCTGAAGAGCTGTCTGACAGCAAGGTACAGCAGTGAACATATGACTAGGGTGTAGCTGGGTAGCTACCTGTAGCCCCATGGGTCTCCAGCTTGGAGAAAGCGGTGACACTGGATATTGTTTATATCAGGGTAAGTTAGCATACCCCATAGTTCATTAATGAAGATTGGATAAGCCACACCGCCTCAACTAATACACCAAGGTAAAAACTACCACCTTAATATTTGGATATAACTGGAACCTATGAAGTTAGGAAAGGTTTTAATGTTACGGTCATCTACTGTAGGTGATACTGATTATGTACCTCGACCAACCTCACTTCAAAAAGGCGTAACTGTTCCTTTAAGTATGCTATCTGTGGGTGTGACTGTGATAGAGCTACACTGTTGTTTCTGTTGCCTTATCCTGCACCTGCGTGTTTTAATCTGTTTCACCTCAAACACCTCTCACCAAACCTGTTGGTTGTCTGAAACTTTCCTAACTTTTCCCAAATGACTCCCGCTACGGTGCGTGTGTGTCCTGCACAGATGTTTCTGTCGTACGTCACAGAAACAAAGTCACTGGAAAGCAGTTGTGATTTGACTTTTTTTTTAAAGGGACAGTTGTTTGTGAATTTGTGAATGTAAGATTTTACAAGGTCTTTTTTAAAATACAGTGTTTCTTCATGCTAAAAATGATATTAAAGGGATGTGTGAATAAATAAAACTAATAATGAACCAATACTTGTTGTTTCAGAAGTGTTTTGTTAGCCAACCATTTAGTGCTGTACAGTAAATGCATACCATGTGCTTGTACTGCATAACCCGTCCTTCGTTCAGCTTGGCGCGGTGGACTTTTGCGAAACAAACAGGCTCTAGGTGCACTCAGAGGATGTACTGAGGATGATTTATGTCGTTCTATCAAAGCAAACTTCGTGTCTACCCTCACCTGTGGTCATGAAAGCTGGGTCATGACCGAAAGAACGAGGTCGCAGGTACAAGCGGCCGAAATGGGTTTTCTCAGGAGGGGGGCTGAAGTCTCCCTTAGAGAGAGGGGGAGGCCTCGGGGAAGACCCAGGACCAGGTGGAGAGATTATATCTCCACACTGGCCTGGGAATGCCTCAGGATCCCCCAGTTAGAGCTGGTTAATGTGGCCCTGGAAAGGGAAGTTTGGGGTCCCCTGCTAAAGCTGCTGCCCCCGCGACCCGACCCCGGATAAGAGGCCGAAGATGAGATGAGATATCAGAGCAAAGTGTCAGTTTCAGTGAATATGATCAAAAAAATGTTGCCGACTGCAACTTTAAACCAAAAATAACCACCGACACAAAAGCACTTTAGGTACCACATCATTTCTTTTTTTATTCTTGTCTTCAGTTTTTTTGCATACAAAATTGCATAATGTCCTTTTTTTTAAACAAGTTTCCTTTTTTTATGTCTCATACGCTGTCTATAGCTGCATGTGAAAATATATTACTACATATAGAAATCGACAAGGAAACAGACCACAATATATATTATCGCCGCGATGCAAGTAGTGTTTTTCTAGGTTTGAACCAAACAAGGCAACACTAAATAGATGCGTAGTAAAAAACGCAGGAAGCGATAAGTACAAAAATAGAGCTGGATAAAAAGCTTATTAATACGAGAGTGCTTCGTCTTTGGTTAAGTACGTCTGTCTTTGTGCCGCTGCTTTGCTTGTGTGTCTTCACCGCTCGTCTCTTTGTTTACATATGTGTGAAAGTGTTTCTATAATGAACCTGGGTCACGAGTGAAGCGGTGAACGAACGCCAAACGTCTCGCGGCGATGCTGTGGTTGAACACTCTACGTCCTTCCCCTTCTAGCTTTTCCCCCCGTTTCACGTGCGTTTCCTCAAAAATGGACGTTAACGATACCTTACTCGACGTATTTACCAAAACACCCTCAACGCACACACGCGCGCCACTCCCTCACACACACACCGCAAACACTCCAGAGTTAAGAACCTCACATTCATATAAGCTTTCGTCAGAGAGTTACGTCTCTCGCTCGCTCCGATTATTACGTGTACGTGAGTGGGAAAACAGGATTGTCGACTGTGATTAAATGTTACGCTCACAAAGGTGCTGTCGAAGGCAAGAGTGGCTGTAAATATGCTGTATATACATCTGAATACCTGAACAGCTCTACATATAGAAACTAAATTACATCATCAGGGCTTTGGTCACTTTTTTATACAAAGAAAAATATGGATATTGGAACAATACAAAATATAAACACCTGCGGTTTTTAAAGGCAGTTATTCGGTCTTAACGTTGGACATTGTTGCCCTAAGACAGTGCGAGGAAATGTCCTCTTTGCTCCACAGTCTGCTTTGTGTGTACTTCTATCATGTCACGCTGAACAGCAGTCAGCACACCCAGAATATACCGGTACCATGAAGCTGTAGCATGATCTGAACCATGAGAGGACTTGAAGCCTCTGGAAACAATTTCACAGAGTGTTTCTCTGGCACATGAAAGTCCACCTCTAGAAACATTTTAAATGCATGTCAAAGTACACTTATTTTACTTGATGTGAAAACCATATTAAAAACTCTGGGAAGGCCCTGGAAGCACATCTCTCTCCTTTTCTTCCTCCCCAACCGGTGCAGACAGATGTCCGTCCTCCACAGAGCTGGGTCTGTCCCACATTCCTGTCTGTTATAGTGAAGGTTTTCGTTGCCACCGTACTCTACAGGGGGGAATTGTTGGGTCTATGGAAATCACGGGTAAGTCATAGAGTGTGGTCTTTACCTACTCTGTAAAGTGTCCTGAGATAACTTTTGTTATGATTTGGCACTTTAAATAACATTGAATTGAAAAATTGAATTGAATTGAAAACTCTGGGAAGGCGCTGGACGCACATCTACTCTCTCGTTCCTTCAGAAATGATGGATCTGGCCTCAGCCCTGCCCATCACCGCACAAAAAACCCATAGAGTCTAGGTTGAGACTTTACATCCTAGCTCCTCCTCACGCCCGATGCTGACCGCTGAAAGAAGCCTACATGTTTAAGCCGCCTCCAAAAGGCGAAAGACACACTTTAAAATGTTAGGGGACCTAAGAATATCATCAGATTCAGATTCAAATGTCTTTAAACCCCGATTGGTGCAGGAAACCAACGGACATTACCTTTATTCCAACTGAGTTCCGCCCATTTTTGAATTGGTGAGCAAAACAGAAATGTTTAAATCTGTCACGTGAAATACCCAAAACATTTATGTTCATGTCCGATCCCATTACTCACTTCAATAATATGACATGAAATGGAGATAGCCACGAGATAATTTAGGCGATAAAGTCCAAAAAAGTGAAAAATAAAATTATTCTCTTTGATATCCAAAGATTCAAAGTAAGGCTTTGGTTATTAGTTCCAGTAAATAGACTTGTCCCACAGTCAAGCAGGATTATGGAGAATAAATAGATAAAACATTCACTTTCCATAGTCAAATTTGGTGGTTTTCTTTCTGTCACGATGAGCAATGTATTATGAACAAGTGATAGCTAAAAGTTGGTCCAAGTAAAATACAGATAATCTGCAAAGAAGGTCTAAAGCGGAGAAATAATCGCTTGATAAGATCCATCACATCAGAAGGTTTTAACTCAGAGTGGACATCATTATTATGGTGGGACTGTACTATTAGTGTTTACTACATCAAACTCAGTACAGGGGCCTGTAGGAATGATGGCTTTGATCCGATCCTGTTCAGGTCACCGTGGTAATCTAAAAGTGAGCAAGCTTCATGGTACCGGAAAACCCGAGTTATGCCCAAAGATAGCCGGATAAGCCACTAATCCAGAGGTGGGCAACTCCGGTCCTGCAGAGCCACTGTCCTGCATCCTGTTTTAGGTTTCTCTCTGCTCTAACACACCTGAGTCTAATGCTCTGCTCGTTATCAAGCAGCTGATGCTCGTCACAGTTTGATTATTGTTAGACTCAGGTGTGTTAGGGTAGGGAGGAACCTAAAACATGCAGGACAGTGGCCCTCCAGGACCGGAACTGCCCACCCCTGCACTAATCTTTCTTCATGACTGCGGCCCGTGGTAGATGTAGAACAAGGGTGTCAAACTGATCCAGTAAAGGGTCGCTGTGGCTGCAGGTTGTCATTCCAACCAAGCAAGAACACACCTGACTCGACTTACTCCATCCTGAACTGTCTTCACACAGTTGATTTGTTGGACCAGGTGTGTTTTTGATTGGTTGGAATGAAAACCTGCAGCCACAGCGGCCCTTTACTGGATCAGATTGACACCCATGGTGTAGAAGATGGTTTTGTTCTTGGAAAGCCACTATAGGTTGTTAAAGTTTCCTCCCTGTCCTTGGAGAAGTTGTGACACTTTACCTCATGGCTTTGTTTGAACACCCGGTTTTGTTTCGTTTCTATTCATCCAACAATACTTTACTTTATTAAAATGTAGTGTTTCATTATCAACCAGCCCTTTAGGGAAAGAGAGGCTGTTCAGGAGCAGACTGTGGAAAATGAATACTTGAAAAACCACCAGTAGGGATCATGAGCATAGGTTTTCAATCGCCTTCAAAATGTCTTTACACCAGTTGATGGATGAAGATGAGATTAGTGTCACAACCCAAACTCAGAAAACACAGGCACTGGGCTATTACTGTACAACAAAAGCCCGGTCACTTCTACACGCTGCCACTGTTTGCCTGCTCTGAGTGCGCTCTCCTCTCTTGGTCTCCCTCTATCTGCGCTGTGACAACATGACCTTGTTGATAAAGTTGACGATGGCCGAGGCAGGTTGTTCGGGGTCCAGCTCGGCAAACAGGTGGCAAACGTTCTCCGCCAAGCTGCCCGGCTTCTTGGCCACGAAACCAAACACCCTGAGAGGGGGAAGGGTTGAGGAAGAGGACGCAAGGACATAATAATGAGCATGACAGCAAGTTAAATGAAGGTAACAGTACAAATATGATAGAGCTAATAAGAGTCTAATAAGTCTACAGGGTTAACTACGATGGAAGAATTAGTGTTATGTAACATGGGCTCATGTGAGACTTGATTTCATAGCTGAATCATGTTCGGTGGGATGATTTTGCCAAGGCTCTGATGCCATGCAGGGGCTCTAACATCGCTGAATCTACACACCCTTTTTAAAGCTACTCACAATGCAAACACTTACTCCCTCTCAGTCATCGGACACAAACAGAGCACTTACTTAACGGCGGCGTTGTCTGAGTTAGTCCACCTAAAGCCGAGAGAGAGAGAAACGGACTCAGACATACACGCAGAGGCAGAGCGGCTGAACATGCAGCTGCAGCCTCAGCCTCAGCCTCAGCCAGCATGCTCACAAACATGACCACACGTCTCTCATGCACACTAACAAATGCACTCACAAAAGTCCATGTGAGGGCTCGCGGCAACAAATGCAGTGAATGATCACGGGTGCAATGGATGAGTGATTATGCTGATTTCAGGTTAGTTAGGGTTCAGACTACAGCTCTAAGAATCAAACCAAGATCCTGATTGTCTAACGTCCTACCTCCTGTCCTTGGGGTCGATACTGCTGAAGGTTACGCTGTTCACCGGGTAATGTCTCCTGAAGAAAACCCTAGAAGAAGAAAGATACAAAGAGAGTGAGACGTGAGAGAGGAGTCCCTTTAAGTGTCGTCGCTAAAATGCAATGAAAGCACAGCACATTGGCCCCTGAGTTGCAGCTACGACACAGGTTTCCCACGTGTCCTGGAAAACAGTTGACAAATATTCCAGTCATGGAAAACACACAGAGAATAAAATGTTCTGGAAAATCTTGCACTGTCCTTTAGCTGAGAGTGAACAAGTAGGATATCTATCAGAGTTCCACCATTTCCACGTTAAAAGTTACCTGCAAGATTGTGTTAACGTTCAAACGGTGGTTTATAGATGAGAGCATTTTGAATAGGCTGCTCTCAGTTATGTTGTGGAATCTGTGAACACACTTCCAAGTAATCGCAATCCTACAAATTCCTAACCCTGAAGTGACTGAAACTCCAAATACTCATCTTATCTCATCTCATCTTGAACTGCTTATCCGGGGTCGTTTCGCGGGGGCAGCAGCTTTAGCAGGTGACCCCAAACTTCCCTTTCCCGGGCCACATTAACCAGCTCTAACTGGGGGATCCTGAGGCGTTCCCAGGCCAGTGTGGAGATATAATCTCTCCACCTGGTCCTGGGTCTTCCCGAGTCCTCCTCCCAGCTGGACGTGCCTGGAACACCTCCCTAGGGAGGCGCCCAGGGTTCATCCTTACCAGATGATCCTGAACCACCTCAACTGGCTCCTTTCAACGCTAAGGAGCAGCAGCTCTACTCCGAGTTCCTCACGGATGGCTGAACTTCTCACCCTCTCTCTAAGGGAGACTCCAGCCACCCTCCAAATACTCTAAGTTACATAATCCTTCAAATATAAATATTAGTATTAGAAATGCCTCTGATGCTGCCGCAAATGCTGGTATCAGTAGCAGTGAGTATGTGAGTCTATGCATAGATGCCATACTATGTAATAACTGAGCTGACCCCCCAAAATAATCTACTTTAAATAAGTTTAATGATGTTCTTTTTCACTGCCTGTCTGTCACCCTCTCACACACGGCACTAGAGAGATGGTTTAGAGAACTAAGCGGTCTCAAGTGAGGCTTTATTTCACCAAAATTGACGCAAATAGGAAAGCTACTAAGTGCAACAAAGGTTTTGCATGGAAAGGGACACGAGCAGCCTATCAAAACATCTAAAAAAGCAGAATATTCAGACGGATAAATGCACCGTTTCACCATCCACCTCAGGGATGTTCAGTGATGCTGGTGGTATATTATGCTAGTCAGAGCCCATTATAAAAACACAGGAGTAATAATGGGATGCCCATGTTACCACTGTTTTTTTTTATGTTGTTATGAAAATATAGTGAATTGTTAAACATGGCTGTTGATTCATGACCTCATACTGATATTTCTTCAAAACTGTGCTGATGATGTGGCTTTCAAACATGTTTTACGTCTTCAATTTTGTTCAGTGCATTATACGGTACAAGAAAATAAAGCAGTTGTTCATTCAATTGTCAATTTGTTAAATTTTTTCTTTTATTCTTTTTTTTTTTTTACCTAAAAAGAACCTGGTACCGTTAAAGTACTGGAGTAGTAGCATCGTTAAAATCTCTCCATCTTGTGGCTCAGTGAGAGCGGTGAGTGAATGCACACACTGCAGTCAGGTGTGTGTGGCACTGATTGGTGCTGATTGAGTCCAGGTGTGGGGAGTCTTCATGTTCCCTGAGTCTGCAGTGCTCTGTGCTGACTCATTATCTCACCATCAGAGGTAGTGAGAGCTTCTCCCTGTGGTCAAGTGTGTCTACAAACACTATCTCAGAACTTTGTGTGTCTTTGTTGTCCGTTGCCTGTTTTCTAGTGTGTAGTAGTGGTGCTGCAGAGTTTGTTGTGTCTACAGTTTGTTTATCAAAGGTCTCCCTGGACGCCTTTACCTTTAGTTTTGTGTTTTCTGGGTCTCCTTCCAGTGGAGTGGGGTTCAATTTTCTGCATTCACATGAATCTTTATGCACTAATTCATGGACATGTTTTTATTCATTTAATGGGAAATTTTCAAATACAAAAATCTAACAATATGACTTGAAGCAACCTACTCTATTATGACTTAATTCTCCAAATCTTTTAGTTATAATTCTCCCTCTAATTACGGTTGAATTAGCGCAGCTTTTGCCGTGTTTACTTCATCCACCCAAGTGAAGCCTCAACGCCACTGATTTCTGTTTAATGGCAGATTTAAACCTCTGCTGTTGAGATTGCATACTGCCCCTATTTTAGGCAATGTTGCGTCTATTAGCCGCGTTCTAGCGGTTCTTCAAAATAAGGTCCTCTCCTACTTCAATGTCTTTGTTTGGGGTACAAATAAACTGTAGCTCTAAGTATTGAGGAGGATGTGTCCCCGGTGTCCCCCCGGGATCCTGACCTATTTTTCATCCCTAACACATCTTATCTCATCAGTGGTTTACATTTGTTGCGTTACAAATTAGCAGCATTCTTGAGTTTGAAAACTCTGCACTAAAGAATCACGAACAAATACCAACAAATACGAGTACCGTATTTTTCGGATTATAAGTCGCAGTTTTTGTCATAGTTTGGCCGGGGGTGCGACTTATACTCTGGAGCGACTTATGTGTGAAATTATTAACACATTACCGTAAAATATCAAATAATAGCCCGGGCTGTTATTTATCTCAGTCACGTAAGAGACGAGGCGTATATCAGCAATCGTCACACACACACACGTCAACCAATCAAAATTGGGCGGGGGTGGGTCATCGCAGAAGTGCATTGTGAAAAAAAAGATGCTAGCTGCTACTTCTATACCGTTGAGTTGGCGGAGTTGTTCAGAAGTGACAGCGAGGAAGAAGAGTTCAGTGGATGTAGTGATTAGCAGTGACAGAGTGTTTGGTAAACGTAGAGCGTGTTCTATATGTTATAGTTCTGTGTGATTAGCAGTAACAGAGTGTTTGGTAAACGTAGAGCATGTTCTATATGTTATAGTTCTGTGTGATTAGTGACAGAGTGTTTGGTAAACGTAGAGCATGTTCTATATGTTATAGTTCTGTGTGATTAGTGACAGAGTGTTTGGTAAACGTAGAGCTTGTTCTATATGTTATAGTTCTGTGTGATTAGTGACAGAGTGTTTGGTAAACGTAGAGCATGTTCTACATGTTATAGTTCTGTGTGATTAGTGACAGAGTGTTTGGTAAACGTAGAGCATGTTCTGTATGTTATAGTTCTGTGAATGACTCTTACCGTAATATGTCACGTTAACACACCAGGCACGTTCTCAGCTCGTTGTTCATGCGTCATATAACGTAAACACTTATTCAGCCTGTTGTTCTCTATTCTAGTTTTAGTTTAAATTGCCTTTCAAGATGAAATATCGTTTCTTGGTGTTGGATTTTATCAAATAAATTTCCCCAAAAAATGCGACTTATACTCGAGTGCGACTTATATCTGTTTTTTTCCTTCTTTATTATGTATTTTCGGCTGGTGAGACTTTTACTCCGGAGCGACTTTTAATCCGAAAAATACGGTAATTAAGATAAAGCAACAATGTCACTTCATGTGGCACTGATCCATGGGGCGTCTCTTACCTGCGCTGACTGTCAGTCAACGTGATGCCCTGGGATGTCACCTTGAACTGCACCACAGTGGCGGCAGGGCGCGGGTTACGTCCCAGTGAAGCATCCGTTGCC
Source organism: Echiichthys vipera (assembly GCF_963691815.1). Lineage (NCBI taxonomy): Eukaryota > Metazoa > Chordata > Actinopteri > Perciformes > Trachinidae > Echiichthys > Echiichthys vipera. The sequence goes on along the minus strand of NC_139834.1, from coordinate 28,341,859 downwards.
TTGGCGATGGCCTGGGGGCCGGTCAGAGACTCTGTTTCCACGGAGTTCAGGTAGAGGACGTTACAGGCTGAGGGAGGGACAGACAGAGAGAGAGGATGATGCATGATGACCACACCTCAGAAGCTTCGCTGTGTTAAGGAGCATGATGGTCACCTGCGCCTTGTTTCAGCAGGTCAGCAGCCGTGCTGATGTTATTCACGGGTGGAACCTCCGGCACCTCTCCTATCAGATCTGGGATCGATAAAATCACAATGAGTTACAGCAAATAAAAGAGTATTTCCTCTCAAATAATTGAAAGTTCATTCCTTAGAGCGCTGTAAGGTTTAAAGGATCAATCTGTTCAAACTGGACTCATTTCAAACAATTGGTAGATAAGCGGAAAGTGAATCATCCTCTATTTTGACAATCTATTTATTGTTAATTTTATAGACGAAACAACTCATAGATAAAATAAGCAGGAGATGAATTGATTGATTAACTGAAAATATGAATTAGTCCTTAAAAACACAGGCGTACCAACCTTTTTCTGGAATCTTAAGAGCGCAGGGCAAAGAGATGGGCGTGATGGAGTGTTGGTAGACTAACGCAGACAAGCTCCCTGTGGAGAACAGATACCAACACTTAGATTCCCTAACAAGGTGTAAAAATAATGAAATTTTCCCAAGATTCCTATGAAACATTTGCCTTGAAACACAGACATGAACAGCACCTCAAGCTGGAGCAGTAACACTTACCAAAGTAGGGCTCATTCTGACACCCTTTGATCTTGACTCCTCGAGGGCCTGTCTCTATCAGGAAGTGTCTGACCAGCTGTTCCAGAGGATCGCTCACTGTAACAGCAGAGATTTACTGTAAACAAGTTGCAAGAATCATTGCCTATTAAGAACGAAGCGACTGATGAGTAAAAGTAAGTAAAACGTCACGTAAAACATCCTGAATAGATAGATTAAGCTGCTCTTGCGGAGCAGGGGGAACAACATTTTTGAAAATTAGATATTTAAATGGTGCAAACTATCATTTGTACCCTTGCTGCTGTGGTTGTTGGCATTGGCAGGAGGTGAAGCCACCTTCAGGGCCAGGCCGTAAGCCCCCTGGAAAGAGTTACTGTCCCTGATCAGGAAGGTTCCTGGCTCTCTCTCCTTCAGAGCTGCGATCGCTACACCCAAACAACCAAAACGTTAGGAAGTGTATATGCAGAAATATATTTGATCATGGCAAACAAGATTATTTGTTAAAATTAGGGGGGAAAAATAAAAAAAGGAATAAAAGGGCTTCATCCTCTCAGACCTACCTTGCTCTCTGGAGATGCCAGGCTTGTACCAGAACCTTGAACTGTCCTGGACAAACTTCACACTGACCCTATTCCCATTCTCAATCTCTGCAGACGACACTCCGTCATTTTTGCCTGCAGGGGGTGTAATTTCTCCCACCGTGGGAGAGAATGTGACATGGAGCTGATGCTGGGTGGTGCTGGCAGGGGAGGAAGGCGCATGGCCCATGGCTGGCCTCAGAGTTCCCACCGCGTCATTGGGTGAACCCGACTGGACGGGCGGGTGGCGCTTCTCCGGCAAAGGCGGCTGGGGGTGAGGGAGTGGGATGGAGATGGTGGAATAATTGGAGTAGGAGGACTGACAGAGCTGAGGAGTGTGAGCGGTATAGCAGGGCCTTTTGTTAGTGTCCTGAGCTATAGGGGGTCCGGCAGCGCTGTGCTCCATGCCTGGGTAGTGGTGGTGTGGGGGTCCGTGCTGCTGGATGTGGTTTGGATGGTGCTGGTCAGACCCACTCAACATCAACTTCCTACCCAAAGTGGCAAAGCCAGGAACTGGGGCATCAGAGACAGGGGAGCCCTCCATACTACTGGAGGCCGGCTGGGGGGATGAAGGTGAAGCTTGGGTGGGGGATGCAGGGGCGTTGAGGGTGGGGGTGATCATGGGTTTTGCGGTTTCTGGGTGAGGTTCCCTGGTTGGAGAAGAACCGATGACCTGTGCCGGGGTTGGTCTTGTCAGACCGGTGGCTTGGGTTTGGGTCTGACTCTGAGGCTGGGACACTGCCTGTGCTACAGTGGAAGGCAGAGCAGCAGCCTCTGAAGGATGGGGGGTCTGGACAGTGAGGGAGCCAGGTTGGGGGTGTGTATCTGGTGCAGACGAAGAACAGATAGGGGATGAAGGAGCCTGGCAGAGTACCTGGTTTGATGCGGTTGGTGTTGCAGAATCAAAAGAAGAAGTGCTCTGCGTTGTCGAAGCTGACGGTGTATTGGGGCTACAGTGCTGCTGGTGGGGAGCAGTAGGGGATGAGTCTGTCGGTGCAGTGCAGTGGTTGTGAGGTTCTGCTTTCACAGGTGTGGTTGCGTGTGATTGCATGTCTTTGGTCGCCTGTGGAACAGATGGCGGCTCTGTGCTGCTTCTTTGGCTCTCCGGGGATTCCTGGGTGATAACATCTGCGTGATAATGTCCGTCCTGGGGCAGGGAAGCCTCGTAGTCACTGCTGAGGATGTCCGTGGTCCGGATCTGATACTCTCTGCCTCCTGGACTGGGGCTTAAACAGACAGACATGAGGATACTGTCAAGGACTTGCTTGTGATCTTATCGAATCTATTGTGATCATTACCCTTTTTTCTAATTTCTTTTTTTACCCTATTGCTGTAACATGCGACCTGTATCTGGACAAGGGACACGAATGTGATTGGACTGCGATCAGATCAGTCAAATCACATCTGAAAGGGGTCTGGCTCACGTTATGATCAGATCTTTGCCATGTGCATTGTGATAATAATGGATTGGATTTATATAGCGCCCTTCTCAGTACTCATGGCACTTTACAGAGTCCAGTTTCCATTCATTCACACAGACATACATGGTGCTGGTGGTAAACTATGATAGTAGTCACAGCTACCCTGGGGCAGACCGATGAAGGCGTGGCTGCTTATCAGCGCCTACGGCCCCTCTGACCACCTCCTCAAACATACAGCAGTCATACACATTCACACGGGGCAAGGTGGGTGAAGTGTCTTGCCCAAGGACACAACAACCATGACACATAACAGATAATAAGGTTGCTTATTAACAGCAGGTATTAAGGCCCATGGATCAGATACCATTATCCAGATGATGTATCAAGATACATATCACATGTTGAAGGGATATTTTGGACATTTTGAAGTGTGGTTGTATAAGATACCATCGTCAGTCCCTTCAGTCAATATCAGTCGGCATGAACCCATTTTAGCAGAACAAGACAGGAGTGCCAGCACAGCAGCAATGTACCTCTGTGGACGGGGGCAGCAGCAAAAATGTATTGTCGACACCTAAATAAATCAGTGTAGGTGCATGCTATATCTAGAGTATTTTCACTTCTTTATCTTGCCTTCAGACAGTCGTTTCCTTTGTAACTACATTTTCGTAACCTTCTGTATTCCCACACACAAGCACAACAGTTGATCTGTGGCGATGCGACTGACAAAATGTAGTCCCAAAGGAAAGGACTGTCTGAAGGCAAGACATGGAAACTTATTCTAAATATATATACTTAAATTGATATAGAATTGCTTACATGAGCCTTTTTTAGGTGTCTAAAATACAGTTTGGATGCTGCTCCTGTCCAAAGTGGGACATTGCTTCCCTGCCAGGACTCCTGCCTGCTTCTCCAAACTGGGTTCATGCAGACCATTATCTACTGAAGGTAGTACATTGACTATGGATATGTGCCTCATACAACCCCACTTTAAGATACCTGAAATATCGCTTATATATATATCGATATTTCTTATCTCACTATAATCTAATAATTCACTAATATCTGTATCTGAGTATCTGTATCTGTCTGTCCTTAATCATAATTCATGTTGGCTCTAACTGGAGAATGAACATTCACTACTTCTCTCCACCCTGGCGGTGTAGTAAAAGAGTAAGCGTGGAGTACCTTTCGTGTGTGCGTAGAGGGCTGCTGGTGTGGACAGGAGTGGACGGTCCAGACATGTCAGACGGGGTGGAGCATGCAGCGTGGACATCCCTGTGGACCCTCTTGAAGGAGCCTTGGGTAATGTGATCCCTCCAGCCCACGCTTTCACCAGAGCTCCGAAGGCCATCTGACAAAGCAGCCAACAATGGATTACATTTACAAAGACGTGAGCTGAGTGCAGACGTTATCAGCATATGAGGGTTGTATCTTTTGCTGCCAATGTTTATTCAAAAGTCAATTTAAGTCGTGCAAACATCAAGAAAAGGTGGTGAAATGACATAAATTGCGAGTATTAATGTGCAAGGCATCTGTCTGGTTAAGCATAAATGATTCAGAGCATGCTGTTACACATGCTGCCGAGGGGAAACACACAAGTCTCTGTTTTAACGGGACTCACCAGTGTGTGAGTCAGAGCCGTATGACTGCTGTGAGTCTGGATGGTGATGGTTATGCTCTGCTGGTCCGTTGCCATGGCTGCAGGGCCCCGTCATGGAGGAAGAAGGGGGCAGCGGGGACGTGGACTCAGACTGGTAGCCCGAGGCGTAGCCCCTGCTTTCGGACGGCGAGGGCTGGTAAGGCGAGCAGGGGTACACCTGACGGGGCGTTTGGTAGCCGCTGCTGCTGCTGCTGTACTTCAGGTCCAGGTGGGAATGTGCGTGGGACCTCGATGCCTCTGGATAAGCCGGGTGACCCGATGGCAAGGGGTCAAACGTGAAGGCTGGTAGATCGTGACCGTGTGGGCCGTAGGAGGCTACGGTGGCCCTCCTGTGCCAATACTCAGCCTCTCTGTCCCTCTCCCACTGCAGCTCAGCCTCCCTGTCTCTCTCCCAGTGGAGGGACAACTCTCTGCCTCGTCTCAGTCCAGGATCCCTCTCCCAGTGGAGCTCTGACCCTCTCGGTAACTCTGCCTCCCTGGCTCTTCTAAGCCCCACCTCCCTCTGCTGAAGCTCCGCCTCTCTGTCCCAATGGAAGCTGTCACCTTGGTCCAGCCTCAGGGTGTGATAGGCCGCCGAGTCTTCTCTCCTGATGCTGCAGTCTCTGCAAGGGCAGCCAGGGGGTGGCAGACCATCCATTAGCATTATATCATGGTAGGTAGGGCTGGTGGAGGGTTTGGAGTGGTGTGGGTGGGGATGGTGGTGGCTGTGAGGTGGAGGAGGGTGGTGATAGGAGCCATACTCGTCTTCTCTACAGCATAGGCGTCCAGGGGCAGACAGAGGGTGGTGATGTGGGTGGTTGTGAGAGTGAGGGGTAAGGTCTGGTGATGGGTATGGGCACATATGTCGGGATGAGGAGGCCTCGGAGCAGGAGCGGTGCAGGTAGTGCGGAGGGCAACTCTGGCGGTCCCACACAAGATCTGGAGGTGGAAGGGACTGGTGGGAGTGGGGGCTGTAATGCTGGCACAGATCCATGTGTGACGGAGGAGCAGCTGGGTTGGGGCTGGCAGAAGGGGTCGCCCCGTGGTGCCCATTGGTGCCGGGAGCCCTGTCGAGGCAGTAACCATTAGGCATGAGGAGGGTGCGGTCACAGCCGGGCTCGGCACAGCGCTGGGACCGGTAACCGTCCCGGCAAGAACAGGAGCGGTTGAGCCTCAGCGTCCCAGTTCTCTCAGAGGGCAAAGAATCTCCATCATCCAAGATGGCGGTCTCTCGCTCTCCATCACGGTTTCCCTCTATGCCTCCAAGAAGACGGTCGAGCTCCTCTCTCTCCTGTCTGGTTGGGGGCAGCGGGCGAATGGACTCCTCCTGGCGCTCAGCATGGATAGACGATTGGTTCAAATGGACAGAATGGGCTGAGAGGGCAGAGTCAGAACCTTGAGTGATGAGATGATTGGGTCTGTCGTCTTCAAGGCCGGCCGCCGGGCTGACGCCATTGGTTGAGGTGAGAGAACCAGAGCCTGGACCCCGGCGCTTCTTTATCTGAGCGTAGAGACTGCCGTCTACAGGACCTCTGGTGTGGGCAATGTCCGCTTTAAAAGAAAAAAAATAAGGTCCGCTTAACTCTCAAACCGACTGTAATCACTTTATCAACTTTTTATAATCATCCCTCATTGGTAATGGCTTAAAATCAAGCTGGGATAGAATATGAAGAGCAGTAAGTGCGTTACCCTCCAGGCTATCCTGATAACGCTGGTTAAAGTTCTCATAGGAATCCCAGCGGACCACAGGGTCAGCAGTGTTGTAGTCGACTGTGACAGCAGGGTCGTTCTTCTGGTGGTCACGGCCTGAAAGACAGAAATAAACTATATTTGTTCCCTTATGTCCCCTTGAGTATTTTGGTTTTTATTTTTGACCAAGCCTTTTAGTCCAGTTGAGCATTTACACGGATTTGTTATTGTACCCCTTTGACAAACATGTGAAGCAGAACAGACAGTAACAGACCTTTGATTTTCTCCGGTCCAGACGAGAAGACAAACTCAACTGTGGCATCAGATGGAAAACGCTCGTCTGGGGGAAAGAAAAGAAAAAACAAAACATAAAGGGAGAATATGCTACAATTGTCAAAGACAGAAAGAGAGCTATTTTCCCAACAGAAAAAGATACTTATGGAAGTTTTGGTAAATGGACTTGTACTTGTATAGCACCTTTCTAGTCTTCTGACCCCTTAAGGTGCTTTCACAGTGTATGTCACATTCACCCGTTCACACAGACATTCACACTGGTGGCAGTGGACATCTACATACCATCTAATGTACCATCTAAAGCAATTCGGGGTTCAGTGTCTTACTCAAGGACACTTTGTCATGTGGACCGGGGGAGGTCGGAATCGAACCGCCAATCTCTCAAATGTAAGACAACCCCCTCTCTCACTGACCCACAGTCGCCCCAGTTTTAAAATTCTCTTCTACCAATGTATATGTAGGGTTGGACGATAATTCAACACGATAATGTAGGGTCTTAATAATGAATGGACTCTTATCATGATGAAAGCATATATTGAGATATGCTGATATACAATTACATTGTCTAAATTGATAATTACAAGCACATAACTCAGTTCTCAGGGAAGGGATACATTTGAAGTTTTCGTTCTTGTGTTTACATACACTACTTTACACACTTATTATATCACGCTATTGTGCATGCATGTAAACATAGTACAGCTAAAAAAGTTTTTTTTCTCCATAATTTCACTTGAAACTGTTTATTTTGCACTAAAGTTCTTAATATAATGAGAAAATAATCAGTACTTTCCTTTGGTAAAGTACTATGTGGTGTAGTATAGTCTAATTATAGACTAATTATTTATGAAATTACCAGAAAACATGATATGAAATAATCTATATTATTTTAGTAGATTTTGGACATACGGTCCAGCCTGACGTAAATGTCCTCTTCTCATGAGACACTGATGTGGGGAAGCCCCAGTCCAGAAACACATCAACATATCAAATATACTAGTAGAAGAAGAAGAGGAATTCCTTTATTTGTCCCGCAACGGGGAAATTTGATTTTTTCACTCTATTATTATTAATCATGTTACACACACAGGCCTGAAATACACACATGCACAGACAGGACCTATACATGCAATTAATGGCAAGATGTCAGAGCGAGGGGGCTGCCAGTGACCAGCGCCCCAAGCAGTTGGGGGTTCGGTGCCTTGCTCAACAGCACCTCGGCAGTGCCCAGGAGATGAACTGGCACCTCCGGGTTCCCAGCCAAGTCACCTATGGACTGAGCTACTGCCGCACCACTGCTGAGCTAATACCTTCAACAGATGTGTTCTGAGTTGCATGAGGCCACAATGGTGTGTTTATGTACATTTGTAATGAAAACCACACACACACACCACACACACACACACACCACAGACCCACAATCAGCTCCACAGACTGTCTTTTCAGAGAAAGTGAAACCAAGGAGGAAATGAGGTAATGAGCATATTCTGTGTTATGGACAGCAGAGCAGTGCTCACATGGCCTCCTTTACCCTCTCTGAGGGACAGTTAGACACACTTGCTTCCTGCATACACAACTCATTCTCTATAAACTCCCCTCCAGGGAGCTGTTATTATGTCCAGGGTGGGGATTAAGCGCCTACTATTAAGGGATTTGTTCAACCACAGTATCATGAGGCCGTTTTAGGTAGCAAACCGCTGTGAGCGCGTTCCCACAATGCTAATTTCCAAAGGTGATGTCATTTTGTTGTATGTGTTCATTATCCTGCAACTATCCTAAGATTATCCAAGGAACCAGGTACCTAAAGTCTAACGTCCAGGTAAAGTCCACTCTGGCCTTAAGGCAGCGTTACCTGTGCACATTAGGAGTGAGACTGTGTAACTTTTGAACGAATAAACAGCAAGATCATCAATCTTTAATCAAAAGATGAACTCATAAGCAGTAAAAAGCACCTATTAGCAAAAGTCATAATCACAAATCTTTTGGTCAATACTGTGTTCCCGGTTATTTAACACTATGACTCATCGATGACGGAAACATCATGCATTTAAGACAAGAACTTGTCTTTTTATCAATGAATTTTGTTGAACTTTAAATATAATTCAACTGAAAATCACATTAAAAATCTAAATAAAGAAAAAAATATATATATACATTTAAAGCTGAAGATTCTTTATTTTTTCCATATTTGCTGAAACTGTTACCACATAATAACAGCACAATATGAAAAAGTCATGTATCTCTACAGGGGGAGAAGTTCAGCATCCGTGAGGAACTCGGAGTAGAGCCGCTGCTCCTTTGCGTTGAAAGGAGCCAGTTGAGGTGGTTCAGGATCATCTGGTAAGGATGCCCCCTGGGCGCCTCCCTAGGGAGGTGTTCCAGGCACGTCCAGCTGGGAGGAGGCCTCGGGGAAGACCCAGGACCAGGTGGAGAGATTAGATCTCCACACTGGCCTGGGAATGCCTCGGGATCCCCCAGTTAGAGCTGGTTAATGTGGCCCGGGAAAGGGAAGTTTGGGGTCCCTGCTAAAGCTGCTGCCCCCGCGACTTGACATCGGATAAGCGGATGAAGATGAGATGAGATGAGATGTATCTCTACCTCCACCTGCTGTTCTCTGCGTGCTTCTAATGACATGTCCTAGATTCACATTAGATTACATCATTACAGTATTTGTGACCCCTTTTTACCCTTAAAGTAGTCATGTGATCCATTGTCTCTCATCTCATCTCATCTTCAACCTCTTATCCGGGGTCGGGTCGCGGGGGCACCAGCTTTAGCAGGGGACCCCAAACTTCCCTTTCCAGGGCCACATTAACCAGCTCTAACTGGGGGATCCTGAGGCGTTCCCAGGCCAGTGTGGAGATATAATCTCTCCACCTGGTCCTGGGTCTTCCCTGAGGCCTCCTCCCAGCTGGACGTGCCTGGAACACCTCCCTAGGGAGGCGCCCAGGGTTCATCCTTACTAGATGCCCGAACCACCTCAACTGGCTCCTTTCAACGCAAAGGAGCAGCGGCTCTACTCCGACTTCCTCACGGATGGCTGAACTTCTCACCCTCCAATGTGATCCATTGTGAGTAAGAAAATATCGATTATAGCCACTTGTACTGCATATACAGGAAACGTGCTGTACTCCAGGGGCCATGTGCATCAACCATGTGTACACACACCTATATAAACTTACCAGTACAAGCTTCATCCAACTCCCCTTTGCCAAACCAGAGCTGGGACCCGTGGATGGTGCAGGTGTGGAACTGCAGCCTGAACACAGTGTCTCTGTCGGCGCTCTGAGCTCGTCTGTGGTAGCATTTGACCTGCAGAGGGCGGCAGAGAGGGAGGAAGAAGAGACTCGGCTCAAAACACATGTGGGATAATGAGGGCTTCATGTTCCTGAGTGAGTGACTGCTACACTTTCCAAATGAATGACTGCACGAAACAGACAAATTATGATTCCATGTGAACTAAGTGACAAAACCTTTTCCCACACCAACATGTATATACTAGAGAAAAGATACGTCAACAGTAATTATGTATTTCCTCTGTCTTGCCCATAAAGAACTATTGAGTCCTGATAACGACCCCGACCGTGTCAGAAGCCCTCTGCCTGTCATTTCCCTCCCATGTGAACTCACCATGATGTCACCCTTTAGCAACAGTGCTGGTTCGATGGTCACGCACAGCCGCCTGCCTCCAGTGCCCTGCAGGTCACTGTAGAACACGCAGCAAACACAAACAAGCCTGTTAAATAACTACGACAAACACAAGCAGATCCAGTATGTGACCGTACGTGGAGAATCTGAAACACTGCTATTGAAATTATCGACTTTAGCTCTATTTTCCTCGTGTTTTCACTTGACAGTGGCTGCATTCACATCGGAGAGGCTTTGAGGTCAACAATAAAGTTACAAGATGCCCTCTGTGTGATCTTCTTCTTGTCTCTTTTATCACTCTGTGTTGAAACTTCAACACACCCCAGAGCCAACAAATAGACTCTGGCTTACAGTATCTGTGCTGTCAGATGGATATATGACAGTAGGATACTTACTAAATGCCTGAGGTGTAGACCAACTGCATGGACTGGTAGATCTTCAAGAAGGGGAAGTAACCTAGGAGGAGGAGGAGGAGAGAAATTCAGACATAGCGAGCATTATCAACATGAAGAAAGAGGAATGTGCCGTCTGCCACCCCCTCCTTCTGGACGTGATCAGCAGATTAAAGATAAACACACTCGTTTGTGTGGGCGGAGGGTGAATGTGACCACTTATGAGCGCCCTGTAGTCAGCAACATTGCTGTGATTCAGCAGGAGAAGCGTGTCAGAATGCCGAGCCAGGACAAACATCCCATCACATATATGTACGTTTGATCTGAGAGCAGAGACACGAGCAGAGAGTTCATCCCGGGTCACTTAATCGTGTTCACGTTCACACTGTGTCCCTCTGTCATGTCTTGGTCCTTTCCCCCGAAGATGTAAGACAGAGATTATGCTCTTTATTTTATTTTTACGACAATTTATTTAATGCCCGAATAGATTAAAGTTCTTCATTTTAGTCTATGGACTTGGTGAAATTAGCAGAATGGCATACGTGTGGCTACATCTGGTTTTCACAATAAGGTGTTAGAAAAGGGTATATACTAATACATAAATGGAAATAAGTAATATTAAAAGGACTGTAAGAAGTGTAACACATGCTAACTGTGTCCCTTATAAACTGAAAAGAAAATATGACTAAGGGCGCCGAGGCCTACGAGTGGTTCTGACGTCATCGTCGGACATAGAAAAAAGAAGGAGGGACCATGCGCGGAAATTTAAAACCATGGCGGCGAAAGGTTCACGTTGGTGTGATGCGGAGGTGGAGTGTTTACTGCAGATTTGGTCGATGAAAAGATTCAAAAACAGTCGACAAGACACACAAAAACTCTGAGGTCTACGAAAGATTTATAAACAAAGCCACGCATCGCCATGACGTCATCGATGCGTGTGAAGTGTTACGGCGTGATGACGTATTGGCAGCAAGAAGCATTCTCAGGGCCCAGGCAGTGTGAGTACAAACGGGCCTGGGGGGGGGGACAAGTACCCTAAAGCATGGGGCACGGTACGGACAGACAGTGTGAGTGCCCCCTAAATAATGAGGGGAAATGTCTTTGTTCTTTAAATTTTTGGGTTTCTGGAGAAAATAAATAATTCCTGACGATCAACCGGTACGTTTGAGTTGAGGACATCTCTGATTACAGACACAAAATCAGTCTCTAGAAGGGTACGATTCAACGTTTGTATTAACAAAAGAAAAAAAAGCAAAAGAAGCTAACATGCAATTGAAATACTTGAAAATCGAAATACACATCGAATCGGCACCCAAGTATCATCAAACGCACCTCCTTCCCCCTGGAAGTTGGGGAGTGACGGGATGAGAACTTGGTGGAGGAAGAGAGGGCTGCTGTTCATCTTGATCGCCCCGGACAGCAGACCCCCAAAGTAATAGATGTACCTGAAAGAGACGGATCGTTGTGACATCGAGATAAAAATGCAAGATAGAAAATAACAAAAGCAGATGGAGACTTAAGATGGGGAACGAGGATCTTTTAAAAGAGAGCAGAAAAATGCAAACAGCCCCCGGAGCAGACGATGCTGCTGTCAGATAGCCAGCCGACACTCAGGTAGGTAAGACGGGAAAACACATTTTTCTTCGGGTCTGAATACTTCTCCTGAAACGATCCGACTGTTGGTTGAGAGATGACTTCTTATGTCTGTCACGGTTGAACTTGACTCAGGAACATTCTTGAATTATTTGACGACCTTTAATATGAAATTCTGTCTGTCTGTCGCTCTTCCAGGGGAGCTACTGGACGCCCCGTGCCTGTTTTTGATCATGAAATAATGTAAACATAACAAATGCACGCAGCCTGTATTTATCAGTGAATTACACTCCATTACCCTACATCGTTCTCTAGTTTTCTTTACATTGACGGACGACCACAAAGCTTCTTTCCTTCTTACAAGTCAAAATGTCTGATGTGAAAAAGGCCCACACCTGAGATTAAAGAGCAGTTGTGCTGCACATATGTAGAGCTTGAAGCTGAAAAGCTGTTTCCTCTTTCCCTTAAATAGGATGCTTAAAGGGGATACCCTCGACCACCGCCCCCCCTTCCCCTGCTGCCAAGTTCCCCTAGTTGCATCCCGTGGCCTCTACCTGTTTTGGGACGGCTGGAGGGAAGAGGACACCTTATCTTCGCAGAACTTCCTCATGGCGAGAGTACTGAGAGCCTGGTCCGCCCTGCACACAGAGGCACACAGAGGCACGCAAACACACCCGCACACACACACACACACACACACATCATGGGACTTGGACCAGACCATCTTGATGCCAGAAAGTACATGGAGAGGATACAGCTGGCATTGGCCACAGGATAAACCAGTTTCCACTGTTCCTTTGCAAAATCCACTGGGCTTAATTTATCAAACGACTTATCAACAAAGTCTGAATGGAAATCATTGTGCAGCATACACTTGAACTGGAACACATCAGCCACTAGATGCACTGTTGCAATCTGTTTTTAGACAGACTTGGCGCGCACACGTGAACACTTGAATTTACATCTTTGCACGTCAGTTTAATAACCTTTAACGTGTGTGGATATTCAGATGAACAAGATGTCAAATTGTGGCTGTCGATGTCCGTAACGCACACTCACCCTGCGGAGATCTTGCTGTAGTGCATGTAGGCTGCGATGATCACGCCCGTTTTACCTTTGTTGCCCTGTAGGAGGGAGAGGGAACAACAGGAAACAAAGTCATGATGTGCTGATTTCATCCTTTACATCCTCTTATATGTGACAGCTTCTTTACTGCACGGTTTAATTTGACACAGAGACACAATTCAGCGGAGAGAAGGGGACATGTGATGTGAACAAGCAGTTGGAACTCAAATTAAAAAGCTCCCTGCAGTGTTTTTTTTCTCACTTTGTACTTCCTGACACATTCCTAAGACATTCCAGCTTCAAGATCCAAATGGGACCCCTCCATTAACCAATAAGAAGGCTGCACCTCCACACTGAGCACAAATCAAAGCTGCTTCTGCTCTGTGCGTCTCAGTGGAAGATTCTTCATTGACTAAAAACGTAGTTTATTCCCGTCCCTGGCATTAACTGCAGCTGGGAAAGAAATGCCTGTAGCTGGAATGTTCTGGAAAGTCTGCACACCACAGAAGTAGTCTGGTTTTATTATTTGAACACTTCCGACCAAAACCAATGAATAAAACATCCAGACAAGCCGCGGGAGCTCGGTCGCCCTCGGAGTTAGCTGGTCAGTTTGGTAGCGGTGGAAAAGTTCATATTGCCGCTACTTCTCTGAAAAGATGACGGGGATGCATCAGTAAATGATGTGTAACCACGTGGAAGTTAAACACGGAGGTGACAGAGTTTGATGTAGAATGAGTTCACTTTCTGACCTATTCAATTATATGGTGCACTTCAATTTTGGTTTTAGTCAAGTTATATTTGAACTACAATATCTAACGTAATTTATGATGTCAATAGTGAATGGATATATTAAAGCTGATTAATACAAGCAAGTGAAATACATTGTAATAGACATACATGCTCATATTGATCCGTGATGACAGGCACAGAATGTAATCATGAAAAAAGCATCCAGGTGGTCAGTTCATTATTTATGTCAGGATCCCTGTCCTGTCAGGCCTTTCCCTCTTCCGTTTGGGCTTGGTTTGTCTCCCCCTGTCTTGTTTGTCTGGAGCTGGAAGGCGTGGCCCTGCACAGCTGTTGCTGATTGCCCTTATCCACACCTTCAGCATAAAAAGCCGGATTTGAGACACATTCGGCGCCAGACCGTTTCCTCATTTAAGTGGTACCTTGTCTCATTGGTTGGGTTAGGTTTACGTATGCTTGTTTTTTTGCTCCGTGTTTGTTTGTTTGTTGTTAATTGTTTCTTTGTTCCTTGTAGTTGTAGTTTCCAGAGATCCTGTTCCCTCGTCTGTTACCCTTGACCGTTACCCCGTCGTCTTTTGTTTTGTACCTTCTGCCCTGTTACTGGACACCCTTGTTTACCTTATTAAATATTTGTTTAAAACCGTACTCCGCTTCCGTGTCTGCATTTGGGTCTCATTCCTCTGAATTATTCCCTGTACCGTTCATGACGATGGCGGCTCCTGTAGGCGAGGACGACTGGATTGGATGAAGTTGTGAGAACGGACCTTGTCGGAGATGCTACGTCCCTTTTTTATACAGTCTATGGATTCAACTCATGCCTGACATTTTTAGATATTAGTTTAGTTACTGCTGATGATTACCAAACATTAAGCTTCTTTGTACCGAAGGCTTTTAAATAACTCTTCCTAAATAGTTTTATAGCAAAATATAATGTTCATCAACTGTTTTACAGCAAATGTTGCGACCTCAGAACAGTAATGTGTGTAGTATTATCCTACATATTCATGAATTCAGGTAGCCTACATTCAGCTGGCCTCTGTGCCAACACTGCTACTGTTTGCCAGACAGCAGCGGCACATGGAGCTCCTGACTGATTTTCACTGGAGCGGCTCTTTGATACTAAAGGACTTTGTCATTTTAACACCATTCATTTTAAACAATGGCCAGCAAAAAACTAGTGAGTAAGGACTTTTTACAAATCAATATATGTGCTTAAAATACTTTACTCATTACTACATGCCAATACATCTGTCTGTTTCAAAGTCTGGGAAACAGTGGGACGCCCGTTTGGAAAACCCCCGGCGGCCTCCCTGAACTCTGACCTTGCAGTGCAGGACCACCACGTGTTGGGGGTCAGAGGTCAGCCACGTCTCCATGGCTTTACATATGGCACAGATCTTATCCAGCGGTGGGGCGTGGAGGTCGGGCCAGCCAAAGTCATGAACCTGTTGGTTGAGATGGAGGGAGAGATCTTGGGTTCAAGCAGATTACACAAAGGCGTTGAACTGAAACGCAGAGTTACGCGAATTACAAGAAGAAAAGTTCTACCTTTGTATTTAGTCGGGTGATGTCGTGGCGTCTTTCGGAGAGGTTCAGGAGCTGAGACAGAAAACATGTTTATCACTCTGGCCAGTTCACATTTGAGTTGTTTTATCATGGGTGTGACAGAAAGAAACAAATAGACCGCTAATTCGTGGGTTGCCACCATAAATGTATTTTGCGGCTTCCTGTGTGTGTCGAAACATATTGTCTCTGTAGTGCAAACAAGCATCTTCTAAGGGGGGAGGTCAAATCACTGCTGTAACAAACCACAGACAGACTACGGGACAACCTATGAAATGGTCCGTCATTACTGTGTGCCGCATTTCTGTTCCCTCACCAGAAATTTGTCCTGGTGTTTGGACTTGAGCATGGCAGCCACCTCCTTCAGGTTGACACGATATCTCTGTTCCTCCAGCTTCGGGGGGAAGAAAACGGAGATGATCCTCTCGGTGATGTAGGTCAGGTCGAAGTCGTAGTGGCGCTCCATCACTCTCTCCATCACACGGTCCACACTGAAGCTCCTGGAGGAACAGAGAAGGAAAAAACGGAGGAGAAGGAGAAGGAAGAGAGAGCAGGGGATCGGGCACGCAGAGAGACAGAGAGAGAAAGGTGGACATGGGTCAAAGTGTGAGTGTGTGTGGCAGCTCTACGTGGATGTGCTTGACTGGATGGAGAGAAAGAGAAACGAGAGGATGAGAGGAACAGGTAGAAACTGGATCCTGTGTGTGACATGTAGGTCACATTAAAAGCCGACTTGTTCCACCACATGACTGACGCTAAATCATCCTGAAAGACGGAAGGAGGCGGCCATTAGTGTGAGGAACAAGTGGAGGAGGACAGAATAAACACGCTGATTAGAGCGGAGCAGTGCAGATGTGGAAACCCAGACGTTATTTGATTTCTGTAGAAAGTCACTCTTCGGAGCAGAGCGACAGGCACTTCAATAACAAGTATCATAAAGAAATGAATGAGATAACCTTTACCTTGGCAGGGTGTTTCTCTGTTTGGAGTAGGTCAGAGACTTGGTGGACCCCTGTGAACAAGAAACAAAGCATACAGGTGGTTAATGAGGCCATCCCATAACCCAAACACACGGTCAACTCAGACGCTTTATTGCTTTTATTTAATTTCTACTAGGGATCAACCAATATGGATTTTTTTGGGCTGGTGCTCGATGACAGATACGGACTGACGATGTTCTTGAGCTGATATTCGGAGCCGATTCTACTTTTGATCCCTCAATTTCCATCCTACAAATTTCACAATGATGATTACAAATGTTATGAGTCTCAATTTAAAAAAAGGAACAATTATTCAACTTATAAAGGTGTCTCCAGCCTGTCTTTAAACAATGCCAGGACAAATCTATCTTGGAACTCAGTAGCCCGTATCGGCCGGTGTGATACACCTAAAAAACGCAAATACCGGCCGCTAATATCTGACGCTAATATCTGGCGCTAATATCTGGCGCTAATATCTGCCTGCCGATGTATCAATCTATCACTTATTTCTGCATAATGGAGTAAGTAAGATGAAGTAATATGAAGTAAGATCAACCATACAGTATTTGTCTACAGTTTTAATTAAGGAGGGAGCGGAGAGGAGTGTTACCACTGATGAAGCATCGAGAACGCAGGGCTAGTGAACATAGTACAGATGATATAATATTTTAAAGGTTTTCTGTCTGAGACAATTTCAGGGATGGAACATATTTATCAAAATCACTGATAAAAGTAGGGCTGTCCTCGATTAGCGTTTTTTCCCCAGCTGAAAGCACAGGCGCTGCTCTGAAAGGGCCCAGCTGGGAGCGCTTGATAGCACTCTGGAGGTGCAGCTTCGTTTTCAGCTGAGAGGCGCTGATTTTGTCCGGTTGCTATGATACCGAATATGTGCAGAAGTAAACACCTCGGCCCTAGCTCTGGATGAAGAGAAGGCAGAAGCACGTAGGGAGGGAGGATGGACCCACAGGTCTGTGTGGGTTCATACATGGAAACTCAGAGGCTGGTAGTTTTAATCTTTTCACCACTGTTGCATGACGTATATACGCTGCACTCCCATTGAAAAGCATTACAAAAATATGCTGGGCTCTGAAAAAAACATTTTGGTGGACACATGGCCTTAAGGGTTAACTAAAGAAATCTTTAGTTGATGAAGATAAAAGACCCTAGATAAAGACCAGATAGTGTCAAAAATGTTGTGATATAGAATCATCAAGAAGAATTGATTTTTCCATATTGTAATAACCATCTTTGAACACTGGGAGTGCTAAATAACATCGTCTTTAACTTCTTCAGCCTCCTGTCTAGACCTGACGTCTACCACCTCCAACAGGGGGTCCAAAAATGTTCCTTTTTTCCTTTGGGAGCGGAATCAATTTTGGTTCAGGGACCAGTACCCGGGATCAATATATGTCAAAACATGTAACAGGGTCACAGGAGCGCTGCTGGTGCTCTTGCGAAGGGTAACAGATCAGAAAGAAAAAAGTGCAGGCCCTCAGATGGGTTCGAAAACGTAAAGACCCTTTATTTTAGTGGGTAAACTTTGAAACACCATTGCGTGTCGGCTTGCGCCTTCCTCGGGGTGTATGCAGACAAGAGACGCATCAAAGCAATTATAGTGAAATCATGTTCCACTGTGAATCCTTAGATCTGTGCAGTGCTCCTCCAGGCCTGCAGGAGGACCGGGCAGGAGCAGTCTGGAAACACCATCAGGGTCCTGGAGAGATTCTACTTCTGAAATAACCAGAGCCAACGAACAAACCAATCTGACCACTAACAGGATAAAAATATAACAATCTATCATAAACCATGGATTTCAAAGTGGAGACTATACAAGAACCGTCATGCAACTCCATGTGCAGACAAAACAATCCGACTGAATATAAAGACATATGTCAAAACATGATTCCATTAAAACAACATTGTTCCCTTTATCGTATTTTCCGCACTATAAGGCGCACCACATTATAAGGCGCATAGAACAGACGCTACAGTCGAGGCTGGGGTTACGTTCTGCATCCATTAGATGGAGCTGCGCTAAAGGGAATGTCAACAAAACAGTCAGGGGAGGTCGTCTTGTTGCTTCCTCCACTTCCGCACCATTGATATGTTCATGTTAAACTCTCTGGCTGCTGCTCTATTCCCGTGTTCTACTGCGTGACTAATGGCCTTGAGTGTAAACTCTGCGTCGTAAGCGTGTCTCTTAACAGGAGCCATTTTGGGCTCTTTACACAAACACACACATGGAAATGAAACGGCACGCTTTGCGCAGTCATATATCTCAACATGCACCGCGCGTTACTTCTTCTACGGGGGAAAATAGAGTCGGCTATCAGACATCTCATTATATAGTATGCAGGCTGCCATTAAACATGCTGAGCACATTCAACAACACATTTTGATTTGAATGACTTCCTGGCTTTTCCTCGAGCACAACTCTCAGAACAAATGTGTCTGATGTTTTCCTAATATGGCATGTGATGAAGCCTCTTAGTGTCTGGCATTGCTCTGTCTTTGTTTTGTTTAGTAGGTGCTAAGTTCCTGTCAGTGAAGCCACAAACAGGGTTTCCCTGACAGGTTTGGAAACAGCATGGCACTGGGGACACGTGGGGGGAAAACAGAGGAAAAGGGAAGATGCAGAGGAAAAACCATGGGGTTTAGGAAGACAAGGAGAGATGATAGGAGGTTAAAGTGCGCTCACCAGGTGCTGGATGTGTCGAGAAGGAGCGGTCCCTCTACGCTGCTGGATGCAAGGAAGGAGTGGTGAGAAGAGAGGAGAGAAGGGTGTGACGAGAAGGATGGTGAGAGGAAGTCCGGCAAAGGGGGGAGGTCGAAAGGAGGTGAGAGAGGAAGAAAGAGGAGAGAAGAGAGGGAGACAGAGGAAGGAAAGGAGAGTTAATTAAACAAACAGACTCTCTAATGGATAAACATTACTACTTCCTGTAGCAACATCAACCATTTTTTTCCTTCTAGGCTGGAATCCTGCAGTGCTCCAGGAATGAACCCGGCTCAAGCTGGGTCGAGAGTTGAGGGCTCGGCTTCCCAAAAGGAATTCAGCAGAAGGAAACCCGAGAGTGGTTTTTGGGAAGCCATACGTTGAAATAAGGCCAGACACAGAGTCGTCTTGTAAACAGAATGCTATTGAGGAAAAGAGACTCACCAGATCATTGGTGGGAGCTGGGATGCATGCTGTGGTCACCTGGAACACACAAAGACAGCCACATGTGAATGGGAGGTTCACACACACACACATACACACGCACGCACACAAACACAGAAAAACAAACAAGCATCCCTTTTGCTTCAGGTCAGAGTTGGTAGATGATTGAGAACAAATGCTTCCCCAGACAAAAAGATACAGATGGAAAAATCCACAAATAAAACCGCACAGTCAGTGACTGTTGAATTTAAAGCTCACATTAACTCAGACGGACTCAGACGACTTTATTAATCCCACCAGGGGCAATTGATTTCAGCAGCTTGCATACTGGCACAAAACACAGTATAAGCATGTACACTCAATAAATACATAGTTGATTAAAGTAAATGAATACATAAGCTGCACATGTTTAACCAATAGGATGTACATGGTAAAAGGAATACGATAAATACGATTATAAAGAAATTAAGAAGTGGTAGCAGAGGTGTTTACAGGTGTTTTTTAACCTTCAGAGAGAGCCTGGCTAGCTGTCTGCCGGTGCTTCTAGTCTTCATGCTGAGCTAAGCTAACTGTTTCCTGGCTTCATTTTTAACTGACAGACAGGAGAGTGGTTTCAAACCTCCCATTCAACATTTGGTCTCCTCCTGACACATTTTAATGGACGGTCAGGGGAAACAAACCTTGACAAAAATGATCTTAAAAATGAATTTGGCCCACCAATCAACAATAACCAGTAAACTGCAACTGTGTCTCTGCGCAGGAACGTGTAATTGCCAAAAATAAACAGGACATTTTAACTTTGTATCTCAATTTGTCAACTGCTGCCGGGAACACTGCCCTTCTGAGATTAGGATTTCACCATGATCGGGGGGAGCTCAGTGCAACTTGGTGAGGCCAGACTGGGGGAGGAGAGTGACATTTTTAAGAGCTACATGATGATGAATAGATCCCAAACACCGTCTGCGAAACTACTTTGATGCACCGAAGTGCAACATAAATACAAGTGCAGCTGATGTTTGAGAGCATGTTCATGAAATGTAAAGTATGTGACAATGTGAAGCCAAACACACAGCTGGAGGAGCACACACACACACACACACACACACACACACACACACACACACACACACACACACACACACACGCACACACACACACGCAGAAACATAGACTGACACATCCAACTCCCGTGTCTGTTATGGGCCTACAGGTCAATGAACTGTGACCAAAGGAAGCAGGAGCTGAACAGCAGCCCTAATGAAGGGGGCTGAGGGCCACAGTCATGCTTACGTAACACAGGCACAGGGACACACACATGTACACACACACATACACACACACACACACACAGCAGTGTTCCCGCTACATGGCCCTTTTTTGGACTGTTTATGTGGCTACAGGAAAAGGGCAAGGGCTTGTGTATATCTCATTGTGCACAAAAGGGAAGTTGGACAGGCCCTGAACTTGTGGGTGTGTCACCACAATATGTGTGTTTGTGTGTGTGTGTGTGTGTGTGCATGTGTGCGTGTGTGTTATACAGTTTGTGTTAATGTTTCTTTCTTCCCTTGTTTCTTAAGAACCAACCCAGGTCTCTCCATGTTGCTTGTGCGTAACTACAGACATCAACAGGAAGGCAGAGGAACAGATAATGAGCTAAATCCAGACTCGCCCTGTTTGACAGAAGTCGCAGGAAGCGGGTTCACGTCGGGCTATCAAGTGACAAACAGGACAATGTGTCTGTATGACTCACTCTTGAGAATCAATGTTTTGTTTTTTGTTTTTTTGCGTCTCCGTAGGGAAATGAATATCAAATCTTATCCTGTGTTGTGGTTCTTTTTATACCCGGCCTGCACCCAATTCATGACCGGAGACGTTTGAGCTGCGTCGGCCTCCTAACGTCTCTTTGTTCCCCTCTGGCTGACGCAGTTCGGTTTCATCCAGAGCCTATAAAACAATGCATTGTGTTCAGTTATCACATCTAAAGACCCATGAAAAAGTCAGTGAGTTTGACTCTGCAGAAACACAGCATGAAACTCATCTGCCATGGTAAAAACGCGGCTTTCTATCAGGTCCTGAACCCTGAACCGCTGAACCCTTCTTCTGTCATTCTTGTCAACTAAATCTTCAACTACCATGGCAAGGAAGTAATTACCTCACTGTTTCCCTCTTTCTACCCTGACTCTTATTAAGAATCAAGATGTCCCTTTTTCTGCCACTTTCATCTGCTTTCTCTTTCGATTGTTCTACTTTCATTTTACTAACATTTAGCCAAACCTGTGTCTCTCAGAATAACAATAATCAGAATCAGTGGCCTATAAAGCTGTTGATTGTGATATATATTTTAAGATAATCTGAGGATACCAAGAGAGGAAATCGTAAACTGGGAGAGTCCTTGGGGAACTGGGACGTTTGGAAAGTACTGTATCACTGAATCAGCAAACGCCTCATTCTGTCTCCGCGGGGCTCGATGTGCCGAACGTTCAATAAAAACCATGGCACCACCTCCTGAAGAAATCCGGTGGTACTGTAGGAAAATTCAAGCAATTCAGCGATTTAACCAGCTTCTAACAGGACAAATGAAAACCTTCTGGAATCATCTACTGGTTCCAGTCTCTCCTCGCTAAGCCAATCCTGGAAGCAGTCCACAACGTTTCAAATTTCCAGTTGTTATGACTACGGTTACCACATTTTGACTGCGGACCCTTAACTGCTTTTATTCCTGAACGCACCATGAGTCAGGCTTTAACCGAGCTGACACTTTCACACTGCTCGTCGACCCATTCCTTCGTCTTTTCGCTAATCTTTTAACCCTTTCCTCCTCCATTTCCCTCTCTCCCGGTGCCCAGCGAAGGGGCCTGCCGAGGGGGGGCAGCTAAGCCAGAACAAACACACCACACCAGATTCCATCTCCCCCGGCCAACACTTACGCACAAACTTCCTGCTGAAAGACCTCCACCCCTCTCATCTCGTTCCCTCCGTTTTTCCTCCCCGTTCAAATCCCTCTTTACTTGTGCTTCTGCTACTTTTCTCTTCCGTCATGTTATACTCCTTCCAAATGTTGTACTTTGAACTTCCTCGTCTTTGTCCCTCTCTGTTGTCTCTTTTCCTCCGTATGGTCTCTGCCATTTTTTTGCCTCTTCATTTTTTTTCTTGTTGTAGCATCTCACTCCAACTTATCCTAACCACCCCTCCCTCTCCCTTTGTTTATCCTCTCCCCCTCATCTTCTCTCAGTCTCAATACTTCCTTCCTCTTCATCCCCTCCCTTGTCTTTTCTAATCGATTTCCAACGAACACCTTTTTGTTTGTCTTCCTCTCACCTCTCCGCCTCCTACCTAGCTTTTTGGAAATCTTTTCATTGACGCCTTCCTTTTTAAACCTCCACTGTTGTTTTATGTCTCTGTGGTCACTGGTCTTGAAGTGTCTTAAAACTGGAAGGTCACAGCTTCGATCCCCAGTAACCAAATATCCTTGAAAAGGACAAAAAAAACACGACTAGCTTGTTCTAACTTGCTCTGCAGTGCAGGTTACATGCCTAAAGTGGTCTGAATGCGTGCAAGGTAAACACTGAAGAAGCACAAGAAGAGTAGCATGACTGAAAGTGACCAATATGACCCGAACAACATGCATATTACTTACTTTATTACTGTTATGGTATTATCATTTTTCTCTGTACATTCCTCTCAATACACTTTTCCCCAGCTTCTCATTCACTCAACGTAAAACTCTGCCCACAGCTGCCTCCTCCCAGGTGGGTCCAGCTGGTCTACTCTCAGAGAGCCTTGATCCCCATAACCCTCTCCACCATCTCCCCCACCCCCTCCATCTCCATCTCCCTCTGCCAGCCCTCTGTCCTCTTCCTCTCTGTCCACTTTGTTTTGCTGCAGTGGCCCTGGCTCCTCCAGCTCTTTACATGTTCTTTGATCCATCAAAGCCAGAAGAAGCAGAGCTAATGGATAATGCACAGCTCTTTACTCTCATGAACGCATGGCTTAAGAACTGTGGGCTCCGAGAGGGATAACTGGGGGTGAGGTAGCAGTCTTGGTATGTTATTAGTGTGAGAAACGAGTGTGTTTGTAAGAGCCTGTGACAGTGAGTTTGAGAGCGACTTTTAGTTGTTACAGTTATACAGCTGCGATTGGCATCCTTAAAGGTATTTTTCCATGTGTATCTTTCCGAGCAGAATGAATATAGTCATAACAAATGATCATAGAAAATATCTATGAAGATACAACAGGTAAAAAACCCACTGAAATGCCATTGGGGATGGGGACAGTGCCCCTACAGTGCTTGTAAAGTGCTAATTACTTAAAATGGGCATGCACATTTTAAAGTTATACAAAGCATGTGGTCACGCTTTACTGTGCAATGACCAAGATGGGAGAAAACAACATAAACTGAACTGCATCGAGAATTCATAATTAACCGAGCAGATAATAAGATGTGCCAAGAAGTAACCAGTCCAGACCTTGAACCTATATACTCCTTGGTTACATATGGACGCAGCACTCATGCAGCGTTTCCTTTGATGGTAAGCCTTAGGCTCAATAGTCTTCCCATTCCTTGAGCTCTCTTGGGAGAGCCAATCAGGACGCACTGATGAAAGACGCAACGAATCAGCAGTGGAAACTGACGCCGGCCGTGACCTTGTGTGCTTTAATTATCACCATCCTCTTTAGCGAGCGGGCTTGACGTGAACAGGGCGCAGACCCAGGAGAGCAATTTCTTCTTTGAACAGTGGTAATGCGATCTACTGTAGCACCTACACCCAACTGACCCAGCAAAGTACTGAAGACACAAACGATTGCAACAAAGCCAACTACTGCCACGCTACTTTGTCAGTCTGACATCTTCCACCCTGTTGCTGCTCGATCAGTACTGGAAACTGGACTTTTTTTGTCTTGAGGTTGGACATTGACCTCGAATAATTAGGGTCAGGATAGCCCATTGGTCAGTGGATATGCTAAAAACAAATGAGGTTTTGAAAAATTCAAAATTAAGTGTGTTGAGACTCGAGGTTGGCAATTACATGCTCTGATTTAGGATAATTCCACATCCACCTGTTGAATGAAGCTCTTATGGTCAATGTGGGTGGAAAACACTTCCCTTTCCCACTCTGTACAACACTCTGTGTTGCGAAGCCTAGAGGGGATAGGGGAGCGATTTGGTTGACAGAAATCCCCCTTTACTAACTTACTGCAGTTGTCCTGGAATGTCAACCAATGAGAAATAGTTTGGAAAGTTGTTTGTCATGTGGGTTATATGTCGGTTTGGAGAGGACCTCTGTAATAGCTAACACAATACACAATATCACACTCTTGCAGTGGAACATCTCTGTCTAGGTCTTAGCTTCAGAAGACTAGCAAAGCATGTGAGGTGTCACCAATACGACATCTTCAATAGCTGAACTTTGACAGAAATGTGATTCTAAGACTTTTTCATGTACGTCCGGCGGTCCCAGATGCAGATGGTCTCTCTTGTGCACAAACCTGAAGGACTCATTTTACGGCAGGTTTGAGAGTTACCTGGCTTAGCTTTATGACCATCCTTCAAATGCGCCCCACATGTCTAATGCCTCTTAATCACGACAAGGTGGACTTCATGAGAAAACCAGAAAGTACCCAGCCTAGCACAAGGGGACTTCAAGGCCACGGCTAAGCAAGAACAACACCTATAGGTGAAGCGCTTCTATCCTCTGGACTCAGGAGTGCCGTATCACACTTTTACTGCTTTTCTGTGTGAGGCCAGCCAACAAGGCGTTTATCTGTGTTTTCTTTCTTTCTTTCTATTTTATTTTTCTCCCTGTTCCGCACATGTTCTCCTCTCTCTCTCTCTCTCTCCCTTTGTCTCTTGTTCCCACACTTTCTTTTGACCCCGAAAGGAAAGAAAGGGGTCTCTGTCTCTGGCTTTTTCACTTTTGCTCCAAGCAGCTGAGAGGGAGTCTGAACATATCACAGGTCACACGGGTCCCTGTGGTGGAGCTTTAATGACCGAGTCGGATGCAATTCCCTCTTATGGAGCTGAGGGTCAACACTCTTTTGACTACACGTGCGCTCGTAAAGCAATGCAGATGCGACATACAAACAGCACTGCACACGGAGGGTTTTTAGGTACACGTAGAAGGCCGAAGCACATGTGCTGTTCTCATCCACCCATCTTTAGCCTCCCCAGCCAAACAAGGGCTGAAAGCTTGAGGCCGGACAAAAATAAATGTGGGTAAATAAACAACGCAGGAAGACATGGGTGGGGAGGGGATTGGGAGGGATCAACAATGGAAAAATCTCCTGTGAACCAACCAACACGAGGCATTATTACAGATATTCAGTCCTTGCCTCCCTCTGCGGTTGAGCTTCCCTCTGCCATTCATCCTGTTGATAAGTAGGCACGGACACAGCGTTTTCTCCTCTTCAGCATCAACAGTGTTTACCATGGGCACAAGAATGCAATCGCATCATTCAGACAGACACTGTGCATTATCGACAGCAGCTTTAGGGCTCATAACCCTCCGCAGAGCACCATCGCTCACAGACGGCTCTGCGGTGAAAGTCTTTATTGTGCTCCTGTGAATTTTGAAAGTCAGTACAAATCATTTACCCTGGAAACCACTAGGGAAGTCACAATGTGAGATTTTGATATCACAATTATTTTCAGAGGAAAAGTTGCAGTTTTTTCACGATTATTAATCAGGGAATTTATTATTGGACACTACGGAAGAAAAAAGACACACAAGCGTTCTTTTGGTCCTGTATTTAAAACATGTCAGACTAATTTATATTTAACATAGAGGGCTCCACGCATGGTCTTAAAACTGGAGTTACATTCAGGCAACTACTACATACCCTACTAGATTCAGGAACAGAAACACGTTGTGAACTACTTCAGCTGAGTTTAAACTGTTTTGGCCAAGTTTAGTAACATTACAATTGCTAGTTGTTGTGTTTTTTTCCTTTAACCTTGACTTGAAGCATAAAGAGGGAGATTATCTGGACATACAAGCGTTGGACCCGTTGCTGTCACTTTTAGACGGCACGCTTTGCAAACTTTGATATCCATCTTCTACAACAACTCCCTGCTTGTTCCGCAGATATCCAAAATGCTCCCACGCTGCTGATTTAAGTCATTTTTTGTCAGATACGAGGCTTGAATGTCAGGTCTCTCTTAGTTGGTCACATGACGACTCTCTCACACACAAACAAACGATCAAAAAAGATGCGGGAGGCGATTTCAATGCACACACACACACACACACACACACACACAACGTGACTTACAAGATGGCTTTGCACAGGGCAACAATGCAGAAATCAGGACACTTAAGATTTAACAGTCTCTACAGTTCTCACGGTTATGAAACTGTGACGCTATGTGAACACGGTCATGATCGCGGATCTAATCGGTTAATTCCGAAATCCCTACATATCATTAAAATCTGTGAATCATGTCCTGCACCAGTGGGGGTGTCAAAATTTCAGATTACTGGTAACAGAGATATCCAAATGGCCTCTTCTTGTTAGATTGAAGGCAGGCCAAACCCACTGGCCAATTAGTGTGGCTTACACCCCCGCTGGTACACACACACACATGCGCGCGCACTTGCAAACACTCACACACACACTGTGGGCTGGCAGCTTCCCAACTTGGCTAACTCAGTTGTCACGCTTATGGTTTTAAGTCTCATCAACACTACTCACTCACTTGTTCATTCCCCTGCTCAGCCCACGCTCGCTTGCACGCACACACACACACACACACACACACACACACACACACACACACACACACACACACACACACACACACACACACACACACACACACACACACACACACACACACACACACACACACACACACACACACACATCTTTAACTCAAACCATCCCAGCCTATCTCAGCTCTTAACAGAGATGTCTGTGATAAAGTGGCGACTCCTTTAGTCAGGAAGGACAGTCATAGTCTCTGTAATGTTATAACTGTTCCAACACTTGGATTCTGTTATCCTGAATGACTCACACTGACTCCATGCGTATTTGGCGAAGTGCAGAGCCTGCAGGAGGGAAACCAGAGGTCTGGGCTCAAGGCCACAAAACTCTTACCAGAGATTACTCACTTACTGATGGCACTCGGACCCACCACCTATTGTAAATTCAGAAGACTGCTTACAGTAAACATTTGAATTAATGTTTCAATATCTAAACTTTTTGTTGTTGTTTTGCCTTGAAAGTGGTACAGCCTTGGCACTGAAAACTGCTAGACACTAAGCTGTGGCCGACGTGTTTTACATGTGAGTGACATGTTCCTATAGTGTCATAACTGCAACAATCTGCAAGAGATCTGACCCAGAGGTTTCCTTCTGACAGGAAGTCTGTAGGGTGAAGGGGATGTTGGGTCAGCTGTGATGCTTGAGCTGCGTGTTGGGAAAACACGGACTGTGGTGCATTGCTCCATCATTCGATCTCACATCACTTCCTTTGTTCTGTTTCTGTTAGCCACACAGAAATACAAGTAGCCTAGCTTAAAACTAGCTTGAAAATGGCCCCAAAGAAAGAACAGGGGTTAAACTGTACAGAACAGTATCAGAGAAAGACGGTTTCCCCTTCACTGTCGCTCTTTCATCGAATGCATTTGCTTTACTTAAAATACAGAGGGGCCTCGGGAGCAGGACTCTAACCACAACTATCCTGATGAAAGGCTTTTACGTTAGAAAAACATCCACGGGGTTATGTTGCTCTTCCTCTCATCCCTACATCCTCCCCCACTTCCGCTCTATCTATCTGTACTTGATTGTACATCCTTTTCTTGTAAAGAGGAGCAGGCGGTGCAGACAGTCCAGTGATCAGCCTCATGTGAAATGTATTTTGACATGTTCAGTGGATAAGGACGAGAGACACGGAGGAATCAGGGGAAGCAGGGATTGTAATTACTGCGATACACAGTTCTGCCATCATACACCGTCTGTAGGATGGTTTATCACTCAACCATTTTTCCAGTCAGTACTATTAGAGTTTATGTCTGTTAGTCTGCTCATCAGCCACTCACTAAAATGAATAATAACACAAGTATCAGACAGTCTGCCAATGGAAGTGGTAAAATCAAGTTAATGGAGCAACTTAATTAGAAAGCCTGGAACACAAGGCAAATAACCTGCATTTGGATGAGAGACTGGAAACTGTTTGTAGCAGGTAACCTTGTAATGCAGACACATCCAAATAGTTTGTTCATGGATTTGGGTTACATAAAATGAATACAATTACATAATATTGTGCCCTGTGCAGTAAAGATAATACTGTAAGTCCAGAAAGATTTATAGTTTTAATAGTCGATCAAAGTTGCAATTTTTAAATGTCAAGATCTACAATTACAAATGTATATTTCATGAAATAACATCTCAACACGCTGACCGTAAAGTTTAAGCTAGCTAACTCACAAATGTCCTCACCTATACTTAAAGTTAATTAAGTAACATGGCAACATGACAAAAAGGAAACCAGGTTCTTTGTTAGTGTCTGGTATTAACCGGGTGTCCGTGTTTTCACTCTTATACTTGGCCAAAAATGGTTTATAAGCGTTGCTTCCTTCCATCCCCTTTTCAGACTGTATGTGTAAATTGTTAATTCTTCTTTTTTTCTCTTCTCAATGTGTTGTTTTTTTTTTTTGTTTGTTTTTTTCTCATCTTTGGATTACAAGTCTGAAATAAATGAATAATACAATACAATACAAAAATGGTTTCGTGAAGAAGAACCACCACTCTCTACTGTTATTGGTGGTCATAAAATACCCACAGATGTTGAGTTTAGATGATTGCTCGTGTTAAGTTCAGGCAGCTAGCTAACAGGTAGCTCAGCTGTTGTCGAGTGTAAATGACGGACAGATGGTGAACAAGATGTCTGGATCCCTCTGTTAAAACTACGAGCAAAACACATCATTGTTTTGAGTTGAACTCGACTGGACTGAGACCTCCAGGTTTCAGGCTGTGAAGCAGGCTGTGCAGCAGGCTGTCCTGTCTGGCAGCATGTTAAGCTAACGGTTATGTAGCTCAAGCAGCTAAGGTGTGAGGGGAGAGTGGAGGTTACACAGTCCAGTATCAAATAAAGCCATTTCTAAATGCCATTATATTTGAGTATTATTGACTGAAGTCGAGTACAACACTAATGTACTATCTTAATAAATGTGAGCTAAAAAGGTATTTATTTGTATAGAAAACAAGTTTTTTGGGGTATAACCCTGGAACGGTTAGCTGCATTATCTGATTCTTTTATCTGTGACTTAGCTAAAGTACTCACAGTTTTAATACTCTTTAGACGACTTTGTCCGCCTGTGGTTAAATAGAAAATAATCACAATTTACATTGCATTAGCTTGGTGACGGAAACTGCAATTGGATATATTCCTGAAATTGTTCAGCCTTTGAAGACAGAGACAGACTGTGAGCAGAGTTTTTCTTCCCCTGACCAGCGGAAATGCCTCTTCTTGCCTAATTAGACAGACAGGCCAGTCAACTTGTCAAGGGCTGTGTTTCGCTAATGTTAATCCTTCCTCCTCCCACTGTTCCCCTCCTTCCCCTCCATCTCTTTGCCCCTGGGCCCCAGTCACTCACTCACTCTCTCTCTCTCTCTCTCCCTCCCTCCCAATTCCCTGTGGACTTGATTTTCCACTTGGGATCCAAGATAAGGAAGAACTGTTCTCTGAGAGAAGGAAGGACATGCCAAAATCAAACTGTTTATGGCTTTCTGTTTGTGTGTTAGAGTCTCTGCGTGTCTTTAATAGAATAGAGATGAGTCAGCTGGAGGCTGTTGACCTTGTGGGCTAAGAGTAGGCAACATAATAACACAAGAGAACAAGAAAACATCTACCACCTATAATCACCAATCATTCTCTCTGTGAGGGGAGTTTGAGAATTAAGCGAGGGTTTTTCCAGAGAACTGGAGCTGACACATTGACTGGATACTGGACGGCGTGGTAATGACTAGACATTTCAATGAGCTTACGACTCTGGACTCTGGGTAGAGATGTAAATAGCAGCCTGAGGAGAACAGGATGGCTCACAGATGACAGGGGGCAGACCTCCAGATGTGTGAGCGTGCATAAAAACACGGTACATATGCTCCAGGAGGAGGGTAAAGGTTGATCCTTACACAAGGTTATAGGTAATAACTGCCAAATGTGAACGGTGTGCAAGTGGGATAACACCTTGAGCTAATAAGACTCGTAGCACTGGTAACACAGGTAGGAAGAGATATTTAGCCACAAACAACTCTAGAAGGAAGGTTAAGTCGATCGGCAAGGTGGGCACACAGCTGGGATCTGTTATTTAGATATATAAATGTCTCTGTCGTAACAAAATAAATACGCATTTTTAGAATTTACATGACAGATTGGTGCCATCCCAGCTCCATCCTGCCTCAGATTTCCCCCTACACACAAGGTTAGATAAGAGCTGAGATGGACACAGCAGCCAGACCCCCTCCCCCCCGCCCTGCCTTATCCGACCTCTCCCTTCCTGGGCAGCGGCGATGGATATCTCTGTCCAACAAGCAGTCAACAATCCCGCACCAGACAGGCACAGGGTGGCTAATAAACAACATCCTGCTCCTCTGTGAAATCAATTTTCACGTAAAATGGGCTTCTACGTGTATAGTCTTTTAGTTATTCAACACTTTTCGAGTTATTTAAAGTCAATATTAATAAAATTATCTGTACCGAGGGATGGATTCATATTATCTCTTCAGCTCTTTTTGTCTCTCCGTCCAAGTACACCTCCCCAGCCTCGTATTTCTACAACGCAGCAGTGCCGTGTTCTCCATTGTTTGAACAGATCTGAGTTTTTAAAAAACAACGTAATTGTCCTTTAACCTCTTTCTTATCGATGAAAAAGGTGTCTAACTGACGAAAGAGGTGATCGTAATTGTTGCCGTTGTGTCTGTTTTGTTTCAAAAGAGCGGTTGGACCCGGAAATCGTATTTTGAAAGGGCGTAACGTCAGGCTTAACAGCCGGATAGCTTCATATTGAGCGTATTTTACAAAAAGCTACTCTAACATAATGAAACATGCAGAGTGTATAGCCCCTTTCACACCTTCACTGCAAACCTGAAATCATCTGGACATCACCTGGTGGGTCTGTATGTGAGAACACAAATGTCTGATTCAATCAGAGCGGGTGTCAAATTGAGTTTACCTCCAAGCTCTCTAGTAGAAAGACGAAAGTTTGTCCTCTGAGTGAGCTCGTGTGAATAGGGCCACTCATTCTCAGGTGAATTCACAGAGACTGAATGGGCGTGTTGATGACATTTGCATCATGCGTCGGCCAACAATGGAGGAAAACAAACCTCAGACGGTGAAGATTTACACAAATACGGCAACGAAAACATCGAACTGGAGAGATATCGGGTTACAAGAACTTCCTGTTGTGTGCTGCATGTGTGAAATAGAGTCTCCAGGCCTGGTTCTCCTGACATTGTCCGGGTTTTATATGTGAAAACAACTTAAGTGAATGTCCTACACTGGAAGCTTTTTTTAAATAAAATAAAATCTAAGAAAATCTATCTTCCTTTATATCAAACATAAGATTAACATACCCAGAAGTAAACCAACGTGTGAACCCTAAAAAAAAAAAAAAATCCTACGTCACAAGCTTAAGTGAAAAGCCTGATTCTACTTTTTATGACATGTAGCTGTTGTTCAAAGCCATCCTTTCATCTGTGGACTCATCTTCACGGCTCTCATCTCGTCGGATAAAAGACGAGAGGATGGAGCGACGCTAAAGGAATGAGGCTCCTCTTTGCCACATGCCTTCGCCCTTGGCTTCATGGCTTTCGCCTGCTGCCTGCCAAGCGCCCTGCCTCAGCCTCTACCCCCTCTTCATCACTTCGGCCATGGCTGGCATTCTCGCCCTCTGCATCCCTCTGTCTATTCATTACACCATCCCCTCCATCAATGATCCTTTCACAGAGGCAGCAGTGTGGGGTTGGAGCACGGCTTGCAGCTCTTTCTGAGGAATTCAACTGAGCGACCTTCATATTAGCAGAGATCTTGAGACTTCTGCCCTCATAGAGTCACTGTCACGTGTCTTTTCACACATCACTGGCAAAACACTCTACTAAACAGCTTATCGACATGTTATTCCTATATTCCTAGAGTTATTCCTATATAGTTTATACACTAGGCAAGATTAGTGACTTAGGGCACACTTATACTCCATCCGTACCGTGCCCAAACAGGTTATACGGGTAAAGTCTAGTTAGTTTGACCAGTGTGAGTGCAACTGTACTGCGCCTAGCTGCGGTTTACTGCAGATTTGGTTGGATGAAAAGATTCAAAAACAGTCGACAAGACGCACAAAAACTCAGAGGTCTATGGAAAGATTTTTAAACAAAGCGACGCATCGCCATGACGTCAATCAAAGTGTGTGACGTGTTACGGCGTGATGACGTATAGGCAGCAAGAAGCATTCGCGCGAGGCCCAGGTAGTGTGAGTACAAACGGGCCTGGAGGGGGGGACAAGGACCCTAAAGCAGGGGGCGCGGTGCGGAAGGACAGTGTGAGTGCGCCCTTAGCATCTGGGCTTAACCTTGAATTAGAGGGGTCGTGGTGATGGCCGGTGATAACACTGTCCACTTCAAACAGTGATTTATTTATATCAAGTTGTATTCATTTAATGAAACTCCATCATGTAAGACTCAAACAACAAGATAATAAGAAAAATATGTCACCTATGGTTATTAATGTTATATATATGTACAGTTTGAATCCTCTTTTGGTTCTCAAGTAGCATTATCTTTCCATGTTATGTTGTATTTTTCTCATGTTTATCCACTTCTCCTCAAAACCATAATTGTTTCCTTCTCATAGTTACCACAGTCAACTAAATGCGTTGCACATTTGGCATCATTATGTTCTCATCCCCCTTAGTGTCAGTTTCCTTTATTTATTGTATTGCAGCGGACCCCGCAACCCCCCTAGTCGGGTTTCCATCCAAATGTAGCGCAACTGTGAACCACGTAGAGAAAAAAGGTGAAAGAAAATGCAAATGGATGTTTCCTGTTTCCATGACACTCGGTCACATTGTATTTTTGCAATATTTCAAACAATTTTTCCAATTTGCGGTTCCCATGTCCCACCGTTATGGTGGATGGAAATGCGCATGGTAATCTGCTGTGCAGTGGGTGATAAAGGTGTATTTTCTTTTCCGGAGCTGGCAAATTTACTGACTCTATTGCAACTGCTTCTTCTTTTTATTTTGAGGCCGTGCTCAGAAGGTGTGTGTGTGAGGTGGACCCTTACCTTGGCCTCACACTTCCTGTGGGTGGCTGTCTTGCAAACTAAAAGGAATGAGAGTAGGGAAGGAGGGAGGGAAGTAAAGAAAGACATCAAATGAGCACATGAATTTAGTGTACACATGAAGTATTAAGGTCCCCATCTGTAGGACCATACTTAAACACTAGATCTGTTGTGTATTTCCACTGCAGACACAATCCTTAAATGTAGTCTGGTTGACACTACATTGTAATAGTTGTGTCATCCACGTCAGTAGCGTGTTCTTAGTTATTTCATTTCCTACTGCTCAAGTGTAACGAACAGATCTCAACTCAACCACACTGCTTTGTGTACGCAACAATAATCTTTATTTGATGTTATTGCATGTCTACAGTAGCCTTGACCATCCTGATCTCACAAGCTCCATTGTATTTTACTCGCAGATCAGTCTGGTAACATGCGGAGAAAATTTGGAGAAGTTTGCCACGAACCAATCAACGTTGGTTTGGAGGCAGATTTAAGTGTGAAGAAACAAGAAGTGACTGTTCAGTGTAAACAACATGGCGGCTTCCGCGGATGACATGAGCGTAGCTATCAAGCAAGCCGCTCACTAATGCTTTTTTCTATTGGATCCTTCTGCTGGAATATGGACCGGGCACTTGTAATTGTGAACTGACTTTCTGAGCTTTGCCTAATCGCTGTTAGTACGTGATAAGCTTTGTTGATCTGATTGGTCGATTTGGCCCGTATGTTGGGGATAGACAAATGGTTTATTCAATCAGCAACCAGTATTTTCGCCCCTTCCCAAAAGATCTCCAAACGAGAGTTTCCAGATTGATATGCTGAGCAAATGAGAATCATGCGAATCAATTCATCAATTCAACTTAATATCATCCTTCTGTATTACCTTGCAAGTAATCATTGCATCCTATTGCTTACATCCTAAAGGTAAACACACACCGAGATTCTGTGAAAACATTAGTGCCTGTTTTTGTGGGCTTACAATGAAAACACATCAGGATATGCAAATATCCTACTTTGTGTCAACGCGTGATGAAACTCTAGAAAAGCAGTTACTCTGTCAATTTTGCACATATTTGGCACCTGCACTTCTTTTGTGACAGTGTGCTGTCCGCTGCACGCTTCAGCGATCCAATGACACTCGCTACGTGACACAGCTGGTGTGTGCTGGTCAAACAGTACCACTAACTACAACACCTGCTTGCAACATTTACCTCTGCAGAAGGAGCCGACGTTGTCGACGTTCTGACGGCACACGCTGCACTGACGCTTCTTCTTGAAGGTCTTTTCCTTGAAGACGTGGGGCTCTCCCTTCCCCCCCTGCATACACACACACAAACACATAAGGGAAAATGAGATTCACACTCAGAAACTCGATACAGGACCAGACGTGGCAACGCAGTCTGTGGAGCTGCCCGGTCTCAGAAACAATGCCAGAATCCTTTGACCTCCATCCAAGAGTTTGATTTGGTTAACCCTCTGTACACTTCCATCTGACAAGAAAGTGGACTTCCCAAAGAAGAAAACAAAGTAATGGCATGTGAGTTAGCTTTACCATGTCAGCTTTACCATGTGTGTAAGACAAACCAGGGTGTATAGTATGTATGTGCACTGTGGCTACATCCATTCTCTACTCCCTTTGCCTCTTGAACTTCTCTTCTGGTTGTGTAACAGTCTTTGTGGTTCCCGCCCATACCACACTGTAATCCTTAATGTGTGTGTGTGTGTGTGTGTGTGTGTGTGTGTGTGTGTGTGTGTGTGTGTGTGTGTGTGTGTGTGTGTGAAGGTTTGGGAAAGAGCAAAAAGAGCAAATGTTTTGGTCGAGAGTAAGTAAAAGAAATCAACCACTTTTCTTTCTCATGCCTAAACTGTATTGTCACATGTTTCATTGTGTGTGTAGTGTACATCAGTGTGTGTGTGTGTGTGTGTGTGTGTGTGTGTGTGTGTGTGTGTGTGTGTGTGTGCGCAGTAGCCATTCCCGCCCAGTGCCTCTTTGTTTCCCAACATGGGATCACATCCACAGATGACTGGGCCTGATGCGACTCTGCGGAGGCTTTGAACATGAGAAGAGAAACAACCCAGGGCTAAGTATGGGGATTGCCTGGCAATTTTGCTTGCCTGGATACATAACAGGAGGAGGAACATACGTGGGGGGTGGGCATGTGAACATACAGTGTGTGCAATGTCATGCTGAGAGGAAGCACACATATTGTGGAAAGTGGTGGGTGTCCAGTCAAAAGTGGAGCATTTGTGTCTCTATGTGAGAAATCTGTGAACAAATATGAGCACACACACCTTTAACACAACTTTATCACCGTGAGAAAACAGCTAAATGTGAGCATCATAATGCTCAGGCTACTCAGTGTCCACGTTTCCATAGCTTTGGATACTTAAACTCATACACACACGGAGGGTATTTTTGTTTTCTCTTTGTGCCTTTCCCCTTGGTAACAAAGAAATGGTGCTGTTTACACACTTTTTTCCATTATCCCGCTGCTCTGACTCTGTTCTAGGGACTGGACAGTGTTTGGACAGCTGCCTGCCTGGCATCACCCTCTGCCAGTCGTGTTAAGCGGCTGCTGGCCAGCTCCAGTACAAGTGTATCACGACCGCAGCACCCTGGATGGTGGAAGCAGACTGGGTGGGTGGCTCAGGGGCTGGTGGTGGTGGTGGTGGTGGGCTGTTATATAATACGGTGTGGTCGGGGGATTGACATCTCTCCCTAAAGCTGTGTAGTCATTTAATTTCTGTTTGAGTCAGTACGACTTGGCCTATTCTCGTTCAGACTTTTCTCACAGTAATGATATTTAATATTTCTCCACAGTTTCTTATCTCATCTTGATCCTGTGTTGATAAATCTTGTATATGGCTCTGCTTCCTTACTCCACGTCCACCCTTTCCTCAACCCTAAGCATAATAATGCTGCCTCACCTCATGACCAATTTAACTACCTCATGTGTAACTTGGTCATTAGCTCCGGATGACGTGCTCCTTTTGTTTGGCCGACAGCGGGGAAAACTGGTAGATTTTAGATTTTAGATTTTTTACCAAAACCAGTCGGCAGTAAAGCAAATACATCCTTTTTTTGAAGTAAACTTGCCATTGAAATCATTTTTTTACAACTGCAGTGACAGCTGCATCAACGGGTAGTGGTTGCTGCACTTCGGTGGCCGCCATGTTGAATGTAAATTGTCCACACAAAGCTACTTCTCTGTCGTCACCGTGTTTAACCAGCCAATAGCGTGCCAGGTGAGAAAAGACAGCTTGGTGATTGGATCCAGAAGAAAGGGATAGGAAACAGGAGGAATAGACCTGCTCTTTTCAAGACCCCGGTGTAGGCGAACTCAAATCGCCTGCAGATGGGGGTGGGGATACCCAGTCCACAAACATATATAAGTGTTTTAATTAATACAAAGAAAGAAATAATTGTAAATTCCACATTCTGTCATCTAATATTTTATTCAATTTCTTTCAATGATGTTATAGTTTTGGGGCGGCAACCGTAGGGTCGCTGGTTCAAGTCCCTGTGTGGACCATGTATGGAGCGTGGACTGGTGGCTGGAGAGGTGCCATTTCATCTCCTGGGCACTTCCGAGGTGCTGTTGAGCAAGGTACCGAACCCCCAACTGCTCGGGGTGCTGGTCACTGGCAGCCCCCTCGCTCTAAAGTCATAGTTTTGTTATAGTGACAACACTACTATGAACTGCAATAATCTTCTGAAGCGTGTGTGTATAGGCATGCATGTGTATACACACGGGGCCCACGGTGAGTTTAAAAAAAGCAACCGGTTACTGTCAGCTAAACCGCAGTGGTGATGTGGGCTGAGAGATAAACATTCAGATGAGAGGTTGGCAGCATTCTTCCTGTTTCAGACACAATCAAGACCTCTATATGGTCCAACCACAGGCAATCATGGTCAGACAGCGATACACCACTCTGCTACTGAATGCTCTATAGGCTCTCATGGATTGACACCAATATAAGCTGTTATACTCTGGTCCATGTGACGGGACTGGATGGTAAATCTTCACTGATAAAACCACTTTATATTTCATGCAGCTGACAGCAGTTGGAGTTCTGCAGCACCCTGGGGGCCTCGGGGTAAAGGCGCTGACCATGAACCGCAATATCCCTGGTTTGTTTTCGGGTGAGGTTGCTGCTTTCCTTATTAACTGTCACCTCTCTATTTGGCTATCCACTAAAGGCATGTTGAAAAGAAATAATTATATTAATATATATATTTTCTCTGTCAAAGGCAACTTGAATAGTGTTTAGCATTACCACTGATTTTTCCAAAAGACTGCAGGGTTGATCTCTTCAATACCACATCCAGAATAAGTGTGTTGTATAAAGAAATATCTAGCTAAAGAACTAAAAAAAAATACTTTTTTTAGTTTTAAAAAGAAATAATCATGTTGTTGAGGTCCAAACAGTAGGTCTATTTTACGTCCAAGCAAACTTGATGACGTCAAAAGTTCAAAAGAAGTAAATTTATCTACTTGGTTGAGTGTTGAGACACAATATTCTGTTCAAACCAGAGCTAGTGACATTTTTATGTTGACAGTTATCAAGTTAGTTAGTTCAGAAGTGTTAGCACGATGCTAGAAAGAAAAAGAAGCACAAACTTTCAAAGATACAAAAAAAATAGAAGTCAATGAGCAAATCTGTGGCTATTTGTTCAGTTACATAAATGACCCATATGCTAAAAAGTATGTGCTAGCCATATTGTTAGCCAGCTCAGCTAGCCACTTGGCTTTATCCTACAGAGTCACTAAGCCTTTTTTTACGTTCTGTTATCAATGTAGCTAATTGAAATGACAGCATAAGAATTAAGCTCAGTGTTCTTTCTGGTCATTTCAACTAGCTTGTGCTGTCGTAAAGGGTAATAAACCTGTCCTCAAACAAAAAACAACCTTATAGGACTGTGCAAGCAGCTCCTAAAGTCCTATATTTACATTTGTTGTTAGGCTCTGACCGCTAATTGCCGCAGCAATTACCTCTCGAGCAAATGAGGAAGTAAGGAGACATAGTTACAAGAGCCCCAAACTTTGCGTAAGGAGAAAGGTTGGGATGGTGGATGAGTCACACAAACACAGGACTGTCACCCAGGTGACCAGAGTTTGTGTCCTGTGTGAAACCAAAAGTCCATGGTGACATTTTCTTAAGTTAACCAACTTCTGCTTGTGACATAGTTCCGGTTGTGACTAAATTTAAGCCAATCCATGATCCTTCTCTAAGCTAAGCATGTGTTTTTTAACTATGTAGTTTCGTTGCCCTAACGTATGTTGCAATTTCACAACATTGAATCCAACAGTCAACGTATTACTGTCGCATAATCACAAAACTGCCACCATGCGGCACCATGTTCACCGTATGTACAGTGCTGGGATAAAGCCTGATATGCACGCATGGCAGATGCACCATTGCTGCATCAGGAGCTTAGTGCCGCGCAAGACGATTGGTTTAACCAAATGAAAATAAGTCATATTTTCCTTGAATGACCATACTCTAACGCTGACAGCACATTGAGATAGGTCTGGCTATGGGAGACTATCAAGGAATAGGTACATTTTAACATTCACATGCACAGCAAACAGAAAAAGTTCCCTACAATTTTCAACTCTGCAGCCTCGACAGGACTTTGGTCCTATATCATGGGAAACCTACAGTACTACAGTAATGCATGTTCATGCATAATGATTGAGACAACTCTGCTCAACTTGGGAGTCCAGCAAAGTAACCCTCAGAGAAGGAGGTTTACAACAGCTGGAAGAGTGTATAAGCACTAAAAACAACGTGCGATGCTGAGCTCGGTCCCCAGGATAGTCATTACCCTCACCACTGTAATGGATAAAAAACATCTTCCCTTGGTAAAACATGTGTCATTTGGTGTTGAGTGAGCTAATAAATATACTGGTTAGATAATCTCTGCTGCGTGAGAGAAGAGGAGGAAAACAGAACAAAATGTTCAAAGGAATTAAACAATTCTTATCCATTTAGCGAGAAATGGACAAATTGATTTGTTCATTCATACTGTAGATGCACGTCTGCACAAGTTAAACAAACGGATCCATCTGCCATCACTGACTCATACCAAGTGAAAACCCTCACAAGCATACAGTACATGTGACCATTCAGGCTACAAAGCCTCCACCAGCTGGGACCTGCCGAAATTTCCACACAAGTGACACAAGTTGTAAACAGCTACCTGAGACCTCAGGAAGAGAAACTCACACTACACACACACAAACTGAACACAAACACTCACTCACGTGCAAACGTGTATCCCTGCAGACAGTCGATGGGAGCAGACAGCCTCCTCCCGTCCCTGTGTCCCCCCTTATGCCAGGGCAGACCCCACCTCCCCTACAACATCTGCTACGCACAAGAAGGTCCTTTTTCTAATATTTTTAGCTTTCTGGCATAAAAAGGGAACCAGAGGATTCTGGAGTCAAAGAAATGCTTTCTAACCAGAGATCCCTCCCCTTCCTCGATGCACGTCTGCCAGCCGTCACAGAACAGTAGCTGGATTGAATGAGGGAGGGGTTGGACACACATACAAGAGATGCACACACGGGCAGAGATGTATGCATACAAATGTAATAACAAATACACAGAAAGCATTCACGCAGACACACACACACACACACACACATCCCTGGAAACTCTCTTGCTCCTTCCCTGTTTTTTCTGTCTAAAAATAGTCCTGATATTTAGACAATGATGAGCATTGTGTGGGAGGGGCACATTACCCACTGCGGGCCTGGACGCTGTGACCTCAGCCTCAGCTGCAGATGGTCAGTGAGGGCACGCATCCAAAGAAGCCTCGAGGGGAAACTCTTCGTTCATGCTGATTTTGTCATTGGAAGAACTCAGCGGTTGTCTCATAATGGAACTTTGTTCTCGGATCTTTAGGTCATTATTTTCAGGCCAAGCACAGTCACTTCGCTTCACATCAGTTCTGCACAACCACAAGTCTGATCATTTGACCTTCTTTTCTCTATGTCATTCATTTTCTATTGCTTGAATGCGATTGTGAGTGTGGGGCAAACCGCATGACATGAAAACAAAAACACATATACTTACACCCCTACCCGAACACCTACAGGTGTACTTTGAAGTTTCATCATTTTTTGAAATTGCCACATTTTAAAGATGTAATCAAAAATGTTTGTCGTCATATTTATCAAATGCAATCTAGGTCGATTATACAGTAGTCACCTATTTTTTTCCAATCTGATAAGGTAATCAGTAATCCAGATTACATGTTATCAGTAACTGCCTAACCCTCATGTGTAACATGGGATGAATCATACGTCACATCGGTAGATACTGCCTGTCATGACCCAAAGAACGAGGTCGCGGGTACAAGCGGCTGAAATGGGTTTTCTCAGGAGGGTGGCTGGCGTCTCCCTTAGAGATAGGGTGAGAAGTTCAGCATCCGTGAGGAACTCGGAGTAGAGCCGCTGCTCCTTTGCGTTGAAAGGAGCCAGTTGAGGTGGTTCGGCCATCTAGTAAGGATGCCCCCTGGGCTCCTCCCTGGGGAGGTGTTCCAGGCACGTCCAGCTGGAAGGAGGCCTCGAGGAAGACCCAGGACTAGGTGGAGCTAGGTGGATCTCATACTTAGTGGACTGCAATAACAGGGGACATTATTTGGTCCTTAAACAATTTACAGACGCTCTGTAACCCTCAGTTTCAATTCAAATGCCCTGAGTCTTCTTTTTTTTTATGACATGAACGTTTAATATCCATCAGAACAAGCCAAAAGTTTGTAATATCTGCTTATTACACTTGGTTTTACTCATTACTACACAAACAGCCATTCAGTGGTGGTGTGTTTGAGACCCCTTGTGTACTTAAATCCCACCCTCCATTGAGAGTGTCTCACATGGGTCTGGGTATGGGTTCCTGCATCATTTGTTGGCATCAAGGCCAGTGTGTGTGTGTTTGTGTGTGTGTGTGTGCGTGTAGTAAGAAATGTGTGTCCGTTCATTTGTATGTGAGTGTACGTGTGTGTCCAGAGGGTGGGACAGGCAGTGGAAGGAACAGAGACTGCCTGTTCCCGAGGTGAAGTCAGCGTGCCGCCGTGATACACTTCCGTTCGCTAGGACTCCTGCTGACACACACACACACACACACACACACACACACACACACACACACACACACACACACACACACACACACACACACACACACACACACACACACACACACACACACACACACACACACACACACACACACACACACACACACACACACACACAAACACACAGAATGGACTCATTGGTCCAGCAGCACCGTCAACATCCCCTGCTGCAGTTGTTGATATTTACTGGCAAAAAGCACCATCTGTTTTGCCTTATAATGTTACCCATGTACTGTGAA
The DNA here is from genome assembly GCF_963691815.1 of Echiichthys vipera. NCBI lineage: Eukaryota > Metazoa > Chordata > Actinopteri > Perciformes > Trachinidae > Echiichthys > Echiichthys vipera. Next base: position 28,299,697 of record NC_139834.1, on the reverse strand, counting down.
GCGGCCTCAGTGAGTGGATGACATCATCCGGCGGTGATGATTAAGTGATGGTTCAGCGTGTTAGTTAAGACCAGATCACACTGCAGCCTCAGACACATGCCTCACAGGAGAAGATGCCAATCATTTGCATCCATTCTGGTTTTATTGCTGCAGGATTTTCCAGGTGAGAGTGAATGACTGCTACTGTAGATCTGGACTCAGTGTAATTGCATCTGGCACAGGGGAATGTGAACCAGGCTCTGTTTCAGCCTCTCAGCTTGGCAGTGAACAGGGGGCGTCCCAAGTAAACACAGCATGTGAAAAAGCACATCGTGGACCATTTCTGGACCATCAAACCTCTTAGTTACACCCAATAATTAGAACTATAGAATACGTACAGTACACTGAATAGAACAACAGGATTGTACTGCTAGGTATCCGGCTTTTAAGACTGACGTTACACCCCTTTTAAAAAACTATTTCCGGGTCGAAATGCTCCGTCGAACAAAACCGAACCTGTGAACATTTTACAATCCGAAAGAGCGAGGTCGCGAGTACAAGCGGCCGAAATGGGTTTTCTCAGGAGGGTGGCTGGAGTCTCCCTTAGAGAGAGGGTTCAGCCATCCGTGAGGAACTTTGCGTTGAAAGGAGCCAGTTGAGGTGGTTCGGCCATCTAGTAAGGATGCTCCCTGGGCGACTCCCTAGGGAGGTGTTCCAGGCACGTCCAGCTGGAAGGAGGCCTCACGGAAGACCCAGGACTAGGTGGAGCTAGGTGGATCTCATACTTAGTAGACTGCAATAACAGGGGACATTATTTGGTCCTTAAATAATTTACAGACGCTCTGTAACCCTCAGTTTCAATTCAAATGCCCTGAGTCTTCTTTTTTTTATGACATGAACAGGAGGCCTCGGGGATGACCCAGGACCAGGTGGAGAGATTATATCTCCACACTGGCCTGGGAACACCTTGTGATCCCCCAGTTAGAGCTGGTTAATGTGGCCTGGGAAAGGGAAGTTTGGGGTCCCCTGCTAAAGCTGCTGCCCCCGCGACCCGACCCCGGATAAGCGGTTGAAGATGAGATGAGATGAGATCTTCTTCAGACAGAAAAGTGGTAAAACTAAGATCTGTTCAAACACAGCACTGCAGCATTGTAGAAATACTGGGCTTGGACCGGCTGGGACCTGGATGTAGTACTTTGACTTTAGGACCAGATTAAGCATCTCCAGTGGAGCACCTCAGTGCCTTGCTCAAAGGCAACAGTGTTTGTTGTCGCCCAGGTTTTTCCCAGAAAAACAGTTTTTTTTAAATCACAAACTCCTTTTCAAATCTGATCCCAATGCCGGCTGACCACCGCCTATGCTATCTGCATTATAGTTCACATAGGAGAAAAACTGCTAATGACCACACTGTTATCAAGAAAGGAAAGGTCCCAGAGGTTACACAATGTTATCTTGTTGTTAATGCATAGCTGTTTTCCTCATGTTACAAAGCAGGATAGGAACTCCGACAGGGGGTCATGATACAGAGCCAACACTAATTGTCGGATGTATGAACCACGCAACAGCCATCAATCAGTGTAGGCCTGAATACACACACCTCCAGTATGGTGGGAAAAGTGTACATTGAAACACACACATTCACACACTCAACCATAGCTTGTCATCACAATCTGAGAAGGCTGAAATCAACAGCAGGTTTGTGTTACTACTTTTCTATAACATGGCACCAGTATTTGATCACATTGCACTATAACTCAGCTAGAGATGGTCCTGTTGCATTTTTTTCCTTCCCGATACCGTTTCCGACACCAAAACTTGGTTATCTGCCACTATTGAGTACTGGTCCGATACAGTGTGTTAAAAAAATACATTCATTCATCTTCAACCGCTTATCCCTGTCGGGGTCGGAGCCGATCACAGCTGACATCGGGCGTGAGGCGGGGTACACCCTGGACAGGATGCCAGTCTATCACAGGACACATAGAGACGAAAAGAGACAGACAACCATTCACACCTACGGGCAATTTTTAGAGTCATCAATTAACCTAACACATGCATGTCTTTGGACTGAGGGAGGAAACCGGAGAACACCCGCGCAGACACAGGGAGAACATGCAAACTCCACACAGAAGGCAGAGGCACTACTTTTAAAGTAGATTTCTTTCCGGGCTAAATCACTGCTAAATATCAGCATTTCAGACGTAATCTGAAGCATACCTGATAATGGTATCGGACCAAGTTTGTTCGACATGTGTCCATTGCACGACAAAGCGATGTGTTAAGGAAATAATGGCCAGGGGAGTCAGTGCAGCTGATCCAAATCACCTCTCTGGCTCTTGTCACTGACTTTGGCCTACTCAGATACAGCTGGGATACAGCTGGGATTTCACTGAGAATGTTACTTGAGAAACCGGTGCAGACAGATGTCCGTCCTCCACAGAGCTGGGTCTGTCTGACGTTCCTGTCTGTTATAGGGAAGGTTTTCGTTGCCACCGTACTCTACGGGGGAATTGTTGGGTCTATGTAAATCATAAATAAGTCATAGAGTGTGGTCTTTACCTACTCTGTAAAGTGTCCTGAGATGACTTATGTTGTGATTTGGCACTATAAATAAAATTGAATTGAATAGAAATGCAGCAAGTTGCTTTAGAAATTCCATCCATCACCAACATGTAGGCCTATAGTAAGTATAGTCACTCATACAGTGCAGTACAGTGACGGTAGTACTCCCTCTCTCCTGCATTTAGCCACAAGTTCTCATCTACACACATCGTATTACTTCTAATTCAGATGTAATTACAAAGTTGTGTGCAGGTGGTGGAGGATGAATGGGGGAGAATTTCTTGAATTTGGGGGAAATGTGGTCACTGAATGCATTTTGTTTGAACGCAGTGATGGAGAGTTTGGTTCACAGACAGAGACTTCTGTTTCTTTAATGGGGTGGAAAGTTTGGACAAGGTGACTTCAGTTCAGACCAATGCCTGTTAGCAGCTGAATAGGCTTCTAACTTACACGTACACGTAGGCAAGTGTGTCACAACCTACCGTCTAAACCAGGGGTCTGAAACCTTTACTATCAATAGAGTCGTTTTGCCCCCTCTTCCACCAGATACAATGTGTCTGGAGCCGCAAAACATATTTGATGTCACAGCTTATAAAGGTTTATATATAGTCACTGTTGATATTTTATTCCTATAAGGCTTATTTCTCACCACATATCAAGCATACAGGTAAGCCATCATCATCATTGTCTCATCTCATCTTCAGCCTCTTATCCGGGGTTAGGGTTTAGCATGGGACCCCAAACTTCCCTTTCCCTGGCCACATTAACCAGCTCTAACTGGGGGAGCCAGAGGTGTTCCCAGGCCAGTGTGGAGATATAACCTCTCAACCTGGTCCTGGGTCTTCCCCGAGGCCTCCTCCCAGCTGGACGTGCCCGGAACAACTTCCTAGGGAGGCGCCCAGGGGGCATCCTTACTAGATGATCCTGAACTACCTCAACTGGCTCCTTTCATAGCAGAACCCATTTCGGTGGCTTGTACCCGCGACCTCGTTCTTTGGGTCACGACCCAGCTTTCATGACCATAGGATGTGAAAACAAATGAATATATGAATATGTCCACAAAACACTATTTTCCTTCAAATGTTTTTATTTTTATTGGGGGGTGGCGGTAGCTCAGTCCATAGGTGACTTGGCTGGGAACCGTAGGGTCGCTGGTTCAAGTCCCTTTGTGGACCATGTATGGAGCTTGAACTGGTGGCTGGAGAGGTGCCAGTTCATCTCCTGGGCACTGCAGAGGTGCTGTTGAGCAAGGCACCGCACCCCCAACTGCTCGGGGCGCCACTCACTGGCAGCCCCCTCGCTCTAACATCTCTCCTTAATTGCATGTATAGGTGCCTGTGTATGATTAATAATAAGAGTGAAAAAAAAATTAATTTCCCCTTTGCAGGATAAATAAAGTAATTCTTCTTCTTCTTCTTCTTTTGAAAGTACCACTACCTTTCCATGAACCATGTGGTCCCCGCCTATAAGCTTTTCTAGCTTCCTTTGGGCGACCCATTCACTTTACCCAATTAACTTTGTAATACCAGCTGTATCATATTATAACATGTTTGAAGTGGTATTTGTGAATAAACTAAACTAAACTAAAACAATTAAAAAATAAATAAACCTTTCACGCGCACACGTGCTCGTGAGAAACACGCTCTTCCCTCTAACATGACTTTGCGACATTAACAGTAAGTGAGGGGCGCTGACGCACTAAGGGGGGGGGGGGTGCTTAATGCATCATATGACTCCTGTGAATGTTCTCATTCGTCCAGGTCATCGTTATCCTCAAAGCAATTTCAGTCAAAAACAACTGGACTGGTTGTTTGTCTAGGAAGACGTTTCACCTCTCATCCAAGAGGCTTCATCAGTTCATGTACGCATCTGACCAGGCTGGGACTGGTCGGGAGAGGTGAAACGTCTTCCTAGACAAACAACCAGTCCAGTTGTTTTTGACTGAAATTGCTTTGAGGATCATATGACTCTATTCACCGCACTTGTGTCACTTTAATGGAGAGCGACGCAGCGAGCAAACTCTCCCACAACAATTAAATATTATTTATAGTGCCAAAGACACTTTACAGACTCTTACATAGACCCAGCAAGTCTGTAGGTTTCATTTTAGACCTACAGTGAAACAACAACTAAAAGAGTCAATGTTACCTGCACATTAAATCTGTCATATATAGTATATATGTAGTATGTTCTCTAAAGGGAGCAGCACAAGTCACAGCAGACATGGTTTAAAGTTATGGCGTCACTACACAAGGCGCATTCACTAAGTGCGCAACCGCACAGCCGACACATGAGAACTCAGCATCATAATAAGTCCGCATACTTTCAAAATCCTCCACACACACGCACGCACACACACGCTCACTGCAAATACTGTATCCGAGAAGAACCCGGTGGGCACTAACTTTCCTCCCAGGCTTGTAAACTTTGTGATCTTACCTTGTTCGTTTTCCCGCTTATCATATTCCCTGGTTTAAACGCTGCCCTTCATTCTGAGGAAGACCATCAATAACACGGCCTGCCACTGAGATCACTTGTTTTCTTTGCTCCGGTCCACCCTCCGCACAGGGGCTCAGAGGCGGAGCCACACTAAACTAAAAGTGTGTGTGGGGTGCTGTTACTGGAGTCCCTCCCCCCCCTGATTGGTCGGTTTCTGGAGGGGAGCGGAGGGATACTCCCTCTGGATTGGCTGGATTAAACACTGTAATGTTCTTAGAAAAAAAACTTCTGGTGTTATTGAGGTTCAATTCAATTTTATTTATAGTTTAAAATCATAACAAAAGTCATCTCAGGGCACTTTACAGAGCAGGTAAAGACCACACTCTATGACTTATTTATGATTTAAATAGACCCAATAATTCCCCCGGTGAGCACGGTGGCAGAGGATACCTTCCCTGGTGGGGAGGTGATGAATGCATAATGTGTTTTAGGATCACATACCTTTAGAGAATTCCTAAATAAATTCATGATGTGGCTGTGCAAAAATGATGGACACTTTAGTAGTCAAATAAAAATGTTAATTACTGTAATCAAATAACCACAGAATCAGTCATATCCTTTACAGCAAGGTCGAAATTACGGTATGATAGGTGGATCTGGGTGTTACTTTCTCAAAGAAACAAGAAATATAGTATGAGAGGCATTTGAAACCTTAGCATGTAAACACACACACACACACACACACACACACACACACACACACACACACACACACACACACACACACACACACTGATGTACACACACACAATGAAACATGTGACAATACAGTTTAGGCATGAGAAAGAAAAGTGGTTGATTTCTTTTACTTACTCTCTTCTAAAGAATTAGACCATTACATTTGACCACACACACACACACACACACACACACACACACACACACACACACACATTATCATTTCATTATCATGAGTACCTTGGTTGTGAATAACTGTTCAAAAGTCTCCACCTCATCTAAGTCTCAGTACCCCCTCATCTCTCACAATATACCCCCAACACACACAAACAGATTAAAGTCCCACTCCAGACATGTTTGAAAGTATGCTATGCTATGATAATATGATGATAATTAATATTTTCTTTCAAATGAGTGTCCCATAGACAATAAAAGAAGGGTTTGGAAGCACATCTGCTCTCTCTCCCTCATTGAGAAATTAGACAATTTAGAGCTGGGGTGTCCAGTCCTGCTCCTGGAGGGCCACTGCCCTGCATGTTTTAGGTTTCTCCCTGCTCTAACACACCTGAGTCTAATGGTTATCAAACCTGTGACGAGCTTCAGGGAGAAACCTAAAACATGCAGGACAGTGGCCCTCCAGGAATTGGACATCCCTGATTTAGAGGAAGAAAAGTAAAGTACATTTTCGAGTGGAGGGGGACTTTAACATGTGTATTGACACTGCTGCTGAGATGTGGGTTGAGAGCAGCATCTAGTGGTGAAACATAAGAAATGGGGAAATTCAATTTTACACACACACACACACACACACACACACACACACACACACACACACACACACACACACACACACACACACACACACACACACACACACACACACACACACACACACGAACACACACACACACACACACACATGCACAAACAGGACCTACCTAAACGGTATCTCATCATACTGATCACCTTTTACGCTTCTTCTCTTATATTGTCTGTTCGGATGCAGTGTTACAAATTAGACTGAAAACGTGAATAAAGCATATTTGCATTTACTTAAAAAAACCCACTCTGAGATGTTAATTATAATCAAAACAAGCGAAACGTCTCTTACATCCAACATGGTGATATAAATCTTTGATTCTTTGCCAAACGTTCTGTACATGCTTATGGTTGTGATTAAACTCTCTGTATGCCCATGTGTGCATAGACGTTCATGCGTTTTGATTTGCCCGTCTTAAATTGTTAGCCCGTAATTTTCCCCAGCCCCAGACTCCGAATTCACAGAGTAGTTTTTTCTGTGTGCTGCCTCAATCTCTTAGTCGCTTCCACATGTGTTAGATTGATGTACAGGTACGAAGGCCGTACAGTGTATCCCCCAAAAATCAGCGCGAAACGTGACTGTGAGTCACGGCGTATGCGGTAATTCTCCCTGAGCAACACGTGCGGTAATGCAGTCCATTCCTTTCTCTCATAACCCAAGAATTTCCGGTTCATGACAAAAAAAGGGGATTGATAGATGGGGGGGGACGGGACTTTGGGAACTTGAATTTTTTTGTGAAACTCTCGTCTCCCTTTCTTTTGGAACAAGCAGGGTGAGGGGGGAACGGGAGGGTGTTGAGGAAGGGGAGGGATGGATTAGGAAGCGGAGAACAAAATAGTAAGGTGAAAAAGGTAAAAGGAGGGGCGGGGGAGGCCACATGTGAGACTAAGAAAATACAGAGGGACCATGTGAGGCAGGAAGCTGGTGCTTGGGATTGGAATGAGGGGTTGAGTCGAGGAGTAAAGTGGGGGAGGGTCATGTTGGAAGAAAGATGGGGATGAGGAAAGAGGGGGACTCTTTTGCAGACACATGGAATGAATCCTGAATCAAGCATTTCTCTGCACTTAGACCCGCATCAAATGGCCGCGGTGGAACCCATAATGCAAGGTGCTTGCTGGGATGCCAGGTGGCTTTTTTTCTAGTCCGTCTCGAATCTAGAGCTTTGAGGAAGTGGAAGAACTTGGATCACACTTGGAGGTAAATGAGGAGGGGGGGGGGGCAGAGTGGGGACCAGGGCCAAGAGGAAATGAGGGGAGGAGGAGGAGGAGGAGGCTGGAGAAGGGGGCTGTGTAGTTTGACGAAGGATTGTGTGAGACAGCGCTACGCCACACACTGATAAGGTGCAGCTGTTGAAGGAGCGAGAGAGTGAGAAAAGCAGTGGGTGAGATAGCGATGACACCGTTGAGCGCATTAGCTGTGCCGATGAGTTCGATGAAATCCTTTCAGTCCCAAAGACGAGTTTTAAAACTTGGGCAAACGTTAAAGCTCGACATTTTTTAGTGTAGGACGATAAAGTATCATAGTTTGCTGTGAGGTGTTTCTTTTAAGGGCGGTGCAGGGATTTGTCGGGGGTTTTTGCAGACTTAGCCTACTGAGGGAGGAAATGGTTTATGTCTTTCCCATTTCCCTTGATCAGCTTTCATCTGCGTGCCCGCCACGCACAACAACAAGCATTCCTCAAATCCTACCCAGAGTTTGGGACAGATCATTGTTTTCAAGCCGCAGGAATCTGGTCAGCACCTCCCGTGTCTTGAGTTTTCAAGGGATTCATTTTTTTCCCCCTGATGTGCAGGCGTGTGGGAATTACTTATGTTTCTATGCTCTTCTACTCAGGTTTGTTCTGGATGTTGGTGGGGGGGCGGTCTATGTTTAAACGAAACCGTCAGTGTTCCTTCCTGTGTTGGGTGTGTGTTTGTAGTGAATGCCTGTGGCTCAAGGCCTCAGTATCGGTCATGGCCAATCTAAACTTTGTTGTTTTCGGAGAAATTACAGAGAAGCTAGACAAATACGTATAAAACCGCTGTCACAACGCCAGGTCTCTATGTATTTCTAGTCAACAACATTTACAGAAAAGAGCAGAACTAGGGGGATTAAACATGTCACTTTGTATCCTCGGTGGTGACAGATGGAGCGTCGTAGGATGAAATTAAACTTCTAAATCAAAGATGTCAACTAAAGGAAAAGTCAGAGGGTCGCCAAAGTCATTGGGATTAACCTTCTAGGGCACGCCCGCCGATAGGGGGGGACAAACGGGTCTGTTGTCCCGGGCCCAGGGTCGGTGGGGGGGGTTTCCTCATTAAATTATGGAATTATTATTATAATTATTTTTAAATAGGCCTATTTGTGGGGGGAAAAAATGTAATATTTGAGTTACATAAAAGCTTTCTTCCTGATTGTCCTTGAAATAGTGGTCAAGAAGCCCCCCCCCCCCCAACACAAAAATGGTTTGGCCACTGATCAAAATTTGATTTTGTCATTTGATTTGAACTTCAGTGCGCTCAAAATGTCCGGTCAGCACAGGTCTGGTGCTCAGAAAAGAAAAGAAAAGAGAAGAAGAGAAGAAGAATCTAGAGGACTTGGAGATTTTCTAAACAAATATCTAAAAAAAAAGGTGGTGACGGTGAAGCTGGGACTAGTAAAGTCAAAGTAGAGCAAGGTAAGAAACAGCGCAGCCAACGTTTAACGTTACCAGCCTTGAAACGTAACCTAACAGGCCAGCTAGCTAAACGTCCATATTCTAGGGTACAGTATAGCATTGATTCAATCCCTCCATTCCTGGAGTCGGTGAGAGAATAATCTTTATATTAAAACACATCAACCGAGATATTTCATTAATGACTCTCAGACTCGAACCACGCTTGGCTTTGGATGTAGGTGAATTAAAAACACATTTATCAAGATGCCTGCCAAAAATATTCAAACGCTTAACTTTCAATGCCAGTATGGTCTGTTTGTGATCATAGCACGAAAATGGAAAAGACCAGAAAAAAATCATTTTATGAGAAGAACACAACATTGAGGGTGGCTGTTTCATTACTTCTGTCTGAGGCTTGTCTACTTTCTTCTGTCCCACATGAATGCCGCATCATTCTCCGGGGCTCGCTGCTTTGTTTTTTTAAATAATACCATGTGAGCTGTCGAGTCTCTCCGGCAGACACTGTTTATTCCAAGAATCCATTTTTAAAAAGCTGTTTATTGATTCTCACTTACTCTCCACCAACAACTGTCCAAGAATCATTGGACAGTGAAGCAGCGGGGCGCGTTCTGAGCGTGCAGAATGACAACATGAAATCATAAAAGGCCGTGTGTAATCCAGTCATTAGCAACAATTGAATAATGATAAATCCATGATTTGTAAAATAACTCACAGAAACCATTAAGGACACTTGAGGATGTGTTTCGACCCCACCCTGATAACTAACTGCAGTAAATATAACTGCATCCTGCCTGTGAATGTTCTCATTTGTCCAGGTCATCGTTATCCTCAAAGTCCCAGCCTGGTCCTGGTCCTGGTCCAGTCCCAGCCTGGTTAGATGTGTACATGAACTGATGAAGCCTCTTGGATGAGAGGTGAAACATCTTCCTAGACAAATAACCAAGTCCAGTTGCTTTTGACTGAAATTGCTTTGAGGATACCGCATCCTACTCTTTGAAAAATGCCTCAGGATGATGAAATTCTCTGATTCGGACTCATAAAACACGGGACGTGATGTTGAGACTGTCCATTGTGCCAATAGATGGTGTGCACTCACATGAGATGTGCCGTGATGTTAAGAGTGGCATGGGAGATCTGTTCCTAAGGGTGGGGTTAGATGTATAATTTCGGGACACATCCTCAGTAGTGTTCCTTTGAGTCGACGGGTGTTTCGGCCTTTAAACACTATACGCCCTCATCAATGGTGGCCAGCTACAGGGTGATCAAGCCTTAGCTTGTGTCCCATGCCTAATCATTAGGAGTAGCCTAGCTGTAAAATGGCTAATATCCCCTCTCATAAGTAAAAAAACAGTAAATGAAAAAAGTCAAACGATGAAAAAACGTTCCTGTTTTCTCTACATATTATCAGCAAGTTATGCAATCACTGAGTGAAGCATGCGGAACATTATTTTCTGTTGCCAAGTATTTCCAGTAAGTCCTTGGCATGAGCCTGACTCAGTATGTATGGCATATGGGTATGTGTATGTTTGGTGTATGCCAGGATATAAATCCAAGCCATATTCTGGTCGGGTTCTCACTAGATGGTGCATCTTTTCATTCCAACCATATAAAGTGACAAACAAGTTAATAAAAAATGACCATAAGTAGAGGAGATGACATGTCCTCCTCTAGGATAATCAGTGGGATGGAACTGGTTCCCACACCCCTGCGGAGGGGTCGGTCACTGCAGGATGACGTCGTCCAGAGGGCTCCACATTCCCACGCTGCTCAGCATGTGATATGGAGCCACTGGGACTGTGGTGCAACCAAGCATGCATGTGCACACACACACACACACACATACTCGAGAACAAGCGCAGATGGAAGACGGCACACATGCTCATTTTGAAAAATGCATGTAAACACACTTGGATACTTCACACATCTGGATCCAAAAGCCACAGAGACTCAAGTCCGTGTGTAATCCGGTGTGATGTAAACTGGTGGACAGAGGTCAAAGTTCTCAGTGTTCTCTTCTCGACGGCTGACAGCAGTTTAAGACAGACGGCTATCCCGCCTCTGTTTACATGATGCTCATTCCCCCGGCAGTGCTGAGACCATCACAACAGTGCCATTGTGTCCGCACAGATGTGATCTCGGAGCTCGGAGATGCCATCGTCATCCACATCATCTTACAAATTAAGGCCAGACAAAACACACACACACGCACACACACACACACGCACACACACACACACACACACACACACACACACACACACACACACACACACACACACACACACACACACACACACACACACACACACACACACACACACACGAATACAAACAATCGCTTCTTTAAACTTCAGCCCTCCTACACAAGTTGATTAGAGCAGCACTAATACCACATAGAAATGTGCCCAAAGAAGAATGGGAGGTATGCTTATTTATTTTCGTATAACACGACCACCGACATCCTTTTGTTTCATGCAAAAGTAGCAACTCAAAACACTCAACCGTACTGTATAGGCCTGCAGATCTGGTCACAGTGCATATGTTGTCTAATACGTGACACTGCCAAGGCATCATACACCTTCTGTGGGAATGCAACACAATGAAAGATGTTTGGCTGGGGAATTCAAAATGCATGTACCACTAACACCCCAAACGTTGCCCGATATCAGACAGAATCGTCAGCTAGTTACACTTTGTTTACATCTTCAGTCCAACATTGTCTGCACTCTAAACGCTTTCCATGGGGTAGGCGAATTACATTTTTTGTAACCAATCACAACAGGCTTCCTGTCAGAGACGACTAACTTGAATGGCGATAAAAATAACTACATTGCCCTAATGGATAGTCCCGCTTGTTGGCTTGAATGTGTTTTCAGTTGAGAAACCGCAGTTTCGCAACAGGGTACCAGACCAACCAGCCAGCGGATAACAATGAATATAATGCCAGAATAAAACCAACATTTATATATATATATGAAGTGCGTTATGGCAATATCTGGGAAGACTCCATCAGCAGAAACAGCTCCTAAGTCATGTAAGAGATGTTCACTACGTCAGAACTAATCCAGCAAGGGTGCCCCCCCCCCCCCCCCCCCCCCCCCACCAACTCCTGTAAACAGAAACAGGGCACATAGAGACGAACAGGGACAGACAACCATTCACACCTACGGGCAATTTATAATAATTAATTAACCAACACGTGCATGTCTTTTGGATTGTGGGAGGGAACCGGAGAACCCGGAGAAAACCCACGCAGACACGGGGAGAACATGCAAACTCCACACAGAAGGGCCCCGGCCGGGATGTGAAGCTGGAACCTGAGGTGCTTACCACTACAACACCGTATTGCCCACAAAACTGTGGAGTCCCCCTTTAATTAAGCTATTGATAGTATTAATGTGGAAGCCATCAGAGACTCCATAAAAGAATACCACATGTCCATCATATATATATATATATATATATATATATATATATATATATATATATATATATATATACCTGTATATACTGTACATATATATATAAAAAGTCTTGGTTTTATTGTGGCATTATATTCCTTGTTAATTACTTTGGATTAGATGAACAGCAAAATAATACACATAGTTCCCTGTAATGTGCCTCTGATCAATAAATAACTAATAATAAAACCCTGACTACAAACACAAACACTCCTCATGGATACCCAAGTGGGTGCATATCAACATATGCATGCACAATGATAGTGAACATGTTTATCTAGAATGTCATCACACACTGACCTTTGTCAGCCTCATCCTGCCACTCTCGCTCCTCTCCAGACTCCTTCTCTTCAGAGACGAGTTTCTGACCACCGGCACCGGTCGCACCTCTTCCTCCGCGCACCAGTCTGAACTCAGGACGCAACCCATATAGATGGACGGGTCCTGGCCTCTGGACTTTTTCCTCCTCCTCCTTTCTCTCTTCTCTCCCTCCGTCCTCTCTCCAGTTCTCACCCTCTCTGTCCTTTAGACGAGCTCCAGCCTGGGCAGCTGTTTTTGTCAGCTGGAAAGGACAGGGAGGCCCTTCCCCTTTTCCTGGCTCTCGTTCAGCCCTGCTACAGGGACAGAGGGAAGGATACACTCTGCATGCTCTCGCTCCCTCCCCACCCCCCCACACCTCACACCCCGCCTTCTTTCTATACACTCTTTAAAAACACCTCTCTCGCCAACTCAGTCCTGCTGCAGTCACATGTGGACTCCCCATTTTTCTGCCTCCACCCCCTCACACTGCTCTTCTTTGTTTCACACACACTTTTACAAATACCCAAACTTTCTTAGACACACACTCCTACCTTACTTTTTCCCTCTTTTTCTAATAAATCATTCGGTCCCTCTTGCTACATCCCCGTCCCCTGGACTCTCACACACGACCCTCGACTCAGATGCAAATGCTCAAGGATCCTGAGAAGCTCTTCTTTATTTCTTCATTCCCTTCACTTCTTTTCTCTCCTCTTGTTGTTGCTCCTCTTCCTCCGTCCCAGTCCTCCCATCCTTGAGTCCTTGATACCCTTCCACCTCTCTCCCTTTCCTCCGGCTTCTACCTCTCCGCTAAGGTTGCCTCACTCTTACATATACAATTACCTCTCTGTTCTCACCCCCACCCTCCTCTCCTCCTCGGCGGTTTCCTGCTCCCAGATACAGGCAGTCTCTCCTAAGCCCTTGCAACACATTGTTGGTATTGTCTAGAAAACAACCAAGAAAACCAAACAGTGAGGGCAACTGTAAGGATGCTGGGCAAAGCAGTGATTCAGAGTGGACTGAGCCTTCCCTTGTTTACTAGGCAATAGCCTGTTTGTTGGGATTGCTAAACAAGGTCTCTTTCACCCCAGAATCCATACCTAACATGTAACAGATGATGTGAGAAAATGTATTACGGCACGTCAGACGTATCCATGTCATTGTTTTGATGAGTTCTGCCTGGATAATCAAGGACCATTCAAGCACAAAGAGGCCCTGTGCATTTTTCATATGGCTAAAGTGTGAAAAACTTTAGCATAGCTCACGTTTCTTTGCCTCACGGTCTCTATGCTGTTGTTTATTTCTTCTCCCTAGAGTGTTCTGGCTGCTACGCGAGAGCTCACAAGGCTTGGAAGAGTGAGACTGTACCCCTTAAAAGGCAAATTCTTGATGCGCCTCCAAAATCCCACCCCTTCTTTGTATTTACTCTCGACATTCCCTCTTTTTTCTCATTTGTTTTCCTCTTCTTTATTTCTCTCTCCCTCAACTTTCTGTTATCTCTCTTCAGACAGAAACCAGTGGGTGAGGCAGGCTTGTTGTTGCAGGCATTTTGCCCCAGACAAGCCTTCCAGGTGTCCTTCCTTTCCTCCCTTAACCCTATCATCCATCTATCCATCCAGCCATCCATCCATCCAACTCACCCTCTCCCCCAGTCCTGTTTCTCTTAAGCCTCTTTCCAGTCGACCCCAGCCCCACCTTTCCCCTCGCCTCTCCCCTCTTTCAGGCAAAGTCTCAGACATGAGCTCAGTCTGCAGACACTACTTACAACAAGCACCCCCCCCCCCCTCCCCCCATCGGTTTTACATGCCATGAAATTAACTCCTTCTAATCAACTCAGATCCTGCAAAAAAACAGGTTTTGCATCTGGAAAATATGGAGAAAAAACAGGTAGTTTGCAGACTGAGCCATTATTTGCTTATTTCAAAGCCCAATATTTAATACTGAGTGTTTTTCAGAGAAGATGTGGCTACCTCCTGTTTCAGCATTCTTGGCTCTTGGTAGGAGTCTTGGCAGAGGTCAGTTTCAGTCTGGATCAGCAAAGATTAACGGCAGATTTCCAAGAGTTTTTGATGAGAAAGAAAGGAGGGAGAGAAAGGATCACATCTTAGAGAGGAGTTTAGAAAGACAAGATAAACCATCGCAATGTCCAAATATGGAAAACCAGAGAGCAAGAGAAGAGATTGTAATCTGAAGAAACAAAAGCTTAAGAAAAACAAAACAGAGTACAGAAATAGACAAAGTTGTGATGATGTCAGGGATGACGCTGCCCACGCCTTCTTCCATATCAGAGCATCTTTGACTGAGAAGTCATAAGTCAAAGTGTGCACACGTTAACATGATGCTAAACAACCACCTCTCATCCCTTTGGCCCCTTTGCCGTGTCCAAGCATCTGCTTTTTGTGGTCCAGCCTTGAATACACCAGAACTTCAGGGGTTTATGTTAAATGTGCATGACAATAATGTGCACACAATAAAGTGTGAGACGCACAGGTTCCAAAGGACACCTCTATGGCAATGTCACAGACAGACGCTTACAATTCTGATAAAACATGTGGGCTTTGAGCTTGGTGGTTTTAGAGTT
This sequence comes from Echiichthys vipera, assembly GCF_963691815.1. Lineage (NCBI taxonomy): Eukaryota > Metazoa > Chordata > Actinopteri > Perciformes > Trachinidae > Echiichthys > Echiichthys vipera. The sequence goes on along the minus strand of NC_139834.1, from coordinate 28,284,164 downwards.
TGTCTGCCCCCTAGGGGTAAAATATAACTCCGATTTGATTGTCTACAGGTTGCCCATTAAAAGGTGTTAATGGACATCTCCAAAGTAGGTCCAGTGAAACCTGTCTGTTGACCGTTTTAAATGGATCTGCCTCCGATTGCAATTTATTAGCAACAAAACAAGCCTGCATCTCATTTACAAGACCTAGGGTAGTCCTCAGTGCCAAAACTCTGAACACCACAGGATGGTGACTAACACACAAGCTGCAAAAAGTAAGCGACACTGCCTCTCTGAACTTCCTTTGTATCACAGAAGCAATCACCTCACATCCCTTTCACCGTTCAACTCGCTACTTCAGGCTGTGGCCGACAGCACATGTGGTGTATCATTTGTTCGTCAAAATCTTGATTTAATTTAAATTTGGGGAGCATACATGGTCGTATAGCTAACTAGTCTTGATATTATACAAGCTGTTACATCGCATTTACTGTTTGTCAAGAGTATGCAATGTTATTGACTTGGAATCTTGCTAGCATTGCATTAGCGTTAGCTTTCTAGCTGAGCTGGGGTTCTACGAACTGAGCAGACTACCCATTTAGAAATCTAATATAGAAGAAGAAGAATTCCTTTATTCGTCCCGCAACAGGGAAATTAAATTTTTTCACTCTATCATTGTTATACGTGTTACACACACACAGGCCCGAAATACACACACATGCACAGACAGGACCTATATACATGCAATTAATGGAGAGATGTCAGAGCGAGGGGGCTGCCAATGATTCAGCACCCCGAGCAGTTGGGGATTCTGTGTCTTGCTCAACAGCACCTCGGCAGTGCCCAGGAGATGAACTGGCACCTCTACAGGCACCAGTCCGGGCTCCATTCATGGTCCACACAGGGACTGGAACTGGCGACCCTCCAGTTCCCAGCCAAGTCACCTATGGACTGAGCCACTGCCGCCCCGGGAAATTCCAATATTGTCTAAAATGTTACATATAAGGTCATGCTTTTTTTTTTATCACATATATACATGGATCCTCTCGAAGTATGAAGATATAGGTTTATAACAAATATGAATTAGCTACATATATTAAAAAGATCTCCATGATGACAGTTTTAATTTCATTTAATTTATTGAAGAAGAGAACACTGTTTCCAATACATAAGAACCGTATGGGATGGTAATTATAAATGAATCAGGCTTGTGAAACATTTTAGAATTTATTGCAAAACACATGAAAATATTATTAATGGTCTTATTTTTTACCCGGTCATCCATTAATTCCTCATAATGAAGACGTCCTTGGGCATTAACCTTTACCTGTGGCACTCAGGCCCAAGCCCACTGGTCTCTACTAAAAATCTACATTTTTACAAACTGCTTTACAATATATAATGATACATAAGTAACTAACTGCATTTGTTCAGGACCATAACAGCATATAAATACACAATTGTTGCACCAGTAAGTTTTTCCAACAGCAGGTCTGTGTATGAGGGATCAACTCAAACAAACTACAGAGCGTGTTCATGGTAAAGAAGGAATTAGTAACAGTGATGCGTCTTTATTTACATAATTTAGGGCTGTGGTAAAAAGGATTAAGATACAGTATATCAGGCTTTGGATACTCAATAGTCAGGGGTTTTTGTTTTTCCTTGGGATTCTTTTGACAATAAGGAAAACATGACCATCCTTATTCTTTACATGGTAAATCTACGTTAAGGTAGGGAAGTCAGAAAATATTGAGATGGTCTTGAGCATTGTTGGTATTAGTGTTTTTCATTGTATTTGTTGCTAATAAGAAAACTTTAGGTAGAAGTTAAATCCCAATTGATCAGGATATAAATCACGGGTGGGCAATTCCGGTCCTTGAGGGCCACTATCCTGCATGTTTTAGGTTTCTCTCCGCTCTAACACACCTGAGTCTAATGATCTGCTTGATATCAAGCAGCTGAAGCTGGTCACAGTTTGATTATTGTTAGACTCAGATGTGTTAGGGTAGGGAGAAACCTAAAACATGCAGGACAGTGGCCCTCCAGGACTGGAATTACCTGCCCCTGATATAAATGGATTCAGGACTGAAAGTAAAATAGTCAGCACAGGACATAACTGAAAACAATAAAAAGTTATGGGATCAAGTTAGACAGGATAAAGCCTTCCACACCTGTGCTGCCCTCTTTGGCACCGCAGACGCATGAACAGGAAAGAGCAAATACAGGGTTTAAAAAAATTGGAGAAAAATATAAAACACATTGATATTTGAAATGGAAAAGAAGGCTACAAGAAGGCAAACATGGTTGATAGATAGTGGCTTAAAAACATTGTGATATACTGTGTACAGACTTTTGCATATCATACATTAGGTCAGGATTATTTATTTTCATCTTTGCAAATTGACGTCAGATTTGACACGGAGCACACAGTGAATACAAAAGCCGGAAACAGAGTGTCTAGGTCTGAGAGGCTTCTAGCTTAGTCATCATGGAAAACATGAGAGGGATCTGAAATACAAGCTAAACTGAGCGGATTAAAAAACAAAAAAAAAGTGTCCATTGCTGCATTCGCTTGTCTTAGAGATTTTAGAAAGCCAAGTAAAAAAATGTCTTTGAGTACATTTTAAATGTGCACTGTAACCGTACAGTTACAGTTCTGTGGTAGCATTCTGCTTGATGACGCCAAAGTCCTCAACCGTCGGGAGGTTACTGCCTAATCATAACTAAAGTTATCTCAGGACACTTTACAGAGTAGGTAAAGACCACACTCTATGACTTATTTATGATTTACATAGACCCAACAATTCCCCCGTAGAGTACGGTGGCAACGAAAACCTTCCCTTTAACAGACAGGAACGTCAGACAGACCCAGCTCTATCGAGGACGGATATCTGTCTCCAGCCTCGCTGTGAGACGACAGTGCTAACCACCACACCGTGTCGCCTCATATGTGTGACAGATTTTTCAAAGTAAAACTCCTTTAATATTATGCTTTAAGTGCTGTTTTTTCATTGTGCTAATTGCACATCAGATTCCTGTTTATACGGCAAATGCTTGCCTTCCTTCCTTTTTTCACAGGAAGTGAGTAAGTGATAGCGTAGCAGAAGGTGATGCTTCGTGTGTAGTCACATTTATTTATCTTTTGAGCAGTAACATTTGACTGACTAAAGGACTATTCTGTATGGAGAGACCACCACCATGTGGTAGAAAGTTCTCTCTACACACTTCACAGCACTGCTCAACTATTGAGAAGGAGAGACATCAGGTCTGTGAATATACAGTAGGGGGGGTATGGAAAGTATTTAGACCCTCTTAAATGTTTCATTCTTTATTTTCCAGCCATTGCTTAAATCATATAGTAATTAGTAGTATGTTTTTCCTCATTGATGCACACACAGCATCCCATTTTGACAGGAAAACAGAATGAATGTATTAAAAAACAAAAAGTGAAATATCACATGGCCATAAAGATTCAAACCCTTTTCTGTGACACTCGTATATTTAACTCAGGTGCTGTCAATTTCCTCTGATCATCCCTGAGATGGCTCTTCACCTTTAATGGAGTCCAGCTGCGTTTGATTCAATTGGTTGGACTTGATTAGGAAAGGCACACACCTGTGGCTATAAGACCTGAAAGCTCACAATGCAACTGCCTGAAGAGCTCTGAGACAGAACTAAATAATAAGCTGTAGTATTTTGACAACCAAATTTTCATTAAAGTTCATTTTAAAATCAAACCAAATAAAAACAAAACAAAAAATAAAATAATAAACACATTTTTTCAAGGTAAAAAAAACCCCGATTTTGACCTGAATGCACGAACGGGTCGGGGAATTTTGTTCTTGCAGCATATGCCGACACGAGGGAGGCAAACTGGTAACAAACTGGAATTCAATTCAATTTTATTTATAGTGCCAAATCACCGTAATCATACAACTCTGAGCTAATCAATCGCTATCATCGGTTTCCGCATGCTTCTGCACATAGCAAAACTATGATACCAAGCTTATACGTCTGCAACCTCCAACAGTACACTAAAATGTGTTTCTGAAAAGTGATAAATAAGCAGAATTACCATTCATGTTTGACCTGAGAGTCATGAACCTTACAAAGGGTAAATACAATAACATCAGTGCCACACAGGCAGGCACATTTATTTTTTTTCACTATGAAAACCTAAATGAAAACAAATGCTGTTCAAATAATCTCATATTTAATCACTGTATTCAGACTGGGAGGTAATACAACCAGTGTAGGTCCACTTTCCCCACACATCAAATTTACCAGGAATCAATAAAGAGTTGGACTAATAATCACAATATCGGCATTGCTGCTACATTTTTAACACTGTTACCACTTATCACTTATTTACTTTGTACTTATTTTATCTTAATCTGCTGCTAAACTGCACGCTGCCTTTTGTTTTATATTGTATAAACCTACGTTTAACCACAATGTCTGTTGCACTCTGTCACATTAGTTATTGTTTGATTTATTTTATGTAAGCTTTACTTTTATTTGATTTATGTTTTTATGCTTATTGTCACTCTGACCCTTTCCCATCTTTGGATTGAAACTGTTGCACAGTCATTTCCCTCGGGATAAATCAAGCTTCTTGAATCTTGAACACAATCTTATCAACTCCCCTCCTAAGCTGAGACCATACGAATAGGTGTGTAACAGCGGCATCATGTGGCTGAACTGGAAACGAAATACCCCTGCACGCTCTGTGACGTCGAACTGTTTGACTCAAAGATCACTAGGGAGCAGTGCAGGCAAAGGCATCAGCAGAGTAACTCTTCTCCTGCTTCCCATTCAACTAGATTCCTCTGTCTGAACCCACTGCATTAATTCAGTATAATTATTATTATTAGGCTTTGTGTGTTTTATGTCTAAAATACATATATCTGCAAATTCCATTCAATGGTCATGTGTGACATTCATTCATTCATCTTCAACCGCTTGTCCCTGTCAGGGTTGCGGGGGGCTGGAGCCGATCCCAGCTGACATCGGGCGTGAGGCGCCAGTCTATCACAGGGCACATAGAGACAAACAGAGACAACCACTCACACCTACGGGCAATTTTAGAGTCATCAATTAACATGACCATATCTTTGGACTGTGGGATGAATCTGATGTGTGCTCGGCTTTGGACTGCTTTGGACTTGGAGTGTTTGTCCTCCACATCATTTGATTCTTTAAAGTTACATTTACAGTCACTCACCGTCAACACAGTCCAGTGTAATAAACCACTGACTGCTGCATTATGCTCTGAATCTTATGATCTGTTGTTATAGGAGAGAAGGACATTTTGAAGTGTCGTGTCTCTAATGTGCTGCAGTGATACTGGACTGAGGTGACACCAGCTGCTGAGTCAATGTGTCACAGGACTGTCAGGTTCATTTCACTTCCTCATGATGCTTATGTTTCTGTATATTAATAGATCCATCACATCGCTATTTTATGTGCCACTGTTGGTCGCTCATTACCACATCCATCTGGTTCAACGACTGCTCTGTTTTGCCCAAAACCTAATTATCTGTTTGGCAACAGCTTTGGCAGTTTTTCCTGAAAGAGAAGGTGCGTTCATGCAAATACGCTTCTGAATGGGGAAGTCTAAGAAAGTGTGTTTATAGGGGCCAGAATATGTGGGTAAAGCCCGACGGAGGAGTCCCAGACGAGAAAAGAACACCAGCTCAGGATGAGTTTCTGACGCCTCACATACTTTTTTCCTGCTTGTCATCAAAACTGAAGCCTGAAAGTCTTAGTAACTCTCAAACAGCTTAAACATTGTTTTGACAACAGTGACTCCCCCACACATTCCAGCAGTAGCTGCTGGACCTGAACTACAGTAGATAAGTTTTTCATTAATCCATCACCAAGGACATTTTTCTACAACATGACTGCATTCAGTGCTCGCTCCTGGACATTACACTTTCGGTCTGGCTACTCATAAACTGGGCACATCACCAGCAGTAACCCCCCACCCCCACCCCACCCCACAAAGACAGGCAGACAAACAAACAGACAGACAGACAGTCAGTCCCAGAGATGCAAGCAACCACAAAAGTAACAGTAACTATAATAATACCTATAGTAAATTGACAATGACTTACGTGTTATGGCAGTTAATACAGCAGAGTGATATAAATAGTAGATACAACTACAGCTAAGGTGATATACTATTGTGATGACATGGTGGTAAGTCTGATAAGATATGAGTAGTAGTAATAACAGCTGTGACACAATGAGGAATACGGCGGATAACATTTTCTAATTTATGAAACATGTATGAATTATAGTAATAATAGCAGCAGGAAGTGTCACGCAGGACCACGGCAGCAGGCAACACCACGATCAGCAGACTGAAAAATGCTACTGTATTGAGAAAGAAATCAATTTTCCACCAAGTCCTGTAGTCAGGACAGTCATATGTACAGCAGAGAGAGAGAGAGAGAGAGAGAGAGAGAGAGAGAGAGAGAGAGAGAGAGAGAGAGAGAGAGAGAGAGAGAGAGAGAGAGAGAGAGAGAGAGAGAGAGAGAGAGAGAGAGAGAGAGAGAGAGAGAGAGAGAGAGAGAGAGAGAGAGAGAGAGAGAGAGAGAGAGAGAGCGAGCTTTGACACTAATACACATGAAAGTGTATTTTAACAGATAACAAGACAGATAATAAGACAAACTCATTAGTCAGCCTGACAATGCTGATATTTACACTGCACAGAAGGCGACTTTGTCAAGCTCGATCGCTCTTTGAACACTGTTCCCGGTCCGATTTCTGCGAGCAGTTCTGAATGACTGCGTGTAAAGCTTTTGTCAGTGTTTCTGGAGATGGAAAGCACTTCTTTAATGCTGCGATGACGAAGAAGTCAGGCGTTACCACTTTAACTCTGTACACTGCTCTGTTTGTAAAACTAATCTGTATCAGTGTTCATTACAGGGATGATCCTTTTTGTTTCTTTAGCTCTCATTTGCCAGTGCGCTGTCCAACCCAAACACATATGGAGTTTGGAAAGACATAAATGATTGTACTATGAATAGACCGTGTGTGTGTGTGTGGGGAGGCTGTGTCTACTTTCTTTCGGAAATTTTCCCAGTGCGGTTTCGACTCTGTCATTTTTCCCCCGCGCTCTTTTTTCCAAAATGTAACTTTTGCAGAGGCCTGTTACGTTGTAAGACTCGCTCAGAAACCTTATTTAGATGAGACAGGGTGACTGTGGCTCAGAGGAATAGTGGGTTGTCCTCCATTCGAGAGATCCAGGCAGTTCGATCCCCTCCTCCCTCGGTCCACATGTCGAAGTGTCCTTGGGCAAGACACTGAACCCCGAATTGCTCCCCGTGCTGCGCATGGGTGTGTGAACGTGGTGTGAATGGTTACATTAGATTAGATGGTATGTAGATGTCCACTGCCATCAGTGTGAATGTCTGTGTGAATGGGTGAATGTGACAAACACTGTGAAAGCGCCTTGAGTAGTCAGAAGACTAGAAAGGCGCTATATAAGTACAAGTCCAGTCCATGAACCCAGACTAAACTAAATACCAAAGGCTTCTTTAGTAGCAGTAGATTTAAAAAGGCAGCCGTGCTTTATCAGTGACAAAGCTTCAGTCGTCGCTTCCTCATTGAATTTGAGACTCTTCCAACATCAGCTCATAATTAGGTTCTTATTAAAGCTCATCGGCTCATCTGTATTCGGACCCTGGCGTAAAAGCTACACAATAAGTGGCAGTGTGTTTTATAGGATGTAATGATGATGGGAATAAACAAAATAACGATGTGTTGATGTTATGGTGGCAGCAGGTGCAGGAACTGTCAGCTCGGCTGTGTGTACTCTTAGTAAACACACGCTGCACTATTCATCCTTTTAATGCATGGTCATGGTTAGGCAACTGAAACGCTTGGTTAAACCCTAAACTGCAGGGCACAAGTGCATTTAAGTGTGTCTAACTACACCTTTGATAGTTAGATGGCATGTATTCTGGGTGCAAAGTATCATGCAAGGGTCAAAAGGGGTTGTATTTAGTCTCTTCATTAGTTATGGGTGTGTCTTGGGTGTAACATAAATTAAATCAATCAGTTCAGAGTGTCACATCCCATTCCCTTTAAAAGCATGTAGCTGGTGAAATGGTATTTATATGGCAGATTCTGGTAATTGGAGAAGCGAGCAGTTTGTGGGCGAAGTGGCGAATCGCCCTCTGTCTCCGTGAGCGCAGTCATGTTACTGCAGCAAATATCGTGGGACATTTATGCAGCAAAACAAAAACTGTAGTTATAAACTTGACAGAGGAAACAGAGCTAAACTTTCAGCTTGTGAAATAAACCATCCACTATTAATGAACTGAGGGTCTGTGGATATAACTGCAGTCCATGACTCACTAATCTTACTATCTGAGTAATGCACCCTTTGTGTAGCAGAAAAAAAAAAGCGCTTTTGAGTTTAAAACCGGGTTTTGCATGTCAACTGAGCAATCGCTTCCTGCTTCCTGAAGATAGCAATGCTCCAACAATGCACCTGAACACACCTATGGGCACACAGATGGGTGCAAGTACTTACACAACATGGATGCAGGGCGTAAAAATTAATGGTAAATGGACTTATACTTATATAGCGCCTTTCTAGTCTTCGGAGTACTCAAGGCGCTTTCACACTACTTATCACATTCACCAATTCACACTGATGGCAGTGGACATCCACATACCATCTAATCTAACCATTCACACCACATTTACATACCCATGCACAGCAGGGGGAGCAATTCGGGGGTTCAGTGTCTTGCTCAAGGACACTTCGACATGCGGACCGGGGGAGGTGGGGATAGAACCTCTGATCTCTCAAAGGGATGACCCATTCTAACACTGAGCCACAGTCGCCCCAAAATCCAAAATGACAACTGCATCGGTCTGAAACTTGCAACGCGCAGGGTGGAAAATAGAGGCCGTCAGTGACGTCAGTTAGTTGGTAGGTGAAGAGTGAGTCTGTCTTGTTAGCTCAGCCTGCTCCGTCTGTTGGACCGACCTCTACTTGGTGTTGGAATATGCATCATTTACTGCGGTACACCTAAGGACACATTACTTCTTGCATCCAGTACTGATCGCCGATGCCAGTGCGATTATCCCTCTGGAGCGAAACACGGCTTGATCTGAGTAAGATCTCTGTGCGGTTCTTGGCAAAATCATCTCTCGGATTCCTCAGCGCGGAGTCTCCCAGTCTCTTTGCTGAACTCGAACTGAAGGGCTTTCAGAAATTCAGATTCACCCAGACCACAATAACCCAAGCAGGGCTGCGCTCTGGTCGAGGCAGTGAAAGAACCATATTGTCTGCGTCCTTTGACAGTACGTTCAGAACAAATGAATCAGCGAAATTGTACTAAAGGTTTTATTGAATATCACTGTATTAGAGTTTGGTTGGGAGAATACAGTGTGGTCTTTGTATTGTTAGATTTATGGAAACAGGCTAGAATACAGTGTGGTCTTTGTATTGTTAGATTTATGGAAACAGGCTCAATTAACTTTGGCCCTTCAAGCCTCTTGCTTGTGATCCAACTTCCTGTGTGAATGTGGACATTTATGTGTGTGTATACATTAAGACCTTTAAAGCTGCATGTATCCTACGTTTTACAGAGTTGCCAGGGAGCATGACTGAGAGAAGATTTATCCTCCTGCACAGGCAAACAAACTCCAGCTGATTTATCACCACATAAAACTGACTGAAAGAGGCACTCAGTAGTTTCGCTGTCAGCCTCTAAATGCAAGATTATGAGTTACCGAGAGCTCTGACAAACAAAAGGATTAAGGTAATGAGTGTCACAACGCAATGTGACACATACACTAACATCAAGTTCAATAAGGATACAATGCAAAGGACAGCTGCATGAAATATTGTCCTTGTACTTTTCTCTTTTTAAAGGGGACATATACTTATTTTCAGGTTAATGCTTGTATTTGTGGTTTCAACTAGAACATGTTTAGTATGAGTCTCCCTTAGAAATAGCGGGAGAAGTTCAGCCATCCGTGAGGAACTCCGAGTAGAGCCGCGGCTCCTTTCCGTTGAAAGGAGCCAGTTGAGGTGGTTCGGGCATCTATTAAGCCTCCACCTAGTCCTGGGTCTTCCCCGAGGCCTCCTCCCAGCTGGATGTGCCTGGAACACCTCCCTAGGGTAGTGCCCAGGGGGCAACCTTACTAGATGCCCGAACCACCTCAACTGGCTCCTTTCAACGCAAAGGAGCAGCGGCTCTACTCCGAGTTCCTCACGGACGGCTGAACGTCTCACCCTATCTCTAAGGGAGACTCCAGCCCCCCCCCCCTGAGAAAACCCATTTCGGCCGCTTGTAATGGGTACAAGCAAATGTCAAACTATCATTTTTATATATCAATACAAGTATCTGGTGAAATAAACATGAACCTCCACATACTCTGACAGCGTTATCATAGTGCTGATTGTCTTTACAGTGGTTCCCCACAGAGATACAACTTGTTTGCCCGTTCATCATGCATCATCTGAAGCTGTTCAAGTGAAAGGCTTACCGTAGCACTGAGTCATTTTAATTAGCAGCTATGGTTATAATTATATCTTCCATTGTCTCAACACTTTCTCAAACTCTCTCCCCTCCTTCCTCCTCGCCTCTCTCACCTCTGTTTTCAACTCCAAACTTATTTCTCTGCTCTTTTTTTTTTTTTTACATAAACCTGGCAAGCAAACAGGTCTCATGAGGTTTTCCAGAGGTCTGGCTCACGGAAATGTCAGTTCGGTTCATATTCTGCTTGAAGTGAGGAAATCCATGAATCAGAGAAAGGAGGACTTAGTTGTCCCATTTATAGCCTGGTATTTATTTATCCATGATTTGAGTATAATACCGACTATTCCTGACTATCCTCAAATGAAAGTTTGGCCATAACAAATGTCTTAACCAGATAAGGCATTCTATTATCCCCGGTAAGTTAAAAGTGGTAAGTTTAAATATTTTTAAAGCTTAGATTGCATCACTTGTGCACGTACACATACCGTGTGAACCCCTCCGGTGATGGAAAGCCTGTTGGATTATAGTATCACACGGTGATGTCACTGGGAGGAAGATGCCGGCTTATACAAACTGACCTCATCATTTTGGAAAGATTTCCCAAACACTCTTGTTATTGTTTCATTAAGTGTCAAACTAACAGGTTTCAGGTGTAGACAGGTGTACGTCGTGCAATACAGATCATCAAACTATAAATCCTCCAGTTGTTGCCATGAGACGCAGTAGTGAGACCCAGCTGATTTTGTTTTATACCCCTCATTTATTTGACATGACACTTTGTTGTTGTCTGACGTGCCCAGACTTTGGACAGGCCTTCTTCTCTGCTATTTGGAGACTGCAGACAGTGATCTCATCTTACAGCTGGATCGGCATGATCTAGCTTGGGTGAGGTCCCGTAACTCTGTGTGTCTTAGGTTTAGACAGATGTCCTGCTATCTCCACAGTCCATGGGATAAGGGAGCCGTGTGTACCAATTTGGGGATTAAAAGGGTTTCCATGTGGGAGTGACTGACTTAAAGAAATGTTCTCCGGATAATCCCGTCCAGTGAGGAAGATGAATGGGGAAACGCCAGACAAGGTGGTAACATAATCAACAACAGGCACTTAACACTTAATGACACAAGCAGCCGGAAAGACTTTAAGTGGCTCCTCGCTGTTTTACTGTAGTTCAAGTAAAGATAGAAAACAGAGAAAGTGTTTCTCAAATGGGGATACCCTACTGCAGGAAGGGGATACATGAGGCTCATGCACATGCATTTCTTAAATAATTATAGGCAAGGCAAGGCAACTTTATTTGTATAGCACTTTTCATACAGAAGGCAGACTCAAAGTGCTTCACAGCACAACATGTCATGAATTAAAAAGCATTACAGAAAGACAAAGAGAATAAAAACACAGACAATAATAAAAACAGTGCGGACGTTAGAAGTGCAAAGATTTAGCAGCACGCTAAGGTGAACATAAATGTTTTCAGTCTAGTTTTAAAAGTGGTCAGAGCGGGTGAAAGTCTCACATCTTCAGGAAGTTTATTGCAGCTGTTTGTTGCATAATGACTGAAAGATGCTTTCCCTTGATTTGAGTTTTATTCTATAAGTTCAATAACAAAATGTACATTTATGTTCAATAAACCACCTTTTATATTCAATATTCCTGTTTTCAGTGCAACCATTAATTGTTGTAAACTGTCAACTGCAGGAACAAAGGCGATCACGTTCACAATTACTTTTGTTCACTTTGAGCTGGAATCAAGTTTTGATATTGAATGATGTGAAAACCAATACAATGGATTTGTGGCAATATGGCAAAAAATACAGAGAATGGTTGAGATCCTCAATGAGGCACAATGGCTGTTGAGATACTGTTAATTTCACTGAGCTCTTTATGGCGAACTCATGGTGGCACTAGATGAAAAGTAATCCGGATTCATACTCCTGGGACCATCACATAGTTATTGAGATAATTCACTCTGAATAGTGGTTTGCCAAAAACAGTGGCAGCATTACTATAATGGGTGGATAAGTGTTTTTCTTCTTCTTCTTCTTTGTCTTTTTCTTGCATCACACATCTGGTTCTTGTTTTGGTGGTCTGAAATGGGTCAGAACGCCTGTCGCTGTACATCGAACCGGAAAGTTAAAATGTCAGTGCTGTCATATCTGTTTCACAGTCGGAATCACAATTTGCGTCAGTTTTGAACAAAACAAGTAGTTATTGCTTTCACACCCTCCCAGTGGGAAGCACCGCGGCGCTGACTCTCCTCTCTGCTCTTATAAGGAAGACGTGTTGTTAACGTCGGCATCCTGGAGCAAAGGGGAGGATGGGATGATCTGTGGATATGCAGAGAGCCAACTATGCAGACGCTCACCAGATTAGGTGAAGTCAGGACAGAACATTAAATGGTCAGTTTCGAGAGCTCACTCGCCAAAAAAAAAAAGATGCCTTGAAGATGAGATCACTGCAGGAGTCCCCCCTACATAGCCTCAATCCTTTACGCGTAGGCCCCAAGGGACCACAGGAAAACAAGCTGCTTACATAAGAACACTGCATTTGGGCCAAGACTAAAAGTTTAATGCTCTATACAAGGCTGTGATCGAGCTCTATTGTGCTTTCCTCTCACACAGTTGTTCCTCATTATTGTAAGGACTTGTTTACACATTGCGATTAGAGAGGGCATTGACCAGAGGAATAGATCAGGGCCTGGTTTCCGCGTTACCTCAGTTAAGCCCTGTAACTCTTCTGCTCCACTGCTGTAATGTCAAGGTAATCTCCAGGGCTATAAATGTTTGCCTGGACAGATAAAATAACTTGTTTGAGAGTGTTTTTTTGTTCCCTCATACCTGCCCTGTATCAGTTGGATTAGTTAATAATTACATATGTTTAAGAAGACCGAGAGGTCTCATCGTTTACATAACTGCTTCCAAAGGTCACACGCTCACATGTACGTGCACTTAAATGCAGTCGCTATAACCTTCCGTCCGTCCGACCCATCCCGTCTCGCTCTGGTTTGTCACAGCTCTTTCCAAAGCTCCTGTAGTGACCTTCAGCAGCATTTTGCAACAGTCTAACTCCATGTGGGTGAGAGATAAAGGCCGGATTCCCAGTAGCAGCGAGCAGTGAACAACCTTTTTTGGTCATATCACAGCAATCGGAGGCCAAATAAGCCAGCTGCTGGGAAGAACTCTGTAGACTTAGCGCTGAGCTGCATTATTGCTGCTCGACCTAGTGGTGAAATTCCTCAGCATGCACTGACTGTTCTGGAGATTTGGATCAAGGAAATAGTTTAGATCCTGATGATTAAGTTAAGAAAGCAAATAAAACTCTTATAATATCATGCCCTGTAGAGAAAAGCCCCTGTTTTATAAATCCTGTGTCTTGTGTAATGTCCTTGGGGAAATAGATATGACCAAACTTCTGCTGTTCTCTTCTGAACTTCACAGACACAAGGGGGGAGTCAAGTGCTAAAATTTGCAAATGATAAATAACTATGTAAACTTTTAACGACAGAGTTCTATTATTCACAGTAACTGACCATCATCAGTCTCGGAAATGAAAGTCATGATAGAGAAAAGTGCGTTGCCCTGTAGCACTTGTTGGATTCCAGCGGCACATCCTGTCGAGCACTTACAGAATAAAAGGAACAGACTGTGGCACTTCCTGTCTGTTAGTCATTGCTAAAAGTGGCTCCCTCGGGGACGACACTTCCACTGGAGAGGATGTGCTAAAGAATGGAGGAAAGGATGGAAATTTACCACAAAACGTTGATATTAATATTTGACCTAGCTGAGGTAGTCCCACGCAGGTCACACAAATCACAAAAGTACGATTCCACATCAGGCTAGAACCTAGAACATTAGATAAACTGGGACCTAATTACAGGAGTTAAGGGCATATGTCGGTGTCTGCGTGCTTGTGTGTGTGTGTGTTTGTGTGTGTGCACTTCAGGAGTAATGCAGCTCTCCTGCATGACTGATCCGCAGAGGACTGTGACGGTTTTGTGACGCTCACACACTTTGAGGTTACGGGGAGGTGTTGGTGTGATGACAGACACAGGCTGGCCTCTGTTAACACCTTAGATGGACCTTCATTGGATACAAATGCAGACACAAAAAGACATGATAGGACGACACACACGTACATAAATAAATTCAGTTACTTAGAAGAGTAGCACATTCACTTCTCCTTATACCGTCCAGCTGATTTTTCTCACTGCAAAAAGGAAACAAATCCCCATACGATATGTCCGTGTTCTGTAGTCACTGTTACCATGGCAACCGAGTGTAACCGGATCCTTGTATGAACCTAACCTTTGACCCACAACTGTACAACAAGCGGCCAGTAAGAGGAATTGCTGCTCGTTTTTCTTCTCTGCGTCTTTGAGCTCGTTCCCTCTCAGTAGACCCCGAAAAAACATCCTGTGCAAATATTGTCAGGTGACGGCCTTTTTCTCCTCTGAGAATATATGAGCAAGTAAAAAGGTTTGAAAGAGATACGTCTCCATGAGAGGAATGCAGAGGAGACCAAGGACTTACAAAGGACAACAAACAATGAGCTGCTCAGAGTGTTTTAATGCTGGGGATAAGAGGCCAAACCTATTGTCTCTCTAATCTCTCTCTCGACCACCAATGTCAGCAACGCCTCATAATGTTGCTGAGACCTACAGTGTGCTTTATCACACTGACATGGGAACAGACGTATATTTTTTTTTTGGGGGGGCGGGGGGGTAACTGTGTTGGTATACTTACCTGTATTTAACAGCCTTTTGTGAAGACTAAAAGACAACAACGAAAGAGCCCACAACACCAGTACACAGTGAGAATGGGATCTAACTCAATTTCCATTAAATTTAATTTATAGTGCCGAATCATAACAAACGTTATCTCAGGACACTTTACAGAGTAGGTAAAGACCACACTCTATGACTTATTTATGATTTACATAGACCCAACAATTCCCCCGTAGAGTACGGTGGCAACGTAAACCTTCACTATAACAGACAGGAACGTCAGACAGACCCAGCTCTGTGGAGGCCGGACATCTGTCTGCACCAGAGAGAGGAAGAAAGGGAGAGAGAAAAGACAGACAGATGGACACAGAGAGACAAAGACAGACACACTTCAAGTAACTATAATAATATCTATAGTAATGTGAATATGACTTATATGTTATGGCAGTTAATACAGCAGAACAGTAGAAACAGGCACAGCTAAGGTGATAGATTATAATAGCAGCAGGAACGTCATGCAGGACCACGGCAGCAGGCACCACCACGATCAGCAGAGACCTGCGAGACGACAAAGCACAAACAACTTTGGGGAAGAAGTTGAATTAGTAACATGCATTGATGAGACATGAGTGATACAGACAGAGAGGAGAGAAGCTGGTTTGGCAATGGAAAAGGCCTTTTAGTGCCCTTAAGACTTCATCCCACTTACATTTACATAGTGTGAGAGTGACAGACTCACCATTCTCTCTATTGCAGGTCAATGTAGCATTTAAATGAATTTGAAGTTGTTATTTTAAGGTCAACTAGTTAAACAATGTTGCTTTAATTCCTACTGTACCAATTCTACTGTAAGAAAATAGCAAAACCATTAACAGCAGTGTGGGTCGTGAAGGTACTGCAGGCGGGCTGCAATACAAATAATAAAAAGATCAATTTTCAAATTTCCCATTTAATATAGAATATAGTCGGGGTCGCGGGTGGCTGGAGTCGATCCCAGATGACATCGGGCGTGAGGCGGGGTACACCCTGGACAGGACGCCAGTCTATCACAGGGCACATGGAGACGAACAGAGACAGACAACTTTTCAATATTTAAATTTAAAACACAATGAGAACGAATAAAACGAAGCCATGGGATTTATATGATGTGTTATTCTTCATTTAGCCGACCCATTTTTGATCCCCAACATAACTTATCTCATCACTGGCTTACATTTGCTGCTTTACGATTTGTTACATGTATGTGGTATTCATTTGCACTGCACAGCACCGTTCTGTTCATGAAACAACACACATGCTGTATATCTGGAAACACTTCATCTGTGTCTCATGTGTTGTGATCAAAGGTTCGTGTGGGCTGCAGAAGATTTTCAGTTTTCAAATGAGCTGCGGGAAGTTTGGTGAGCCCCAATTTAGAATATTTATCTTTATGCTTAACATTTATACCACATCCTGCGTAAAGACAGCATGGGGTATATTCCTATCCAGCTGGTTATGGATGTAACAAACTAACAAAAACATTTTATCATGTGGGAAACCATTAGATCGCTCCCTCTCCCAGTCTAAAATCCTCCTGGGTTTACTACTAACCCGAAGCCTCAGTAGTCTAGTTTCCAGAGTCACACCCCATGTGTTCCTCATTTTCACTCTGTGCCTCATTTACTTAGATTTAGATTACACATGAGGAAACAGGCCGAAGCTTTGTCAGGATTATGTTACACAGGCCTTTTGTATCTTAGCGAGGTGAATGAAAATGAAGCACGCAGGTGTGCCTGTGTGTGTCTATAGACTGTACGTGTGTATTTGTCTTTGTGTCACCTCTCACGGCATGACGGACAGTGGGTCATTCAAACCTTTGCAGCTTTTTTAAACACAAACCCTCCCTTCCTGTGATGTAATTCCTCCAGTCAAAAAAAATCTCCAAACAATCTTTATAATTAGAGCTCCCTCTTGAGTAGCATCCTGCTGTAGGTGGATTATCTGGGGTTAGATAAAAATAATGAATAAGGAAACAAAGAGATCTTGGGCTACAGAGTGTTGTAGTGGTTAGCACGGAGTTAGCATGTTCTCCCCGTGTCTGCGTGGGTTTTCTAATGATGACTCTAAAATTGCCCGTAGGTGTAAATGGTTGTCTGTCTCTGTTCGTCTCTATGTGCCCTGTGATAGATTGGCGTCCTGTCCAGGGTGTACCCCGCCTCATGCCCGATGTCAGCTGGGATCGGCTCGAGCCCCCCGCGACCCCGACCCTGGGATAAGCGGTTGAAGATGAATGAATGAAAGAGATCTTTGTACAAAGTGCCATGGCTTCCATCAAGAAAACGCATCAGAATCTGGTGGTACGACTTCCTACGTTTCAAAAAACGATTGTTTTAAAAGTTATAATTTAATTTGAGAGAGGATATGAGAGAGAAGGTATCTGTCAAAGGCCCCGTCAGATTCCTTTATTTCTGCCCCCCAGAGGACAGAGATGAAAGGGCTGAAAGCAACACAGACTGTGCCAGTTTACACTGGTATTTTGTGTTATTGTGACAAATGCCCTAAGACTCATTTGATTAAGGTTGTGGTTTTCAATTAGAATCATGCACAAATGTTACCCACAGCAGCTTTAACTCTACAAAGATGGAAGTTATCCTTCGCAAGAGTTAGTACGACATACAAGCATGTAAAGACACAAATGACACACAAGGTGGGAGACGAACTCTGACAGGCACTTCCACTCAAATTGTGTCCAGCTACACAAAAAACATCCACAGAATCCAAATCAACACCTGTAGTCTGAAGTTAGATCAGAGTTCCAAGAAATACCTAGCCTGGCTATTGCCAGACCAAGTTCAATCGTAGATTGCACGTTGAGAGCTGGTGTCATTTTCTTCAGCACAAGAGGCGGGCGTAGTTCAAATGGTTGCACCCAATTGGACCTTCAACCAATCAGACCAACGATCCGGATGGCTCGAATCGTTCGGCCACCAGCGGGGCTAACTGGTAGATGAAACTTTTACCAAAACCAGTCAGCAGTGAACAAAATAGATCCTCTCTTTAGAGGAATTGCTCCAGGGAAAGTTTCTGCTCAGTTTTCAAAGAACACTTGCCAATGAAATCATTTAAAACTGGTAGAAATCATTCAACGGGTAGTGGTTCCTGCGCTATGGTGGTCGCCATGTTGAATGTAAATTGTAAACACAAAGCTGCTTGTGACGCCTCTCTATTGTCATCATGTTTAACCAGCCAATAGCGGGCCAGGTGAAAAAAAGCCAGCTTGGTAATTGGATCCAAAAAAGGGGATAGGAAACAGGAAGCATAGACCTGCTCTTCCAGACCCAGGTGCAGGGCGAACTCAAATCGCCAGCAGATGGGGATGGGGATACCCAGTCTAAGAAATACCCAATACAACCTTTTACTTTATTTTGGAGTCAGACTTCATAACTCAGTCTGTTGGGACTTGGCTTAGGGACCAGAGTTTCATTTTCTCAAATGTTAATATGTAATCTCTGCTGTCTGCTTCTGTTATCAAAGACGTGTGTGAACTAGCCGCGTCCCCTCACTTTGCCAATGGAGTCAGCTCTTTTTTTTCTAGCTGGACCTGAAACAGTGTTAGGCTTTTGGGAAATGGTGTTCATTACAGGCAGCTACAACATAAATATTGGATAAGAATAATAGTAGATTGTTTAAAAGAAGAGCAGACTTATTTAAACATATGGAGTGAACAGTTAGTGATTACAAATGCTAATGGGATTTTAAATGAGTTCTTCCTGCTTCTGGAACAGAGCTGGGGAATTCCTGATTCACTTCAACTCTCTTCACCAGGGCTGTCTGCTTCTTTCATTTTGACTTTTTTTTTTTTACTTCATGGAATGCAATGTTACATTTCCGCAGTACAAAAACAACAAAAACCATGGCTTCAAAACCAGTTATATTGTAAGGACATTCATTCAGGCTATGTCATAAAACACTTGAGTTAAACTAGATATAAAACCAATTAATGGGTTAATTGATGACTCTGAATTGCCTGTAGGTGTGAATGGTTGTCTGTTTCTGTTCGTCTCCATGTGCCCTGCGATAGACCGGCGTCCTGTCCAGGGTGGACCCCGCCTCACGCCCGATGTCAGCTGGGATCGGCTCCAGCATCCCCTGCGACCCCGACCCCGGGATAAGCGGTTGAAGATGAATGAAGATAAGATAATGTACTTTACAACTACTCATAAAGAGCTATGGTATTTTAATAGATAAAGTCAGTGAGCAACATATTCTCATCAAGAGGTTTGTATGATATCTGACGAAAGGTTATGCACAACAATTCCCATGATATCTTACAAATATGATGTTTTGTAACGTTTTGTCCGTATGATACTTTACGGAAAGATCACATTATATTTAATGTTGTGAAACGGCGACCAAAATGGAGCATGATGGTTGAGATTAGGTACCAAAAGGTACCAAAACGACCGTTACGTGACCAGTTAAGTTTAGGAAAATACAATAACTTGGTTAAGATTGGAGGATATGTTGTGGTTTGACTTAATACTTCAAGGACACAATCACCAGTCTCCTGGGTGAGTCTTATGTTTTGAGACCCACCACCACTCCCTGTACGAAGTTTAGCGTTTTTAGGTGGGCTTTTGTAGAGCGCGTTTGCACATGTACGAGCACGAGCACGACGCCTACTGCGGTTCTGACGTCATTTATGTGCGCCTGTTCGGACATAGAAAATAGAAGGAGGGACCATGCGCGGACAACAACAATGGCGGTGAAAAGGTCACGTTGGTGTGATGCGGAGGTGGAGTGTTTACTGCAGATGTGGTCGGATGAAAATATTCAAAAACAGTCGACAAGACGCACAAAAAATCTGAGGTCTATGGAAAGATTTGTAAACAAAGCGACGCATCGCGATGACGTCATCAAGGCGTGTGAAGAGTTACGGCGTGATGTTGTATGGACAGGCAAGAAGCATCTGCGCGTGGCCCAGGTAGTGTGAGTACAAACGGGCCTGGGCCGCGGGGGGAGAGGGAGGGGGGGCAAGTACCCTAAAGCCCGGGGCGCGGTGCGGAAGGACAGTGTGAGTGCGCCCTTATACTACATCAGCTGATTTCCTGCTTTACCCAGGATGTAATTTCTCCAATAATAAACACATGGATTACATACAAATTGCAGTGTATTAGTTCTCGTTGGTTTATGTACGAACAGTGAGTGACGGCAGCTCGTCAGACCAGATTACTGACTTCGCTGATAGCTAAGCGTGTAGCCTATTACCCTATCATGTCCTCAACATGTACAGCTTGTAATGTGTGAAAATGCAGTCTGGCACGTTCTTTCACTCACGCCTCAAAACTGTAGGCCTCCCTGAATCTTGTGTACGGGAGGGTGTGTGAGAGAGATCGTGGGAGGGAAAAGTTAGGCAGGAGCTGGAGCTGGGTCTGCGGTCTTTGAGGAGAAGTTTATAGCTCCTTCTGGCCCCTGAGTGCTGCTAAAAACTACACATGGCTGATTTTAGACCTTGTACTTGTTATAGTGTAAAGCTTGCTTATACTTCATTTTGTATACTTTGTTGTAAACTTTGCTTTAAAAAAAGATAAGAACGTAAACATACAGTAAAGTGACACAGCTATAAAAAAACAAAAATCTAAGTTTTGTAGTGATCTCTTTAAAGTTAACTTATCTTCCTTTTGTCTTTTGTACGCAGTAGACCATGACAATGAAATGTAGCATACCCTTGTGATAATATGTATGGAATAGGGGGGAATAAGCCCATGTGAAATCAGAAATCTTTCACTGTATCCTCTAAACTGTCCTATCATTTACCTCAGCCGCATAGCCACTTGCAGTTTTAATCATTTACCCTTTGCTCTGGAATGTGAGTTAGTTACTCATTGAAAAAAATGTCAAGGTTAATGAAACTGCGCTGTGAATAAATCCACTCTGCTGTTCCATAAAGATAACGTATTTGCTCTATCTTGGGCATAGCTGGATGCGTTCAACTTGTTGAACTCATTTCTCCTCAAGAGTTGATTCAGACTGGATTCGTCCACACTAGAGCGCTGCACCGCTGTATTTTTAGCAGAGCAAAGGCGGTAATCATCGTACTCCCTTGGGTGTACAGTTTGCAACTTTCTGGTCACCCAAGTTCCTTTGGGTAGTTTCCACGGAAACCAGACGAATGAGTCATTGAGCCAAGTTCAGCCAATTCGGCTTCACTTTGGGATTGGATATCCAGTTCTCCCTCTCTTCCTCCCTCCACGCAACCGGACTGGAAAATGAAAATGTGGAGAGAGAAAAACGGTGGCTGGATGGTGGCGCTCTGCCCAGTTCTGTCCTTACTTAATTTGCCCTCTGCGCCTCCTCTTTCTCTGCCTCCTCCGCATCTCTGCTCTCCCACACTCCTGTTTCCCCTCTTTTCATCTATCTCTTTCTTCTGTTCTCTCTCACGTTCACTTTTTTCCCACCCTCTCTTGCAACTTCTTTTCTGTCACATCTTCACTGCCCTCGACCTCCACAACTCTAAGCACATTGGCAGCTCAAAATAGACTAGCGAGACTTCCAGTAACTGTTTTCTGTTCCCAGAAGTCAATCACGGTTAAATTAGTATGTTTGCTTGTCTGCCATGTCTGTGTTGCTGTGAGTGGCCTCAGATCACTTTGGTGAGTCAGGATGTCAGTGATCAGAGTATTTACTTGCCACTGTTTGGATTTCGATTGCAGCTCTTGATTATGAACCCTTCCTGTGGGCGGTCTGTTTTGTATCCAACATACAGTATTTATTCCGCCAATTAGAGTAAATCTGCTGCAGCTTTAATCTATTATTATATTTCCACTGGTGTACTTCCTTTCTCTTTTCTCACTGCATCAACGTCTCTCTTCCTTCGTTCTGCCCTTCAGTCTTGCTGTCCTCATGTGTCCTGCACACACACATACACACACCACACCCTTCTCCTTCCACCCCTGGTCCCTCACTTTCCCCCCTTTTCTTTGCTCCCAGTGGGAGGAGGCCCAGCCATTTGGGAGCACTGGCTGACTGACTCACCCCCGACACACCCAGCAGCTGTGTGGGGTAGAGGGAAAACTTTAAGAATGTGTGTTTACGTGCGACAGAGAGAGTGAGAGATGATTCATGGTTTATCCATGTGAAGCCTGTTAACGGTTTTACAAGGGAAAAGGGAGAGAGGAAGATTAAACAGTGGCCTCTGGCCCATTTTGGCTAACTCTGTTCTGAATGAACTCCTACGTTCTAGCGAACACTGTTTATCTTAACTCATCATAGCTGCTGATAGTGCTTTTTACAGGCCTCCTCTTGTTAACATTAAATAAATGGATCTATATTTCTGTCTATATTTGTTTCTACACTCCGGGTGATGTAAGGCTCTTGCAACACTTGGTATGTGGCGTTCTTTAACATGTGAAATGTAATCACATTTTTTGGGGATTGCAACATTTATGTGAGACTAGGCTGCAGACACCCAGGGACAAACACATGGGCGGCACATTGAGAAGCACATGGCACCACCCTTAAAGATCACAAGATTACTGTCCTTTTGAATTGGAGAAGTGGAAAAGTTTGATAGATGTGAGGTCTTCTGATGAGGCCTTTTAATGATAATGTTCCATATTCATGTGTGGACTGAATGAGGACTGTGGATTTTGTCAACCTTTGTCCACTAGGTAATCCTTTTAAGGAAGGGGTCACTTAAGGGTGAGCATGGAGAGGACAAACAATCACAGTTACCAGTTACTTCTTAACATACATGTAGTAAGAATAGCATTTGGTAAACGATTTGGTAAATCATCACTTAAAGTTATGCACGAGAGATTTGAAATACAATTCCTTGCAATAAGCTCACTCTTTAGGGTCACACACACACACACTGTCAGATTGAAGGGCAAGTAGTTAAGTTCATCATAAAACTGTTCTATCCGGCTGTTAAGTCGTGATGTAACGCCCTCTCAAAATGTGATTTCCGGGTCCAAACCGTATTGTTACAACGCCACAGTGCCATGTTCCCTGTTGTTTGAACAGATCTGAATTTAAAAAACCCCAACGTAATTATCATTTTACCTCTTTCTGATGGATGAAAAAGGTGTCTAGCTGATGTTAGAGGTGATTGTAATTGCTCACATGTTCGGCCGTTGTGTCTGTTTTATTACAACGGAGCGTTTGGACCCGGAATACGTGTTTTGAAAGGGTTTTACGTCAGACTTAACAGCCGTTGTATGGTAATTATTGTATTTTGTACAATAATTTCACCTCTGTACGATATGCAATTAATAATGACAAAGGTGCATTCATGTACCATAATGTGACAATATGAGGATTTTTACATAATACAGTAGTAGTTGGTTTTATTCTGTGCTGTTTCATTCTAATTCATCTCCCAATATATTCATAATAGCTAAATATGGTTCCTACATCTGTGTTTACACATCTCGTCTCACGTGACCTCTATCCAGCCAATCTTTCTTTGTGTAGGCTATGATCAAGGTGATTTGTGAGCATGGCTATCTCTCCGTTGATACTAGAATGGATGATCCGGAGGGACAGGCGCATCTGTGACCCACCTCTGCTTGGTAGGTTAGATTGGTGAAGGTTAGGGCAAGAATATCTGTGTAGGCTAACTTGGCAAATGCAGCGTGTCATTTAGATTCTTTGGAGATTAATGACTAAGCAACGGGAATCCTCAGAGGGCCTCCTCTCTCCGTGCAGAGAGATATTGTTCAGCCAGCTCTGGATCCTCAGGAATTACAGGCATGCAGAAGAAACATGCACTTGTCTTTTTTCCCCCCCTCTATCTATCCCTTCATCTCCTATGTCCATCAGTCCCACCATCCCTTCTTTTCTACTCTTTCTCTAGAATTCCCTGTCTCTCTGGTACGTCTGCCCACCTTCTGTCAGCAAGGCCAGAATACGAAGCGTCGGGCTGAAGGGGGTGGCAGAGTCCAGCTGCAACAAAGACTCAGTGTTAGGGAGGACAGATTTATGACTTCACCCATAACAACAGATAGTGAGCCTGGCACAAGGAGCTGCTCACAGCACACACACTGTCACACACACTTTAGACAATTACAGCTGTAGGGCATACAGAATTGCACTGGAAACTGGCACACATTAGGGAACTATTACTTGTTGTCCGATGCAGTTGGGTCTTCTGGCAGAATGATTAATGATGCTGTCTGGCCCAGTGAATGTTTCAAAAAAACACTGTGGGGATGAATAGTGGATTGATTGGTAAAGGTTGAGTTCAAGCTGTTAAATCATCCCCTACTGTCCAAAAATTGTCCCAGCCAATTACCAAAACTGTTCCTCCCCACGTCTGTATTAGCAACTTAGAGCTGACTATTACCATAGCTGCAAGTCATGCAGCGATGCAACTCAGACCCAAAGAGTTCAGTTTATATCAAAGAGCAAACAAGGAATGAGACTGAATGACTAATGTGAATGTAAATAAGCAGAAAGCAGAGACACCGGGCTGTTTGGACATGGCATGGGAATGACTTCTGCCTATCATGGGACAAGGCTAAGGAACTGCAGGTCAGAATGTGAAATTCTCAGAGGCTGGAAGAATTTCCCGCACACACAGCAGACTTTGGTGCGTGGGGGGATGATGGCAGGAGGCCAGACAGCCGTCAGGGTCTACATGCATAACAGGGAAGTTGACTAAGTTGAAGTTGTACAATGATGTATATAATCATTTTCAGATTTACTATTTCTGTTTTATTATCAGATTCAATTTGAGTCTACAATTGATATCGGCCTTGAAGGAGTATTGGCCTATAAGTTAAATGAGAAGACTGCCAGCAGCCACTTGGCTGAGCACAAAGACTGGAAGCAGGGGGAGCAGCTAGCGTAAAAATAACAAATGGGGGTTCTATTCGGCATTATGTGTGGGACTATTTCTTCTTTCTTCCTGGAGTCTTGTCATCACTGTGAGGGAGCCAGGCAACCGCCGGTGACTCCAATAAATAGTCAGGCACAAACTAATTCAATACAACTTGATGTTTTATGCTGTTTTGTGTGAATGCACAAACATTACATAATATGTTAATTATTGAGCTTTGAAAGATGCTAGTAGGCAGATTTTTCTACCTTTGGACGGAGCCGTCCCCTCTGTTTCCAGTTGTTGATGCTAAGCTAACTGCTAGCTATAGCGATGTAACGTAGCCTACAGACACAAGGTATGAATATTGTCATCTAACTATCTAAGTAAGCAAATAAGCACATTCATTGAAACGTTGACAAATTCCTTTAAGGGATTATGAATTGTGAATGTAAAATAAGATATGTCTAATAATCAGCAGATAGGCACAGATACAGAACTGTGATTATAATGATTGTTTTTCCTTATTGGCATAATGCTAAAAAAAACAGTCACAGGCATAATGGTACACTTTTTCTTGCTTCACTTTATTTTTGTTACATAGGGTTCTTTACCATGTTTTAATTAGTAAGCTTTTCACTCGACTTGATGTCCTTGCTCTCTGACACCACTCTGCCGTCCACCAGAGTCTGAGTGACTGTCACCACTTTGGTCTGGACCAACTTCGAATCAACTGCATCCTCTAGTCTGGAAAAAGGAACAAAAGAGTAAAGTCACTACAAGTTGTTTGTCTTTAGGAGTAGAGCTACATTTCCTAGTTTAAACACTGGAATTAGATCCTTCATAAATATATTGTCTCATAGTTATTTTGGTATTGACACCAATTCTGCAGTTGAAATGAAAGTGATGGGAAGAGCATTGCAATGACGCAGAGGAACTACTTTTACTTTCCATATCAACGTTGCTACATGTTTGCATGAAGCTAATTTGAATGATATTTGCAAAGTCAGACCTCAAACCTCCGGCTCTGAGATGACCAAAGCTATGATATCAGCCAGCTCACAATGCAAAGCGCTGAATGTTTCGCCTTCAGCTAATGTATAAACTTTAGACTATAGACTATGTATAAAGAAAGACTGCAACACATCTTGTTAGCCCCCTGGTGGCTGTCTGCAGTATAGGTCATAAACCCCACCCTATTCATGTTAGCAGATGGGACAAACAAAAATATCAAAGTACATGTCAACTAAGTTCATATCATTTATGTTCAAGTATTCATTTTTTTGATAAGTTAAAAATATTATATTAGTATTGTTATTGTCTCACGATTAGTCAAACGGGTGTATGGGCGGGACTTCAATGGCGCCCTATAACTACTGCGCAGACTCTGGTTGCATAAATACAAGATGTCTGGGGCATTTTAGCTTCATTTGTGTACAGTGGGAGGAAGTGGAGACACTTCATCCATCTTTATACAGTGTATGGTGCGAACATGCAGTTTTTACCGTTTTGACCAACTTTCTGCCTCCTCTCCTTATACTCACATTAACTCTGTGCCTCCGTCCAGCAGCCTCCTGTACTCGGAGATCTCGGCCTCCAGTTTCACCTTGATATTGAGCAGGTTCTCGTACTCTCTTGTGCTGTGCTGGATGTCGTTGCGGATCTGAGTTAGCTCCTCCTGCAGACGCAGGATGATCATGTTGTACTTCTCTACCTCCATGTTGAAACGCATCTCGATGTCACGGAGGGTGGCCTCCAGGGATGCTTTCTGTCAAGAGGGGAAGAAAAAGCTTGATTACACATTTTATTGATGAAGTAGTGAAACAGAAATAATTTCTGGGCTTTCTCACAGAGAGAGAAGATAGATACTAGTCATGTCTGTATTATAATTATGCATGAATTATGTAAATCAGCACAAATGTTTTTACCAGACTAAGAGCAGACTGCAGTTCAATGTCCAGTCCCTGATACCTCCTCCTAGTATCTGAGATCACAGTTGTGGCTTCCTTTAGAGCTGTTGTGCTCTCAGTCACTTGGACCTGCACTTCTGTGATCTGAAATACACAATTCAAATACATATAGTTCATACAAAACAAAACAGCTGGTCAACCCAAATGTATTTGAATAATATTCACATGGAAAAATTACCTGAGATTCATGCCATACTTTGAGCTCCTCCTGGTTCTTCAATGCTATCTTTTCATACTTAGCCCTCATCTCCTCCATGATCCTGGCCAGGTCCTGTCCTTTAGGAGCGTCAACATCCACATGGACACCAACCTGGGTGATCTGGGCACGTAATTCAGCAACATCCTGTTGAGGGGGAAATAGTCAGGGAGTGATTTCCTGAACAAAGTTAGTGGGGTTATTCTGTGCAAAGAGGTTAAGGGTATAACTGACTGCCACAGTCATGTTTTTACTGGGCTATTTACAATAGTGTTGGGATTATTACGATCTGCTACAGCGGTATTCTTTTCACCTTGTGAATCTGTGTGTTTGTGTCATTATGGCAAAATGCGGTGCCTACCGTACATGGAACTACCTGTGGCAATAGAGGCAGTTTTGGTCCGTGGCCACATTTTGACGCCACGCGGCAGCCGTGCAATATACAGTCAGTACACTTTACAGGTTAGCAGTTGAGATCAAAATGAAGGCCATATTCAAAAATGGGTGTGGCCTGAACAAGGGCATTGAAAGGGGGGTAACGAACTAGGGAGGGCCCATTACCACTACACTTTTTGTGCCCCTTGCACGATATGGCACTGCGGCTGGTGTGATCCCACCACAAGATTGTCTCCTCATTTAGTTAAACAAGGCCAAAGTTAGTTGTCATACAAATATTTTTTGACTAGTGACCCTCACCGTCGCATGGTTCTTCCTCAGGCTGATCAACTCTTCCTTCAGAGACTCAATGTCGCTCTCAAGGTGCAGGCGAATAACGTTGGTGTCATCAAGAAGCTTCCTCAGTCTGGCCACATCAGCCTCAACAGTCTGACGCATGGACATCTCATACTCCATCCTAACAAAAACATACTGTATATCAAATATGTTCACACTGGACGGAGAATCTGTTTAATGTTGTACGCAAAGCTGAACACTCACTTGAGTCTGAAGTCCTCTGAAGCCAGGCTTGCATTGTCAAGAGCGATAGCAAGATGTGAATTGCCCTTGAACATGTCAAATATCTGAAAGAAATAATTTTTTGAAATTTCAGTGTGTGTAGACAAACTGTATACTCAGCGGCACTGTGTGCTTTATGTTCTATTGCCTTTGATAACACGTTGTAAGTCATAAAAGCCGGTTATCACTCATAGCTCGACATGGAAGTAAAGATAAGAGCTACACCACAGGCAATAAACATTGTGAAATCAGTCCATCCATGGGATCCATGAACACTTTGGAGATGTATGATAATAAAAAATGTGTTTTAGCGCCAACATTATGTGACAAAGGAAGGGAAGTAGACAGTTGATTGACACTTTGCAGGATGAAAAGTTCTGTGTGAAGAGTTCTATACAAAACTACAATTTATCAGACGACGCTACCTCACCCAGTGCTATATGAGCAAAATATTTTGTGCATCAGTGCGAAATTACCATTTCCTTTACTTGGAGACCCTGCAATGACTGGGAAGCCAGAACACTGAAGGAGACCCAGATTTATCACCCTGCAATCTTTTTTATGCTCTCCTTTTTTGACATTTTGGCAGTATGTTGTAAAATATATGATGCTCTCACTTCTTTTGTTTTCCATTAAGTGTCGAGACTAAACAAGAAGTGTCAAGTATCATTAAGACGGACTGATTGATTCAATGACTCACCTTGGCCCTCAAGTCCATGATGATGGTGTTGTACCTGCTGTAGTCTCTCCCCTCCAAAGGGCCTCTCTTCTCGATGGTCTCTCTGATCTTGATCTCCAGATGGCTGTTGGCCTTCTCCAGATTCCTCACTGTCTCTAGGTAGCTAGCCAGGCGGTCGTTCAGGTGCTGCATGGTTGTCTTCTCGTTTGTGATAGACAGGGTTCCAGAAGTGGACCCAGAGGACAAGGACTGGTAGTCATACCCACCCCCGAAGCTGCTGCCAACCCGTGTGCCATAGGCCATGGAGATCCTGGTCCCATGGCCACCTGCTCCTCCACTGACACTGTGGGCGTAGGACCTATCCTTCTGTAGAGGTCTGGTTGCCGAATGGACACCGAGAATTTGAGAAGTCTGGCGTCTCATCATGGGCTCCATTGCTAAAAGAAGTGTGCTGATCAATCAGATGAAGAAGCGGTGTGTCCTGACACAGAGGGGTTTGGCAGCTGAGAGTGGAGGACAGAGGGATCTCCTCAGGTCTTATATATCACTCTGAAAGGTGTGACTCCTTCCTGCCGCTCCTCTCCTATCTATATTACAATTTTACCTTTTGCCTTCTTGCTTAGACTTTGTCCTTAAAGCACCCACCGTGAACAAATCAGTCAAAGGTAAATAGGTATGCTGACATTTTCACATGGATAGTGTGTAGTAAATGAGCTGTATCTATGGTAACCATGATATCAACAGCAGCTTAAAGGATAAGGCTGGCCATGTTCTATATTTCTCTTAGTGAAGACTCTACTTGAACATAAATTATATGTACTAAATTGACATGTACTTCGATTTTTCAGTTTGTCCCATCTGCTAACATGGATGGGGCGGGGTTTATGACCTATGAAAAGACTAAAACCCACAATCCTATTATCTCGATCTACCAGTCACATTTCGTTTCTACCCTCACCTATGGTCATGAAAGCTGGGTCATGACCGAAAGAACTAGGTTGTGGGTACAAGCTGCCGAAATGGGTTTTCTCAGGAGGGTGGCTAGAGTCTCCCTTGGAGATAGGGTGAGAAGTTCAGCCATCCATGAGGAACTCAGAGTAGAGTCACTGCTCCTTTGTGTTGAAAGGAGCCAGTTGAGGACGTTCGGGCATCTGGGTGGAGAGATTATATCTCCACACTGGCCTGGGAACCCCTAGGGATCCCCCAGTTGGAGCTGGTTAATGTGGCCCGGGAAAGGGAAGTTTGGGGTCCCCTGCTAGAGCTTCTGCCCCTGCGACCCAATCCCGGATAAGCGGTTGAAGATGAGTGAGTGAGTGACAATCAAGTATTGTCTGCTTCTAAAGCCTGACACACTATCTCCATTGTTGTCCAAAGACTATTAAAAACACATCATTGAGCCACACTGGGTGATTTTTTTTTCCGCATCAATACCATCCTGATGTTGTGAATACTCTACAGTGCGCTCATTGAGAATGATGGCAGACTAACTGAGCCCTCTGGATGGATGGCTGTACATAGAGCCCTCCACAGGTGTGTGGCCTGCATCCAGAACTTTAACTATAGCTTCGGCATTCTGAACCCAGTGTCAGTCAGACTCAGATGAATAGTCTGTTGTGTACAAAAAAGACCAGCAGATGTATCAGAAAGATATGTTTAGATAACATCTTTTATTAGTTTCTGTTATTTGTTAGCTTGTTAGCTTGTAACTGTCAGTGGCTGACAAGCTATAACAGTGTGTTTTCTCTCTGTACTGACACTATGCTCTGAGTCGGAGGTTTGAGGTTTCTCTGCCAGTGTTGTGTCGAAGTTTCCCGTATTAGAAAACCATTATTTTACGGTTTAGTGACGTACCAACCTTAGCTGCCTGAAAAACATTTAAATCTCGGATTTCAGAGAAGTGCACAGACATCTCCTCCCTCATGAGAGGAATCTGAAAACACCTCTCAAGTTATAAACCTTTCTCAGATTCAAGCCATTGTTGTAAAGGTTAGACATTTGAGGGGACATAGACAGAAGAAAAACACATTGTTGGGTGGAGGGAGCTTTAACCTTTAACTGGGTCGCTTAAGGTACCTGTCAGACTAGGAAACATGATTGAGGAAGAGTTACAGGAGTGGTAATAAAAAAGGTAATAAAAACGATTAAATATATAGATAAATACATAAAGACAGATTTTACAACTCTGGAAAGTTATCAAGGTAAAGGGATACGGAAGAATTAATTTAGGTTACAAAATGTGCACACGCATGTAATTGGTTTTTCACAAAGCTATCCAGCATTGTCCAGTGTAAAGTGATTTGAAAGGTTAATTACCATTGAATTAAGAGTTGAGGATCTTATGCTCATCATCCATGAACTCTGGGGACTACTTTAGACAGGGGGTTAAGTGTTCCTATTTATTTATTTATAGTTTAGACACCAGCCAAGAAGTCAGCGTGAAAGATTATTCCTGTCGTAATATTCATGAAGTGTATTCCTCCTCTGTCATGTCAATGACATGATAATATAATCTGATACATCTGACTTAAAGTTGTACTCCATAAGATATGAGATAACTTGTTTCTAGCGCCCTCTTTGGTGGTAAGATGCAGGTGAGCCTGTTCTTTCAGAGCCCTCCATCTTGTCACATTCATGGTCACGATGTGTGTTGACTTTTCTTTTGTAAACTTTATTGCCACACATTCAGCTCTCTACTTCCAGTTCGTCCCTTATATGTTCATACACTTCAGCCCTTACTACAAGCCTGACTCAGAAGTTGGAAGTTCCCGATTTCTAATTACAAGTGAACTCAGCATAACCGTTAACCCCTAACTGACGAGATCCACCGGCAGACCAACCGCTGTCAGCAGTGTCACTAACATGTCTATTTACATTTAGAGAGGGAATGGCGCCACAGATATGGTAATACTCAGCAAAAAGGCGAGTACGGGTGCTTTTATCATTGGGTCATATGATCAGTCACCATTGTTTTAACTCATTCTTTGATAAATAGTAACTTAAAAGACAATTAACTTGATGAAAATCTTACGGAGTACAACTTTAAATTATGTTTAGTTTAAAAAAACAAAACCAACACATCAAGCGAAATTTCTCCAATGGATTTTATTGAAATACGTGAACAGCACAACAGGCCAAGTTAACTGGACAGAAAGAAAACCAAAATTGATGAAAGATTAAAAAACATTTTGCATTTATTTGGACTCTTATTTATTTGAAAGATTCAATGTCTTCAATTTGTTTATCTTTGAAAAAAAAGATCATATTTCTCCAATTCTGAACTTTTGCAAACATCTGCAGGTCAACACACAAACATAAATAAATCATGATGAAATAAATAAAAGATGATTTAGTTTTCCTCTGATCCAGTATTTTTTTTCCACCTGTCCGTGGAACAGCTGTATACCCAAGGAGTCAAACTAATTGCAGCTGTGAAGGTTAGTGCTGTAAGAAGAAAGGAGAACAGATCAATATTGGCCAATCGTTTGTTAGTGTTATGATGCAGTGACAGTTATTGTTGGGAGTGTCAGGTGGTTGCTTCTGGTATTTAGACGTTCTTGGTTTCTGTGCTGGAAGAAACCACTTTGCCGTCCACCAGGGTCTGTGTGACAGTCATCACCTTGGTCCGCACTGTTTTCTGGTCTTGCAGAGCGTCCTGGAGTCTGTACAGTAAAAAATGTGGACAAATTAATCATCTGGAAGTTTCTATTGACAACTTTTTTAATGAAGAAGTTTGCATTTGCAGGTTGGTTATATATCAAAATATGAATCTACGCACGTGAAGTCTTCCCCGTCCAGCAGGCGTCTGTATGTAGCGATCTCTGCCTCCAGCTTCATCTTCATGTTGAGCAGGGACTGGTACTCCTGTGTCTGCATTTGGATGTTGTTGCGCAGCTGTGTGAGCTCGGCCTCCAGCCCCAGGAGGATGGTGTTTAGAGACTCGATCTCCATGTTGTAACGCATCTCTGTGTCCCTCAGTGTGCCCTCCAGAGAGGCTTTCTGTAAGGGGAAAGAAAGGGGTTAATATTTTACAGTGGACCCAACCTGACAGCTCCATAGTGAGGGGTCACTGGAGTGTAAGGCTTGTGTCAACAAAGTCAGTGTGAGAGACTTGAAGTGAGAGTGCTGAGCTGTTGCAGCGTGTGTTGAGGTAAATGAAGTGTGTGCTGACTGAGTGCTTCTCACCATGCTCTTCTGTGACTCCAGCTCGATCTCAAGGGTTTGCAACTGTCTGCGCAGGTCATTCACCTCTGTCTGGGAACCCTTCAGGGCCTCTGTGTTCAGGCTGACCTGCGTCTGCACTTCTGTTATCTGAAATGAGGAGTGAAATCAAAAGATAAATTAAAAATACATTTAAAACTTCACTAATCAGTTTATAACAGGTACTATGAAGCTGATAGTGTCTTGTTAATCGTTTACCTGAGATTCGTGCCATGCTTTGAGTTCCTCCTGGTTCTTCAGTGCCATCTTCTCGTACTTAGCCCTTATTTCTGACATGACCTGGGACAGGTCCTGTCCTTTAGGAGCATCGACATCCACGTGGACTCCTGCTTGGGCAATCTGGTTACGAAGCTCCATAACTTCCTAAAGAAATAAAAATGGATAGATGGATAGTTAATAGACATAATCACAAATCTAGTGCACCTCAGTCAGTTAAAGTGGATGAGCACAGCTTAGATCTTCTTGATTCTACCCATAGACTGTATAAGAGATGGACGTAGCTAGTGTACATCACCCATTGGTTTGTGGACTATTGTTTTGAAGCCAGGAGAGGAGCATTTTGGCTGTTGAGGAGCGTTAAACAGCTTCAAGCTGTTTATCATTTATATGGTGCTGTGCTATGCATAAAACTAAAGAGGGAAACTTCCGATATTTCAGCTGATGCAAGTCATCAAGTGGGCAACTAGTGGGTGCGCAGTGAGCTCTATTTCATGTAGTTACACAAACGATTGAAGATTGACATTTTACCTTATGCTACCAGCTAATGCTAGCTAGCTATTGTTAGCTTTGGAAGCAAGGCGCAACCAAACACTGAACAAGATATTTCAGGCGACCACAATTTAGTGAAAACACAACATGAGAAGGTCAAAGTCCTAAGAATTTAACACCCAAAACAAGTCCACGGCTATTGTTTTGTATTGATGTACACAGTGCTTTGTATCGCTAATACTCTTTCCTGTCAATAGCACGGCGACCTGTCAATCACAACGGAGCAACACTCTAAAGCATACCCTGCTTGAATCGTCCATTTTACCTCAAATGCTTACTTTTTGCGATCAGTGGAGTCGCCCCCTTCTGGAGATTAGGAAGAAATGCAGGTTTAAGGCACTTCCCCACTGACTTCACTTTTCTTTACCTTTATTATACAGTCTATGATTTTACCACTTAAGACTTGTTTTATTGAGCTGAGCTCTGACTCCTAACCTCTTCCAACCATAATCACGTTATGGTCAGGTAAATACACAGGGGATGTATCTAGACCTCCATCTGGGACCATAAAGACTTAATTCCCTCAGTAAACAAATGGCTGTGCTTTGGCTTTTGCACTTAAATGACAGACGTTTGAAATTTGCGGTGTTTTCTCCGTTGCCAAATAAGAAATGGCGCCATTTTTACGATGAGGCTTCCCACAGAATTCACATACAGATTTTTCAGATTTCTTAACAAACCTCCCTCTTCCCACTGTACTCAAGAACGCCCTGCAGCCTGTCAGGATGTGTCGTCTGCAGTCGTGGCATAGTGTGTAACATACATGGCGATGATGTTGAAGGGGATTATGGAGAGATAAGCAAATATTTATTCAGGACCTAAAGGTGCGGCTGTTTGTTGAAATGAATTCCACGGGTTTTTTTAAAAGTGGCTTTTGTTCGGAATTCATTAGACTTTGTTGAAAGCCGCATGAATACAACCTTTGATTTTCACAGACAAAATGTACAAAACCAGAGCTTCAGTTTATGCTAAAGGCCCTGAAAACCTTTTCTAAATATGTCTGATAACGATAGAACAGTTTTGGTTTTTGCATTTCTGTTTTTGCTTTCTTCCCAATTAGAATTTAGTGATGTTTGAATCAACAGGTGATGGCAGTTGGGGGGGGTTGCAGTACCATCAATGAATTGTGATTAAACTATATACTATAGTCCTTTTTTTTAATGTTTAACACTTCATAAATAACATAAACAGTTTTGATTCCCAAAGGTTTGGATCTGAATGGCCTCATACTTACATTTTCATGGTTCTTTTTGAGGTGGATGAGCTCCTCCTTAAGGGTTTCAATCTCGCTTTCCAGGTTCATGCGGCTCATGTTGGTGTCGTCGATGAGCTTCCTCAGGCCCACGATGTCGGCTTCCACAGACTGGCGGATGGCCAGCTCGGACTCGAATCTACACAGCACAGGGCAGGGCAGTGGGGGTCACTTCAAAGCCTGCTACAGCTGCTCACATCACTTTGTAAATCTACTCATCAGGACTTACTAACTGAATATCGCACTGACTAAGTTACTGAATGGACCTACACCTACACACCAACCCCTTTTTTTCAGGTATCTTTCCTTTAAGTTGAAATATACATGATCAGTATTTGGTTAGCTTATAATAGCGCTCTATTTGCCAGCTGTGTTTTCTATGGCCTTTCATTTATGGCGCAACTGAAATGTCTCCACCAGCTACGATGCAAAGGTGGTGATTTATGACTACAGGACAGATCATGATAGTATACATCCTACAACCCATTCAGCAGTAAAATAGGTGTGCCCGCAGCTGTCTGGCGTAGTGTTACAGTATCATCAGGACTGCGGGTAGAACTCACTTCACCCTGAAGTCATCGGCTGCCAGGCGAGCGTTGTCGATGTTGAGAACCAGGCGGGCATTGTCAGTGGTGGAATCGAACACCTAGAACAGGTTGACACAACAAAGAGGGTTGTTTAGATTGCAAACGGAGGATGGGCCAGCACAGTTTGGAGAACATTTACACTAAAGAGCTGTCGAATTACCCCTTTAAGCAGACGCCACTAGCTTCTTTCAAATATTGTGAGAATTCTACAAACTATATTTAAACTGGCCCAGGTTGAATAAAACGTTAATATTCAGATATGGTTAAAAGTCTTTATTTTGAACTGATACATACGCATTTTACGTGTTTATTCCAAAGAGAGAAGAAGTGTCAATGTGTATGTGTGTAAATGAGGACAGTGCCAGCGGGCTGCTTCAAAAAAACAGATGGTTGCAGTATTTGCGTCAGCAGTCACGGCACGGCAGATAAGGGCTGGGATGGGTTGAAGGGGGGGCATCCAGGTGACAAAGTCCAGGAGCCAATCAGTGGCTGCAACTGTCCTGTTGCTGCTGAGGAACAGGATCTATCCTGTCAGCAGGGCTGAGGCAGGTGATTTGCATGAGGAAGTTGGTGAAGTGTGTGTGTGTGTGTGTGTGTGTGTGTGTGTGTGTGTGTGTGTGTGTGTGTGTGTGTGTGTGTGTGTGTGTGTGTGTGTGTGTGTGTGTGTGTGTGTGTGTGTGTGTGTGTGTGTGTGTGTGTGTGTGTGTGTGTGTGTGTGTGCGTTTGCATGGGTAGTTGACTGTTGGTGCTTTACCAGATCCGTCGGTTTTAACGTTGCTGTGAGAGTCTGTGTTTTCTCAGATGCGGGCCAGGGTGGAGGGCACCATTTTGAGTGATTTTTGCATTCCAAAAGAAAAATGAGGCTGTTTTGACCCCGGGCTGTTAGTAGAAAAAACAAAAACCTCGTTTTTTTTTGTACTATGTAATATTTTGAGAGTGATAAGACTGTGGGAACACATGGTAAACTTCTTCTTCTTCTTCTCCCTTTGCCTCCCATTTGCCCATTTTGTTTGTGTCATCATTTCAAAGGATTGATGCTGCTATCTAAAGAAAAAGTTTAGAAAAAGACATGCTATTTGTGGGCTTCCCACGATGAGAACATACAATAAAGAATTGCTTCAGTAGACACACACACAGTATTTAAGTGTTTATCCAGTTGCTCCATTGGGCCCAACTGGAATGTTCCATCTGGAAACGGCTCTTGACTTCTTTTAAAAATGCGGCTTTGAATAAAAGACTGGCAGCAGGGTGAAGGTTGCACAGCTCAGCTCTTTTTAAGCCAGTTTTTTTTTTCTTTCATGGTCACTCAGAGGGGCAAAGCCGGGAATGAATGATTTACCTTAAACTTAAGGATTTTTCAGGTTGTGTAATGTCGTCATTTACTTTCAGTTCAGTCTAAAGTATTTCTGTACTAGTTAGCCGATGTATCTATATAGGGTGTGCCGGGTCAATTTGAAATTAATTGCCTTATCAGATTAATTACTTATAAAATGCAGAATATAAAGAACTAATTAGCTCCACCTGAAAGATCCTTTTCACATTAAGTGAGGTAAGTTTCTCTCCTCCTTCCCTCCCTTATCAGCTCCTATCTTTTGTATACACAGAAGCAATGACTGTACTGCGTGTTCAGTCCTATTGTCCTACTGACGACACACTGTGTTTGTGTTAGGCTAAACAAAATAAACTCATCTTGTATGGGCCTGTACGTTGACCCTTAACAGCCTGTGAAGTCCCTGGATTCTTGTTTTTTTTTGTTTTTCTCTTCTTTCCTGTCTCTCTGACCCCTGACGCTCCGACATTCCTCCACCATACTGTTTCCGGTCCAGCCATTGGCCCCCAGCCCCCCCGGAGTAGCAGCAGGCACGGATCCAAGCAGTGACCCTGAGTGCTGATGGGGTTTCAGTGAGGCCAGGGGGTAAAGGATATATTGCTTTGAAAATACCCTCATTATATATTGTGCCTGTGACAGATTTCTTTCTCAATCACACTTACATCACATCTTCTCAAAACATGTATCATCTCAAAACTCCCCCTGGGTTTTATCTTTCAGTTCACCCAGCTACATTACCTCCCTCTTCCGATTCAACTCCCGCATCATATGCTTTTTCTCAACAGTTAATACATCAACACATGCTCATTCCCCCGTCAGCTCTCACCATACTCCCCCCAGCCCCTTGCTCACCTTTCTCCTCAGGTCGTCCAGGATGGCCTGGTACTTGCTGTAGTCTCTGAAGTCAGGTCCGCTCTTCTCCAGGGCCTCCTTGATCTTAATCTCCAGCTTGAGGTTGGCCTGCTCCAGGGTCCTCACTGTCTCCAGGTAGCTGGCCAGGCGGTCGTTCAGGTTCTGCATGGCAAACTTCTCATTGCCCATGATGTCTGCGCTGTTCCCACTGCTGCTCACCTGGACGCTGTTGGAGAAGCCCCCTGCTCCTGAGCCCATTCCCATCCCGGCTCCCAGCCCACTGCGGAAGCCAGAGGAGATGCTGATGCGGGACCCACCGGCCCCACCATGGATAGATGAGGCCCTGTAGACAGGAGCACTGGTACGGGTGAGTGATGCAGAAGGAGGCCTGCTACTAGTGGAAGAGCGCACAGAGTATGTACTTTGCCGGGAGGTTTTCATTGTGGCTGGAGAGTGTAAGGCTCAGTGAGAGAGACTGTGAGGAAGAGAGAGCGGCACGGGCTGGGTAGGCTGAAATGGGAGCTCACAGACAGGCAGGACGAGAGGGAAAGCTGTTAAACTATATAAACCTTGTGGGCCCTCAGGTCCGCCCCTCAAACCACTCCCCCCTCACCACGAGTCACCTCCTCCTTTTCCATAAGCCTAAACCGCACAACTCACAGCATGCCTTTGTCCTCACAACCTTCCTAAGTTGGTCAGTTAAGGACTCAAGGAATTCAATTTCTTTGAGATTTGCAGCATTTTGTAAAATAAAAATAGACTTTTTTTTAATTGATACAAAACATTTCTTCAGTACAGTCCAAGAACACCATTAAATCTTTAAACAATTCCAAACAAAGGTATTAAAAGTATTAAAAACAACAACACATCTATCCCCAAATAACTTTTTTGAGAACATACACAGGCTAAAAACACATCCTGTCTTCTATGTGGTTTTAATACTTTTTGGACAACAATGGAGTTGTGTGGCACTGAAGCATAAATCATATCAGCTACACAGACAATAGCTTTTAGGATAAATTCATTAAAGAATGAAGGCTCTATGACGAAAGTGAAAGTATGACAGTATCTCCTTATTGCTGGTGCTTTTATGCCTTTATGATAGGCTACAACAGGTAGAGATGAAAGGGAGGGAGAGAGGGGATGACATGTAGACAAGGGACCCCGGGTCAGATTCAAACCCCAGGACACTGTGGAAAGGAATTATTTGTACTTGCCCCAGAGTCAAATTCCTTGTATGTCTATACATAGGCTTCTTGGCCAATTAGGATGATTCTGATCTTTCAAGATTGTTACCTGGGTAGGAAGCTTAACTGTGACAATAGAAACAGATAACAATACCGATAAAATCCAACAAAAGTTGTTGCATAAACAAGTATTCCAAATTTTGCTACCCACATTGGACTCGTCAAAACACTTAATTGGTTGCACCACACTCCACACCCTTTAAACGTATCAGCAAGGCATCATCACTTTTCGAGAATGCCTCGGGATCAGTTGAGTCAGGTTGCTCAAATGATTTCACCAGTGTCTTTTGTCAGTGTGTGAGATCAGGTCATGTCAAAACATCTCATTCCCATGTGGTCATTTAATAAAAGAAGGAATTGCGTCATCAGCGTACTCTGGTAGTCTTGTGACATTACATTTCAACTTATAAGTGTATCTGCATAGAAAGATTAACTATGGATGACACACATTGTAGATACACATTTTATGAAAAAGAAACACCCACACTCACAAATAATTGGCTTTTCCAGGGGATTAACATATTTTAGCCCAGGCATGTATTGGTTTCCTCTAATTGTATATTATGAAAATCTGTATTGTATGATGTCTTTTGAAAACCTATGCACAAACATTCAAATGATATCTTTTGAAATATGACGTTCTTTTCATTGCCATCAAACAGGTTCTTATATCTTACAAAATGGGACGGGAACAGATTTGTATGATATCTTACAAACATGAGATATTTAAAGTTGTGAAACTGCGACCAGAAGTGGATTGTGATGGTTAAGTTTATTTAAAAAAGGTGACGGTTAGGTTTAGGCATCAAAACATACTTTTGTTACATAATGCGGAAAACGCACCATGCAGTTGCGAAGTAACCTGACTCTCGTTTGGAGATCTTTTGGCAAGGGGCGAAGATACCGGTTGCTGATTGGATAAACCATCTGTCTAGTGAGCCAAATGAACCAATCAGATCAATGAAATGTATGACGTGCTAACAGTGTAGAGGCAAAGCTCAAAAAGTAAACAATATGTCGGTAAAATATATCTGCCATTTGTGAAATGCGAATACACAAATAAAAGGCCCAATTCCAGGTGCCGGTCCATATTCCAACAGAAGGATCCAAGAGGATAAAGCGT
The DNA here is from genome assembly GCF_963691815.1 of Echiichthys vipera. NCBI lineage: Eukaryota > Metazoa > Chordata > Actinopteri > Perciformes > Trachinidae > Echiichthys > Echiichthys vipera. The sequence goes on along the minus strand of NC_139834.1, from coordinate 28,243,985 downwards.
TAGCGAGCGGCTTTCCCAAAAGCTGAGCTGATCTCATCTGTGAAAGCCGCCATATTGTTTACACTGAACAGTCACTTCTCGTTTCGTAACTCAAAACCAACGCTGATTGGTTCTTCAAATTTTCTCCGTCGCATGTTACAAGACTGATCTGCAAGTAAAGCATAATGAAGCTTGCGAGATCAGGATGGTCTCACGAGGCTCGTTGCCACTCACCACAACATTTAACATTTTGCACATCGCCGTTGCTTGTTGGGTTTTTGGCGTAACTTGATGCCATGTACATACGTTCTGCAGTGTATTTATTTGAACCCAAATATTTTTCTAAACCTAACTAAGTAGTTTTGTTGCCTAAACAGGTCCTGCACTGCAGGGACCTGCTCAGGTCACTCGTGTTGCTGGATCTATGTAGGATTACACGTGAAAATTGTGCATAACCTTTCATAACATATTATATGAACTGTTGTGTGAGGACACCTTGAATGGATTCCTGGAACTCTAGGTAAAATACATCTAAAGATTACAGCAAAGTACATTACAGCATGTATTTAAAAAGAATGATTAGCAAACATGTAAAATACATGATAGTTAAGGAGAGTAACCTGGACAAAAAAATCTAATCAGCTGCAGGTTTTTAAGGTGTAAGGTAGCTCCAGATATTATGTACAGTACAGCATGTTATCTATCCTACTTAGCCGGATGTGTCTGATTGTCCCCCTCCCATAAAGGATATGGTCAAACAAAGGAGCAACTCCTCAGTAGGTATGTAGGAACAATGACTTCTCTAAACTAGTAAACATATTCCAGAAGCCCCCTTGCTGGTTTTTAACACAAGCACATTCCACACACGGTACCTTTAAAGCTACTTGGCTTAAAACAAGGAAAATAATCCAATGTTTTCCTTTGTTGGTCATTTAAAGTTAAGAAAAAGCTGTCAAAGCTTGAAATCCTGTGTACCAGGGTTAAAACCATAAAGCAACAACAATGAAATCTTATGTATTCCCATCCACAGGGCGTCTGTATCAGCGTCACCTTGTTCTCAGATAGGATTCCTGCGAAATGTTTTTCCGTTTGTCTGTAGTCATGTTCAGTCTCATCCGTGCTCCACGGTTTTGTTTGTTTTCCAGGAAGGAACAAGCAGCAGGATATTAAAGTATAAAGAGCTCCCAATGAAAAAAACAACTCTTGTACTGTCATTGAGCGGGCAAACAAAGGGGATTCCTGCTAATCATAGCAATAAAGTGGCTTCATAAGAGGCTGCCTCAAAAAATGTACGATAATAATACTAATGATACAAAAGCCAATAAATAAACCTAGGCCAATTTGTAAGTTTGTGTTGTATGCACAAGGCAGTTATTTCTGGTAATCTAAACAAAGAAAAAAGCAATAGGGAAAGGGATGACAGAGGAGACATGAGCATCGACGTCAAGTCCCAAAAGACAAAAAAGATGTATTTTTGATAAACAGATCATTATCAGACATCCTGAGTCTTTTTCCCAAAAGTGACTAATCCCAAATACAGACAAAACCAGCACCGAACACACAGGGTCTTTTCACGGTTGCTGAGTTTTAGGGGCTTTGTGTGTATAGCAGTGGCAGTGATGACTGCGGTGTTTTGTCTGGTCTGATGACTGCCACGCCCGGCAAAGAAAACAAAGATTACCTTACAAAGATGATGGCCGCACAGAGCAGATAAAGGTACGGGGTTTCAAACTCAAGAGTGAGATAAATGATGGAGATTACTGTAGGCTTCAGTCTCAGGGCTTTCCCATGCTTTCCCAACAACGAAGACGCCAGCCTTTGTTTTTAATGCTAACACAAGGTTATTAAGTAATTATTTTAAATGAAAAGTTATAATTTTGGTAAGGGTAACAGAAATGATTGAACAAACATTCAGATGTACATTTCAGACTTGTATACATAATGATACAAAGAGCCAGGGATCTGACTTTTAAATTATATATATATATATTACATTTAAAAGAAAGATGAATAATAAACTTAGAATGTGGATAAATACATCTAAATAATACACATTTATGCTGTGGCAACAAATTACATATTATTCCTAATAGTATTTATTGTATTCTATTAGTTCAACAGTGGTATTATTTATTGTTAGTTATGAATGTGAGAGACTTGATGTAGTTTTAAAATTCACATGAGAAAGCAATGAAGTTGGTGTGAACTTTTGTTACTTTTTATTTATGCAAGTAAAATATACTATATAAAATCAACAGGTTTATAATTAATGTATGGGGAAAGTTATGTATGTAGCAAAGTTTCCACACTAGGAGGACCCGTTTATACAATTTGGACAATTTATCGGGCAATTGGGTAATATTAAAATTGCAAGCAAGTAGAAAATAAAGACCACCCAGTTTAGCATTTTATTCCAAACAATATTTTTAGTAAACAGAATTTGGGAACAGAAAAAAAGAATATATCATCATCATACCTGTGCATTACGGAGCCGTAGCCCGGAAGTGGTTAGCTTAGCTTAGCTTTGGGACTGGAGGCAGGTGAAAAAAGCTAGCCTGGCTCCCAATGTGAAACAATAAGTAAAGGTGATTTAAGGACACCAGTTAACACATTTCTTGCTAGTTGATCTTGTGTACAAACTGAAAACCTAAAAACCACAAACATTTTTTGCATTTCTGTGACCATGTGTCAACACAAAGTCATGCTAACATGGTGAGGTTGGTATGGAGTCATTATGCAGAGTCCTATACTTAAATCTGTGCTCACCAAATACTTTGGGAAACCAGCTGTTTTAATTGGTGGGTATTTCATTTGTAGTCATTCTTTTGAACGTTCCCCTACTTCTAGGCGTTTGGGGCGGCTCAGTCCATAGGTGACTCGGCTGGGAACCGCAGGGTCATCCGTTCGAGTCCCTGTGTGGACCATAAATGAAGTGTGGACTGGATAGGTGCCAATTCATCTCATGGGCACTGCTGAGGTGCTATTGAGCAAGGCACCGGACCGCCAACTGCTTGGGGCCCCGATCCATTGGCAGCCCCCTCGCTCTGACATCTCTCCATTAATTGCATGTTTATAGGTCCTGTTTGTGCATGTGTGTGTATTTCGGACCTGTGTGTGTGTAACCTGAATAATAATAATAATAGAGTGGGAAAAAAATGTAATTTCCCCTTGCGGGATTAATAAAGTAATAATTCTTCTTCTTCTTCTTCTTCTTCTCCTTCTTCTTCTTCTTCTTCTTCTTCTTCTTCTTCTTCTTCTTCTTCTAGTCATTTATGCTAATTGCTAAGCTAACCACATTTTTACTCCAGCTCAGTGCTTCACATATTGGTTTCCATTTTCTCATCTCGCTCTCAGAAAAAAAAGAATAAAAGTATTTCACATAACATAATTTGCTTATGGGCCTTTGTTCCAGAAGATCCAATAACATCTCGAACACCGTTCATCCAGGTGTGTGAAAAACAGTTTTTCCCCTCCTTGCTAATGATGCCTCTTGGCAGCACTTCAATGGTATTGTATTTCAGACGTTGGTGAAGCATTAATTCCACATAAAATCAACATGGTCACAGTGTTAGGAAGACAACAAATGTTTTGACATGTACGGCCTAAGATGTGCATATTTACCTGAATTATCATTGCATATCCATATTTCTGTAAGGCTTTTAAATTATGGGGTTAAAGGATATGTTTGCAGACACCCTCCAGAAATGTTTGATGTGAAACTGACCTTTGTCACAAGTTTTGGCAGGCAGCAACGCCACCTAGGACTTACCTCAAAGGTTTTGGCCCAATAACAAGAATTCTTGTCTGTCATTACAGTGATAGTCATCACCCGCCGTGAATGGTTCCCCTCCCAGCTCCACTAATCCCTTTTCCTTCAAGGGGCAAAACTCAGTTTGCTCCTGTTACCACACATAATACCAAACTGTGGATGGCTTCAAATATAATTACTGTGTTTTGAAGTTATTATCATTGTGTGATTTATTTCAAATGGAAAAATAAGTAAAAACTAGTTCATAAACATACTACAAACATATGAGGAGCTCTTTTCCAAAACGCTACAAATCCATTTTAATAGTTTTCAGGAAAATTACATTTTTTACCCAGACCCACACATTTGGTTAATATTTAATGTATCTTGTCAAAATGGTTTATTGGCTCAGTCTGAGCATGTCGAACGGACGGACGAAACAAAAAACTGTCCAGCTTCAGAGCGCCGCCATGTTGGATCGCATAGAACGCTCACTGAATTCTGATTGGTCGAGAGGACGTATCGCATTTAGGCTAAAAATAGGTTTGTCGCTGGTCGCGGTTTGGAAAGGAACTGCATCTTGAGACCATTTTAAACAAGGAAATATAGAGATTTGGCAGAAACACTGATGAAGCAGTGAAAAGGTTCTGGATACAGCAAAGTGGCATGACACACTAATTTTTTAAGAATTTGGCTTTTATCTCGTTTTGGAAAAGAGCTCTTCATATGCTACATCTATTGTTTTCCTTTTTAAAACTTACTTTGAGGGACTGTTGCGAATAATCACTGATTCATTTTCATTTTCTCTTTTGTTTACTGCAAACATTTTCCCAGCAGACTGTACTGTGAGAACACTTCATTTCTCTTAACTATGATGAACAGCATAAAAAAACAACTACTTTCAGTTGTGTGGGGAAATCAGCTCAAACTGAATAACCAGGGTTCTTTTACATAGAAAATGAAGACTGAAACCATGAGTTTTAAATATTTACAAAGGAAAAAAAATATATTATTGAGTTCAATGTTTGAAAAATGAAACAGTATGAATGTTTAACTAATCATCTATTTTGTAGATATAGGGATTTCTAGATGGAAGAGCACCTTTTACACCGATTAGAAACCTCAATATGCGTGCCAGTCTGTGTGTGTAGTGCTGGGCATGGGAGGTACGAGCTAAGCCTCTGTTGACTCTACGTCACCGCCCTTATCAGCCATGTGTAATAATGCCATTGAGCGTGATGCACGCTGAGTCTGGGAAGTCACAAGACAGTCCCACCTGCAGTATGACAGTGTTTCTACCAGGCAATGCTCTCTCTTTTGGTAAATATGTGGGTGGGCAAAAGGGTCAGATGTGTACGTCTGTATATGGTATTTATGCTGTCAGTGTGAACGCCACCTGCAAGGTTCTCATTTCTGTGTTTGAACAGTGCTCTGGTTACAAGGGTTCTGTTTGTTCTGCATCAGATGATACACTGACATTATCTGATTATGTGTCGAAACTCTTCTTTACTGGAATAAAGAAGTAAACTTCAGTTGGCTCAGGCCGTTCATCGGGACTGTAGAGTTCTTGTTCAGGCGGACCATCCTTTCTCTGTGCTAACCTCAGGGGTCAGAACACCCACGGAAAGTGCTAAATTAGAGCCACCCTGACAGAAGCGGAGAACGACCACTGAGAAGTCTCTTTTACGGGCCCGGCCAAGGGATCGTTCAGTATCTGACCTCGGTTCAGATAGTGACCAAGCCCTTGGCTGTTTATCACTCATTCAGTAGGAGGACAAACCACCATAGAGCATTTCAATGGTGTTCCCATTAAAACTCCCACTGACACAAGGCCGTCAGTCACAACCTACTCACTCACTTACTCTCAGTGTAAAGATATAAGCTGACAGCATTGTATCTATGTGACACCTCTGAGTGAATGTGAGAACGTGCAGAGCTGTCCGTATAGCTCACAATGCCGTTGAGAGGTTGTAACATCATGAAGAAGCTCATAATGACTCACTGGGGACACAGATGGGAAACACTTGTGTGCAGACAATTTACAGGTGTGTGGAACATTCCTGCAGGTGCAGTGGCCTATTACAGACACTGCTGAATCACTGATCTGATATCATACTATCGGAAAATGTCTGTGCTCCCGTGTGTGTGTGAGAAAATGACACGAACAGATGTTCTGTCCGAGGTTGTTTTTCTTCTGTACCAGTAAAACCAAAACAATGTGGATAAGTGTCCTCATGATTAAAGGAATGTCTGCTGCTCCATGCCAGGAAGCCAGACATGTAATTGTTTAGGTCTGCAGGAGGCGGATAAGGCAGTAGGGGGCCAAGAAGAGGCAGAAAAGAGTTTTAATCAGTCATTGTTTTTCTTATGGACATATGAGTAGTATGACAGTTAACTCAAATAAGCACATTAGTGCCACAGGTACAGGTGGGACCAGAGGGGGAGTCAGGGGTGGCAGAGCCCCCTGGTGCCTCCCTACCACAGTCAAAAGGGCATGATTGGCTAACTTAGTATCATATGTGGATTACGGAACAGGCTTACCAGGGCCCTGGACTAAACTTCTGAAGTAGCTGTTAAAATTGCACGTTGGAAAGTCAATCCCAACCACAAAGTCAACTAAAAAGACACTCAAAACAACTACAAAGAGACGCAAAAAACTACAAAGAGAAGCAAAACAACTACAAAGAGACGAAAAACAACCAAAACGACATACAAAACAACTACAAAGAGATGGAAAACAACCAAAAAGAGATGCAACATAACTACACAGAGACACAAAAAACTACAAAGAGAAGAAAAACAACTACAAAGAGATGAAAAACGGCCAAAACGAGATACAAAACAACTACAAAGAGATGCAACACAACTACACAGAGACCAAAAACAACCAAAACGAGATACAAAACCACTACAAAGAGACACAAAACAACTACAAAGAGACACAACACAACTAAAAAAAGAGACAAAAAACAACAGAAAAAGAGATGTATGTGTCCTCCTAGTGTCCAGTGGCCGTATAATCTGTCCATGAATGTTGGCATTATAAATAACACCTATATTGGTATTTTTATTTTCAAATATGCCCTCCTTTTTTGTAACTATGCCCCACTCTTGCTCCACAATTTCAATGTTTCTAAAAAGAACCATGGCCACAGGTTAAGTCAGGTTGTCATCATCGCTGAAAGGCTCTAGGTTTATGGACAGGAGGGGTGGACAGATGCAGTAAGGTGAGGCCAGAGGTCACTGGTCTGGGTGGGGTGAGATCAGAAATTAGGTATGTGGTCTTTAGGGTGGAGCACTGGAAAAAATAACAAGGGGAAGTTGCAAATATGTTGTGTGTAACACAGTTGTGTATGTCACAGTTGAATGGAATGTTTTATAGAAGTAAATAAAGGTAAAAGAAAAACAATTTTATGGCATAAACATCAGGATTTAACGTCAAATCTTTAACATCTTAAATCTGAAAGATTGAGACAGGAGGTTATAACTATGAATGAGGGACTTGGTTCGGAAAGGGATGCTCTATCAGGAAGACTGTTGTGAAAATGTTCCCTGTGTGTTTTTCAGCCAACTGCAGAGGAAATATCACTTGTTTTGTTTTCTGCAACTGAGATCCAGTCATAGAACCACTGACACAAAGAAGCGAGGGAATCTTCATTGATTGCAAAAGCCAGACTTGTGTGCACAAATGTCACAATCACAACTGATGCACAACAAGACCATGGTAATGGATCAATTCTTATTTATACACCTTTGGAAGTAATTTAGGGATCAGTATCTTGCCCAACAAAAGCACTATGGGCGCACTCACACTGTCCATCCGTACCGTGCCCAAACAGGTTCCACGGGTAAAGTCTAGTTCGTTTGACCAGTGTGAGTGCAACATACACATTTATGAGCACAAGCGTGCGCACGTGTACAAGCACGAGCACGAGGCCTACAGCGGTTCCGACGTCATTATGTGCGCCTGTTGGGACATAGAAAAAAGAAGGAGGGACCATGCGTGGACATTTAAAACAATGGCGGCGAAATGTTCACGTTGGTGTGATGCGGAGGAGGAGTGTTTACTGGAGATTTGGTCGATGAAAAGATTCAAAAACAGTCGACAAGACGCACAAAAACTCTGAGGTCTACGGAAAAATTTGTAAACAAAGCGACGCATCGCCATGACGTCATCAATTCGTGTGACGTGTTACGGTGTGATGACGTATAGGCAGCAAGAAGCATTCGCGCGAGACCCAGGCAGTGTGAGTACAAACGGGCCTGGCCAGCGGGGGAAGAGGGGGGGGCAAGTACCCTAAAGCACCGGGCACGGTATGGATGGACAGTGTGAGTGCGCCCTAAGGCTGCTTATTTAAATATTCATTTTCGCTTAACCTCAACCATGTGAAATTGGCTGAGCATAACTAAAAAAATGTATATTGTGCTTATGTTGCCTCGAGCAGTTATTGTAGGAAAACAAATTAAACATGTTGTTGTGTAAGTCGGCAGGGTGGCCATACACTATAACTACAACCGGGGCTTGTACAGTGTATTTGAAGGTTAGAGGAGTTCAGGGTGGATACCGGGTGGAGTGAAGTCATTAAGAAGCGGGTGCGTTGAAAAGCTGGGAAGATTTATCCCACAGAGGAGGACTGATTCATGTGGAGGATAATGGGCGGAGAGAGGACGGTTAATTTATGTTACTAAAGGAAAAGGAGTTCTGAATAGTAACTTTGTGTAACCTTGGAGTTTGTGATCACTGAAAAGGACTTGCAGTAAAGACTCAGGACAGGAGGGTGTGTCACTTCTGGGAAAGCACTATGGGGGGGGGGGGGGTCAGTTCAGTGCAAATGATAAATATATGAGCATTCAGGGGGCTCTGGGTGGGAGCAGCAAACCCAAACTCAAGAGGCTCCATCAGGTTGACAGTAAGCTAGAAAACCTAACCTCTTCCTTTCTTCCTTACGTTCACAAACACAGTAGTGAATACACACAAATCACTTTCTTTTTGACTCCCTCTGTTTCTTTCTTTCACACACTCAGACATTCCCAGCCACGGCGTCTCCTCCTCTCCCCCATCGCTACCCACATTCCCGCTTCAGTAATTGCTCCCAGAATCCCTCCCTGTGACGCAGGGCGCTGCAAGGGAAAGTTACAAACTGGGTTCTGACCACGTTGCCATGGTGACGCGACACAAATTTGCAGCGTTCATTTTGGGAAATTGCTATGCTCAGACTGTTATTTTACAAGCCTGCTGGCATGCGTGGTGGGCCTGTATAGATGCTTCTTGGCAAATCCCCGGTGGAGTCGACACACCACATTTCACAAGCATGTGCAAGAACACACTGCAGTAGCCAGGGTCCAGTTGTCCAGAGCGGTTCCCTGCTCCCCTCTGTGCCTGAGCTGCTGTGCTCGATGTTTTCAGACACAATGGGTTCATTTGAGTGGACACGCACAGTGTGAAAAAAGTTCTCCAAAGTGGTCTCAGCCCCAGTCAAGGATAAAAAGACTGAAAAGAAGGGGGAGTAAAGAATGACTACTGTCTGGTCTCAAAGAATGTTGAAACCGGCCAAGTTTGACTCTTTAGAAGAATCAGCCATTGATTGAGATGTGTGTGAGAATCAAGTGTTCTCGTTCACAGCACAGGCTTTTAATGTGAAGCCAGTGACGCGCTTTGATCCGTGCTGGACATCTTGGGAGTTATCCTACACATGTAATGACTGTAAAGTCAAAGTTAAAGTGATATTTTGTAACTTTTGTACCAAAAAAAATACAGAATTCAGCTGACAAATGAAAAGTTTAATTTATGAGAAATAAAACGCACCTGTGCTTTATCAACTACACTAAAAGGTTTTGCTGCTACAGCCTTACTAATGCTGCGTTCAGACGCAATGAAATCACAAGAAAAGCAGGGAAACGCGCTGTTTGATGATATTTGTATCATTGGGCTAAACACGCTAAACGTGCCAAATGTGCCAAATGTGCCAAATGTGCCAAACCCCCTCCTCCCCGCAGCCCCACAGCGCCACGCGATTCGGCTGAAAAGTTGTATATTTTAAGCTCGCACGTTGGAAGCGTTGGACGCGAATATCGTATGATTTTCATGTCTGTCGGTTTGCGAGTAATGCGAGTAAAGCCATCTTGAAATCCGCCTTGAAATCGCATTAAAGATTGACTTTGAATATAATCGCATTGCCTCTATCGCCTCTATTGCTTCCGGTTTGAACATGGCATTAGCCTGGTATCAGCAGCTCATGGCAGCTTTGTAGATACTGTTGCAGTGTTTCCCCTAGGATTCTTTCCAGCAGAAGGGGCATGTCAACGTCCTCAGCTAACACACTCCTCTGAAAATGCAGTCAGGAATCTTTTAATACATAGTTTATATATAAACACCAATTCTTTTACTGGCATTTATTGAAGTAACGTTATCAGTGATGTGATCCGCTTTCACAGAGCAAAGGTGAGGTATCTGGCTGCCTTTGTCTAGGTTGAAGGATGAAAATGAGGTCAGTAGCAGACCTCTGTGCTGTTGTCTTATAATCATCATAAGTAAACAACTCAGTGTGATTTGTTTGCTTTTTTGAACTGTTGTATGAGAACAGTATGTTGATGTGCGAATTACTTGCACAATGGAAAAGCCCCTAGTGTGTAAAGGCCTAACCCTGCATTCACACCAAAAGCGATGGAGGTGATGAAAGCATCAAGCTGCCATTCAAAAGCAATGTAAATGACACGATGACATGCAATGCCGCTCCCGGCGACGTGATCCGTCGATAAGAGCGATGGGACAAAGCATCCATCGCGTCCATCGCCTCATCGCATGTGTCACTTGAAGCTGAAAACTTTTAACAACGGACAAAGGTGTATTGGACAAGGAGTGCTTCTCATTGCTTATGAATCATATTAATTTGGATACCATTTTAGTCTACTGCTCTAAGTTAATATCCGCAGCTGTCTGACATTATTACCTATGAAACTATTCTGTCCAGACGGAGCCAAACAGCTCATTTAGGTGAATCAGACGGATTCTATCCTTGAATCAGAAACCCATGCTTACAGTTATCTGTCCCATCTGTTAACAGCTTTTTGCAAGTTGGGTCTATTTCGAGTACAGCGTCTGACTCATTCCTCCCTCATAATAACCTCCTGGCTGACCAGCCGCCGCCTGCTTGATTGTACAGTAAATGGAACTTGCAGCGAGGGAGTCCACTTCAGGGAAATCCCTCTAAAAAGGGGGTTTCCCCATTCCAAGGAAACCCTCTGCATCCCCTCCCCCTCCTCTCCAAACGGGGCCATAAGAAACCATAACAACTTCCTATAGCTTTCCACTCCTTTTCTCTGTCAGTCTTTCCATCCGTCTTTTCCATGCCACGCCGCTGTGCTCGCATATGGTTTCAATTCATTCCAAGTGGCGGGAAAAGTAACGCTCTCTTCTCTTTCACTATTCTATTTACTGTGGCCTTAACTGTCGCTTCTGTAATTTGAAGGCAAACACATTGAAGAGCACGTGCACATGCTTACTCATATACACACACACACACACACACACACACACACACACACACACACACACACACACACACAGGGAAAGATGGTAAGAGGAAAAGAGGGAGCAGTGGAAAGAAACAAAGCTGGAGTGAAAAAGAAGAAGAGCCAATCGGGGGAGTTCATAAATATTGCATATGTTCGCTAACTGCAGCATGTTCGTATGAAAATGCAAAATGACAATCTGCAGCCACCTCATTGCCCCTTGGGTAGTGCTAGAGGAATTTGCCTGTCTGGCAGCCATATGTTGGCATGTGGGGAAGTCAGCCAGTAGTCCATTCACTGACCTTTTGGGTCTCTCCTCCCTGCTCAACAGAATTATGGAAATGCTTTGTGGCTCCAAAATATGCGATTTCATCACTGAATCCTGAATCTTTAACGTGGAATGATAGAAAGGCGATGTTTTAATCATCATTTTCTTTCCAATTAATCTGGAATTTGAATTTTTCGTGCACGGAAATAAAACCTTCAGTGATTTATTGTGTCCTTTCACCTGCCCAGGGACTACAGATGGAAAGTAGGTTGTAAAACCACTACAAAGCATTTCTTCTCTTTTGAGAGATTTTTGTTATGTACATTGTCACTCATGTTAATAAACTAAACTTAACCAATATGCAGCTTTTGTGCATATTATTCCATTTTTCAGCAACGAGGATAAAACCGTCGCTTGACTTAGTGTGTGTTGTATTTTGTTGTAACCCTGAAGCCTGTATGCTAATATAAAATGTTTTTTTCCCACATAGTGTTGTTTTTAATTTAAGAAATCTGTCCATATATATAACATTTACCATTTAAAAAGACCCATCATGCTCTTAAGTTTGTTTTTTACTTGCAAAGTGGAAGCTAGTTAGCTGCTAAAGTTAGCACCAATGTTTGGCAGTAACGCAATACTTCACGCATTACAGTGATGTGTCTACAATTTAAAATTCAATAATTACCATAAAGTTACGTTTGTTCATCTGTTATAGACATTTATAGACATTTTGTAGGGTCGGCTCGTTCACTTTTACCAAAAGAGGACGAATGCGACTTCATATTTTGTTTTATCTATTTATACATTTCTCATTTGATCTTCCTGGCTGGCTTGCTAACATCAGCTACTGAAATCCTACATTCAGGAATCACCTGGTTTTCTTCAGAGTTGTGTGTGGATGTGTGAACAGCAGCTTCACTGTGAGGGCAGGACTCCTGGAGTCACCTGGACTCAAAACGCGTAGGCCTATGGCTAACTCTCTCCGATGTTTAGCCGTCCTCATTTGCGCTGGTATTTCACCGGTCAGCCTCGGGGAGAAGCTAGAATGTAGTCACCCAAGAGTCACAGCTTAGCGTGAGCACGAGCAGCAGTGTGGTGAGCAGCGTGAGGCCAGATCCAGAATTTCTCAATGAGGGAGAAATGGCAGATGTGCTTCCATCTCCATCTCTGAGGTTTCTTTTTTACTTTATATGTTTCGAGTTAAAATATTAATCAAAGCAGAGTAGTTCTTACATACTTCAAATGTGTCTGGAATGGGACTTTAAGGCTAATGTAACAATATATTTATCTTATTATCAAGAAATTACATTTAAAAAAATTAAAACACCCAATACTGGAGTAGCTGATACTAAGGAAATGTCTCCAAAACGAAGGCTGGCTGCTTGTTAAACCCATTTACTGTTTCTACATTGAATAAATACTGTGTGACATACGTACAGCTTTGAGACTGTCTTTCATGTTATATAGCCAATAACTTTGGCTGTTGAGCAATTAGTAAAATTACTACTACTGTATTACCTCAAATAAAGGCTAGCAGTCAGTAAAAAGCCACAAACAGATACAAGCCAGCCCCAAACAAGGGTGGATAAACTCCAGGTTCCTGTCATTTAATGTGAATTTGAATTCCATTAATTTCCCTTTAACATTTTCAGTGTACATTCTGTCCCTGTATTGGCATACAGCATGGGTGTCAAAGTCAAGGCCCGCAGGCCAGATCTGGCCCGTGAATGAATGACCTTGGCCCCCGGGATGATATTTGATTGGTATTAGAACCGGCCTGCACGCCACAGCCGCCTGCTGGTGTTTTTCATGCACCAAAACTACATGACCCAAAATGCAACGGTAGCCCGCGAACTCACTACAGCTCCGAAAGTTGGCCGCCTCGGCTTCATTATTCATCAGCATTCAGGGCAACTTTCAGCACCCCCCCTCCCCAATAATGGCTAAACTGCAGGTGGACGATGAGAACAGGGTGTTTCACAAAGCTGTGTGTCTTTATCTTGATATTAAGGAACACATTCTATTTTTGAAGGACATTTTCTTTTTTGTCTGTGAGCCTGTTGAAAATGTTTTCACTTGAAATTACTGACAGAGCCGTACAAAAATATTGGATTATTCATTTAATTATTAAATAAAGACGGTACACTGTGTTAGGTCTTGGTTCAATAGGTTATATGCATCATTTTAATATGTTTTAATAAACATTGAACCAGTCCGGCCCTCGGCTCGTAGCAAATTTGTTTTTTTGGCCCTCTGATGTATTTGACTTTCACATCCCTGGCATACAGCATATACGTGTCTCTATTTGGCTGTGTGGTGAGCGCCCTGCGTTTGTGTGTGCGTGGCTGTCCCTCAAACATGTCCCCGCACACGAGCACCATTTGTGTACAACTTTTGCGTGCACTGGTGTGTCTTCTTATTGCATGTGTGACTTGTGGGTGTGGAGTTTATGTCAGTTTGTCTTTTCTCTTGACCTGGGAGTGGCAGATGATGACCAGAGACTGTGTGGAAGAATGCAGAAGTTACCAGACTTGAGCCTCCCTCTTCCTTTTCCCTCCTGAAACCGTCTCACACTTCCCCCACGATCGAAACTCTCTTTTTTCTTTAGGATCTCTTTGTTCTCCTGTTGTATTTTTTCCTGTACCAGCCCTGTCTTCTTGTTTGTGTCTTATTTCCTGTCCGCTCATTTTTTCTCCTTCCCTTTCATCAAATTATGAGATTAAAACTGGCTGCTGCATCGTGTCTTTGCTCTTTTTTCCACCCCGTGTTCATCTACTGTGAACCCCTCCGTCTGTTACTCCCTCTTTTCCACCCCCTTCATCCTAACCAGATCTTGAGTACAGCATTGTGAGTCCTCTAATCATTTCCCGACTCTTTATGTTTATCTTTTTCTCTCTCTCTTTGCCTCTCCCTCTTCTCCAATCTCCTCCTGACCTTCCAGCTGCAGAGCTGTGCTTGGATCCTGCTCTGCACGCCTCTCTCCCACACAGGAATGTGCTGTTTGTAGACAAACGTAACAAGAAGACTGATAAGAACGTGTCTGCACAAGGACAGTTTACTGACCAAAAATATAATACTAACTGTGGAGGAAGAATGACAAGATTAGTCATTAGATTCTATGTGTGAGTTCAGTAGGGGGGGATTTCTGATGTTGGGTCAATGATGCACTCAGTGATGCAGGCCCCAAATACAGGGGTGGTCACTGATTTAAGGAGAATTCCCTAATGAATCATGATGAAGTGTCTGTCTGGTACAAGTTTAAAGCAGTTTTTGAAATCTGTTTTGGCACAAGATATATAGTATCTACTACTAAAAATCACGTGATACAGTAAAACCCAGCATCACGCTCAGATTGTATTATTATTAACCAGTGCGTTTCCATCTACTCACACTTTTTTTTAAATGTTTTTACGTGCTAAAACAAACCTGAGTGGAAAAGCAGGTAGTTTTACCCACTGATTTACGTTTGGCTGATGCCAATAAAAGCAAAATGCGATAAAGAGAAACATAAACAGACTTAGCAAATAAATCATGGAGTACATGAAGCACGTGTGTGTCTGTATGTGTGTGTTTGTGAAGGGGGATTGCCAATTCCCTTTCGCCTCTTTTGCTAGGACCACTCACCTCGTTCTTCATTTGGATCTCAACTATACCTGCAGCGTTTTGTGACTATATGTTGGGCAGTTGTGACGCCGTCGCAGTGACAAAATCTGTCCGCAGACAGACAGACAGACAGACAGACAGACAGACATATAAATATCTAGCAAAACACTAAGATCCAGAATACCACCCTTTGATTAGTATTCTTTTAATCACATCATCTCGCTTCACCCTTATCTTCTGCAGTGGTTTAAAGGCTGTTTAAACTCCTTATATTCACATAACAGCAGTCGATGGAGTGATTCACAATTACTCTTGCCAATTTTATAGAAATTTAATTTAAATTTGCTTTACATTTGGATGTAAATGTGGATACCGTCAAATGTATTATTAGAAGTGCAAAACCCTTGTATTAATACAACCCATTGTCATGTTCTCTACCCATGGCCACTGGGTAAAATTAACCCATTTGTCAAAATAACAACTTGGGTCAAAATTAGCCCATTGATTTTTGGTGTTTGTTTATGAATACGGGAACAGTGAATTACAAACTTAAAGCAGGTTTCACTGAAATTATGTCATATAACGGACATTTGTTTGCTTGGTCTCCACTCATCAGAGACAACACACAAGCTTTACCCATCAATTATTGACCAGAGGCTTACCCAATAACAAACAGAGAGACCTTGAGTCACAGTGAGCAGCAGCTGGATGTAACTACTTAGTCACGGATGCCTGCGCCAATCTTCCATGAAACGACAGTTGGGGACGCGTCCGTCTCCATGGAAACAGGACGTACGGCTGACTCATCCCCCAAAATGGATAAACCTTCAACTTCCCAAAATAGGAAATGTCGCTCATTGCTGCAAACATCCAGCTTATGCTCTTGCAGACAGACCTAACATCCCCGGGATCTCATCCCTCCGATGCACAAATCTCCCAAGTAAGACATTACATAACGGTGTCGGATTACATGCAAACACACATGCAGCCGCCCCACACAATGGCTGCTTTTTCTTTTGCCACTGTGCTCAACAGACAGCTGGGCATGCAGGAAATAATAGCTGGACAGCATTTTTTTTACTGAAATCTGCAAGATGTGACTGGAATCATTAGTTTGTGTGTGCCAACTGTGACGGTTCAATGAAGGTTTTGATTTAAAATAATGTCAGAGTGGCTACTTTTCAGTGGCCCTATCTATAAGAGCAGCTACAGCAGAAGGGGGCAGTATAGTGCAGGTGTGTGGTGCACAGGTAGAGGCAGCAGGTCTAGTCTCAGGTGAGGAACTGGAGGATTATTTGCCTCACTTTAACCTTTCCATACCTGTGCACTCCTCCCCTCAGTTTAGGCGTCGCTGTCTTTCATTGTGTAACGTTGCTTATCTGATGTGGGTCAGTTTGGGGTGATTGCATGTGTGTGTGTGTGTCTGTGTGAGGGAGAGAGACATCCAGTGGAGGGCGGAAAGTACGTCTGTGGGAATTCGAAAGCATGGGTGTGTGCGGGCGTATGTGTGTGTGTGTGTTCTCGGAATCAGTGTTCTTATCAGCGGCGGGAGAGCCAGCAACATTAAAGGTGTTGTGACTGGTTTCCAAAACAATGCCTTATAGAGAAAATAAACTGTGCATTCCCACATGGTGAAAAAAAGTGTCCCACTGTTATCTCAACACAGCATACTGACTGGGTAGGAAATAACAGGTCTGCACACTGCACCCCTTCCTGCTCCGCTGTAGCCGTTACCTTCCCCTCACTCTGCATTGACATGTTGGATTTTACCCCTTTACATCTCTTTGTCTCACTCTCTCTCTCTCTCTCCCTTTGACTTTAATGATTTTGTCTTCCCTTTGTTCAGGAAAAGTAACAGCTGTCTTTGTGCAGGACCATTCCTCCCCCTTTTCAGGTATTTTCCCCGAGGCCATAATCGGTGTTGAACCGGTCTACCTGGTTTTACTTTTCTTCCAAACTGCATGTGCAGTGGTTTGAAGTGGCTGTTGGCTGCTGTGGCACATGGCTGTGACAAACTCATTGTTTTCAGTTTTGGTGAGAAACGACACGAATGCAACCTTGGAGCAGCTGGGCACAATGAGGAAAAGAGGTCGGAGCAGGGAGAATACTATTACAGACAGAAGCTGCATCAGTAGGTGGAGTCGGTGGAGGTGGAGTTCATATTGGCAAATCACAACACCTCCTCTCATTGTGCTTCCAAGCTGCAGGAAGTTTAAAGGACCATTAAGAGAGTCAAGGCTGATTCTCTGAAAGGAAAAGTGGAGGAGCAGAGTCACAAAACCCCAACATCAATGATCATCATAATTTTTTGAGTTAAATTTACATTTTAGAGACTAACATTCCCATGCATAATCATTTTCAATATATGTAAATAAGCATATAAATGATTCCGTAACATTAAAGACAATCACAACATCCCTGTATCATATTATCCATGTGTACATAAACAAAAAGCATGAATCTCTGAAAAGTGTCCCATGGGCAATATGAGGGAAACCTGCCTTTGGTGCACACGTTAAGTAAAGAGAGAAACCCACAGACGTTAAGTTACACTTCTGTATCAGTTTGGCAAACATCAACATCATGTTAATACCCACCTTAAGCTTAATAAACCGCTAAACTATAAATAATATGTCTGTGGCATGCATGGTAATCCGACATGTGCATATGATGATACTTGGCTACATAAAAGGGCACACTACTTCCTGCGTCGGACATCATTTGTGAGCCTAGACTGTATAATAGAGGTGGATGTAGCTTTGAGGTGTGGCTGTGTACATTTACATATCTGTGAACTTGTTTTTGGGTGTTAACCTGCTACACAGACTCTGTCGGCAGCTTGTTGCGGCTGCCAGCTTCACTGTGTGCCATCGAGTTGTAATAGAGTTGGTTATGCAGGTTTGGAAGCTGTGCACACATTGCCCTCTGGTACGATGAAGTATGTATCTAAATGTTTTTTAAACAGATTGTACTCTGTGCTGTTCTACGTAGTTTTTGCCTGTTGAAGGGCCATATAGCCACATGCAGAGAGCGAAAAAAAAGATGATCCGCGTTAAAAAAAGA
The DNA here is from genome assembly GCF_963691815.1 of Echiichthys vipera. Taxonomy (NCBI): domain Eukaryota; kingdom Metazoa; phylum Chordata; class Actinopteri; order Perciformes; family Trachinidae; genus Echiichthys; species Echiichthys vipera. Next base: position 28,225,812 of record NC_139834.1, on the reverse strand, counting down.
AATAGAGTACGGGTGTGTGGCCTATGTAGATTATTCAATTGGTTATAATGGGGTTGTGTGCGCATCCCATGTATTTTGGCCCTCTCACAGCCGGTTTTACCTTCATCAAAGTTAATTGTGACCATTTTGGTCACCTAAAAAATGTCTTGTTCAGCGTTATGTTGCACCTTGCTAACAAAGCTAACAGTAGCTAGCTGGTAACTTCAGAGAAACCAACAATTTTCAACCAGCTGTGTCATTGAAGCATGGATATGTTACATGCAGATGAACGGTGCCAGCCCCTGGAGCTCCCACTCACTCACTAACAATAGTCCATCAAATGACTTGCACCAGACGACTGAAAATTTAGAGTTTCCCTCTTTAGCATTTAGCATAGCTTAGGGCCATTGAAACACCTTTTGTCCGTCCTCTCTTCCAAATGTGGTTACGTGGGGTTTCAAAAAAACAAGATGGCGACTGGCAAAATGCCAATCACAAGGCTTTAAAACAATACGACACAGTCTGATGAGTGAAGTCACGGTAGCTACATCCTTTTTTTTCAATACAGTCTATGATTGTGAGGTTTGGAATCATCCAACATGGAAGTGATTCCTGGGATACTGGGTTGTGAAAACTGCCCTTTGCACTTTTGAGATAAAAACCTGGTTAAGATTAGGTCATGTCAAAATTTGTTCAACAATTTCATTTCACCAACACTTAAACACTGCAGCAGCTCCCCTTCAGAGCCACACAGTTGTTTTTAAAAAGGGGGGAAATGACTTGTGTCACAGTTAGGCCCTGATTTAAAGCAGCCTGGGGCGCCATTTTGGAATTGTTTTTAACGACAGTGAAGCGTTTTTAGGCAGCCTGGGGCGCCATTTTGGAATTGTTTTTAGTGACAGTGAAGCGTTTTAAGGCAGCCTGGGGCGCCATTTTGGAATTGTTTTTAATGACAGTGAAGCGTTTTTAGGCAGCCTGGGGCGCCATTTTGGAATTGTTTCTAATGACAGTGAAGCGTTTTTAGGCAGCCTGGGGCGCCATTTTGGAATAGTTTTTAATGACAGTGAAGCGTTTTTAGGCAGCCTGGGGCGCCATTTTGGAATTGTTTTTAAAGACAGTGAAGCGTTTTTAGGCAGCCTGGGGCGCCATTTTGGAATAGTTTTTAATGACAGTGAAGCGTTTTCTGGCAGCCTGGGACGCCATTTTGGAATTGTTTTTAATGACAGTGAAGCGTTTTTAGGCACCATCTTGGAATTGTTTTTAATGACAGTGAAGCGTTTTTAGGCAGCCTGGGGCGCCATTTTGGAATTGTTTTTAGTGACAGCGACGCGTTTTTAGGCACCATTTTGGAATTGTTTTTAATGAGAGTGAAGCGTTTTTAGGCAGCCTGGGGCGCCATTTTGGAATTGTTTTTAATGACAGTGAAGCGTTTTTAGGCACCATTTTGGAATTGTTTTTAATGACAGTGAAGCGTTTTTAGGCAGCCTGGGGCGCCATTTTGGAATTGTTTTTAAAGACAGTGAAGCGTTTTTAGGCAGCCTGGGGCGCCATTTGGGAATTGTTTCTAATGACAGTGAAGCGTTTTTAGGCAGCCTGGGGCGCCATTTTGGAATTGTTTTTAGTGACAGTGAGGGTTTTTAGGCAGCCTGGGGCGCCATTTTGGAATTGTTTTTAAAGACAGTGAAGCGTTTTTAGGCAGCCTGGGGCGCCATTTTGGAATTGTTTTTAAAGACAGTGAAGCGTTTTTAGGCAGCCTGGGGCGCCATTTTGGAATTGTTTTTAATGACAGTGAAGCGCTTTTAGGCAGCCTGGGGCGCCATTTTGGAATTGTTTTTAATGACAGTGAAGCGTTTTTAGGCAGCCTGGGGCGCCATTTTGGAATTGTTTTTAATGAGAGTTGTTTTCCTCGCTGATTTTGCCTTGAGGAGCGGTTTGCAATTTCCTGCTCTCTGCTCTTGTCTTGGACATGGCTAGTGAGAACTGATAAAATTGTTAATGGCTACTGATTCAGGATCAGTTGTTGAGAACATTGCCTAAATTCTATGCATTGATTAGTTTGATGTTAGAAGACAGATCAATCTTGTTTCCTAACTCTTTAATCACTATATTCAAATTGGAAAGACACTTGTGCCTATTATGGTCTTGACAGGACTCAGTTTGCTATGGACTCAACTGAACCTGGTCTTGGACTTGACTTAGACTCGATAACGTTGTTCTCTGACTACACCCCTGCCTGTCGTCATTTACCTTCACAGCCAAATAATGGGTAGAGGACGGGTGATCTGGTGGTTGACGACCAAAAAAAAAAAAAAGTGCTCCGTCTGATGGGTGTCTTTAACAAGAAAGTCAGTGCAGTGCCCTTCACATTGTTCACACTCTGTCTGATCAGGGCCTTAATCTCTCCAAATAGTGCGACAGCAGCAGCAGAAGACTGATGAAAGAGAAAACACTATTGGTTAAAGTTTTGCTAAACACTGACGCACTAAGTGTGTTCTTCATCTTAACGATCCCTCATATTAAGCCTGTGAATATCCTCATCTGTCCAGGTCAACATTATCCTCAAAGCAATTTCAGTCAAAAGCAACTGGACTTGGTTATTTGTCTAAGAAGACGTTTCACCTCTCATCCAAGAGGCTTCATCGGTTCATGTACGCATCTGACCAGACTGGGACTGGTCCCTCATCCCTCCTATCGATCATAGATAAGGTTGAAAGATGAAAGTAACTGAAAGGTACTTTTATGTGTTCAGATCTGGGTGTGGGGGTGTGAACACATCGACCAGGTGTACACCTATATCAATAACTGACACTCTCAGAAGAGGGGCCACAAAAGGTGATGAAGCATCAGCAGCCATCATGAGACAGTTTACACAGTACACTGTCACACGGGTGTGTGCATCCAGACATGTAAAGACTCTAATTCAACACTAAACACAGACAGTGTTCATCGTCTGTGTCATGAACTATCACCGCAGAGGCCTTGTTATTGCTTTACAGTCCATGATTATTAATGTAAATTCATACAAATTGGACTGAAGGCAAATCAGCTGCTCATCAGGATTCGGTTCATCTTTTGAATTTGAATGCAAAGTTTCAAAGTTCGCAAAGTTTTTAGTGCATAAAGGCAGAATGGCAAGTCACGAGAGTTACATAGTTTTGTTACACAATGAAATCCAGCCTCTTGAGCAGTCAGATGAATCATTTTCACCTCGTGGGCCTCCTCAAACCCTGACTGCATGGTGTGATGTTGACTCTAAAACAAAATTCCACTCCCATTCCATCACATCACTGAAAGAATTAAAATAGCATCAACACATTTGAATCCTGTGGAGTGGGAAAATATGTACGCTCATCTGCTCTTTTTCTAAGCACTGTTCAGTGGCAACAGGTCCTCTAGCCTCTAACTACAAGCATCTTTCTGAATCTCTAAAGGGAAATGATCTTGGATCTCATCTCCATCCGCTTATCCGGGGTCGGGTCGCGGGGGCAGCAGCTTTAGCAGGGGACCCCAAACTTCCCTTTCACGGGCCACATTAACCAGCTCTAACTGGGGGATCCCGAGGTGTTCCCAGGCCAGTGTGGAGATCTAATCTCTCCACCTAGTCCTGGGTCTTCCCCGAGGCCTCCTCCCAGCTGGACGTGCCTGGAACATCTCCCTAGGGAGGTGCCCAGGGGGCATCCTTACTAGATGCCTGAACCATGTTAACTTTTTCCTTTGACACACATACACACAAACAAACAAACAAAAGTTCATGTTGTAATCCGATGTTGACGGTGTCTGACACACCGGATGTAGACTGTTGGGATAAAGCCTGCCACTGGCCGCCTATTTTAGCTGGCATTGTCTTCCTCTTCCGCCTTCTCTGATATCTAAGTTGCAAGGACGCTGTCGCAGCTGCTGGAGCTTAGCTCCGCCCAAGACGATTATGATGTTTTAAGAAATAAAAACAAACCAGTAATTTTTTGTAAAGTGTCTTGAGATAACTTTTGTTATGATTTTGCACTATAAATAAAATTGAATTGAAATTGAATTGAATTTTATCCCAGAATGTTAACTTTTCTCCAGCACTGACACAGCACAGTGGAGATAGGTCTGGTGTATGCATGGCTAATGTTGACCCAATTCAGGCAGGTGGTTTAGCTTGTTGGGTTGACAAAAAGTATCTATCATCACTTCCATTGCCGCAGAATAGTCACTTGTGTGTGGGTGTGTTTCATTTTAACCTGTGTGACCGGATGTGACAGGTTACCGAAACAACCACACACAAGGTGGAGGTGTGATCAAACTGCGTATGTGTTGGAGTAGTTTGGTCAAGCGCTATTGTTACAGTGGGTGTGTTTGTGTCTGCATGTGGCCATATGTGCATGCATGCTTGAGTATTCATGTGCATGTGGATTTGGGTGCGACAGAAGGTTAAAAAAATGGGAGAAACTTCAAAGAGGAATCGCCTGTTGTAACAAATATGTTAGGTAATACCCATAGTTTAGCGAAGCAGGTTTCCCCTACGAATGCCCCCCCTCCCCACCCCCCGGAGTCTATGTCCTCTCTCTCTCACACACACACACACACACACACACACACACACACACACACACACACACACAAACCACTCCCTCTCCTTGTGGGTCAGGTCACTCTTAATTCACTCCAAATGTCTGGCTGAATTATTGAACGGGGTGTGGTAAGCTCGTTCACTGTAGCGAGTAAGCAGTTATGCAATAAATGATAAGATAATACAACATACAAAAGAAGCAAGTTATATGAATGGTATCTGACTTAATTTAATATTACAAAAGAACTGATCAACATTAAAGCGCAGAGCTTTCACAGAGCATCTCAGAGCTTATTTTCTTGACCATAAATTCAGCCTACAGTACATTTCACGCTGGGCCGACATGCATGTGAGTGCAGTCCTGCAGCACGGCTCTTTACCAGCAAACAATTCAACATCCACCTCTTCACTTTTCCCTTTGCTTTATTTGAAGTCGCCTGCGCTTTTGCAGCTAAATATTTGACCCTGAAGATGAAAGGTTACATAGTTACAAAAAAAAAGTCTCCCTTTCTTTTCATCCAGCTTCTAAGGGCAGGATTATGGGTTGTGGATAGAAGACAAGTGAGGAATTGGACACCTCACATTCTTCCCTGAAACCCATAAATCTGGCTCTCCCTCCACACTGAAGCTCTTGTTTGGCTCTTGCTCTCGTTTTTTATTGCACTTTCACTCCAGTCCACTCCTACTGCTTATCCCATAATCCGTGCTTGTATTCCAGTTTGTGAAGATCTCTCTCTGTCTCTCTGTCTCTGTCTCTGTCTCTGTCTCTCTCTCTCTCTCTGTCTCTCTCTCTCTCTCTCTCTCTCTCTCTCTCTCTCTCTCTCTCTTTTACCTTGTGGTTTTCATTCGCCCTATGGTGCTCTGTAGCACCACCTATTGCCTGTGATTCATTAGAGCTACCATGCAAAAACCCAGCTGGCTAATTCGAGCATGACTTCACGCTACATTTGTTACAGAAAATGAGCCAAACGAGGTTGTGAATCATCTGGTGATTGCAGTGTGCTTTTTACTCTGTGACAAGAGTGTGGGGATGAATCATTACGTTGTTAAATTTTACTTAGCCGTTGGCTGGCTGGTTGGTTGGCAAGTTTGCTAGTTAGCCAGCTTGCTAATTCCACCATGCTTTAATGCTACGCTGCTTAGCCTAAGTGTTAGAGCTACTAGCAGGCTAATTTCCTTACCTTTGGACAGGTACAGAGCAATCAGTCTACAATTAGGGCCATATTTCAGGAAAATATCTTCTTCTTCTTTGCATGATTTCCAGCATGGCTTTAGGGCTGGGGTCGTATTGGCGCCTTTTGGTTTGGCATGCTCTTGACAGTGCTTTAATGGGTCTTTTTGAACAGTGCATGTGTTCTGACAGGATTTCCTTTGAGAACTAAAGAGAAAACAAAAAATACCTGTGTACACAAACTAGGTCTAAATGGGCTTTTCAAAATGCATGTGAAGTTATGTGTAGACCATTGTTTTTTCCAAACTCTTTTCATCTGACAGAACTTGTGTTGAACTTCTTTACTTCCTCAGCCCTCCTCCAAACTCTCTTATCCGCCCTGTTGCCATGCCACAGTCCTGCAAATCGCTGCACCTCCACTCTCCGACAGTCACTCCCTTCCATCCCTAATGAGTTTCACTCCCGTTCCTTGTCTTCCTTTGCTCCATTTGCCCATTTTGGCACATTCCAATCCTCTGCCATCATACCTACTTTTCACACAGACCCTGCAGTCCATTAGTTTTCCTATCTGCAGTAAACCAAGTTTTGGACAAAGACTCTGGTGTTGCTTTAGACTCTTTGCCCACTGTTCACAGCTACTGAACAGAGAGAAGAACATAAAAAGCAGATGGAACGGCCAGTAAACTTGGTTTATTTGTGCATCTAGAGGATTTTTTTTTTGCAAGGACTTTGTGCATGCGCATGTATCCCCTTGTGCATATTCTATGGCCTGAGATTGTTTTGCCTCTGGTCTCATTTTCATAGCTTTGGCCGGTGCCAATTCCACATATAATCACCCTTTATGAGTCACTCGTGGTTAGGACAGGAAGCAAGGATCCAGACTTGAGGCTTAGATTTTTGAGATGTTCAGATGATTTTTTGTGCCACTTCTTTTTTCTCTTCCTCACCAAGGATTAGCCATGAGGGAGTGAGTCACATCAGATTTATTTCCTTTTTCGGGAGTGCCTGGCTGCTCCATTGTGTTTCACTTTTATTGTTCTCCTCTCATCGTGCCAATGTACAATTTTGCTTACTTTGGAAGGTGTTAAAAGCCTAATGGCATAACCACATTTCAGGTCATGTTTTTGAGGATGCATGTTGCGTTTCAGATGCCAACATCCAATTTTTGTTATGCTTGGGAAATTGGTAACGTTTGCAAATACAGGCTGAATAGTGATGTTTGAACAACCAAGTCTTTGGCCAAACAATAATCAGAAGGGCTGAAAGTGCTTCAATACTTCACAGTGAACACCTCAAAGTCCAAATACTGGCGGTATGATACGGCTAGTGTTCCAAAAACCTCAACAAATATCAATGTTACTAATCTTACTGTACTGGTGCCAAAGTGACACACCTAGTAGCAGGACTACAATAGCAGTGGGATTACGCTTACCCCACTGTTTATGTTATATCTCTGATCTCCTTTGATACTCCAGATGGCATATATAGTGTATGACTAAATGAAATTCAATGACCTTTTTCAAAAGAACCACAGGGAATTCATCTCTAATCGTGATGTTCCAATTTTCCAAACTTTCACCATGCATTAGAGTGCAACACAACCATGGTGAATTCCTCACACTGCAGTAAAGAAACACAACTATGCTCCAAGTCATGTAAATTTGGTGCATGCCACTGTTGACTGTGAAGCACATCTCCAAAATGAAGCTCCCCCCTTACTGCATTTCCAAAGTGGAGCTTTGTGCTTTTATGGTGAACAAACTGGGAGCTCAACTTGACCTTTTTGGCATATTTGTCATAACTCTATTATCCTCCCTCAGTGAGGAGGATTTGTAAGAAGGTATGCCTCTGCAACCCTGCACTCAACCTTTACAGTTTTAGGGGACTACGCACAGAACCCATATTGTAACATCTTTCCAGTTAATGTTCTCTACTCTGTATGTCATGGCTAATTGTGATGTACTTACAGTAGGACATTGCAAGGCTTTTCATTTCGGAGGAATGTCAGATGAATCATGTTCATAAATCACTTTCACTGCGGCACTGACTTCAGAGCAGAGGTATGGTCTGAGCATAAACTTTGGTTAGCTGTTAATACTGATTTTCAAACTAGTTTTGTTCCACAGTGATATATTTGAACAATCTGGGGTACTCACTTTCAAAAGATTAGTTTGACCAGTCCCATGTCTGTACACAAAATAAGTCAGGGGGGCATGGGATATTTCAAATAGTCTCACTAATTGTGTCTACTTTTCTTTAAACCTCATATTAATTGCTCCGTTTACTACCACAATACAAAGTACAAAAGTCAAGGTATGGTCCTAATTGTTATGCAATTCTGTTATCGCCCATGCCACCCACATTAAGTGGCCTCCATTTTGCCTTTAAACCCAAATTACACCACATTACACCAGCATGAAGAGGTCCTCACTCAGCAGTCAAACATTAGAGTAGGCCCAACTTAAACACTGCAATCAGGCTTATATAACATACGCTTTTGTGTGTGTTCAAACACAGACACACCCAGCCACATTCAAAGCAAGCAAGACCCAAGCGGGGACATGAATACATACAAAAGTATATATTGTGGGCCACTATAGAAAAATGGTTTGCTTGAAATGAAGAGAAAGAAGCGGAAAACACAATCTTGACAAGTTGTTGTATTATTTAATCAGATTCATACAGCCCACGTGTGACAGACCCAGCTCCTCTGAGATCACACAATGATAAAAGTTTGTGAAAACATGATGTGAAAGTGAGATTGCACATGAGCTCTTATGCTGTGCACAGTACTAATGTACTGTCTGCTGGCTGAAGGCTGCCTGCAGTGTAATGTTACACAAAAACACCTCACTGTAAGTCGCATTTCCTGGTCTCATACAACTTGTTGTGATGCTAATCCCTTTCTTTGTACCATACATGCTGTTTTTTTTCTTGCTGAATGGTATATTGTATTACTAAGGTATAAAACCTTTTGAATCCCAGCTCACAAGAAAGACATATATCTCATAGACCTCTGTGTTTGGTGAGGTGAAGGTGGGTGAGGCCTGTCACTGATTGTGTTTGAGTGTCCAAAGATTTCATCTCCATAGCAACGTACTGTATCTGCTTGTTACTTTTTCTTTTTTCTGTGTCATGACTGCAGCAGATAGTGACCAAAACACGTGGTTTCCAGGGGAAGAAGCTGTAAAAAAGCCACAAACTAATAAATCTTCCTGTTGAACACTTGAACAGTGAGTTTTTTTGTGAATGCCTAGAAGGATAGGTCAAAGGAAGTGATTTACAATGGCATTAGAGTAAACTACATGACGCCTAAAGGTGTATTTACAAGTGTATTTAAAGTATGTGCTGTTGTCTATAAGAGCGATTGTTTGTGTTTGACAGGCTCAATGAATATGGTCTAGCACTGCTGTAATAGTCATATTTCTAGTAGTATTACAGCTATTATTGTTATTCATATAATTCTATCATATGCACCACCATAAATATTATTATTCATATTTCTATAACCTTAACTGCCTGTTTCTACTATTCATGGTATTCTAGTATATACACTGCCATAACTACTACATACGACAATAATACAGTAATAATGTCTATTACTAGATATTATCACAGTCAATCTTAATTTGGTGGCTGCTTGCATCCCAGGGTCTGTCTGTCTGTATGTGTGTCTCTCTGTCCATCTATTAGCATGCTAACCATAGACTGTATAAAAAATAGACGTAGCATACCCATCGGGGTCTGTTTTCTGAACTTGATCCAATCGAGTTGCCATGTCAGACTTAGACTCTTAGACTCTCATTTCCTCTTGTAAAAAAAGCGCATTGATGTCACGTTGGGGCAGGGGGGGCTGTACGTCCATCTGGCTGACGTATACCTCCGAGCTGAGGTGTGGGCCAGCGGTTAGCTATCACTCGAGGCCGTGCCCCTAATTATTCATAAATTCTAACCTCCAAGAAAATAAAAACATAGTCATAAACATACAGAATACATACAGTTTTTTCGTACCAGGCCTTAATATGGGTGTGATTATGCTGTGAAAATGGCGTATTTAACGAACAATGAGAAATTGCTCTATTGTGCAAACTACTATTGTACAAACTCACTCGAAGAACTGCAGTTTTTGGCACTTCCGTATGGATCAACCAGGAAGTCGCTGTGGTGTTGGCTTGATGCTAACATACTAAAATAAAATTGTGAACATAGTAGCATGCATGACCATCATGCTCATGAGCATTTAGCTAAAGTACTGCCTCGCAGAGCCACTAGCATGGCAGTAGGCTCTTAGTTTTGTTACCTTTTGAGTCAAATATGTATTTGTAGGTCAATTAGCTTTCAAACCAAATTCTTACATTTTTACAAAGCTGTACTGTGTCAATTTCAGTGTAATGAAGAGCATGGATGGCAGTAGGCTCTGATCTTGTTAATTTAATAAATCTGTCTTTTGGGTGATTAGAAGAAGCTTTTAATCATGACAGATGTTTTGATTTAATTAAGAGCAGACTGTAATCAGCAGAAGGCCGGGTTGCAGTAGATTAGTAGGCATACAAGATTGTGTCATTAGAATAAGAATAGAGTATTCACTTGGGAAAAAATAACTTTATTATTGTTATTATCATTATTATTATTTTTTGTATATTCTGTAAATTGCAAGGGACCTAACACAGATCCTTGTGGGACTCCTTTGTCAACCATCTTGAAACCATTGGCCTCATCTGCTCTGAAAAATATGATTTGAACAAGCCGTAAGCAGAATACACATGCCTGTGTTCCTGAAACGTAAACCAACATTGCATTGTGGTACGCAGATAAGAATCTCACCTGGCTATCTTTCAAATACCACTAGATTATGACTCTCTCTCCTCACTGCACTCAAAACCTTGACACATCGTATCTACAAACAAGTCAATCTAGATAGACATCATCACCATAAAGATGGGATAAGGGTTGTTTTTATGAATGGATCTCACACACACAGAATGAGTCATACAATATGTAGAGTGAACAGCTGAACCATTTAAGAGCAGATATGTTTGTGCCTTATACAGATTTAACCTGACAGTGCAATTGCAGGTTGTCAAACACATAATTTATTCAGACTCCAGAAACTTGCAGAGAGAGTGAGGCAAACAGACTCACACACAGACTCCTCATAAAGCAACATAGGCCTCACATACCCTCCCTATTCCCTCCATAGGTTTCACCAAACCTCTAAAACATTTTGTCATTCAGCTATGACATGAGGATGCGCTAAAGTTAGGGTTTTATCAGTGTGATAAATACCACTTGTTGAGGTAAGTGTCACTTATCCCTACTAGGTACTAAAATCTTCCTCTGACATTCCCACTGCAACCCAAAACACTCTCCCTCCAGGCTTGACTCCAACGTTTTTCCTGTTACTTTTCTTTTCCGTGCTCTTTCTCAGCACCTCTGAGCCATTTGGATGTAAAATGCTGGCATTTGAAACACACTGTTGGTATTGTTCTGGGGCTCTATGGGGTAGTTGCATCTCAGTTTATGTTGCTGAGGAGAGTTGCACTTTTACTGCTTAAGCTTGACATACAAGATTTACAACAAAGTACAGAGCGAGTGAGAGAGGGATTTGTTGTTTCGAGACTTGTTTGACTCCATTCATTGTCTATTATCATTATAATCTAAGTATATATCTGTCTTAAATGTATAATATATTATTTGAACAAGCAACACTGATGTTAGACACAGTGTTCTACTTTTACATGAGGTGGAGGATGAGAACAAACCATTGAAATTGGCAAACTCATCACAGATCAACTTCCTTGATTGTAATACAGTGCAGAGCTGCTAAAATGACTCTAAAAACACTGTTTTTTACTAACCAGGCATGGAAATACTCCCATAAAAAATCTGAAACATGACATTGGAAAGCAGAATTTGCTTTGTTTCGGCAGGGAAATAGCAGAATGTTAGATGGATCATGAGGATTTAATGGGGCTGAATCCAAATGAAAACAACCCCATGGAGCAGAGACTTGTGGCATTTGCTTTCATGTTTATATTCGTGGTTGAAGTTTATTGTAAGAAAAGCTGATAACAGAGTGGTTTTGGTGATTCCCAGATGAAAATACCGCTTTTAAACTCAACCTTTATTGAAAATGTGAAGCCTCTTAGATCCCTACATTACCCATAAATGTTATTCAAAGGCATTTCGGTGACTGTATTTGAACATGCAGTAAGTTCTAAGGGATCTCTTTTAAGAAACCAAGCTTCATTGAAATTAATTATACATATCCAAGAAAGTACGATAAAAGATCTAAATTAACACATAGTGACATTGATTTTATGCAGAGGGCACGCAATGACATTTGATCTAAGTGCAACCTTAACAAAAGTCTAAAAATTGCCTCCAATATCAGCCCTTTTGAGAATACTGTGCAAAGTATTAGTCAGCCTTTTGTTGAGTTGCATAACACTCAACTACCCCTTCCTTTGTATATTTTAAGCATTTCTGTTTTCACTTAAACGTGAAAAGAAACCATCAGAACCACATGCCCAGACAGTTACCACCAGGGGAGCAGAACGCACACTACTGCATTCTGTCTTGTTGAAATGTTGTAGCCTGAGGGAAGCTACAGAATGGCTTTTGACAAGAGTCTGGCGTGGTACAGGGAACAGATCATCAATGAAAGTCTTCATATGTGGCAAACAAATCGAATTATAATGTTCGAGTTATTGAAATCCCCACACAAGCTAAAACAAGGGAGACTATTGTATAGCACTTTGATTGGTAACAGATTCGTCCCACACAATTTTCTGTACTTGTACTCAGGTAAAAAAAAAGATTGGCACAAGAAAAACAGACAAATTCATAGACTTCCCTTTTCCGTTCAAAGCCTCCGCTAACGTTTATTAGTCTTTGCATTGTTCTGCAGCCTGGAGGGACTGTTTGGGTTATCACGCAGTCATTTCACTTGACTGTGTCAAGGGAATACTAAGGCTTAGAGAATGAGCCTGAGTGCCCTGACACAAATCTGTATTACACGAGGACTATGTCTATGAATGAGTCTCCCTGTCCAGCCCCTTGCCAGGAAGAGAGGCGACGTCAAATCTCCAGTGACACATGCGTACTGCAGTGTTTCCACACTCCAGTTACACATTGTATGGTTCCATGTATCTCTGTATCCATGGCGACCACGCTCAAACTATTTCCATATGCATCTGGCAAAGTCATCTTTGCTCTGTGGTAAACCCTGTTGCCATAGCGATAGTGGGTGTGGCGAGAGGTAGAGCGACGTGGGCGGTGGGCGGAGGAATAACGGTTACACAGGGATCATACAGGGACACAGAGGAACATATGGGGCACATGTGGTGTGCGTGTTTGTGTGTGTGTGGTGATAGAAACAGAGAACAAACATATGTGATACATCTGAATAAGAGGAAAGGGTTCCCACATACACTAACACACACACACGCACACACACGCCATGCATACATTCTTTGTTTTGCAAATCAGGAAATGCTGCAGCTCGAAAAGAGAGGAAGGAGGAGGCAGGAGACAGAAAATCAAAAAAGGAACCCAACTTTTTGTGGGCATGGGTAAACTGGGCGCAGGGCCACTGAGCTGAGTAGGACCAGGTTTTTCCATGGAACATGTTCATTTTTTCTCCGCCTCCTCTATTCCCTCCATGTTTTTCCAACCATGCTTTATTTTATTTGTTCAAACTCTTCTGAGAGTCATACATATCATGTAGGAGTTGGTTAGTTGATGATTCTGTAGCATTCATGTTTCAAAATGTCTCCCAAAAAAAGTAGGGAAATAGTAGACAAATAATAAAATATTCTGAAGTTGATGAAACCCTAAAAGGCCCATACAAAGTTGTTGACATTTATTAATTTCATTCATTTGACAGTGAAACCATCTCCTCCTTCCAAGTGTTGCACGTTCGCAAATCCCCATCCCACTTAGTTTAGTGTTGCTTTGACTGTCAGGCTTTCTGTTCTTGCACGACACATGTTCAGTTTACAATAGTGGTAACAGATATGAGCCTGCCACTCAAGATTCAATGTCATTTTTGGAACAATGGGCCCTTGATTTCAGACAGAAGTACACAAAAGCAGGCTTCTCGTTTCTAGCCGGCAACGGTTGACTGTTTAAACGGCTGGAATGGCTACTGTCACGGATCAGCTGTAGCTAGCTAGCTAGCTACTTAAACCAAGATTTCCTCCTTAAAGTCCATGTAAAGCAATAAAAAAGTGGGGTCTAAGTTGTCACACTACAGAAAAATGTATTATTAACCAAACTGCCAAATTTGAATGAATGAAAATACTGGCATGTATGGAAAAATAAGGTTTCAAAATCACTCTCTTCTCTGAAACACAGGGGGCGTGTCCAATCAAAGTGCTGAAGCCGCGCCCACTCGCCTCTTTCAAATGTCAGTTATGTTCTGAAAAATGGATGCTTCAAGAGAATCTCTAAATGACACTGGAGCATTTTGACAGTAAGAGCACGTGTCGTTGCATAAGAAAGTTAATGATAATTCCTATCATGTGTTAGCATTGAGCTAACACCCGTATCCCCTTTTGGCTTCACAAAGACTTTGTTTTTCAACTCGGCAGCTTGTAAAAACGTAATTGTGGGTGCTTTACCCTCTTGGTTGTACAGCCCACCACACAACAGCTTTTAGGCATTTTTCTGTCTTTTGCTAGCAGACAAGGAGGCACCCTCACACAATGCAAAGTCAATGGAGGGTGGTGAATTGTTTCTCCTCCAGTGTGGTCAGGGCTTCCAGTACGTCATAAAGTCATGATTTCAGTCCAACCCTAAAGATACTGAACCCCAAAAATGTGAAAAACTGTTCAATGCTCTAACTCCATTATTCAGAATTTTATAAATTACAGTCTTTTCACATGTTGACAGCAATCATTTTTAAACATGTAAAATGTGTTTCGAAACAAATCTGAAAATGAATTTGCTCTACCCGGACATTATGTTGGTATAAAATTCTGATTTCAACTGACTCTCTAATGTCTAGCTGATTAAATATGATAGAGAAAATTGTAAAATAAAATAAAAACATTGTTCATTTATTCTTACATATCCGATTTGACTGTTTAGCTCACATACTTTGTAATTGAAATCCAATAGAGAGCAGGACTGAGCTAATGTTAATCTAAACTCTAAATCTAAATAGCATCCAGGAATGGCTTCTATACTTTGGGGAGATACTACACAGTGGTTTATGAATGCTAAACTTTAATCCAACTAAAGCACTTGTAATTCATGGGAGTCACACTAGGCTACTGCTGTAAGTAACATCGTGGTTAGCTAGACATGCTAACAGTTGCTGCTTAAGCAGAAAAAATATACCGTGTAATCCTTTTCCTACATTTCTGCTTTTGGCATCACCCTTCAAACTTTTTTAGTATACCGAGTATTACGGTTACTACAGCCCCATGCACACTTCACAGTTACCTGCCTAAGAGTAGTGCAGGTAACCACATAGCTGTCATGTGGGGGCTATAGTGCAGGAATGATTGGCATGCCTGAAATAACAGGTCAAAGCCTAGAGCAGGTGATGATTCTGGGCTTTTACAAAGATTTAATGCTGAGAAACAGACTGAGGCCAGTACTACACCTGTGCACATGGGAACTTGTACTAAGGTGCTACCTTGAAGCTGAAATGTTGACAACTAACGACAGATGTAGGTCACTTACTCACAACCAACTTCTTGCTACCAGTCCCTCCTACCTGTTATCATCCAATGATTTACCAGGTTTTGCAGAGAGGACACATTCAAATTGGACTAACAGATGAATAAATAAATAACACATTGGTCCAAATTTGACCCAAAATCTTGTGAATACTAATCACATTATTGATACACAATGCTCATCTACACATCGATGCTGCTACCGTTGCTCACCATCTTATTACAAAGTCATTGCTCTTGATTTTAACATACCATAACCTGTAAAGAGATATTTATTTCATGAACTAACATTGACCTTCACTAGTCATGGACCATAGCACTGAACCAGAACCGGCACTGGCTTCAAAACAAAAGTTCCCCTCCACTCAAAAATGTTTTCTTTTCTTCTGTTTATATCCTCTAAAACAGGTGTCTCAAACTAATCCAGTAAAGTGCCGCTGTGGCTGCAGGTTTTCATTCCAACCAAGCAAGAACACACCTGATCCAACAAATCCAACTGTGCGAAGACACTTCAGTTGGCTGAATAAGTCGAGTCTAGGTGTGTTCTTGCTTGGTTGGAATGAAAGCCACAGCGGCCCTTTACTGGATTAGTTTGAGACACCTGCAGTCTAAAATGTCTGATATTGACTATACTGACTTGTACCTGAGCAAAGTTTGTCACATTCCTCTATTGAAAGAGGAGTTTGTGCACTTTTTTGAAGTTTGAGATTCAAATCAAGGCAAGCTATTGGTACGTCACTCATCCATAAACCAATTGCTGTCTAATATGGGAAACACTATTCGAACGACTTTGACACAACACAACCCGAAACCTCCAGCTCAGAGCGGACTCTCAGTACAGAGAGAAAACACACTGCCATGACAGTTACAAGCTAACAAGCTAACAAACAACAGAAACTAATACAAAATGTTAACTACACTTCGATTCTGATACGTCCTCATCTGAGTGCAGATCTGGTTGATGCTGGGTTCAACACACCAAAACACTAACTTGCATATGCTAACGTTAGCTCCATGGACACGCAGCCCATGATTTGTGTCCGTCCATCCACCCGCAAGTCGCACCCCCCATACCGTTTGTTGGTTCAACCATGTAGGCCTATGGTTATTCTCTACGGTGTGTTAAGCCATCACGATGGGCACTTTGCCCAGTTTCCTCAGGCCTGCTCATCAACCTCAGGTGGAAGCTACTAGAATTTAGTCACTGAATAGTTTTAACCTAGTGCAAGAATGAGCACAAGCTCAGGAGTGTGGGGCGAGGCCAGATGCAGAATTTCTCAATGAGAGAGAAAGAGTAGATGTGCTTTCAACCCCTTCTCTGAGTGTGTTTTAAACTTGCTATGTGGGAAAAACCATTGTTTAACAAAATATTAATCATAGCAGAGTAGTTTATACAGACTTTAAAACGTGTCTGGAGAGGGACTTTAAGTTGCATCTCTCAGACAGGATAACTTACACCTTCTTTATTTATATTGGCAGCACTCCAAAAGCTGACCGCCACAGTGTTGGTATGTGGGTGTGCCTACTTGAATAGCTGGCGCTGTGTGGCAGATAAAAGAGCACCGTAAACAACACTGACGAACAAACATATTTTTCACATGGCTTGTGGTGGTCAATGTAGTTGGGTGACCACACACACCATGGCTCCACCAGAATTCAGCCTTTGCAGTGGTCTAATCAGCTTGAATAGGTGAAAAGACTTATCTGACCTTATGTGGATCACGACATTGCATTCCTTTACTCCTGGTCAGTGTAGTGAAGATAAGAAATATTAAAACAAATATAGTATGCATAAGCAACAAAAGAAGAGCTTTCTCTGCAGTGTATCATCAAACTTTTGACCGTATTTCAGGAGAGGTAACCACAAATAATATTCAATTAGTTTAAGATTGTTTCAAATGTACTTGTACTACATGAAAGGTTAAACAGGAAGTATTTATTTCTGACTCATCCTTGCGAGTGGGTCCCACTCTTGTTAATCTTAAACTTTCTACCGACATACCCACCTCAATAAATTCCTTTTTGTAGACGTTTTGGCTTAAAGTTGACATTGTATTAGGGTGTGTGTTTGTGGAATTCACCCTGGTCAGCAGGCAACAGTTGGACCCATACCAGGAAAGAAGACATTAACCCTTCAGGTATAAATTATCATATTACCATGAATATGAAGAGCATATTGCAAATATCTGGCTCCCATTGCATTCATACATAAACAACTGTTCATCCGGGTGAAAGGGTTGACTGTAATCATTTTTATTTTGTTAAAAAAGATATTTGGGAAAAGTCAATCTAAGACAATTTGCATTGGTTGTAGATTTTATTTGTGTCTTAGGCAATCTTAAAAATAAATGTACTTACTACTTGACATTGCAAAACTTTGATTAAACTAAGTGGTAAAACTTGTACTAGTAAGATTTGAGATACCTGGTTTCTAGCGGCTTCTTTGACGTAATTGCAAAGGAGCCTGTTCGTTCAGAGCCCTCCATCTTGTCACGTTCACTATGTGTTCGAAAATCCTCATTCATTCACTCGCTATCCCCTTTATAGTGTTTATTAAATAGTGCACTATATAGGGAATGACCAAACGAGATTTCGGACACTACACAGAAAACAAATCATTGCTTCTGTAGATGCGCCGGATATATGTGTGAGTTTATATGTTATGTAAACAAACAGAGCTGTAAACCTGTTTTACAGTGTATTTATAATATAACCCGGGCACTCAGGGGGGACAGTCATATAGGTTGTATTGATGTAAAGTGTAGTTTTATTAACAATGGTTGTGTTACCTGATTGCGAGCTGTAGTAGCCACTGGTTAATTTATTCCATGAGAGAGTAACAGTAGTCAGCTCGTGAGTAACGGTTGTTGGTAACTGCCGTTAGCTCTCAGATACCTGGCCGTTAGCACCTCTTCTGCTTCTTCTTCACCTCCAGTAAGACATAACCGCATTGCATTGTGGTATAGGGAGGACAATGTAGTGTACATCTTATGTACACTTAAATTAGCTGTTCATGTGGGTATTTTATAGTGGACTATACAGTGAATGAAATTAACCATGAATGTATTTAAACTAACAATCACCAAAATATGATTTTGATGGTTATTGTGCTTAACATACACCCAGACACCCCCCCCCCTTTAAAAAACAATTAAAGCAAAAAAAAAAAACACTTTATCTCTCTTTGTGTGTACCTATGAAGGTCAAAGTGGAGCCATTATCTCTACACATACCAGACTCTCATATATGTACCGTAATCTATGAACCAACAGCTTTACAGATACAGAATCACATAAACCTCACTGCACTATGATTTACAGTGATAGCCATATAGATGTGTGCCCCACCCTGTTCATTAGACCTCACAGTACTACTTCATTGTGTGTTAACCCCACTTTAAAGGGCAGGTTTCCAAACGATACTTTCTAAAATGAACATTGAGGACTGCATTGAACTAAGCCTCATTTTAGCTTCACCTGAACTTTAGAAATAATTTTATAGAGAGAAAAGTGTCAATTTTGTCCTCTATCATTTACATAGATGAATTATGAAGGGCCAGTTTTGATAGTGGGAACATTTGCTGCAACTAATAATTCTTTCATTAAACATAAGGGCGTGTAAATGTTGTTTTGCAGTAAGTTTTTCAACTGGGTAATCAAACACAGTGTTTTACGATAATTAAAGTGTGAAACTTACACTAACTGGAATTTTGCTGCATTTTGTCATTAAACCGGTAACCATTTCATCTCCATTTTTAAGCTATACTATCCAAAGCTCACACAAAAAGCAGATCTTGTCAAACAAACAGGTGAAAACTGGGACTTTTTGGTCAACGCTTCCTGCGTGCTTACCTTTCCTCTGCAGGAATAGTCTGAGTAGAGGGCTGGCGGTGTAAATGGCTTTGTGGTAGTTATCGTCATTGTTGATAGGCAGCAGGTCCCCGTGTACGTCAGCATAGCCCACCAACAGCTCCACATTGGGGATGCGATGTACCTGCTGCAGGAGGCCCTAGAACTCATCGAAGCGGCCCAGCTTAGACCGATCAAGGGAGTTACAGTGAATGTAGGATGTTAATGTTAGCCTTTGTTGAAGCTAGCAGGCTAACGGACAGATTCTTAAATAAAAAACTATCCTTTAATGTTATTTCTTGACTTGTACCAGGAAAGCTCTAAACAGTGAGTAAAAGCAATTCATTTGATACAGGTTACACAAATTGATGTCGGGTAAGATTTGTAAGGACCGCATCCATTGAAAGGATGGAATAAATTGTAGCATCTGTGGATGTTTTTTGCCTTTTAAATGTATTCCCTTTTAAGTATTGATACAGTCATTAGCAACAGTGCAACGGTACAATGGCTCAGTCTACAAGACATTGCATAACAGTGGTAATCAGCCTCAATCCAGGCTACTTAAGGCTACTTTCTAATCTAACATTTATTCAGAAAATTCCTCGGAGCCTTGTGTTCCAGAGTAAAGCAAAGTTAAACAAGTTCATCTGTCTGAGAGGGGGTGTCCTCTTTCTCTCCTTAAAAAGGCTCGGCTGCAAAACAATGGGGTCTTAAAACAAAAAAGTGCAGGGTGATTGTACCATATCCTGCCAGGAAGGGCTGCTGGAAAGCTTTAAGTTATTACAGAACTAAAGAGACTGCATTGAAACCACCCTAGTTACAAATACATCGAATGTAGTGATTTTCTGATGCTTATGTCAAGAGAAACCCAACACACTCTTGACAATGACACATTATAGCGAAGGGTCATGATGAGTTCGCCCTTCAAATGCTACAAGTTTGACCAATGTTTTTACGTCGACTAACACGGAAGAGTTCCTCCGCCCTGTGTGTGTCTGAACACAGGGGTGAGAGGGAGTTATGCGCATCAACACACAACCTCATTGCCTGCACCCCCCCCCCCCCCACACACACACACACACACACAGAAGCGGTGATACACTCTGACACGCCTTGTGACAGCTTTGTGCCGAGCTGACAGTGATAGATCCCCTGCGATGTTTATAGAGCGCTACATCAGCACACCCAGTGTAAAGGTCCATCTCTGTTCACACTTATTTACCCTGCTGTAAAATCCTGCTCACCGCGGCTCAGCCTAGCAGTCAAACAAGAAATATCAGCCAGCTGCTTAGCTTAGGGATTTACCAGCAGATACAGTATGAAGCTCAGTCTGTTGATGTTGTAACAGCAGATGGTGACAATCACCTCAAGCATGTGACCGCTCCTGATGAAAGCCTCATTACCATTGATTGATATGAATGGAATGAATGGCAGGCGTAGTAAATAACTGACACTCACTGAATGAGATTAGTTAACGTCTTCACAGACACAGAGGTGTTGTTGTTATTTCCTGCGGTGTTACTCAGGTATTATTGGACACCTCTTTAACAAGAAGCTTAAGAACCAGAGGCTTCAAGAAATGCCACTTATGAAGTTGTTGTAATGATTGTTTGTATTGTATTAAGTGGCAACTGAGCTGATCTGGAACACCCATGGTACTCTAAAACCTGCCGTTACTGATTACTCCTATGCATATTTATCTCCTGAGTACACATTGAGACCACACAGATGTCATCAGAAATCACATTTAATGATTGATTGTGATTGAAACTGATTTAATTTTTTTTTAGGTGTCATGGGATGGTTTCTTGACTTAAGAGCAGTGTTGACACCAGGGTCCGTATTTAACAAACCAGAGTGTTCTCATTCACTATAACTACGAAAAGGAATGCACTGTCATTTTTAATTACATCCAGAGCAAAGGTAAGGAGACATAGTATAAGAACGCTAAAGTCCACGTAGGGAGGAGGTCACGGTGGTCGACGGGTCCCAAAACACAGGACTTTCACCCAGGTGGACCGATGCTTGTGTCCCTGCAGTGTTGTGTTGTGTCCTGGAACATGGACCAAACCTTATCTCCGAGGACCATGTGTTTTGTTGCCTAAACTTAACCAGTCATGTAACGGTAGTTTTTGTTGCCTAAACCTGTCACCGCTTGTTGTCTAAACCGCCGTGGTCATTGTATTTAAATGGAATGCCATATTTAGTAGGGTATCACACAAAGCCGTTTACATTATATTTCATCAGATATCAACATTTTGAGAATACGTTCTTAGAATTACACTTCATAATGCTCTTAAAGAAAAACACAGAAAACACAAAAACACACACTCAAGATTTGAAGAAGAATTTCTTTATTTATCCCGCAACGGGGAAATTGAATTTTTTCACTCTTATTATTAATCATTTTACACACACACAGGCCCGAAATACACACATGCACAAACAAGACCTGTATACATGCAATTAAGGAGAGATGTTAGAGCGAGGGGGCTGCCAGTGACCGGTGCCCCGAGCAGTTGAGGGTTTCGGTGCCTTGCTCAACAGCACCGAAGGCAGTGCCCAGGAGATGAACTGGCACCTCTCCAGCCACCAGTCCACACTCCATACATGGTCCACACAGGGACTAGAACTAGCGACCCTACGATTCCCAGCCAAGTCACCTATGGACTGAGCTACTGCCGCCCCAAGTAGTATCATTTAAGATCAGCTCGGAGCAGAAATAGCCAATTAGAGAGAATGATTTGCTCAACGTCTTCCATATTATTCATTCTTTAAAATAAATCAAACTGACACAACTGGCATAAATAAATAAATCAAATAATGGCAAAATGGCAAAAAGTGCATCACTAATAGCAACAAGAAACTGTAATCATGCTGGAAGTTTGATTACTTTTGTCTTTCAATAAACCCAGATTTTGACTTTTATCCGTTTGCAGATAAAAAGGGTTCAAACTACAAAACAACATCAGAACTTTATGAGATTGCTAACAGTAATTCACCTTGGTCGGAGTAATGAGAATCATACGATCAACCGAGGCATTTTTCATAATTCATGGTGGAATTACTGGAATTCAATTAACTTCTAGGGAGAAAGATCTGCTCTTGTTTACTGTGGCTTTTGAATCAACGTCCCACATGATTCAAAACCTAGTGATGATATGATTACACCATGATTTCCCTGCAGTCATGTGAATTTCACAAAGCAATTCCCCTTTGGCGCTATTTATTTTGGTTACATACCGGATTTTTTTCCTATGTGGCGAAAGCTCAAAGTCATTCACAACATCATATCGATATTGCCACATGTTCTTTTGTCAGTTTGAGTCATTCCCTCTGAGCTTTGCAACTGTGCTCTGCTGTCGCAAATGCCTCGTTCTTGGGCTGGCATCCGTTTTGGCGAAAAAGACGATGGTAGTCGTCTGTTTTATTTCGGTGTGTTTCCACGGTAATAATGAGGCCAAGAGCCACTGGCGGAAAGGAGGAAGGTTAGAGAAGATGGGGGAGTGAGAATATGGTGGAAGGAGTTGGTTTGGTAATGCCAAGACTCATGACTCATCGTGGTGAGGGACTGGAGGAGGAAATCAATGGGGGAGGAGAGGAATGCAGGGCCAGTATTGGTGGAAGCATGGTTGAAGTTTGAGCTGCCATGTATTCCGCTTTAGTCTTGCAGCATGGTGGGAAACAAGGTCAAATTCTAGTGCAGACTCAGATTGATATAGGAGCAATAGTGGCACTCTGTTATCACTGTGGACTCTTTTTAACAGTGTTTACACAGTATGTAGTTCTCTCAGGAATAAGCATCAGACATTAATTACGGAAAGGTGTTTATAGAGACTAATGCATCACAACAGACACATAGACATATACACAAAGTCACACTCAGTTGTATACAAACTTTGGCTTGCGCTCATTGGGCCTCAGGCTAAATGGCGTTAACCCAACGTACCTCTTGTTTGACAGTAATGAAAGCCAGCTGGTTAGTGCAGTTCACCTGGTTTGCAGATATAAGTATACAAAACAGTGCATATGGTCCGTGTTAGATTCAGAACAAGACGAGGTTGAGTACAGGTTGCCTGCATCAGCCATGGAATTTTGAGCCCTAAAGCATCCAAAACACCCAAACCTCCTCCAAAATGTCTTATCGTAGCACTGCTGGGGTGACTGTTTTGCTCCTGTTTTAAAGATGCCTCAGCGCTGAAATATGCGTATGTTAACTGTTGAATTTCCCAAGTGCTTCTCAGCATCATCCTCTTTGTTTTGGTGTTTTTTTTAAAAGAACAAGCAAAAGGTGTCTTGAGTGGCACTGCTTACTGAGTTTGATGGTGCATGCTAGCACACCTGGCAAAAGGACACAGCATTGGCTGTATGCATGTAGTTGCTTTTGGATGCATTATTTTGACCACTCAAATGGTCTGGGTTAAAGCAATGGTTTGACAGTTTTTGGGATATGGGCTTGTTTGTCTCCTTGCAGTAAGTTAGATGAGAAGGTCGATACCATTAAGTTTGGAGACGCAGCCAGCAGCCAGTGAGCTAAGTTTAGCATGAAGACTGGAAACAGATAAGAATGTAAAAAAACCTAAAATCGCCAATTAACACATCGTTCTGAAAATCTGTGGGTTAATGCTGTTATGTGCTATGTAGTAGGATTCAGTGTACTATGATATGTTGTGATACTGTAAGCAAGGTAATATATTGCAATTTTTCAAATTAAATTTTAGGAAAACTGTTATAGTATGGAGAACATGCCTTTTTCTTTCATGGCCAAAATGTAGCCTAACTTTGAAACGTTATTTAGCCCACTTCCAGACAAGCTAGCTCAACATGGTTCCCAGTGGAAGCCTCTAATAGATGCGTTAGGTTATCTAGTTTCATATGTTACAAATACTCTAACACTAGGTTTAAAACTGATGCTGCTACAGCTTCATAAAGACAGTAATGTTGGCCGAGACTGCCAGCTGTGCCGATTCTCAGAGTTGATTAAAAATCAATGCAATGTTTCTGAAAATCAATGCAGTGCCACAAAACCTACTATCACAATACTCAAGTATAATATTATTTCTTACACCTCTACTTCTAGTGTATTTCAGTATGTAACACCGCTGAGGAACAGAGGGCGTTGAAATTCTTAGATCCCAGGGTGCCTCCAACAA
The DNA here is from genome assembly GCF_963691815.1 of Echiichthys vipera. NCBI lineage: Eukaryota > Metazoa > Chordata > Actinopteri > Perciformes > Trachinidae > Echiichthys > Echiichthys vipera. The sequence goes on along the minus strand of NC_139834.1, from coordinate 28,201,420 downwards.
TGCTCCTACAAATATGTCTACAATATCATGGCTTAAAATCTTACTACAATCTCAGACGTTACAAACAGCAGCAGCTCAAATATAGGAATAAAATATGATCTCATCTCATCTCATCTTCAACCTCTTATCCGGGGTCGGGGTCCACATTAACCAGCTCTAACTGGGGGATCCTGAGGCGTTCCCAGGCCAGTGTGGAGATCTAATCTCTCCACCTGGTCCTGGGTCTTCCCCGAGGCCTCCTCCCAGCTGGACGTGCCTGGAACACCTCCCTAGGGAGGCGCCAAGGGGGCATCCCTACTAGATGCCCGAACCACCTCAACTGGCTCCTTTCAACGCAAAGGAGCAGCGGCTGAACTTCTCACCATATCTCTAAGGGAGACTCCAGCCACCCTTCTGAGAAAACCCATTTCGTCCGCTTGTACCCGCAACCTCGTTCTTTCGGTCATGGCCCAGCTTTCATGACCATAGCTGAGGGTAGGAACGAAGATTGACGGGTAGATCCAGAGCTTTGCCTTCCTCAGCTCTCTTTTCATCACAACGGTGCGGTAGAGCGACTGCAACATCGCCCCCGCTGCTCCGATTCTCCGGCCAAACTCACACTCCATCGTCCCCTCACTCGTGAACATGATCCCAAGGTACTTGCACTCCTTCACTTGTGGTAAGGACTCATTCCCTACCTGGAGTAAGCAATCCACCAGTTTCTTGTTGAGAGCCATGATATAATGGAAAATATATTATATTATAATACAGTAGCATACAGGAGTATAGTAATGGTAAAATGCACAAACTAAAATAAAAAATAAAAAGTTGTGCAGTAATGTGTTGAATATAAATACATAATGAGAAATTGATACGGTAATAATAACATGATCTAATCATGGTGAAAACTGTTAGAAATGAGGGTGAAGGGAAAGATATAGTAGCAGAAATTCACTATAACTATTTGTTCTAAAAAATAATCAGCAATACCTCCCTCCTTACACACGTACACGAACACACACACACACACACACACACACACACACACACACACACACACACACACACACACACACACACACACACTAGCTGCTGTTGGAATGATCCTTTTATTTAACCAGATCTTACATGTTGAATCAGCTGTGGTGTGTTTGAGTAGTTGTAGATGTAGTAGACACACGCACGCACACACACACACACACAAGATCAAAGCAAAAGAATATAACCATTCGACGTCCTCTCAGAAGGGCGGATTTTCTCTAACAACACAGAGTAGAGAGCCTGTAGAGAGACCAGGTAATGGTTTTGAGTGACTGGACAATGTGTCATGGAAGTGTAATGTTACGGCCCTGCCTCTCTCTCCCTCACCCGGACTCCCAGCCAATGGCAGCTCACCACAGTCCCCTCCCACAGCCGCAGGCTTTAAAACTCCTCAGAAGTTTCTGCTCATTTCTATCCACTCTGGTCTCTCCCCTCTGCCTGCCTGCCTGCCTGCCTTGCCAACCGAGCCATTGGGTCTGACCTTCCCAGACTTATTTCATCCAAAAGAGAAAGAAACCTCCAGATTTCAGAATGAGTTATAAGACCACCTCCTACAGTGTGAAGACTTCTAATGCCCCACGGAGCTTCAGCAGCAGATCCTTCGCTGGACAAGGCAGTGGCCCCTCCCGCAGTAGCTACAGTGTCAAGTCTTCCTATGGAGGAGGCAACAGGGGCTTTGGAGGTGGCATCACCAGCTCCACTTCCTACGGCCTGAGCTCAAGCATGAGTGGTGCAGGCATGGGTGGCGGAAGCTATGGTGGTGGCTACGGTGGTGGCTTCGGTGGTGGCATGGGTGGTGGCATGGGTGGTGGCATGGCTGGTGGCATGGGTGTTCATGCCCCTATCACCGCTGTGACTGTAAACAGAAGCCTCCTGGCCCCCCTGAACCTCGAGATTGACCCCAGCATCCAAGCTGTCCGCACCCAGGAGAAGGAGCAGATCAAGACACTCAACAACCGATTTGCTTCCTTCATTGACAAGGTAAGAGCTTGAAATCCAGTGCCTATATGTGTGTCAAAAAAACAGGTTACCCAGGCACTTGTCTTTGCCTATATCTTCTCTTCAAATAGACATAACCTTCTTTAGGTGCCTGGGAAAACTCAGTGTAGTCAAAAGGCTGATTGATTCTCTACAGTGCTGTGACATTGTTTTGCAATATTTGATCTTAGATGTCCATATGTTTGCCACATGTCGTGTAATGCTGATTTCCTCACTTTTTGCTGCGTGGAGAAAGTTGATTTATTCCCCTCTCTGCTCTCCTCACCTCCCACAAATGCAGTCAGGGCAGGAAAAAATGTGCTGTAGCTCAAAGTTAGGGTTAGGCTCTCTATCTTTTGGCTCAGGCTGCCCTTTTATAGTGATGAAAAACAGACTTGCAGAAAAAAGAGAGAGAGAGCGAGAGAGAAGGAGAGAGAGACAAGAGAGCTAAGGGTGTGTCAGGGCAGAGCTCAGGGCTTGTGATACGAGTTACCTTGGGAATGGTCCCTCCCTAAGCACGGGGTGTGGCTCTTTCTGCGGCCCTGGTGGCCCTCACCCCTCCCTAACGTACACACATACAGACAGCACTGAGTGCAATTGTTTGACAAAACTTTCTTTCACTGTGTCACATTTTAAAAGGAGTGCTCTTTGGGAGTATGCATACATTGACTTTAAACCGTTCATATCAGCATTTAAGTCCAGCATGAAATACTCAGGAGTGTATTTGTCCTCTGAGGCCTCAGCAGTTGGTTAATATTTAAATAGGTCAGATGGTTTCATGTTCTGGTCAATGCCAGCTGACTGGCTACATATCAGCTCACCTTCTCCTGGCACAATGGCGCTAAAGAAATAAAGTGCATTTGAAGAAGATTTGAAGTCAGTATCTATATTTACTAAGACCCTGAGAGGTTCTTGGTTAGATCTCACCTGTAGAGTGTAATTTATCAGGGCAAGGTCCATTCAGTCACATATCTGCTTTCACTACCCACAAATGTACAAACTCACTTCTCTCTCTGAATTTTTCTTCTTTGACTGCGAACTCAGCTGTACAAAAACAGGAAGAAATGGAGGAGAAGGTTAAACTAGCACTGTTCCTCCATCTCCAGATTTTTCCAACCTCGTCATGATCTCCCTCCCCTCTACCTCCTGTCAGGATGCATGAACGTCAGGCCTTCCTTTTCCGCAAACAGCAGCTTACAAGGCTCCAAAGTTAGATAAGAAACAACAAAGACTGTAGACCGTGAATATGAGGCATGGCGAGGTTGACCCTGATGATTGAGTGTAAGGATGTTATCCCGGAGGCTATGCGGTTTGTCAGAGCAGAGCAGACTGCAGTTACGTAATACTTTTAAAGAGAATTTCATAATAATTCATAGCTGATGCCAAGGGATCCGTCTTTACATATTTTTTACAGAAGGCAACCATGTAAGTCACTGATTCTATGTAATGCTTTTTTGATTGGTTGCTAACTAGTTACCATGATAAACAACTCTTATCCCCCCCTCTACACATCAGGTCCGCTTCCTGGAGCAGCAGAACAAGATGCTGGAGACCAAGTGGAGCCTCCTGCAGGGACAGACCACCACCCGCTCCAACATCGACGCCATGTTCGAGGCCTACATCGGCAACTTGCGCAGGCAGCTCGACAGCCTGGGCAACGACAAGATGAAGCTGGAGGCTGACCTGCACAACATGCAGGGCCTGGTGGAGGACTTCAAGAACAAGTGAGTGTGGAAGGGGGCAGTGCGGGATAAAAATGAGCCCCTGTACGCAGTGTCAGTCCTGTTCTACCCCATAAAGATGCATCTTTTTCATTTAGGTTACACTGAAGGCATTCATTCATAACTAAAGGCCCAAAAGTACAACAGTTCAAGTCTGATTTGTGCTTCAAGACTAGCATTGCAGAACACTGAGTTAATCTTTTTGTTGACTCCTCCCTACATCTGTCCATTGTCTTGCGTCATACCAGCTCTAGGGAATTACAGCACTGAGGAAGCATGTTTAGAACGCCCATTGTATTACATATGACTGGAGTTAAAGTTATTATAAATAAAATTCAGTTATAACTTTTATAATAAAGTTATAAGAGTTGCAAAGCTGTCTTTAACTTTACCCAAGATGATACAAGCATGTGCATGCTTACACGCTCATGTCTCTAACACAACACACGTACAGCAATACCACACATTTTTGTCACCTGTCCAAATATAAACAAAACGTATTAGCTGAATTCAGAGGAACCCGGAGGGACAAATATCAGATCAACATCTTTTATTGCTTGGCCCTCAGTCAACAGACTGTGTGAATCAAATGTCCCAAAGGCGTGTAAGAGATAGGGATGGACTACTTGCGCCCCCTAGTGTAACGTTGCTGTATAAACTCTCAAAACTAAACAAGAGCATGAGATGGGACTTTCCGAATATACCAAATCCAATCATGAACTGTATTTTTTCCCTCTCAGGTATGAAGATGAGATCAACAAGCGCACAGAGTGTGAGAATGACTTTGTTCTCATCAAGAAGGTAAGCACAACTTGTCTACGTTACAAATCTGATACCCTTTCTGTGGTTTTCATTTACCCCTCTCTCCTGAAGAGAGTGTTAGTTCTTTGTGGTGTCCCCTTCTAACATTTTTGTTGGTTCCAGGATGTTGACGAGGCCTACATGAATAAGGTTGAGCTGGAGGCCAAGCTGGAGAGTCTGACAGATGAGATCAACTTCCTCAGGTCGATCTATGAGGAGGTATGGCACACAAATCATATCAATACCGTTGTTTGTTTACTTACCTTTTCTCAGCATCTGATCAACACATTGACTTACTTCTTGTGCCATCACTGGAAGTGCATTAGCTGATGGTGTTCCTCAATTTTGGTGTACTTCTTCAGGAACTTCGTGAGCTCCAGAGCCAGATCAAGGACACGTCAGTCATTGTGGAGATGGACAACAGCCGCAACCTGGACATGGATGCCATTGTTGCTGAAGTCAAGGCTCAGTATGAGGATATCGCCAACCGTAGCCGTGCCGAGGCAGAGACATGGTACAAGTCCAAGGTGATTGAGAACTCCTTTTGAATTTTTTCATTCATGTTTCTGTTTCATGTTAAATTTATATCGAAAGAAAAAATGTTCACCTCAGCTATTACATTCATCAGTTCATGCAGTATTCTGATTAATAGGGTTTCCACATTATAATGTCTTGTATTGTTGATGTTTATTTAGTATGAGGAGATGCAGACATCCGCCAGCAGATACGGAGATGACCTTAGGGCGACCAAGACAGAGATCGCAGACCTCAATCGCATGATCCAGAGACTGACATCAGAGATTGATTCCGTCAAGGGACAGGTATGGAAAAGTGCTTTGGCACCATAGTATGCCACTCTGACCTATATAATTTGTTATTGTCATTTAACAATCAGGAGAGTTGACAAGCCCTTAATTTTTGGGGATATTTTTCTTTTCCCAGCGTGCCAACCTGGAGGCCCAGATCGCTGAGGCTGAGGAGCGCGGTGAGATGGCAGTGAAGGACGCCAAGTCCCGCATTAAGGATCTGGAAGATGCCCTGCAGAGAGCCAAACAGGACATGGCCCGCCAGATCAGAGAATACCAGGACCTGATGAATGTCAAGCTCGCTCTGGACATTGAGATCGCCACCTACAGGAAACTACTGGAGGGAGAGGAGGACAGGCTGGCGACTGGCATCAAGTCTATCAACATCTCCCAACAGAGCAGTACGTCATCTTGCCTTCATTGTCTTTGTATTGACTGAATTCAAAACTAATGGTCTCCAATGATTGGATTCTGTTGAATTTAACAGATTCCACTCTTGTCCATGTTTAACTCTTGTGTCCTACCTCCCTTCTCTCAACAGCAAGCTACGGTGGTTACCCCTCGTCCGGAATTAATAGCAGCTACTCCAGCAGTCTTAGCAGCGGATTCGGAGGCGGATATGGAAGTGGATATGGAGGCGGATATGGAAGTAGCATGGGCGGCAGTAGCTTCAGCAGCGGCAGCACCGGCGGCGGCTACAGCACCACCCAGAGCAAAAAGAATGTTGTTATCAAGATGATTGAGACCAAGGATGGCAGAGTGGTGTCTGAGTCCTCTGAGGTCATTGAGGATTGAGCTGTCTAGTTTAGAGGTGTAGCTACCTGTCTGCTATAAACTCCTCTGCCTCTCTGGTAGTTTTATACTTACAGTTCATCCCCCTCCCCCCAACTATGAAGTAAAAATACTTGTCTCTCCAAGAGCCTAAAAATGTTTTTCATGAAGCAATAAATCATCCTAACACTACCAAAGATCTGAAAGGGACCAAAGGATTTATTTTGTATGTCTGATGTCTGACTGTCTGTACTAAAAAGTAGTTTTGTCTCAGAGGGTGAGGTAAAAACCGGGAAATTGCAACTATGGAAAGATAACACTCCCTTGAAATCTATGCAACAGCTATTCCATACACGGAGTTTCTTTCAAAACGGTGTTGCGTCGTTGTGTTGTCAAAGGAATGTGAATGTACTGAAACAGTGCTTCAGTACTTGTTGGTCAACTAATGTCTTAAAGTCGCCTGCTACAGTAGGTAGTGCATGTCTTCCCTGTGCGTGCCCTGTAACTGAAACCGTTTGACCCCTTAGGAGGCTGCCCACGTCAAGTTGTTGTCCTGAGGTGCTGTTTTTGCTACCAAAACAAATAAAAATGTGTTTACTGACAGAAAGTGATGCTTTTGTTTTAATTTTTCGATGATGATGATGATTCAAAGAAAGAGAAGGAAATGTAGTACTAAATTAACTTACGTCTAAATAAATCTGACAGGAATAATCCAATTGAAAGTACCTAAAGATGTACTCTGTAAGATTTTCATCTAGTTAATTGACTGTTAAGTCACTATCTATCAGAGAGTGAGTTAAAACAATGGTGACTGATCATATGACCCACAAATGAAAGCACTTCACTTGCAGAGGCTCGCCTGCAGTTACTTACCGCCAAAGAAACAACTAATCGAAATTCTTAGACTACAACTGTAAGCAGTCTTCAATCTGTAATCAAGGACGGTTCATCATGCTTTTAAATCACAAGGAAAATGATAATCACACGATCCTGATTTTTTATTTTTGTTTAAAAATATAGGCTTTATGTATTGGGGTGGCACGGTGTTGTTGTGGTTAGCACTGCTGCCGCACAGCATGAGGGTTCATGTTTCAAGTCCGGGCTGGGGTTCTCTCTGCATGATACATTTTTTTTCCGGCTTCCTTCCACAGCCCAAAGACATGCAAGTGTTAGGTCAATTGATGACTCTAAATTGCCCGTAGGTGTGAATGTGAGTGTGAATGGTTGTCTGTCTCTGTCTGTCTCTATGGGCACACTCACACTGTCCATCCATACCATGCCCCGTACTCTAGGGTACTTGTCCCCACCTCCCTCTCCCCAGAGGGCCAGGCCCGTTTGTACTCACACTGCCTGGGCCTCAGCGCGAATGCTTCTTGCCTGTCCTATACGTCATCACACCGTAACACGTCACACGCATTGATGACGTCATCGCGATGCGTCTCTTTGTTTACAAATCTTTCCATAGACCTCAGAGTTTTTGTGCGTCTTGTCCGACTGTTTTTGAATATTTTCATCCGACCAAATCTGCAGTAAACACTCCACCTCCGCATCGCACCAACGTGAACCTTTCGCCGGCATTGTTTTAAATGTCCGCGCATGGTCCCTCCTTCTTTTTTCTATGTCCAAACAGGCGCACTTAAAATGACGTCAGAACCGCCGTAGGCCTCGTGCTCGTACACATGCGCACACTTGTGCTCGTACATGTGCAAACGTGCTTTACAAAAGCCCACCTCTCCCAAACGGGCCGTGGACAGCTCCTAGGAGCGGTGCGGTTGCACTCACACTGGTCAAATGAACTAGACTTTAGACGTGAAACGTCCTGGGGCACGGTGCGGAAGGACAGTGTGAGTGCGACCTATTTGCCCTGCGATAGACTAGCGTCCTGTCCAGGGTGTACCCCGCCTCACGCGCAATGTCAGCTGGGATCGGCTCCAGCCCCTGTGACCCCGTTAGGGACAAGTGGTTGAAGATGATAGATGGCTACATGTATTGAACACTTAAGTCAAAAAACAGGTCTTTGCTATATGTGTGTTTGTTTGCTGATCAGGATTAAGGTGAAGGTCCTTCAAATAGTTTCTTTCACGATGATGTTCAGAAATAGTACAGACTTGTAAAATACATATAAATAAATAACCCTTCACTGGCCATTTAGATAGTGACAATCCATTGCTTTCTAAACATATAATACACATATATGAGTGTACATGTAAAACAGTGTGTGAGCAGTAGACTTTTAAATCTTGAACTTTGTAACTAATGAATTAAGACTTAATGGTACAAGAAACCTACACTAGTGAGTACATTTTAACTAAGTATGTGTTAATGATGAGGATCTGTTTATTTCTGTGTTAGAGGAGAGAAAAAGACCTGACCTGGAAAACTGTTTATACCCCGGGCGTTGCCTTTAATGTTTTATTGACTTCATTAGCTCGTTGAGAGAGTGCAGACTTGCTGACCTATTTATCAGGTTCAACCCTCTCGGTCAACAAGACGGCTTCACCGTTTTACGTCACTTTCCCTTTTTACATATGTTAGAGCCTGTTAATGTTTTGGTATATTATGCCATCTAGTGGTGTCCTTTAGGCCATAGAAAGTCACAGGACTACAATTCCCACTGTGCTCCAGCACATTTATAGTGACAGGCTGAAGACGTAGATCAGGGGTGGGGAACCCTGCTCTTGATTATAATGCTCTGCTCGTTATCAAGCAGCCGAAGCTTGTCACAGGTTTAGTAATCGTTAGACTCAGGTGTGTTAGAGCAGGGAAACCTAAAACATGCAGGACAGTGGCCCTCCAGGAGCATGGGTTCCCCACCCCTGACGTAGATGATTGACAGTTCTCTGCCGTTACACTTGCCTTTTAATATAAGCCTGCATATGGTCTAAGTTTACTTCTCATTATTTTAACTTTGTGTTTAGATTCTCATTTTGTTGGTACCTGTGAAAGGGACTGCGTGCTCCAAATGGCTACTTAATATTCACGTCAATGGACGACGTGATCATGATGCCTGCAGACAGTGTACACCTACCTGATGTGTATATGATGCACCTGGATGCAATAAATGCAATATATAAAATAAATGTAACAACAAATATCAAATAAGTACACACCTTGTCATGGCTGTTACACAGGAGGTCTGTGTTTTAACTGTAGCAGACTGCTGCTGTTTTCAGGTGATTTAAGAAGATAAACACGAGATCTACTTTACAGTACCAGTCACTTACCGCGTTCATCATTATTAATTGCAGTTTACTATATTGTAAACTTAGTTGTCAAGTGAGATGTGTGTGTGTGTGTGTGTGTGTGTGTGTGTGTGTGTGTGTGTGTGTGTGTGTGTGTGTGTGTGTGTGTGTGTGTGTGTGTGTGTGTGCGTAGACATCGCCCATGATGTGTGATCAGTGAACTGCTTATTTTCCACATCCATCAGCTGTCAGTCACAAGTCAAATGCATTTTGAATCACCTTGCCTTTCAGGGCTTCCGTAGCATGCCACTACAGAAATGAGTACAAAGCATGCCGTGTGTGTTTGCTTACGTGGCATTCTGGCTCACAACACAGGTAGACGAGCAAGTCAGCAGTTGAAACAATGTACAACATGAATGTTTGTCTCACATCAGTAATATAGTTTACAAACACAATTGCCTATTGTGGCATCGACAAAAATGATCTCCCTCGCATGAAAAATACCAAGTAGGGTGGGGCATCAAGATCTAGTATCTCAGCATGTAACAACCTGACCTGAAATCCATTTAATTCTTTCCCACAAGGAGGCAGTATTGTATTGTTAGCCTGTGAATGTTCTCATTTGTCCATGTTATCCCCAAAGCAATTTCAGTCAAAAGCAGCTGTACTTGGGTATTTGTCTAGGAGGACATTTCACCTCTCATCCAAGAGGCTTCATCCGTTCATGTACGCATTTGACTAGGCTGGACCAGGACCAGGACCAGGCTGGGACTGGTCCAACTTACTGGTGTGGTGATCCAGGTATTTAACCTCTCACAAGGCCAATGATGTCACTGGAACCCTTTGTGCTCCAAGTGCTCTATTGAGTCTTAACGACAGTTGTTGGAGTCACAGGAGGCCGTTTGTGAACAGTTGTTCTTTGAGGTTAGATTGTTGAATCTCCTGTGAAGGGATGAAAGGGCAGCATTGTAAATTGGAGATAAGTGGTGTCTCAGACCTCCTTCTCTACTTTTACTCCTCTTTCAAACCACCAGGATTTGGACATTGTTGTCATCAAAGGAGTGGGCTTTCTCCTTGATATGTAAGTGGACAGCAGAGTCCAGGCCTGAGGAGTTAGCTCTCCTGTGTTGGGCCATGTGTTTATGCAGAGGTTGTTTTGTTTCTCCAATGTAGAGATCTTTGCATTCCTTGTTGCATTGAGCTGCATAAACCAGATTGCTTTTGTGGGTGTGGTGTTCTGTCCTTGGGATGTACTTGTCTCTGTCTGAGTGTGTTACTGGGTTTGAAATACACAGGGATTCAGTGTTTGTTGAAGATCCTCCTGAGTTCCTCTGATACCCAGCTACATACGGGATGATTATGTTGTTTCTCTTGTTTTCTTTCTGAAGCACAAGGGGTTCCAGTGACATCATCGGCCTTATGAGAGGTTAAATACCTGGATCTCCACACCAGATAGTTGGACCACACCAGTTGGCATGCAAAAGTTCCACCCAAGTCCTCCTTTGATTCCATAAGTCTGATTCATAATCGTTTACAGGCACTCAGAATGGGCGAGGTGTGAGAAGGGCCGAGAAAGTGTTTCTTGGAACATGAAGACCTGCGGTATCTGCAGAGATGCATGACACTTTCACATAAGCACTAGATAACTAGTGGTGTAAACAAGAATTCACTGGAAAATTGAGGACACCGGGATGCAAATGTCTGCCTGCAGCACTGAAAAACAAGTCAAAGTACAAATAAATGCTATTGTTGACACTACCCCATGTTTATGGCCCCCGTGGAAGTTATCAGTATTTACGACCCCCCTTTTGTCACCATTTGCAATCCCCATGTGACTCCTATCCACAATCCCCCAGCACTCATTCTCAGCTTGACTGTTATGCTAATCAAGGATTTACAATCATAGATAAATAAGGTAGGTCATCTTTGGTTATTTCTCACATTCCCCCCTTTTGACACAAAGTGTCAAATAATTTTTTGGAAATAACACAATATCATCAACTAACTCTTTCTTTGACTACACACTACAAACATTAGTAGAGGTTCACTCTTAACTCTCCGAATATGACAAGGAAAAATAAAAACAACGAAAAACATTATAACAAACACAATTCAATTACACCGTTTCTTCATCTGAGCCACTATATAGGTTTCTTTGCTTTATTTTGCCTCATTCGATGCCATGGATGCCATTTTCTTCTCTCTTCCATGTCCTGGTGTCAGAGGTTACTAGCACTTAACACACCGTCGGAAACAGTCTTTACCACTGTCCCATGTTCTTCTTTAGCACCATCATCTGCAATGGTGTTGCCCTGTGAAAACTGAGTTGTTATAGTCAGCGTGAACTCTTTTAACTGTAAACAGGTAAAAGTGTTAGAGACAAAAGGTTAAGAACAAAAGGTTTTCCTGTAGGAGTGAGAATGCCACAGTTTTTCCCAGAGTGTGAAAGTTAGGGACAATATTAAAGCATATTGTGACTCTGACACTGTATCATCTGTTGCCCCTAGAAAGAAAAGTTCAGATTAATACAAATAACTGTTCGCTTTAGCAGACGAGTTATTTGGCAGTTTAGTTCAAAGGCAAACACAGAAAGAGCAGTTAGATGGACTCCTCGCAGAACCATCTATGAAGAAAAACAGAATTATCGTGAGACACTATGTATCAAACAATGCTTTCCATGGTTTTGATCCACTGTGAAACATTTCCATCCAAGAATGGTTCTTCATCTTTAGCTGTTGGATCAAAAGCTCGAAAATTAAGACAGTACAGCGCTTCAGGCTGACATTAAACATTAGTGTGACAATGAGTATCATGCATAACGTGCACACTTCGAAAATACAATAGGGTCAGATGTTAGTGTTTGTTAATCGACATAAAACTATTGACATACAATTATCATGCAAAAATTAAAAAGAAACAATCAGAGCTTGATCGGGTAGGTCATTTTAAGTCGGTAGAGGCTGTTTGCCTCAGCAGTCACAGTCTAAAAAGTCAGTCATTGGCCAAGTTTCTTTATACAGGGGGAGATCTCCACAGAAACATAATAATAATCCATAAGTGGCAATAGAATTTAATCTATTTGTTTATTTATTTATTTTAAAAACCCATCCAGTTTCTATGGATGCAGTCAGGACCCAATTATTATCATTATTAATAATATTATCCTTATTATTATTGTTATATCTAATGCTTCAATTTGCAAAAACAAGACGTATGTTTCTGAAAACTTCACCATCACTATGGCAGTTTTTAAAACCAGGTTTTCCCAGAAAACTGTACCATGAATTCCAAAAATTAAAATACCATTGAGAGTGAAAGCAAAAAACCCAGAATAATGAGTCAGGATTTACAGTGATGCATCAATATTGCATTTTCTAAAATCAATCACCAGAAACTCAAACCTGTGACATCTATGATGCCTATTCAGGTAAAATGGGAGGTATATTTGAGATATTCCACAATGGCACCTTGTTTTATGAGAGACAGAATGACAGGATCTATGCCTTCAACAGATTCTGGGCTACATGGATATTGTCTTTTGCATGGGCTGAACAGTAACAGGAATTGCTCTTTTTACATTTCCAAAATCAAATTTATCTTGAGCCCACAATTTCCCAGGTACTTGTTGAAACCAATGCTTCCTCTTCAGTAGTTAATGTCATTAGTGTCACCTCATTTGTGTATGTGTGAATTTTTCGATTGACTGCTGCTTTCATGTTTACAGGATAAGATGTGATTTTCATTGATGGGGAGTAACAACTACCATTTGGTCTATTTTGCCAGTCTGTCGTCAGTAAAGCTGCCTTAACCCAGGGTTCCAAATTGGTCCATGCAACATCGGATTTTTTTTTTTTCCAGTGGAATGTGAGGCACAGACCCTGGCATTGAAAACAAGGTCGACTGAGTTTCAGACAGACTTACTGCCGCAGCTGCGAACTCTAAACCCACAAAAACTGTATCTATACCTATGTCCTCCTTATACCCTCCAACATTCCATGTATTTTCATAGGTGTAATCTTTAGATTTTTGTGAGAAATGTGACACACACTGCAGATACTTCGGTGTCTCTGTAATCTGTGGTATCATGGACAACAGTTTGTCTATATCCTTTAAATTTAGTCCAAGAATTAGGTCCCAAGAATATTGATAATCACTCCCAGAAACAGAGACAGGATATAGACCAGCTGTGGCACATGTCACCTTGATTCCTGTGGAATCACAATGTACATCAATGCCTAGAGCACACATAAGGTCATGTGCTAACAAATTAACAGGAGAAGGAATTGATGCTCACTTCTGTAATCTCCAAACCATACAGTCAGTGGCTGAGACAATGGCTCAAAGCCTGGAACCCCTGAAGCTCCTATTGTCTTTAAGAATTTACTTGTTTTGGGTGCCTCAGGGAGCAATTTGAATTGGATAACAGAGACTTGTGCTCCCGAATCTACAAGGAATGTCACATTAATACCTTTATGTTTAATAGCAATGTAGGGGGTGTTTTAGAGTCTTGTGTTAAGTGTATATATTGTTGATATGTGACAACTGGATTGTCACTATCCTCAACAGTGTCTACATGTGTATATGTGTCTATGTGTTGTATTCTCTGACCTGCCTGCCCCAGAGACGGCACAGAGAGACCTCATGGTGGTGCTAATGGCCATGATTCCCCTGAATTTTGTCCTCCTCGCTGGTCGGATGTCATTGTAGGACAATCATATGACAAATGCCCATGGCCCCCGCAATTGTAGCACTGTGTCTTGTATCTGGCTCGGCTGTTGGTGCGCTCCTGGAAATCCTGGCTTTGACCCAGTCTACGCCTCCCTCTGATGCTGGGTTGGTGCGGCTTCCATTTCTTTTCAGGATTATATGCCCCACCCTGCTGGTAATACATCAGTTGAGCAGTCTGAAGTTCTTGTGTCTGTTTAGAGTCCAAATCTACCTTATTTCGTTCGGCGTGTAGAACATGTGTCCAAACATTCGCTATGGTCCCAGTCTCCCATCCAACACATGTAGCCATGACACGATCCTTGAGGCTAGGATTAAGTCCATTAATCAAAGCTGTTTTCAGCAAATCATTGTATACCTCATTGTCTGCGTCGATGCCGGAGTGAGCTGCGAAAACAGATTCCATGCTAGTGCGATAGTCAGCTGCTAACTCACCCTCCTTTTGTTTTGTGTTGTGGATCTCAGGCCAACACACTCTTAGAGCGTGATCACACTATCCTTTTGGCCGCGGCCAAAACCGTTTTTTCAGCTAAAGTCTAGTACCTTTAAGTAGTGTGAGCGCACCCGCTCCACGCTCAACTGGGGCCAGCTGGGCGGCAACGGCCCGCTTGAAAGAGGTGGGCTTTAGCGGAGCCGTTTGCACATGTACGAGCACGAGCGTGCGCACGTGTACGAGCACGAGCCCTACGGCAGTAGCGTTATGTCCGCCTGTTCGGACATGTAAATAGAAGGACGGACCATGCGCGGACATTTAACAACAACAACAATGGTGGTGAAAGGTTCACGTTGTGTTTACTGCAGATTTGGTCGGATGAAAATATTCAAGAACAGTCGACAAGACGCACAAAAACTCCGAGGTCTACGGAAAGATTTGTAAACAAAGCCACACACACGCGATCAATGCGTGTGACGTGTTACGGCTTGAAGGCGTATGGACAGCAAGAAGCATTGGCCGAGGCCCAGGTAGTGTGAGTACAAACGGGGCTGGGGCGCGGGGGGGAGAGGGAGGGGGGACAAGTACCCTAAAGTCCGGGTCGTGGTCCGGGAGGACAGTGTGATCACGCCCTTAAGGGGAAAGCAGCACGGACAGCTTCAGCCAGTCTGGTCATCATGTCATTGAAACACATTGATCCAACAGATGGGGATGAAGACCAGTTGGCCGGTCGGATGTTGGCCCATTTGAGCTTAAAGCACCTCCGACACACAGCTTCTACCTCCTGCAGAGTTGGATTATACATTGTTAACAGCTGTTGCATTGCCGCCACCCATTTCTCACCTCCAGTTTTTTGAGGATCCGGCAGTTCTCCTGCAATCTCCTTCAGTTCATCCGGTTGCCACGGCCTGTATACCAATACTTCTGGCTCCCAGTGAGCCTGTGCCTCTTCATCTGTTGGCCGTGGCTGTGGATTTGGAAACGTCAGCATAGGCATCTGGTGGTGTCCTTTGTCTTTGTGACCCCTGAGCCAGTAATTGGAAGAAGGTGCTACTGGAGAAGAGACATCTCTGGGAGAGGTGGTGTTAACTAGTTGATTGGTAATTCCAGTCTGTTTGTTGTCACTCCTCTGTGTTGAAAGATTTGACAGATCAGGGTACAGCTCTGGTTTCTCCTCCCCTTCACTCTTTTGGGGGCAGTCAGCTTCCGGTGATTGTCCTTGTTTTTTTGTCTCTGAGGAAGGAGGGGCTGCAGACATGGGGGCACCATATGGGGGAGGCATATTCCATTCTTTGGCCCTACGTCTTTGTTTTTCTTTCTTTGTATCACCTTCTTCTCCTATATCCTGTTTTAACATTAAACCTGCAACAGACTTAGCTTCCCTAAAAGCTGCTTCTCTTTCCCATTTTTCAAATGCTTGCCAGTCTATAGTTTTTCTTACTTTCTTTCCCTTTTTCTCTTCTAACAACACTCTACACCTTTTCAAACAATCTGTGCTCAATGTGCCTTTTATAGGAAAAACTTCTTCAGTCAAATGGTGCCACAGTGGAACATTTTCAACAACACTTTTACCCCATTTCTCTGCCATTAATTTAGAAGGACCCGTAAGAGGATCAGATACTGACTTGAGTTTCCCAGTTTTGTTACCCATGTTGTCTATTGATTCACTTAAACGGATGTGTTTTTTCACTTTCAATGGGCTTATCAATCACTCAGACTATTTCACACACGCTGATCTTCCCATACAAAGATGGTTAGATCTAATCACACATCCACTAACTTCGGATAACCTTTCAGCCAGGTGGTTTATACAACACATTCGTTACGAGCAACGCACCCTTTAATATCCAAACTGGATATTTAGACACTGAAGTGAATTACCACAAAGTTTATTTTTCTTACCACATTCATACGCCCATTTTATTGTAGTTGGGAATCCCTACCCTCGTGTAAATTATATTTGCATTTCAAAAAATTCTACTCCTTTAAATAACTGATTCATAAATCATTTATTTTTTTTTACCTAAATGCTTGTGTATTTTCCAAAACACTTCTCTCATTTGTTAGGTTGCACCAACCTCTCACAATACATTATATTAATTTATGTCTATTCAAAACATCACTTATATAGCTTTAAGTGCATATATATATATTTTATTAAACTAGTCTACAAAATAAAATTACACAGAAAATATGAAGACGGTCCAATCTCCAAACGGGACTCATTGGACCTTGATATTCAACCCTACAGGATTTATAGAATATCAGACAGCAGACCACATTGTCTCGAACTGTCACCTAGGATACCTCGCCTTCTCAGAGCCTCAAAATCACACAGAAAATGAAACTAGTCTTCAAAACCACAAAGGACATGAAGACGGTCCGACCTCTACAAATAGACTCGTCGGACCTTATATTCAAACTCACAGGAATTACAGAATATCTTGACAGCAGACCACACACAGGTTCTCGAACTGTCGCCTAGGTTTACACACACCTTCTTCTGAGCTTCAAAAACCCCACAAGTAAATGAAGCTTGTCTTCAAAATTACACACGAGATATGATCTAAAATACACTGTACTCACGTTTAAAATGGATGGAGCGTCTGCTGTCCAGCACCCATTCCTGACATCAGGCGGAATCCTGTCCTCCTTTGGTGGAGCGGAATTTTTCCTTACCGGTTTAACCTTCAGTCAGGACTCAGGCCTGATCAGCAGATCGTCCATCCCATCCTCGTCGCCAAATGTGAAAGAAATTCTCTGGAGTCCTCAGTGTTTCTCAAATCATATCTTTACTAAATACTGCTGCAGACAGGAGAGCGGTCCTACCAACACCGGGTGTCCTACCATCTCTCCCTGTCTCCAAATTTCTTCAGCAGATATACAAGTCAGATCAAAGCATCTTACAAACACAATGACATTAGAATAAACAAAAGACACTACCCCATGTTTATGGCCCCCGTGGAAGTTATCAGTATTTACGACCCCCCTTTTGTCACCATTTGCAATCCCCATGTGACTCCTATCCACAATCCCCCAGCACTCATTCTCAGCTTGACTGTTATGCTAATCAAGGATTTACAATCATAGATAAATAAGGTAGGTCATCTTTGGTTATTTCTCACACTTCTCAGTCAACAAGCATCTTTTTCCAAACACGGCAGAAATGCATGATGTGAAACAAAGGTTTTGGAGGTGCCCAACATTACGTCAGCCCCCTCCCTGTGTCTTCATACAACGATGGTTATGTAACTTTACAGCGGTTGTTTGAGTTTGCACTGTGGTAATGCCTCTTTAAAGTTCACTTGTTCGTCTGGCTCATCTTTAGATAATATCATTTTGAAAGGGGCACCACGGTAAAGACAAACAAAAGAGCCAGCCTATTATTTTTATGACTACAACAATAGTTCACAGTTGAACTTATCAAGTTGAGATGTTGCATAATAGCTGAGTTTAGACCAGTGGGACACATGGTTTTACTACACATTGTAGTAATTGTGCAATGACTAAAACCACTGAAATAATTTTGGCTATATACTTATTTTTAGCCATCTGTCAGCTCAGTGGTCTCCATGTAGCTGTGAGGCGTTATGAGGCATTATGAGGCGTTCTGAGGCGTGCGGCTTCGTAAGACTACCCAGTGAACTTCTAAAGTACTCAGTGTGGCTGAGGGTGCAGGCCTTATAGTATCCACCCTAAAAAAAAATTATACATGTAAGCTCTACAACCTCATTGAACCTGTGATGTTTTTACGAAGGCTACATCGTAAAACACACCCTTCACACTTGTACTGTATGTATGTTGTATCAAGACTTCTTTGTGCTGTAACAATCTTAAAGTGTAAATATTTCCCACACATTTGCTCAAGTGTATATGAAAAGCAAACAGGAGGCACAAACAGGTTTTATTCACTTCACATGTTGTGATGACTGTCGGTGACAGGTGTTATTTTATTTGCATCAGCTGACTGTTCCAAAAACAACAGTTCAACGACTATTTAACTTTCACTCATTGTAGTGTACGAGGATAGTCCCTGCGCCTCATTCTTCTCATTCTGCCCATAACAGAGGTGGAATAAGTACTCAGACGCTTCACACGAGTAAAGGTACTAATACCGCAGTTTCTAAATACTCTGTGACAATGAAACCATAAGTTCAGCCATTAAGACTATGCTTTTGCATGCTTAGACTTGGGTTTTATTTTCTCATTAAAACTGCCAATCACTCCTCTCACACATAGTCACTCATTATTTTCCCTGCTGTCCTTACCAGGGACTGTCAATCATGTCAGCAGCTGTTCTCATCAGCTGATCCCATCTCTCCAATAGCTCAGAAACACACCTACGCCGTTAGCCTATCATCACCCTGCTACTGCCTCTATTAAACTAGGATTCTCTCTCTGCCTTTTTTTTAGAATCAGAGAAATCTGGATCTCTTTACTGTCATTGAAGAAAGAAGAAGAAGAAGAATTACTTTATTTATCCCTCAACGGGGAAATTAAATTTTTTCACTCTTATTATAAATCATGTTACACACACAGGCCCGAAATACACACATGCACAGACAGGACCTATATATGCAATTAAGGTGAGATGGTAGAGCGAGGGGGCTGCCAGTGACCGGCGCCCTGAGTAGTTGGGGGTTCAGTCGCTTGCTCAACAGCACCTCGGCAATGCCCAGGAGATGAACTGGCACCTCTCCAGCCACCAGTCCACGCTCCATACATGGTCCACACAGGGACTTGAACCAGCGACCCTATTGCACGTAGTACAACGTAATTTAAATGTCACCCAAATGGTACGATTCACAACAACCAATTTTATATAAATATAAGAAAGGTTAAATATATGTATATTTAACTTTAATAAGCTTTAATACAGATGCTGCCACCTCTATGTGACGTGTGGTCGTACAGACTCCACAACAACACGGTGAAGTAGAGCAGACACTTTTATCCAGTGGTGTAGAAGAACGCAGCGCAGGAAATGTACATAAGTTGATGTTGTGAATAATACAGGCCACCTTAAGTAAAACTACAACTATTGTGTATTTCAGGGCCTCTTTTGTCCCCTGAGATATCCCTGATTGCTGATTGGATAAAGCTAGGCAGGATGTGACGTGCAAAGCGGGATGTGAGGTAGTCCTAATGTCACAACAACCCGGACCATTTTTGAAAAACGGCAAAGCAGTAGAAATGAAAAAATTGAGAGTTATCTATAGAGTAGAGTTATCTATAGATGGACTGACGTAGAGGTCCGGGCCATGTTGGTTTGCTCTGCTCCTCCACCTCTGCACCATCTTGGCGTCTCTTCCTTATTGTTCACGGTGCGCGCTGTAACGCTGATCAGCTGATTGCTGGCAATCGAAACCCATTCAGAGTGCTACGTCACCTCCGGAGATTGTAAATCCCTTTTGGGCCTTTTTTTTGTAATGGCGAGTGAACGGCCATTTGAAAGGGCGTGCCCTGAAACCTTCCGAGCGGCCACTCTATAGGGCTAGTGGAAACAACTAATGTGTATGACTGCTGTATGTTTGACGAGGTGGTCGCAGGGGCCGTAGGCGCTGATTAGCAGCCACGCCTTTGTCAGTCTGCCCCAGGGCGGTTGTGACTACTATCGTAGTTTACCACCACCATGTAGGTCTGTGTGAATGAATGGAAGCTGGACTCTGTAAAGTGCCTTGAGTACTGAGGAAGGTGCTATATAAATCCAATCCATCCATTATTATTTCTCACTCGCAGAAAAGATCCTGTAACCTGTAAAATGACTTAAACTTGGATTCTATGATTTCTTTTTTTCCCTACATTGTTGTTTTATTAGTTACTTTTTTGTTTGCAAGCAATGTTTTACATCTCAAGAAGAAGAAGAAGAAGAAGAATGATCTCAACATCATTGTAAATGAAGGCACCTCTTCAATAGTCTTCTGAGGTAAAGTGCTGCAGAGGTTGATTCTCAGTACTTCATTGTCATTTTAAAGACTGACTCACCCAACACAGTTATTACAGGTGGTGCTCTTTGCTGATTGGTGCCCGCAGGCAAAGCTTGTTTTCACTACTGCCAGCAGAAAGCAGGTTGAGGCAAGGCATCCGCGTAACGTGCCAAATATTTTACAAGTCACATATGACTCCCAAGCAATAAGAAAAAAGGAAAGTTACAGGTAAAGGTCTTCATGCAAAGGCTGTTCATCTCATAGCAGTGAATAGTGGAAGTCAATCTCTTGTCATCTTTAATAGTCTGTTATAGTGATTCTTTTCAGATCGAGGGGAGAAAGATCATGCAGAACAGTCTGCATTGGTACTGTTGGTGCATGTTTGTGGGTGTGTGTATGGGTGTGAAAGGGTGTGGAGGCGTAAATCAGAAATGAAAGACGCTGATTCCAAACCAACACCAATGTGAAAGAACAGCAACCCAAACCGGTTGTGTGGGGACACAAGCTACAACTGGGATCTCACCTGGAGCTGACAGCAACGCTGCTTCACTATCACAGTGAAATCTCAGATATCCAGGTGTAGGAAACACCTGGATGGATATCTGACTCACTTTGTTTCAACTTCTCAACTATTGACTTCCTACTGAGGGTGTTTTAGCTAAGGGTGCTTTCAATAAAGACAATAGCCTTTTAAACCTCAGACAGGATTCCATTGCATGAATAACTGCACCAGTGATAAATGGGACATAATAGGATGCTTTGCAAGAATAAGTCTAGTGTTAAAGTGCCCAGCACTTTAAGGAACGGTACAATCTCTGAAATGATAGTGCATTTTGTTCCTGACAAGCAACATAAGATTTAGTGTTCGCCATTCGTGTTTGTCTGCTGTTGCAAAATGACAGAAGGTGATGTCGATAATCTCTGCTTCAAAAGAAAAAAATGCTTTGTTTTATAAGGCATTAGTAGGGTTTAGTTCCCATGACAGGGATTGAAAGAACATGAAGACCTACTCTACATCCCTAAAATAACAACAACCAGCATCAACCATCCCTGGTTTAATCCATCATCACTGGCAGTTCAATCTGAAAATGTACACAGCATATAAGAGTTTGAGTGTGATCTAGAGTCACTTTGGAAAGAGCACAACCTCTGTGGTGCCAGTCCTGACTTGTGGTCCTTCATACTGACTCAAGCTAAAGCAGGATGCCTGTAGTCACTCCACACTCCAGACTTTTAGTTCAGAGCTTTCAAATTCTCTAATTATATGAAATTATACACCACATTGTGAGATTCTCCATTTGATAGAGCTACGTCATACGAACAAAATCTTGGGTATAAATATGTCATTCAACATAAACTAGCCTGATCTCATCCCCAATTTGATCAAATACTATGATTTTGCTACAGTCTTTGGTGTTTGTGTCTCTTCCATGCGTTTGTGCATCACTGTAGTTACATTACAAAACTTTTTTTTTTTTTTTTTACCCCAGCCACAAACTTTTCTTAACCCTGTACAAGTTATTTTGTTGTTGTCTAAACCTAACCAGGTCATTTTGTTGAACACTAACCGTGTGTTGGATGTGCATTGCTACCCAGTGTGTTGACAAGTAACGCCAGAGGGTCCTAAGAAAAGAGGCTGTAAATGAAAAGTAGGGATGAGAACAGGTTGCATAAACCTAATCGTTAGTGTCAGCTGTGGCATTTAAGACATAAGCTTCAGTATAACTGAAGGGCTACCCACCTAGAAAAGGGGACTCCAGTGGCATGCAGTTAATTGCTCACTACCTGTAATTAAATCTCTCTGACATCTGACCAGAGGCGAATGACTGGAATCATTTATGATTGGAGGAGAAAAGGAGAGTGAGAAAATCTGTGCAATCATTTCAGATATGCATAAAGGTGTGGTTGTAGCTTGAGGTGTTTGGCATCCTGTTCTGACAGAGCTGGTCCATAAGCTGCCCCAGGAAACCAAGCCTTGACATAGAGCTTGGGTGGTGAAAGCAGAAATCCAAACTGACCATAAATCAATCAAACATGACTATTTTAAGGTGTATGATAAGCCAGAGATTACTGCTCATAAAAAGGAGCGAGATAAAGTGTTGGATGGGACTAGAGTTTTGAGTTTTCGGTTTGTGACAAGTCGCATTGCCTAACAGTCTCTGCAGCACATATACTTTCCAATTTTTGTCCTTTCCAAAACAATTCATTAAAATAAACAGCGTCAAAATGATCGCAACCCGTCCTGCAATTCTTTGTAATTCACCGTTTGGTGTCATAATATCTAATTTTGTAGTAGGATGTTTTGTGTTTGGGATAGAATTGCATACAGGGATGTGAGAACGAAACTGACAAGGGCACCGACAAGGTGGCATGCGGAACATACCAGTTACAATGCCAGTTATTAAAACACAGTAAAATGTGCCACACGATGGGTGAGCATTATAACTGAAGCCTGGTATTGTATTAAATGATTGTTATAAATCAGGGGTAGGCAGTTCCGGTCCTGGAGAGCCACTGTCCTGCATGTTTTAGGTTTCTCTCTGCTCTAACACGCCTGAGTCTAATGCTCTGCTCGTTATCAAGCAGCTGATGCTCGTCACAGTTTGATTATTGTTAGACTCAGGTGTGTTAGGGTAGGGAGAAACCTAAAACATGCAGGACAGTGGCTCTCCAGGACCGGAATTGCCTACCCCTGGTATAAAGTATCTACTGTGCTGACTGCAGGTTGAATTCCCGGAGGGTGTGGGTCAGGGCGAGGCATATTTGGAAAAGTGCTAAGCGTACATGCCATCTGCTAAAAAGGAACTCTCAGCAGTTGGAGCATCAGTTTCATCTTTCTGAGGTGAAAACCTTTCTCCATTTTCTTGTAATTAGGTTAGATGGCCACGGTGACTTTTTGTTCCTGGCTAGAAATTGTCATATGCGCAGATAGACAAAGTTCCCCTGAACAATGAAATTCTTTCATTGCCTTCCACTCTGAAAGCCATTTACAAAAACAACTCTGTTAACTGTCAGATTAAAGCCACGCATAGCCTAGAGCTGCAACTTCTAAACAAACTATGCTGTAGCCTAATTTATTTGCTCCAAACCAGTTGATGGAAAACAAACCTAATTTACATTTCTTTTTTAGCAACATTTTAACTATTCACTTGAAATTTGAAAAACACGGCTCATGTTCTTTGTTTACATGTTTATGATGAAGTCTGCCGAAAGTAATGAAGAAGAAGAAGAAGAAGAAGAAGAAGAAGAAGAAGAAGAATGACCAAGTAATGACCAAAGTGGGATATGAGTTTGTCACACTACAGAAAAAAGGTGTTATTAACCACCCAGTCAGATTTGAATGAATTAAAACATTGCCAAGTTTAAGAAAATAAGGTTTCAAAATCATGATAACTAAGCAGTAGTTACTGCTGGGGCACTGAAACCACGCCCATCAAGCATTTCAGCCCACCTCCCAAATGTCCACTGACTGGTCATGTCGGTGAAGGTGAAGGGGCAGAGCACTGAATCTTAGCTGAAGCTTTGATGAGAGCAATGCATGGTTATAGAAGTGGTAAGACAAATAGCCAGCTATTAGCTAACAATGGAGGTACTCATTTTAGGATAATGTTATGTTTTCATGTGCTAATGCATACCTAAAATCACTGTGTGGATAAAAAGAGAATGCTATTTTTCATGTCTTACATTGCACTTATTGTGGTAAGACATACTGGTTGCACGCAATCTTTAAAGTGTGTGCTTTAAAACAGTCAATGGTTTAATTTCCCCGTCTCATATGACAATTTACAGTATGATAACTTTTTTGGTTGTTGTTGCTGTTGGAGTTAGTTCAACTACATTGCAGGAGTTGGGTGCATTGTCGGTCATCTTCACTTACAGTAGAGCTTAACAATAAAAGCCAGATCGATCTTTATACTTCAGGTTGCACACAACCAACATAAGGCTGTTGTTCTTATCTTATTATTGGCAAACATTTTGTGTTTCAAGCAGGTGAACTTTAATAAAACAAATATGTCACCAGCCCCATCCAACCGCATTCATTCAGTCTGGACCGTATGCATACTGTACCTTTGAGGATGTCACATAAATTACCTTCAGCTATTTTAGGGAGTGACACAGTGACACCCTTTAATGAAAACAATAAGCCACAGTGAGGCACTATCAAAGCTAAGCTGGACAGAGAATGCTGGAATTGCTACGTGATACTTAAATGTTACTGAAATAATCTGTGCCAGGTATGCAGGTAGGTGTGTGCCCCATCAGACGTGTAGATCTACTCTCATGGGTAAAAAAAAATCAGCCTGATCTAGGGAGTAGTTTGATTCTGAAGCTGCCAATGATGAGAAAATGTATTATATAACAGCTGAACTGTGGCAAGTTGCCTCATGCTCTAAGAGTCAGCAGGTACACAGAGCATGAGTTCCTCTCCAACTCATAATGGGGTACATTACAGTGGCAATAGACAACTTTTCTGTTTTAACTTACCATTAGGAAGTAAATGTTGATTGCACGATGAAATGACACCGCCACTGTTTGGATTGCTTGGATTGATTTAGGTTCCCTATATTGTGGGTATGACCTCCCAGGAAATTGACGCAATGCTTTATGGAACAAAGGAAGAGAAAAGCGCTTGAGCTGTGCCTGTACTTATGACGGTAATCAAATAATAACACTATCCTTAGTTGAACCATACAGTCTATAAAGACAGCCAACTCTTTATTGCCTTCCACACTGTCAACAATAGTACTGTGATTACTTAAAACTCAACAAAATAACATCCAGTAGCTATTCTCAAGTAGACTTAAGATCCTTAGGGTTGTTTCTTGCTTTGCAAAGTAGTCCCACTGCGAGCAATAATGTTAGCCATGGTGCTAACAGTAACAAGCTGACAGGATGTATTTGTTCATTTGAAACTCAACGTACAGAACATTGGTCCCGTGTTATGTGAAGTTAGCCATCTGTAGTGTGTTCACATTAAATTCCATGCAGTGTCAGGACATATGCAGTAGGATTTATGATGTGGAACATGCTTTTCAGAGTGCCTGAGGTGGTTAGAGTTATATAATCCTAAAAAAAAGCAAAGGTGTCATCCAGCAAGTCTGCCTATAGGAGTGTAGGTATTCATACTTGATGTTCCTGCATGTTTCGCAGCCCTTACACATTATATACCACAACTGCAATTACAAGTAAATAAACATTCTGAGACGTTCTCTTAGTTGTTTATTACATGTTAGTTACTTTGTTGTCCTCTGCGGATGACTGGATCCACCTGGTGTAAGGTTAACCCTTTTATGTAACCTTTCAGTGAGGTATATATGCTCATCAAGTATCCAGGAACAGCCTGGTCTCACCAAAAGGCGTGTGAATGACACGCTATTTCTCTCAAGCCATCTTGCGTATAATTACAACGCAGGTCATGATTTTCGCGTGTCATTTCACTCCATGTAGTCTCAATTGACTTGTATAGTGCAGAGATGGCGTTGTCATTTCACGCACAAATGTCATTGAGGGAAAACGTGTTCGTATTTCTCCGCCACCTTGCGGAGAAATACGAAGTGGTGGAGCTTTCTGTCAGAGGGTTGTTTTTAAATCAATATTTCATGTGAAGGATGGCTGAAATGCCCTAACCCTAACCCTAACCCTGGGGAACAACGGGGGTTAAATGACACGCGAAAAGCTTAATATGCGTAGACATGCACGCGAAAAGTCATGAAAGTCATGAAAAGTGGCATGCTATTTATACGCCCTCCCATGAGACCACGTAGCCAGGAAATCTGATTTTAGGTTTTCTCAGATTCTAGATTCAGCATTCATTTAGACTGGTAATGTGACCACTGACTTGAGAACAAGGGAAAAACATTCCTCTCATGTTCCTCAGCTCCATTTTTCCTGGTTTATCATTGTGGGAATGATTTTCCTCTTCCTCTTTTGCAGACAGGAACCACACGGCAAACGGCGATCTCCTCGCAGAGTGTGATGTGGTTCTCCTGTTTCAGCTCTAACCACATAGACAGGGCTCTCTTTGATCCATTTGACAATGACATGGAGTTTTTGGTTCCCACCTGTCTGCAATTTATGTTTTCCTCTGATATTCACATTTTTACCAAGACTCAAACCCCCTTTAAAAAGCTCTGCTGCCCTGACTCCAATCAAACCTAGCCTTGTTATTCTCACCCATTTTCTAGCTAGTGATTAAATCTCTTGCAGGTATTGATCAAGGCCTTTACTATACCCTGAGCGGGTGCTGTGGTTTCCCATATCAGGGCAGATTCCAAGGACAAGGTCAATTGGCAGACTACAGTAGTTCATAAGAAAGTTTGTTGTGTCATTTCATGTGCAATTATATGTGTGGACCAAAGGCTTGACAATGTCCCTACAATGGTATTCGTCCTGCTCTTCCAGGGTCCCTGTCATAACCAGGAGTGTCCGATACAATTGTTCTGATTCCCACAGGGATGATACGGAGTGGTGCGAACTTTATCTGCTTTAATCAGTGTGCAGCGTTCTTCTTTGATTCAAAGTCTCTACCTTGGTCGCTGAGCAGGCAGCTGGGGAAACCATAGTGAACAGCAAATAACATCATAACTTGATATTTCTTGTATCTCTGTTGTCAGGCTCAAGAGATAGATTATCCATCCAGACCAGAAACAGCGTTCACACTTTTTGTACTTTTCCTCATTGGCTTTGGCCATCCTTGGCCAGATGTGCTCCTTTTCTAAATCGCTCTGGTAAGACTTATTGATAGACTGGGTCGCTTCGGTTGATCCACCTCCTGTACAGTACATTTTCTCTGAGTTTGAACCTTTTCCACTCCCTGAGAAGGAGTTTTACATCAGGATGCTCAAGGTTGACCTCTTTGACACTGGGCTCTAATGCTCTCCATTGCTCTCTCCACTTAGTTGATGACATAAGATCGTTGGACCTGCTTTTTGAGCATTGAGTGTTTGTCAGGGAAGGCATGTATCTTTATCAAAAACATCCAATACTAATGAGGGGTTGATTACAACGGATTCGGCAACAATAGGTGGTTCTGGGTGGTATTGGTGCTCACATTTAAATGTCACAAGAGGGCGTAGACATAAGGCAGAGAACACTTCATGATTCATATCATCCTTTTCATCCATGAGCCATCTCTTAGGTCTCAATCCTTTCTCTTTCTTAGGCAAAATCTTCATCCTCACGAGGCGGGTCCTGAGGCCCACAGTGTGCCAAAGTCAATCGAAAATGACCCTACGTCTCACTTGATTTATTACCAGTAATTACAAATGAATTAATGGTCTCAATCTCTAGTTTCAAGCCTTCTTCAATACAGCATGATGTTCATTTTCGTAAATTATGTTCCCATTTAGAGAAAATAGACAATAAAACAGAGGATGCTTTAGGGTACAATAAAAACCTTTGGTTGACAGGTCACTGTGCTAGCGAAAGAGTAGGTTTAGAGAAACATATGCACATTAAAACCTGAAAATGTCTTGGTCAGCGTGCAGTTGCACCTTGCTAACAAGGCTAATGTCTGCTAGCTAGTGCTAGCTAGCTCACTTGACAGAAAAAGTCCACTGAATGAGTAGCGTCAACCTGCTGAAAAGCTTTAAGATGTGGCTTAGCGCTGCGTCCTTGAAATGTCAGCGGAAAACCGGCTGACACTGCTTAGCTCCTCTGCAATCCCGTCCTTTTGTCCAAATATGGTGAGATCCGGTTTAAAAGAACTAAGATGGCGACAGCCAAAATGGAATCTCAAGCTAGTACTCTAACTATATCCATCTCAATTATACAGTTAATAGTATGGAGTGAAATATTTTTCATAAATGTGTATTATAGACTACTGATGCTGACATGACCTGCTTTGGCCTCCAGACAGACTGTGGTAGGGCACTACTTACCTGTTCCAAGGAACAGTTGTAGCCAACGTCAGAGTTAAGTACATCACTATAAACAGTATACAAGGGAGTGACTGCAGCAGTGTTTTCAGGATGCAGGTATTGTTGCCAGGGTGTGGTTATTCTTTCCCAGCTCTCATTAACAGTCACTGCTTTGAAGCTGGTCTTATGTATTAACCATTCACCATTGCACACATACAGACATGCACGGATGACCGTAATGTGACTAATTCCAATAAAATAACCCATGCACGCACAGATCTACCCTAATTTTGCTTTTCAATGAAGGCAGAAAAGGAATATGTTAGGCTCTTGTTCTGCACTGCCATCTTCAAGTTCAGCTTTGTCTCCACTGTGCCAGTTTGCCCTCTGGCTATTGTAGTACTGGGTGTGGTTGCAAAAGATTAGAGTTGTAGAGAGGTGTATCTCAATGAATGGCACACTGTCAGAATGTTTGCAGATGCTTTCACGGCTTGCATAAGACAGTTACACATTTTTGTCATCTCTTCACTGTATGGTGGTTTCGGTGCTCTGTACCAGACATACGGTGCATGCATTTTCACTTTGTGCACATTAGTGGGATTTTATCCTTCAGTTCAGGTTTTCAGCCAGAGAAATGTATGTTCAGTTGGATTGAGATCAGACTTTTTCAAGGATAGGCTACAAGTCCTTCACAGAGTGAACGTTGGACTCATGGTAGTTAACCTGGTCCTTGCAGTGAATCCTGTTAATTCATCTAAAGGTGTGGCAATCATCATAACATTCCCTTTATTCAGTCTAGTAGAATTCCCCTCCGGCTTGATGGACTCAGGCCACTAACACTCCCTTGTAGTGGCTTTTGTAGAACAAGGTAATTGAGCGCATGTGTATGTGAAAGGGAGAGTAGGGAGTAGTAGAACAATGTGCAGATGTAGTCAGCCGCACCACACCTTAATCATAGAAATTTACTACGGCACTGAATGAACAGACTATCAAGAGCTCTGCTTTAAATAGTGGAGGAACAAAATTCTGTCTGTTTGATTAGACAGCAAGTAGACAGCAATTAGACAAAAAGTACATTATTATTGAAAAGCATTTGCCATTAAACCTGTGATTTATCATTATAAGTATTTAAAATGAATACGTAAGAATCACTAATTTACCGCAATCTGGCCACAAAAAACAAAAAGTAGATACATCTTATACATTTGCATATGTGTTGTTAGATGTATGGGGTTAAGAGAACGACAAATTACAAAGTAATTGTAAAATTCAATACACTTCACAAATAAAGCTCCCACACATGTTGGCAAGGCCACCCAAGCAACAATACTAAATGAACAATTGGGAGAATTAGCTATCTTTAGAGTTCAGTCAATCATTTGCTTGGTTTATTTGAGCAGATGTCATCCGACCTCAACAACTCAAAACATATTATTGCCATAGTAGCATATGAAAAACAAATCTGACTGCCAGCAGTTCCTCATGCTTAGCAGGGTTGGGTACTATTAACATTTGAACCAATGCTGGTACCTGGAATTCCCTTGTTTTCGGTACTTTATCCTCTCTGTAGTAACACAAAAGGAAATAAAGTTGTAAAAAGAAGACCAAATGCATTCATCTTATTTACATGGACATTGGTTTAGAATAGAATAACTTTAATGATCCCAGACTGGGAAATGATTTTGTTACAGCAGTCGTGGGTCAGCAAATAAAACACTTTGTACATAACATACATAGAATCCAATATATACATAGTGTATATATGCAGTGCACAGTGTGCTATAAACAATAAACAATAATAATATATACAACAAAACAGTAGAGAGTGCAGAGTTCTCTGTCAGAGGTGAGAGAGTTATTATATGCAGTGATGCAAAGATTTCCTGTATCTGTTGCTACGACGGCGAAGCTGAAGCAGCCTTCTGGAGAAGGTGCTTCGCTGTGTGACCAGTGTGAGTTGGAGAGGGTGGAGAGGATCATCCATGATGGATAACAGTTGAGTTATAGTGTAGAAGATTGTACACACCTCACAAAATATAACCCCTTTCTTACCTCGGTCTGTCACCAGGGCATAGTCTGCGTAGTGTACCCACACTCTGCTTTCAGCTCACCATCGTCCTGACTCACTGTGACTTGAATAAGCTGCAGGGGCACAGTGTCTTGCGCAGCGTGGTGTCTCTCGTTGAGGCAGTTGTGACGTAATTTGGTTGGTACCCTTAAAAGTACCAAGTTAACACTAGTGGTTTCGGGACTTTCATATTAGGTATGATCAATTGGCAAGATGACCTTCGCATTATGCCTACTGTTTTTTATATTTTGGCAACAACGACCCTCTCGCCTGTCTTTCTACTTTACCTCTACCTCTACCATAGCCATGCAGTTCAAAGGATATGATCGGCGCGTGCTGCGTACATATGAAGACTTCGGAGGAGATGTTAAGAAATTAGTTTGCAACTCTACTCGCCAACTGCTGCATGCGTTAAACAGCGATCCACTTCTGTGTTTTTGGACAGCTGTTTTTACACCTGATGCAAACTGTACCCGAGTAGCAAGGAACGCATCACCATATAAGTCCATTAGGCTCAGTTTACACTTACAAGGAATCCGAATGACAAGTCGTAGGGGTGTTACAATATTCCAAATCGAAAAACGGTGTTGCCATTGTTAGACTACGGCGTCTTAATTCCTTCTTAGACATGCTACATGGTATCAAGTGTATGATTTATGTATCAAGTGATTTTTTTGGGAATGTACCACACTAAGATTATAAATAATTGATTTGATTCCCCCCTTCTCACCCTACTTTATTTCCATAATTGAAATTCAAAGCTCATTTGGAGCCATTTTTTATTTAGTAATGACATTGTGCGGACTTGCCATTCCCACATGGAGTACACAGCAGGTCCATGTCTGTCTGATGGCCAGGTAAAGCTGTGAAAATATTCTTAATATAGCATACATTTAAACCGATATTGATTATTTTAGGTATTCCTTATTTTCTTGTGGCTAGAATGCATTTTGCTTCTACCCCCCTCATCAGCAGCATGTATCACTCAGTTCAAAGCAACCTTGACTCTTTTGACAAAAGAAAAGTCATTTTACCTCCTAGAACACAGGATTTGCTTGTTTACCGCTGCCTCGTTTGGCTTGTTTAATGCGCGATTGTGCAGCTTTGGGGGACCAAACCTTATGTTAACTTATGTGACTTCCAGATCTGAACTGTCATGGTGTTCACACAGCAGCACACTGCTTAGCTTCTGTGCTGCTTCTGCAAACCGGGGGCAATCCAACTGCCATCTAAGTTACTGTGTACTGCACTTTACTGACCAATGGCTACGGATAAATGAAACACTACTGGGAAGGAAATATACAAAAGATAAAATAATGGATCCTCCCTTTAATCAGCCATTCAGTCAGCTGATCTGTCAGCTGTGAATTAAACCTGATCACACCCAGGTGATTACATCATCAGTGCTCATCACAAAAGCCGCTGCACACTGCATCAGTAGACTTGAAGTTATACAAAGTCACTATTGAATAACAACTACATTGCTGGCTCTATTTAACTTAAGGTGATTTAGACATCGAAAAATAAATATTTTAACTGGAAATCTACAAGATCAAATGCAACATTCATGCCACTCCAGTAGGACCTCTCTTCTTAGCAACAAATACAACAATACAAGGGCAACTTTTCCAGTAGAGTATGAGTGTAAAACACCGTAAATTCTAGTCATTACTTGTTTTTAAGAGATGACATAGTGTTCTCCAGTGACTCACCTGACCCCTAAGGTGTGGCAAACAGTGTATAATTAAATAGACGTCCAAACGACTAATAGCGAAATCATTTAAAATCGCAGCACAATACTGTTGCTCGCTGTCAGCTCTGATGCCAGGTACAGCAAAGTATCAAATAAAACATTATATTATACAAAAAAACGTCCTAATTGTAACTAAAATATAGCAAGTATATTGCACAGCAGCATTCATTTATCCTCATTTAATTAATCTGCCTTTTCTAAGACGTTGCTCTTGCCAAGTTTCAGTCGAGTAAACTCCCATCTCAAGGTTGGTTCTCACAGAGAAAATGAGCTCGTGAACATTCCACTACATGCGCCGACTAGAAAGTGAAATATCACCTGTCATATGTGTGATCAAACACAATCCTGCACCAGATTTGTGAGTGCCACTGCCTTTAAGGAAAGGTCAAAATATTTAATTTCACAATGTAATGCCTTTCGGCCAAAGTAATGACATTTATTGTGCTGAATGTCAAGTTTAAGGATCTATTGTAAACCTGTCATTTGGACATATCAATTATTAGTTTTCCAGAAGGGATCTGTTCCTCATACAGCTGCTTTATAGCATTTCTATACAGCAAATCCTATGTATACTTTAATGCTGTGCATAAATCTTTAGTGTTGCAGTGTAGAAGTCTTACAGGACAGTATAAACATGCGTTTTTAGAAAAAAAAAAAAAACTCCATCCTCACAAAACGTTAACGAAGCCCTTCAACGCCAATCTCTGTCCGCACTAACACATCTGAAAATGCATAGACCTTTAGGTGTAGGGCTGATAACGCCGCTGGGCATGGGCATTGTCACGAATCGAGCCAATAATAGGTTGCTTATGTAGGCCAAGCCATATACACATTGGTGCCTCCCGTTTGGTTAGGTTCTTTATATTCTTTTACATGTATATGTAAATGCATCCACAGCCACAACCCTTCCCAATTAACTGAAACAAACCAGGCCTTCCAGGTCTGAAAACACCCTGTGCTCATCCCCAACTGGCACATGGAGCCTGTCACGACCGCCTTGCCCTCTGTGATGGTGGAACGTGATGGCCAGTGAGCTGTGGCCTTAGACCTGTCCGGTGTTCACCAAGTTGGACTCAATGATCAACTAGGTCTCAATGACTGTTAGGCTTCAATCTTCCATATGTAAATTGGGGTTTAGTTGATTCATATTGTAATGAAAACAACCACAGATGCACCTGCAAATGATGTTAGCTAGTTGCAAAGCTGCATGAACATACAGTATGTTCTATATTCATTTAGTTCTTAAGATGAAAGAATGTCAGAAGTGAGAGTGAAGCACTGACATTTTATTTTGGGGTGTGAATCATTTGTGCCCTACAGCTCATGTAGATGCTACAACAGCACAGAGGCCCGGGAAGCCAACACCTCAGAGTTGTTGAGATGAGTTTCAACAGGTATTAACAGTTCTCATTCTCTCAGAATGAGCCATCTTTTTAACTCCTGATGTGCCATTAGCTGCGAGCCGGCTTCAATGCAACGGAGATCGAAGTTGAAAACATTTACAAAAATGCAATAATTGTTCATAATGTGTAGGTTTAACAAAGCAGTGACGCTAAATGAGCTTAGTGATCCTAACAATATATCAAAAGACATGGTATGAGTGGCATGATCATTGAAGACACTATGTGCAGTGCCCTCAAGCACCTAAGAACTGCAGGCCTAGACGCATTCATAACAGGATGATGGATTTGAACAAATCACTCTGGAATTAAAGATTAAGTGTAGGTCTTATACCTATTTATTCTTAGATCAAGTCATTTTTCTCCTTCACCCACCTGAAGAAACTTTTGTGTTTTCCTTGAAATGAGCTGTATGAGCTCCATCTATGTGAATCTATACCGAGTTCTGTGCAGAGGGCACGTACCCTGCCAATTTTGGGGTATTGAAAGATTGTCATCATCAAGCGCCTCTACCCTCTCACCGTATGGTTAAAGGGTAAGTAAAGATATTTTGTTACTCATCCCTGGTGGCATTTAGCCAAGCACAACGTAGTGGTTAGATGTTCCCAGGGTTTAATGTATTTGTCCCAGAGATTTCTGGTTCCCCCAATACAATATGTTTTGGTTTTGTTTGTTGATGTTTTTAACCAACATTTCAGTGAGCATTTGTTTATATGCATAGGAAAAATGTTCATGTCTTCTGGAATCAATGCACAGAATACATACCTTCTAACAAACATACACAGGGTCAAAAACAACAACAAATCTAGCGAGATTTGATCAATTCAAATTTAGTTCAAGCTCTAAATATTCCTTTCATTTATCTTGCAAGGTGATAAGAAAGCCAAAAATGCTGGATCAGTGAGTGCAGTGTATGGATCCTCACCCCACACTCCTCCAACCACCTACACCTGTCAGGAAGCCCCAATCTAAGTAAGAATGTCTTCGTCAAGATGCCCCCCCACCACACACACACACACACACACACACACTTCTGATGCCATACCGCTGCGTGGCCTGGGTGTGTCAAGCCCTGATGCCTTTACAGGGGTGGCACTGTTACCTGTCTGACAGGCTGAGCTGCTCCAAGCCAATCTACCTGCCTGCAAGTGCACCTTCCAGGATCCAGGTAATTGGAGGAGGGTGGAGGGGAGGGTGCAGAAGGGGTGGAGCACACTGGGACCTCCTCCACAGTTGGAGGCAGATAAAAATTCAACTCAAACCGGAGAAAGATACTTAGAGGGACTTGACTCTCCTCTTAGTGGACTCCACTGCTCTGCCAAACCTCTCTCTGCTTCCCCTTTTCTCTGTGAATCCTTTCCTCTCAGAGGAAACAAAACCAACCATGAGGTCGTCTTCAAGAAGCGTGTCAATGAGCATGAAAAGCGGTGGAGGAGGAGGCAGTGGATACAGCATGAGTGGTGGTTACAGTAGTTTCGGGGGTGGTGGTGGTGGCGGCGGCGGCGGCGGCGGCGGCGGCAGAGCTTATTCCTCAAGATCTGTTTCGTTGGCGACACCATCCCGAATGTCCATTGGTAGGGCAGGCGGGAGTTATGGTGCTATGTCTGGTGGTGGTGGTGGTGGTGGTGGGTATTCTGGTGGCAGTGCATTTGGTATTCCTTTCGGTGGTATGGGTGGTTCTGCTGGTATGGGTGCTGCTGGTGGTATGGGAACCATCACAGCCGTCACGTCCAACCTGAACCTGCTGGCCCCAATTCAAATTTCGATTGACCCCAACATCCAAACTGTCCGAACCCAAGAGAAAGAGCAGATCAAGACCCTAAATAACCGCTTCGCCAGCTTCATTGACAAGGTGAGTAGCCTTTTTCTATGTTTAGTTTGTCCCATACCATTTCAAAAGAATGTTGATAATCTTATACCTGATTTTAAATTGACCATGAAACTTCATATACTCTACTTAAATGCATAGGCTTTTTGATATGTTGATTCTAATTTGGTTAAACGATAGAAGTTGATATGAATGAAAAGGGGAACATGAAATATTAGAAATGGATGGGGGATGCATTGATCGCAGTAGAGTTCATTGGTTTGTGCAAACGTGTATAGCTGCAACAGACTGTCTCTTAGGTGTCCACCTGGGCTCATTAAATATTACACAGAAACTGATCCAAACCTGCACACCGAGCTAGTACTCTACCATGCACAATGTATTAGTAGGACTATGATGAATTCAGTCGCCTAAAACTGCTGTGTAGGCACCTGTCTTCTTAAACTGTTTCCTCAGAGCAATGCTGTGCATCAGCTAACATTTGCACTGAAACTGACAGCAGTAGACAGCCTTTAACCTCTCTTTAACCATAATTGGCCCGTTTCCAGCTGTCTCTGTAGAGTGAGAGGTAGGAAACACGAGAGTGATCGTATCCAGTGACCGCTGGCTCTCAGTATGAGGAAAAGAATGGATCAGGTTATCAACTATTCCCATGGCAGCAAGGACTCAAAAGATTCCAGTGGCGCTGCAGAAAGTGGACCACTTAAATATTTTCAATGCATTGCCTAATAGAAAAGTCTGTGCATTAACTTCAAATGAGTTTCAAATGATGAGGGATGATACAGTCATTGAATTCAGTCCTCTAACACCTCGTAAAGCAGTCGAGAGACCTTTTTCCTCTCAAACAGAAAGGAAAAACATGGTAACCACACCCTTGAAAATGCTCGCTTAGCTTTTTTCTGCAGGGTGTACATACCACACCTCATGTGTCTCCACACGGGCGATCCTCTCCTGTTCATTCAAACTACACTTCTGACTATGAAATGATTCAAAATGAAAAACCGTGCAATTAAATATTCATACTACAAATAGTTTCTCCTTATGAGAAATTTAAAAATTCTAAGGAATAGAAAATGCTATGTCTTTACAGCATCAGCACTCAGTCAAGGTGGCAGTAAGTAGCTTCAGGCATGCCTCGTTAATTGCTGAGGGCCGTGGCAGGCAAGTTCACTCAGTGAAAGTATGCATCCTGGAGGCGAGGGTGCGGTAATGTTAGAGGTTTAAGGGGAGGAGCTAGGCTAAGGTGTGGCATGGTACACCTCACCTGGCCTTTTAAAAAAAGAAAGCTTACAGACACATGCACACACCCAAAAAGGAGAGATGGGCTCCACCTTCTCTAGGGTTGAAAATCAGATGGAGGAGCACTGTACTCTGTGTCTCCCGTGCATCTTCAGTCTCCCAGGCAGAGGCTCAGAAACATGTTTCTCAGGATGTATTTAAAATAATCATCTGGTTAGAACGAGTACAGTTCAACTATGCTGTGGATTATGTCTAGAACACCTTGCCCCGTGGGGTATTTTAATACTGCATCTGCCATAGTGGTGCATACAAGAGCTTTTCGTGTGGGAAAGTTACACACAGGTGTGGCTCGATGTATCACCTGAGGAACTTGAAACAAGGAAGACAAACATATTTGTCAGAGTTAGCATGCCTAATCACAAAGAAGAGAGACAGTAAATATAGTCTACTTATTTGCCTCTTTTGTTTGCAATTTGCTAAAAGTGATAAAAGGAAAACAGAGTTTGACGAGCACACAAACAGATGTAGATTATTTCCAGTGTTAATATAGTCCTATTATTCGGTGTAAATGCTTTTGCTGTGATATTCAAAGTAATACTTTTTCCCCATGTGAGAGTGGATCTAAACATGAAATGATTTTACCTTCTAGGTCCGCTTCCTGGAGCAGCAGAACAAAATGCTGGAGACCAAGTGGAGCCTGCTGCAGGAGCAGACCACCACCCGCTCCAACATCGACGCCATGTTCGAGGCCTACATCGCCAACCTGCGCAGACAGTTGGATGGGCTCGGCAATGAGAAGTCGAAGCTGGAGGGAGAGCTGAGGAACATGCAGGGAATGGTGGAAGACTTCAAGAACAAGTGAGCTAATACCACCAGCACAGCTTTGAACGCAACAGCTGACCTACATCAATTGACGTCTATAATCATTGTCCATCGGCTAATTTTTCCAATGTCTGTGTCAGATATGAAGAAGAAATCAACAAGCGTGCTGGCGTGGAGAATGAGTTTGTGCTACTTAAGAAGGTGAGCCTTGATCTAAAGTTATAACGCTCCACCATGTCATTAACAACAATGGAATTAATTCTTTCTTTCCATCTGACCCATCACCAATGCAGACCATTTCTTTCTGCTCTACTTACAGGATGTAGATAGCGCCTACATGAACAAGGTTGAGCTGGAGGCCAAGGTCGACGCCCTTCAGGATGAGATTAACTTCCTCAGAGCCATCTATGAGGCGGTAATAAGAATTAACCACACCTCAGTCCAATTATGTCTTACTTTCTCCAATTTTTGAGGAAACAGTTCTCAATAAAGCTTCCATTAAAAATGACATTTCTCTTGTTCAGGAACTAAGTGAGCTCCAGGGACAGGTCAAGGACACCTCTGTCATTTTGGAATACGACAACACGCGCAACCTGGACATGGATGCCATTGTGGCTGAAGTCAAGGCTCAGTATGAAGAGATCGCCAACAAAAGCCGTGCTGATGCTGAATCATGGTATCAGGCCAAGGTAGTTAGAGAGAGAAATCAATCCCACCAACAATACTTATATGAAAAACACATCCTGCAATGTCAAATAAATGTGAAGTGGAATCTGCAATAAGAATTGTTTTTAATCTTATTCCTTCAGTACCAGGAGATGCAGAGCAGTGCCGGCCAGGCTGGCGATGACATTCGCAACACCAAGAGTGAGATGGCTGAGCTCAACCGCATGATCAGCCGCCTCCAGAATGAGATTGAGGCAGTCAAGGCACAGGTAAGCTCACAGTTACACACACATCATTATCAATATATTATAACATGGTTAACATGGCAACATGGTTCGATTTTTTAACATATATGCAGAACATGTAGAAGGCATTTTGAATGACATCTACCACTTCTGAAGCTTCTGCTAACTTTGTTACCTCCCAGCGTGCCAACCTGGAGGCCCAGATCGCTGAGGCTGAAGAGCGCGGTGAGCTGGCTGTGACGGACGCCAAGTCCCGCATTAAGGACCTGGAGGAAGCCCTGCAGAGAGCCAAACAGGACATGGCCCGCCAGGTCCGCGAGTACCAGGAGCTAATGAACGTCAAGCTCGCTCTGGACATTGAGATCGCCACCTACAGGAAACTACTGGAGGGAGAGGAATCCAGGTAAAAGCCTTTGCTTCTTTGGGTTCAGGAGATGTTTAACCTGGAAACACCTAGCGAGCATGACACTGTGCAGGCAGCAACATCAGCAGATAATAATGCATATTTGTTTACCTCTCTGTAGAATCAGCTCTGGAGGCGGAAATGCAGTCGTCCACATACAGAGCACAAGCAGCAGCTACGGTATGTATTGAAATATATCTTTACAATTGAAGTCGTTTCTAAGCCAATTCAGGAAAATATAACAGTTTGGCTGAGCATAAGATATAAGGAAATTCCAATTCCTGCCATCTCATCTGTCTTAATATCATTACCAGGTGGCGGCGGCGGCAAAATGATGGGCGGCGGCGGCGGCTATGGTGGCGGTGGCGGCGGCTACGGTGGCGGCGGCAGCGGCTTCAGTAGCAGCGGCGGCGGCTATGGCGGCGGCGGCGGCTTTAGCAGTGGCGGCGGTGGCTATGGAAGCGGCATGAGCAGCACTTCCTTCTCCAGAACCAGCACAAGCCGTTATTAAAAACAGCAGTTGTCCTTCTCTCCATTCTTCTTCTTCTTCTTCTTTTTCTTCTTCTTCTTCTTCCTCTTGTCCCTCCCCGCTC
This sequence comes from Echiichthys vipera, assembly GCF_963691815.1. NCBI lineage: Eukaryota > Metazoa > Chordata > Actinopteri > Perciformes > Trachinidae > Echiichthys > Echiichthys vipera. Next base: position 28,162,180 of record NC_139834.1, on the reverse strand, counting down.
CCCAAGTATCATTAAAAGCTCCCATAAACCCCATCAGCTCTCTTGCTGGAGACACAGCAGCCTCAGAAACATTTGCGTTTGGTGAATTTTAGCTGGCAGATGAGATCTATGTAATGCTATGGCTCTCTTTGGCATTTTGTTACTGTGCTGCTGCTCACTCTTTGGCACCACATACCTACAGAGAGTCAGGGATTACATCAAAAGTACAAGTAGAGGCAGAGAAATGATTAGACCAAAAACAAAGTGCATCAGAGATGAGTCAGTCCTCTCTTCCTTTGATCAGTCAGCCTGGCTGTCTTTTGGTTGCTGGATCTGCTGTCATGCAGACAAGAGAATACATGTAGTGTCATGACAGAAAATCCTTTTAAGGCAACAATTATTGCACAGAAAATGGCAGCAGCACTTCTTAGATTTGCACAGAAAGAGGTCCAAATGTTGTGTTTGGTCTTGAATTTATAAAGCAAACGTGCCTCATATTTTCCGCAATGTCTCTTCTGTCACATCTGTCATTTTGTGGTGCATTTTGACATCATCAAAAGGAGCCACATACAACACTTCTCCCAAAAGATTCTCTTTTTCTTTCCTGTCCTGAGAGGAAATGAGCTCTCCCCTACAGTATATCAATGGTGTTTTGATCCTGCTTTACTTTCATTTCCATTCTGAATGAAAAAAAAAGAAACATGGATAAGGCTGACTGGGACAACCAGATTTTCTTTTAGAATTTGTACCATCAAAAAAGTCTGAAATAAATCTGATTTCATATATCATCTCGCAAGGTCTCTGTCCTCTCATTGATTCTCGGAGTACACTTTGAACAACGCAAGTCATTTGGGTTCACAACTGACAGTTGGGTAAGCCCCACCACTTAAGTGTTTGGTGCTATGGCTGCAACGATTCACATTCTAGGCCGGACATGACAAATGACATTTCGATTTCACTACGAAAGTAAGCAAAGACTATTCCTATTTAGCTGAAAATACTGGATTTTGTTGAAGCTTTAGCAAGTAGATTTCGTCAGCTGTAGCTAGTTAGCTTGAACTAACGCTAACACTCATTGAGCGGATTATAAAACAATAACATAATGTTTCAGGCAGATTATTTTTAAAATAAATAAATAAATAAACATTAAAATAATTAACTTTTAGCAGGTATTTGGACAGGACAAAGTCGACTAGATGAAGGTGCTTGCTTAAAAGTTAGCAGCAGTAGCATGTACACAAAGCATGATTGGCTGAAAAGCCGTCATGCGAGAAGAGATGTGTAGGAACCATATTCTGCTATCCTTATCATGTCGGGATGTTATGATGAAAGTTAGCAGCAGTAGCTCAGTCCATAGGTGACTGGGAACCGGAGGGTCGCCGGTTCGAGTCCCTGTGTGGACCATGAATGGAGTGTGGGCTGGTGGCTGGAGAGGTGCCAGTTCATCTCCTGGACACTGCCGAAGTGCTGTTGAGCAAGGCACCGAACCCCCAACTGCTTGGGGCGCTGGTTATTGGCAGCACCCTCGCTCTGACATCTCTCCATTAATTGCATGTATATAGGTCCTGTCTGTGCATGTGTGTGTATGTCGGGCCTGTGTGTGTGTAACATGAATAATAATAATAGAGTGGAAAAATTGACCTTCCCCGATTAATAAAGGAATTCTTCTTCCTCTTCTGAAGCGATACCCAAATATTACACAATTCATCCTGGGGGGAACATCTGTGCCAGTGTTCATGACAATCCCTCAATAGTTGATGAGGCATTTCTAAACCACATTGACTACTTCTGTAATTCCTGTTCTATTCTATTCGAGACTTGGAATCACATTTCCATCTATAGAGTCACTCTGCTAACCTGGAAACCAGGCAAGTGTGGGAGCTTCTTCTTTTTTCTTTTGCTCTGGCAGATATATCTGGTCCCCCTCCATTCAGACAGATCTCCAGCTGAGCAGACCCTGGCCAAACCAATAAGAACCCTTTATATCATACAAGGAGTGTTTGACACCATGATAGATCACTTGCGGGGCCTTCACACTTAATGCAAAATACATCATTACGTAATTTTGGGATCGCACACCCTCACAAGCATAAAGCTAGACTGAATGTTTACATTTGTCTGTCCTAATTCTACCTCACGCACTTCATTGCTCCGATTGGTTGTAGGTTTATCCAATTGTGTCCAGAGTCTATTTAGTCTCCGATAGTTCATAATGCTGGGGGGCGGTGGAGGGGCTGTGACGTGATGATGTTCACCGAAATGCAGCTGACAGCAACAGAGATGTGAACAGATTTGAACAATTTTGACCCTTCTGTGTGGAGTTTGCATGTTCTCCCTGTGTCTGCGTGGGTTTTCTCCGGGTTCTCCGGTTTCCTCCCACAGTCCAAAGACATACACGTGTCAGGTTCATTGATGACTCTAAAATTGCCCGTAGGTGTGAATGGTTGTCTGTCTCTGTTCGTCTCTATGTGCCCTGCGATACACTGGCGTCCTGTCCAGGGTGTACCCCCCCTCACACCCGATGTCAGCTGGGATCGGCTCCAGTCCCCCAACGACCCCGATAGGTACAATCGGTGTAAGATGAATGAATGACTGTTATGGCTGAATGTACCATGCTCAACAGCAGAGAATCATATTTCAGCAGAGGCAGCAACAGGACGACTAAGGCTATCAATGTTGGTGTGTCGCTGTGCTATTGGATAGATGTGATCAGCTGATGATGTGACTGACAGCAAAGAATAATGAGTGAGCAAGAGTGAGAGGAGTCAATGCTGGCAGGATGCAAATGCTTGTCTTACTGACTGACTAAAAAACTACATGTGCTATCTCTGACAAGCTCATTTCTGAAACGTCTTCCTACAGAACATTTATCTATTCATCCTGCACTTTATCTTTATTGTACCATTGTTTTAAATAGTAATAGACATTATCAACCCATCTTCGTCCTCATCCAAGAACTTTGCTATGGTATGATGCTGCCCTCTGGTGACTGATGATAGCACAATAGGACATTTCGTGCCTGTTTTCCTTTTATTATCTATCTTTCAATAAAAGAAAAAAGTTAAATAATTACAAGATGTCCATTTTATACAAATGTTTTTTATCTGCGATAAAAATCAGTGATGATCAAAAAGTAAAATCCCACATCTTTTTAAATGACTCCTAAAGTGAAACTGTACCTTTTACATATTATGAACATACAAATGGGACATGCACAATAATGGTCCTTGTAAAGCAAGATAAATTGTAACCAAGAATATTTAACGTCATAAGCCAGGCTTCTACTTTGTATTTTGTGTTTATACTGTACACGTAAGTCGTTAGAGACTCTATGTCCTCTTTGCTCGTCTCAGACACATTCATGTTAATCTGTAATTTCCCTACTGATATTTTCACACATTTCTTTAGCATCCACTTTTTAGCTTGAAGATAAAAAGGGTGAGACTAAATGTAGGTTGTGCTGGGGTTGCTGGAGTGTAAATTTGTCAATCTCCAAACAGAGAGCCGAGGTGCTATCGTTGCTCTAAAGTCACAACATATCGTTGCTTTAACATTAGAGTAAATATAGGCTGAATTTCAGCTCTCAGAGGTTTTCTGGTTGTCAGCCAATTCATCCAGTTCTGATATTTTCACACATTTATTTAGCATCCACTTTGTAGTTCATCAATACATATTTTGTAGCAGATCAGGGGGGGCAGGTTAGGCCTTGCCTCCCCTGTCATCATGAGAGGAAAAAGAAACAAAATAATCAAATAACACAAGTATTAATATTTGTCCTCTGGACTATGATTTTGGTGTGGTTCTTAATGTATTTTGACCATTTTTATAGTAAAAATGGCACAAAATTCTGTATTTCCTGCTTAAATAAATGGAGTCTCTTCGGAGACGAGAGGTGAGGCACGGACAGCCGAGCCTCCCTCCAGTATATAAAAGTCTACGTCTTCTTTTCCATGGTGTTCAATAATGTATTTTACGTATGTGTGTAATATTTACATCTTATTGATGTGACATAAATCCACAGGGGAAGTGTTCGCCTTGAGGCAGGCAGTACCTCTGCCTCAAGGAAGGCGGAGATAGTGAGCAGCCTGATAGCCTGCCACCAGCCAGGTCACAGTGAACTCTGACCTGTGTGCAAAAAGTAAACACAGAAGTGTGCTGTGCGACGCTGTAGAGCTTAGAGACAAGCTGTCATTTCTCCCCCTGAAAATGGAGGATTTGATTTCTAAACTAAGACATTTTTCAAAGCTGGACTTTCAGTCAAAGCAAGAAGTCATTTACAAGTAAAGGTAAGATATACTGCACTTTACAGTGGTACTGGTGTTTTAAAATGGTTTTCAGCATCCTATTCGCTCCTATTCTCTCATCCTATCCTATTGGCATCCTACTGTATGTTTGTAAATCTGACTTGTGAGTCAGTGCCTCCCCAACCCCAACCCTCACTGCACGTCACTGGATATAACTGCATCCCTTACCTTCAAATAGTTGTATGAAACAATCTTAACTTTTTCCATCGCCTTCAACCTCATGAAGACCGTGAGATGTTCCGAAAAAAGGCTAAAATATTTTGTCAAAATATTCTGTACGTTTTGAAATGAGAAGACTATTATATAAGTGGTTCAGTGTTTTTGATACAGTTCGAGGTGCAGGCCAACTGCAGCTGCTGTCTTAATATTACTACAACTATATAATCTATACGGAAATATGGTTGTATATAACTACAACCAGATTGCTAGCATAACCTCTAGACTCTTTGTTTTCTACCGTCCTGCACCACCATACCAAGTAAAGCTCTCCTTTAGTAAAAATGTATTTTCGTAAATCATTTTGACGTCGTTTTGTATTTGTTTGTCTGAGTGTTGATCTTTACAGCCGGCCCTCGTCATCACAGCATCCTACATGGCCGTCTTACTGGGGTTGTCAGGGTCGAAGGTCATGATCTCCATGTGGATAAGACCTGATTGGATAAAAAAGGAAAAACAGTATTAAAATAAATCCTCTAAGTGTAGATTAATGTTAAGAGAATCCACTCTGGCACTGTCATGCCAAGTATTGATCATTTCCACTATGTACTGGGCATCGTGTGCGTTGTAAGCCTTACTCTTCCACTCCCCAACAGCGAGCTCCAGACTCTCGAAAGAGTCGTCATAAGGGTCAGAGTCCGGCTCGCTCTCTGGGTCGTGATACTCAGCCAGTAAAGGATGCGAAAGCCCCTGTTTAGCTGTCAGCCTGGTCTCTGGGTCCAGCATTAACATCCCCTCCAGCAGGTCCACAGCTGGAAACGTCAATGCACGATGGCAGAGAAAACGTATCAGACACGTGCAGAGTGGTATTAGGTAAACTCAAAAGGAATAGGAATATAATTTTTAATGAAAACAAAGCAATTAACTTCAGTTCGAAGTCAACAAGCAGAAGCAGTTACGTGCACCTTTTTCCTCCATGGAGGAAAACACTTCTTTGAAGTTTTTCTTCTTTTGCGGTGGAAGACCTTGAACATATGATTGTGCCTGGAAAACATGTTTGAAGTGGTTACATTTCAAAACACGAGCTTACATTGAAAATAACACAACACAAATATTGAGGATAGAATAGAATAGAAATACTTTATTGATCCCAAGCTGGGAAATATAGTCAAAGTTAAAACATCTGTATTTGAGAATACACGCTTCCTTTATGAGTTAGCTTGAATATCAAATCTGCAGAGTTCTGACAAAACTTACATCTTTACTCTGCATCTTCTGGACCAGGGAGGAGTCGGGTGTTCCTGTCAGACGGAGAATCTTCTTCAGTTGATCAATACCTGAACAGGCTGGTTCAGGAAGCCTCGTAATACACAATACACATCCCACAGACCTGGTGTCAGAGCAGACTTTTATTCCATGACATAGCTATATTGTATTACTGCTTTTTCCCATTAAATTTTTGTATATTTTTGTAACACTAGGTGCAGGGAAAATCTTGGATGGATAGGCTCATTTAAAAGTTCTTTGTCAAGAACCACAAAGACGTTAGACAACTGTTTTCTGTCGCCGTAGGACTCCTCATGAAGAATAAACTGACCTGTAAAATGGGTGGAGTGAACCTTACAATGCTGCACCTGTTTTCAAAAGGTTCTATATTATTAACATTAAAGGTTGAATATGGAGAATGAGCAAAACACCGCCATCTAGTGTCTCAAGATCGTAGTTGCAACAACAACAAAACAACTACAGCAGTCCGGTTGCCAGGTTCTTTGCCCAGTGTGTCAAGCGATCAGCCTGCGCCATGTCAGTGATGAATCATACAGGGTAACGGGCTAATTTGGACTAATCCATTCATTTAACAACAGTATTTGGGGGGCAGGGGCAGTATGAGTTTCTAGCTACTTTGTTTGAGCACACACAGCTGTGTTACAACACAGTGAGCTGAACGTGTAAGGATACTGTCATGTCCTGGGAAAAGCACCTGGCCAGTGATCATCTCCGCCAGGATACAGGCGGCGGACCAGACATCCACTGCGAGGGAGAGAATTGTAATAATAAAAATGCATTACTTCGTTAAAGCATACTGCAATATTGTGTTATATCTTTTAAAATGACTCTTTGTATTACATGAAGGTGATATTATTACCTGTCTGACTGTAGTGCATCCAGTTGAATATGATCTCTGGTGCTCTGTACCAGCGTGTCACAACATAACCGGTCATTTCACTCTCCGTCTGTCTCGCCAGGCCAAAATCCAGGATCTGAAAATAGTTACAATAACGTTCACTCTAAAGCTGGAGTGACGTCCATTTTGGCTTTAATTGATTTTTTCAATTTTTGTTACATTTGCTTTATATTTTTAAAGGCATCGTGCACTGTGACACACAAAACACGATGTATACTAAAAAGAACATACATGTGGATGATATGACATACTATGTTTGTGTTAGCTTTCATGAAAAAGCACATAAAAGGAGAAGAAAGTATACATATTATATGCATAACCATATGCTGATCATACTATATCGGAGCAGCGGGGGCGGTGTTGCAGTCGCTCTACTGCACCGAAAAGAGAGCTGAGGAAGGCAAAGCTCTCGATCTACCGGTCAATCTTGGTTCCTACCCTCACCTGTGGTCATGAAAACTGGGTCATGACCGAAAGAACGAGGTCGCAGGTACATGCGGCCGAAATGTGTTTTCTCAGGAGGGGGGCTGGAGTCTCCCTTAGAGAGAGGGTGAGAAGTTCAGTCATCCGTGAGGAACTCGGAGTAGAGCCACTGCTCCTTTGCGTTGAAAGGAGCCAGTTGAGGTGGTTCAGGATCATCTAGTAAGGATGAACCCTGGGCGCCTCCCTAGGGAGAAGTTCCAGGCACGTCCAGCTGAGAGGAGGCCTCAGGGAAGACCCAGGACTAGGTGGAGAGATTATATCTTAACACTGGCCTGGGAACGCCTCAGGATTCCCCAGTTAGAGCTGGTTAATGTGGCCCGGTAAAGGGAAGTTAGGGGTCCCCTGCTAAAGCTGCTGCCCCCGCGACCTGACCCCGGATAAGCGGTTGAAGATGAGATGAGATGAGATGAGATGAACATACTATATGTACAGTGCACACTGTTAAAAATGCACATTAATATGTTGGTTGCCCCTCTTTTAACCACTGGTTGACTAACTCAACATCGAGCTTGGCTCTTGAGAAACTGACCTATATTGTTAGAAAGAAAGCTTCTGACTTTTATGACGTTTGGAAGATATTTCCAGAATTATTGAAGGGTGGAGATATGGAGGAGGCCGTGAGATAATAAAACCATTTAATTTGTTGATGGGAGTGCACGATGTAACCTATATCCAGAATATTATTCATTCATTCATCTTCAACCGCTCATCCCTGTCGGGGTCGCGGGGGGCTGGAGGGCGTGAGGCGGGGTACACCCTGGACAGGAGGCCAGTCTATCGCAGGGCACATAGAGACGAACAGAGACAGACAACCATTCACACCTACGGGAAATTTAGAGTCATCAATTAACCGAACACCTGCATTTCTTTATTAATATTAATGGATTGTAATTGTTGTTGTTTTAGATGATTTATTGATTTATTTATTTTTATTTGTGTAATTTATCATTTATAGCTCATAATTTCTTGACTTTTTGTTGGTTTCATTCATCTTTTTATTTCTTTACTTTACCGGGACGCTTCGTTTGTTTGCCTTTTCTTTGCTGTTGATATTTTCATTGTTATTTCCATTATTGCCGTTTATGTTCAAACTGTTGGATTTTGTTGTAAGAATGCAAAAACCAATAGATATGTTTTTAAAAATAATGCACAACAATGGTTAAGATGCACAAAGTATCAAATACAATTACCGATTCATGTTTCTTTCCTCTTGAGTTGATTAATAAAACTGCCCCACCTAATGATTATATCTTTACACTCTGTCTTACTTACAGTACCCTGCGTTGTCTCTTTTCATGGATAAAAGAGTTTAATCTCTCAATGTTTTCAGGTTAAAGCCAAAACGCGTCATCACCTTGACCTCGAAACTGACACTTTTTTGCTTTGAGTCCTTTTTCAAACTTACCTTTAATTCACAGTTCTCATTAACTGCAAGGTTACCCGGCTTCAGATCCTGAAATTCAACCACAGGAGGTTTCTTAATAACACAGCCTCTTGTCACTTGTAGTAAATTCACTTTGAACTTGTTAAAGCAATAATTTGACATTTGGGGAGTTGGGTGAAAAGGGCTGATTTCACTCTTTTGTAGCATATGTTGAATATGAAGCTAGAGTCTGTGGCTAGTTAGCATAGCTTATCTTAGCATAGCAAGTAAATGAAAACAAGAGAAACAACCAGGCTGGCTCTGTCAAAAGGCTACAAAATCAGGAGTGAACCTGTGTTCCCCGGGTCCTATGTTCCCTGGGTCCTATGTTTCCTGTGTCCTATGTTCCCTGTGTCCTATGTTCCCCGGGTCCTATGTTCCTTGTGTCCTATGTTCCCCGGGTCCTATGTTACCTGTGTCCTATGTTCCCCGGGTCTTATGTTACCTGTGTCCTATGTTCCCCGGGTCCTATGTTCCCTGTGTCCTATGTTCCCTGTGTCCTATGTTCCCCGGGTCCTATGTTCCCTGTGTCCTATGTTCCCCGGGTCCTATGTTCTCCGGGTCCTATGTTCCCTGTGTCCTATGTTCCCTGTGTCCTATGTTCCCTGTGTCCTATGTTCCCTGTGTCCTATGTTCCCTGTGTCCTATGTTCCCCGGGTCCTATGTTCGCCGGGTCCTATGTTCCCTGTGTCCTATGTTCCCGGGTCCTATGTTCCCTGTGTCCTATGTTCCCTGCTTTGTATGTAATCCATCTGTTATTTTTCCCACAACAATTCTGAATTCCACGGCAGATAGGCCTACGTAGACCGTAACACTACCCTCTAACCCTGACCCTAATCCTGACCCCAACCGTAACCCCTAACCCTAACAAAATGCTAAATTAAATCAGTGAACGCATAGGCTTATGCAACCAGGGAACATAGGACCCTTTTGGGGAAAAAGGGGCCGGGGAACATAGGAACCCGGGAACATAGGGATGACCAATCCAATCAGCACTGCTAATGCTGAGAACACGCCAAGCAGCAGCGAACTTTGGGGCTCACTCCAATAATTACATTTTGTTGTGGCTAGGTGGTGTGTTCATGTGTTTCGGTTGGGAAGAAATGAAACCCAGGCGAGTTGTGTTACCCCAAAATAAATGCTAAGCTAAGCTAACCGGTTATACAGTATATATGTATTTCAGCTTAACTCTGGGCGGGAAAACATAATGTTTAATGTCAAACCTTGAACTATTCCTTAAATTGTACAATTCAAGTAACAACACATTGATGAGTGAGACACAAAGGCTAAAGATAGTGAGGTATTAAATAAAGTTTCAAACACCAACCCGATGAATGATCCCAGCAGAATGAATATACTGTAAAGAAGGAGAACATAGATTTAAGCACATAGATAAAAAAAAACAACACAAATGGACAAAGTGAAGCAAAGCATGCAGACCCACATGTCTTATGGCTCTCTACATGGCCTCGACTTGTGGGTTTAAAAAAAATACACATTTCACATCCCATCTCCACCCACAGCCGATGTTTTGTGTATTTTCCAGCCCTCAGAGCAAATCCTCTCCTCCCACAGCTCAGAAGAGTGCTTACAGCACACATACTCGGATAAAGGGGAGAAAACACTGTGGGATCAAAGAAGTCTGCACTTTAATTAAAAGACAAAGGGCATTTACGAGGGGAAAGTCTTGTTTTATGGCTTAAAACGTGCCTGCTTTCTCGTTTCTATTGAGCTCTCTTGGTTACATATTGACTAGCATTGAGTGGAAAGGCATAAACAAGGGTAAAGCAGTCACTCAGTGAACTGCTCTGCCAAGCTGCTTCCTTGTACTTCTTTGGATTGTACATGAATCAATGATGCATAAATAAACACTTACCTTGAGTCCTCTCAGGAGCTGGTAGAACAGGTATGTGATGATGCGATCGGTTAATCTCCGCCTCTTCATAATGTGGCCCAGATCCTGGGCTACCAATGGCATTACCATATAGCTAGAGACAGAGAAGAAGAGTGAAAGAGAAAAAACTAAATCAACATGTAGGTAAGGTACATAAAGTGGTACTGTGGATGACAAGGGCTCGTTGCTATGGCGAGGAAATACGACTGCACAAACCAACTAAAACAAACATGAACGAGCTTGCTCTCACACATCCTTGCTTGACCTTTTTTATACTTGCACACACATGCACGCAGAGTCTCAACAAGCCGCGACGACAAGCAGAAGAATGTGATTCCTGTATCCCAACTCACAAGGTTTGGAATTTTTCCAGTGTGTAGTCAGGTGTGAAGACGTCAAGGAGGCAGATCACCTTAAAGTAAAAACACAGTGCATTTATAAAAGAGGCAAGACATGACATTCTGTGCAGTACTACAACAGCAAAGGAATATTTGCTATGTGAAGAAGTCTGAACTTCCCTTTCCTGTGTTTCGGTGTGTGCATGTGAGAACGCCCCCCCCATTCCCCACGGGAGCCTCACAGTTCAGATACCACCATAGGGCATAGGGTAAGTCTAAGGGTATCTATCTCTCAGCTTTAGAATCTATGACTAGAAATTCAGTTTTATCTTCGTTGAGCTGTAAATTTTCCAGACATTAATATATAAAAAACATTTAATCCAAAATCGATTGATTGTGTGTCATCAGGAGACACGGCCACATAAAGCTTTGTGTCATCGGCAAAACTATGGAAAGAGATCCACATATATATATATATTAAAAAGAAGTGACCCTAAAACTGATTCTTGGGGGACCCCACAAGTTATTTTGGAGGTTTTGGAGAAGTTATCGTTTAGCCCTGACTGTTATCTGGTAGCAGCATCATTTTGCCTCAACTCCCCCTCAGTATCTGCGTGTAACATCAAAGGTGAGAGTCGTGATGCATGACGAAAAACTGAGCTCATGCTAAAACGTTAAAGTGTAATTCCGCGCAAAATCATCCCATGGTTTTTTCCGGCACTTACATACATCAAATAAGCCGCTGTATGAACTATTGACAGAGAAATCCGGTAGAGTTGCTAACAGCTGGATGTGGCTAACACTGATTAGCTCGGGGCAGTACGGTGAAGGCATTAAAACGGCTTTTTTAGCAGAAGCTTAAGAGTCCCTACACATGAAACGAAGCATCAATGGGCTTCATCCTTTTGGATTGTATTTGGTAATCGACTTGAATGGACTTTACTATGAGAGGAGCTGATACAGGGGCCAGTAGGTAAGTCTTTAAAACACTCTTTTAATAAACCATGGGTTCGCTAACGTTAATGGTGCTTCGTGTTATGTGTAAGGACTCTTCTCATGCTACTGCAGAGGTTTGGAGTTATTTTGAGTAATATTGGTGTTTAAAAAAGCCGTCTTAATGCCATCCCCGTACTGCCCCGAGCTAATCAGTGTTAGCCACATCAGGCTGTTAGCGACTCTACTGGATTTCTCTGTTAATAATTCATACTAAAAAAGAACTGTCTCGACAGCTTATTTAAAGTGTGTAAGTGCAGAAAAAGACCACGGGGTGATTTTGCGTCGGACTTACGCTTTAAGTCCTCCATTTACTCTGAATACAAAAACTGAAATGGACAACGAAAGATACAAAATGGATCAAAAGTATTTTGCTGACGTGTCTTCGTTTCACAAACAAACCACTATGTTAATAAAGTTGAAACTCATTGAATTTGGTGACTCCCACCGTTTAGCCACATGTAAGAAGGTTACAGTACGTAAGTGTCTGTAGTTCCTTGAAGCTTTTCAGCAAAAACACTGAATCATGCGGGTTCCAACAATACACAACACTGCCAGCTCGTAAGGGAACATTGACCAGATTATGGGCTCTTGTTGAAGGGTCAACAAAGTTTGCTTATCCTCAAAATCTTCTCATACTCTCTAACTGCGGACTTGAAGGAGGTGGGCTTTAGCGGAGCCGTTTGCACATGTACGAGCACGAGCGTGCGCACGTGTACGAGCACGAGCATGAGCACGAGCCCTACAGCGGTAGCAGTATGTGTGCCTGTTAGGACATAGAAAATAGAAGGACGGACCATGCAAGGACATTTAACAACAACAACAATGGCGGTGAAAGGTTCACGTTGGTGTGATGCGGAGGTGGAGTGTTTACTGCAGATTTGGTCGATGAAAATATTTTAAAAAACAGTCGACAAGACGCACAAAAACTCCGAGGTCTACGGAAATATTTGTAAACAAAGCCACACACACGCGATCAATGCGTGTGACGTGTTACGGCGTGATGACATATGGACAGCAAGAAGCATTGGCCGAGGCCCAGGCAGTGTGAGTACAAACGGGCCTTGGGCGCGGGGGGAGAGGGAGGGGGGACAAGAACCCTAAAGCCCGGGTCGCGGTGCGGAAGGACAGTGTGAGTGCGCCCTCAGATTACCACTCATCGTATGACAGGGAGTCTCAGGCTGTCAAATTGGAATGTTTCATATCAATTTAAATTCTCATGTTTTTGCCGCCGCCTCCTAACTAAGAAAAACTGCCCACTTTTTGTCAAGTTCCTACATTGTCATTCTGTATGTGGCGGAGCAGCCGGAGTTCCCTGTAGGCCCGTTTGGCGTGGATGAGGGACTGGAAAGGGCGATACAGCTTCTTGATGGCGACCTTCTCCTTGGTCTTCTGGTCAACAGCAGAACTAAGTGGGAATAAAGCACAGTGGGAGGATCAGTAAACCTATAATGATTACTGACCATTGATTGACCATTGTTTCATCTATCAAATGTGCAAAATGCCTCTCACAATCTACTAGAACCCAAAGTGTCAGATTACGTATTTTTGTTTTACCAGATGTCCACAACCCAAAGATTTTTAATTAATAATGATATAAAGAGCAAAACACACACATATCTGTCTTTGTTTGGTAGCTAAATGACATAAATAACTAATTAGTTAATAAAAATGCGTACAATCGTAGTTGTTTTCTAATGGCTAATCATTTGAGCTTTACGGTGAGTGAGAAGAAATGAGTTTCCTTTCCATTTGATCATCAAGACTTTAAAGTAGATTACATTTAGTTTTGTTTTGTTGTTTTTTGTTTAGGGATCTTTAACGTTTCATTTGGGGGTAAAAACCCATTTGTGAGGAGCTCTGGTTATGTGTCACTGAACATGTTTAATAAAACTCGTGCAGTTCTTACAGAAAAACATAAAACAAGTTGGGGATCACCATCTGAAATGAAACTTTAATATCAGTTAACCATTCAGGGTTTACCGTCCCCTTTGTTACACACTGGCCACACACGGTAATCAGTCGCACCATCTTGTCTGTCAGTGTCTTATCATTAGATAGAGCCGTGTATGAGGTGTATCGGATTCCTGTAGGCTGAATTTGTGTTGGTGGAGGAGATTCTTGTCGAGGACCTGCATTGACTTGCTGACTTGCCTCGGGCGGACAATAGTGCTCCTGTTAGCAGATGTCAGAGTAATCTAGGCCTCTTGCAGCATAGTCTGTGGAATGCAGACTTTAAGGCTTACATGTAGAAAAATCATTTCTGATGCCAAGTTTTTCCACACAGAGAGTGAACAAAAACAAGCACATTTGATCTTTCAAAAAACAGCAACACCACCTATGTTACCACACAATATGTTTACAGCACCAAATATATGTTTGAAGATATGGATGAGTGAGAACAATCATGCAGTGTGTTAAGGCAGCTGATTGATACATCAGTGCCTGGATTGGTTTGAAAGTAGCCTATAAATATAGATTTATTCCAACTATGTGTGTATCTATATCTATACATCTATAGATATCCTATATATAGCCTATAATGATTTCTACTGATTATACTGATTTTTGTGCCAGCCTGTCAATGGATATACTCTTATGGTCACTTTATTTATGATATAAGAGCAATTCAATACAACAGCTTTACATGTAGAAAATCATTTGTGCTGCCAAGCATTTCCACACAGAGAGTGGACAAAGACAAGCACATTTGATAATTTACAAAACAGCAACTACCCACTACCCCCCTAATGTAAGTTGGAGGTGGCTGTGTCTTAATGCCTTAATGTGCTTTATCATGTACTAGATAATAAAACAAAATACATTGTCGTATGGGGGGTCGTCCTACCTTAGGATGGAATTTATTGTCAGTAGCCAGGCTAATAATAATAATAATGCAAACATATTTATGCCCCAGTATTTAATGACTTTAGCTGTGTTAGGAGTTGGCCTATAATAAGACTAAAAGAGACAAATATGCCACCCTAGCACATTACTGTACACAATACGCCCAAAAGACCCAATCTATCTCTAATAGCCTACTGTTACAAAATCTGTTGATCCTTCCTCGTTAGTAGGGCTACACCCGAACTCGTGCGCCCCCCTCCCCGGGGTAAACTCACCAGACTGTCCCGTAAGCTCCGGAGCCGATCGGCCGCAGCGACGTGTATCTCACCGGGATGTCCCACGTCGTTTTCTGGACCTCCAGTGTGTGAAAGCCCGGTCTGGCGGGGGAATCCTTCGCTGGAGACTCCATGTCTCGTCGCTGTCTCCTTACAGTTTCCAGTCGGGGTATAAGTCATAAAACGTGTGGAGGCTACAGCTTGGGAGTTTCAACCTGACAGGTGAGAGTTGCAGTGAAGGTACGCGCACGGAAACGCCCCCATTCCTCCACAGACATGCCCCCTCAGCCGCCATCCCCACCGTCCGACAGTACAACCGCTGACAAGGGCATGATTACAACAGAATGACAGATACTCTGCATACCGAGATATCGATGAGTGAGAAAAATCACGCAGTGTGTTAAGAACTTTATTAATCGCGCAAGGGGAAATTCATTTGTTTCACTGTGTTATTATTCAACACACACACACACACACACACACACACACACACACACACACACACACACACACACACACACACACACACACACACTTAATGGAGAAGTGTCAGAGTGAGGGGGTTGCCGTTGAGTTGATGGGGGTTTGGTGGAGGAGGGGGAGATGAGCTGGCACCTCTCCAGCAGCCAGTCCACGTTCCACACAGGGACTTGATTCGGCGACCCTCTGGTTCCCAGCCAAGTCATCCGTGGACGGAGCTACTGCCGCCCCGTTGAGCCAGCTGATTGATATATCAGTGCCTCGACTGGTTTGAAAGTAGCCTATACAAATATAGATATATTCTATATGTGTATCTATATCTATACATCTATAGATATCCCATCAATAGCCTGCACTGTCGCCTCACAACAAGAGGGTTCCTGGTTCGAATCCCTTCCGTACCCCGCCTCACGCCCGATGTCAGCTGGGACAAGCGGTTGAAGATGAATGAATTAATGATTTTTACCTATTATACTGATTTTTTTTGCCAGCCTGTCAATGGATATTCTCTAATGGTCACTTTATTCATGATATAAGTGCAATTCAATACAACAACTTTGCCATAAATTCTACCTTTGTATAGTTTGGTATTGCAAAAGAAACTAAATCCTCTGACCCTTTCATACTTTCTCAGCACATGTATGTAAACACCACAGGACACTTGCAATCCCAACTTTTGGGACACAGATCGACCACGGACCAGCAGAGGGCAGTCACGCGTCATCCTGCCGGGCCAGAGAAGGAGGCGAGTCCCGACACTGAAGTCATTGTTCATTTCCACCTCCAAGGATTTCAAAGCTGTGAATGATTGTGTGGTGATTAAAAACATTTAAAAAAAATAACAGTTGTTGTTGCCACAGCAAAACAAAGGGGCTTTCAATGTCAACAGGCTGTCTACCAGAGCACACAGCGTGCTGTATAGAATAATACATGATTTAGTTTGGTTATAAAAACCAAAACTAAATCATAATTTCACTTGTATGATGCATGGATGGTGCCTATCATGTCTGATAGGCACCATCCATGCTGTGGGGGGAAGCAGCACAGAACGGGCCTGTGTTGCATGGTTGAAACGCTCTTCACGGTGTCAACAGAATCATAGGAAACAAGTTTGATCGTTTCAGTGAGTTTTAATTGCGTTCATGGTTTTACAATGAATCCAAAGTGCCTCAGGCGAACCGAAGCACGCTGTCTGAACTGGTCCCATTGAGCAGAGCTGCAGAGTCAAGTCAACAGGGGCGGAGCAGCACGTCCGTGTAGGATTTTCAAAATAAAGCCCTTATGACAGAGGTGTTCCCCAAAGCAATTTCAGTCAAAAGCAATTGGACTTGGTTATTTGTCTAGGAAAACGTTTCACCTCGATCCAAGAGGCTTCATGAGTTCATGTATGCATCTGACCAGACTGGGACTGGACCAGGACCAGGACCAGGACCAGGCTGGGACTGGACCAACTTACTCAGGGGTGTCAAACTGATCGAGTAAAGGGCCACTGTGGATGCAGTCTTTCATTCCAACCAAGCAAAAACACACCTGGTCCAACATATCAACTGTGTGAAGGCCGTTCAGGTGATGGAGTAAGTCGAGTCAGCCACAGTGGCCCGTTACTGGATAGGTTTGGCACATGTGAACTGGTGTGGAGATCCAGGTATTTAACCTCTCACAAGGCCGATGAGGCCCTGGACTCCGCTGTCCACTCACATCTCAAGGAGAAAGCCCACTCCTTTGATGACAACAATATCCACATCCTGGACAGAGAGGACAGATGGTTTGAAAGAGGAGTAAAAGAATCCATCTATGCAAAAGTAGAGAAACCATCGCTAAACAGAGGAGGAGGGCTGAGACACCACTTATCTCCAATTTACAATGCTGCCCTTTCATCCCTTCACAGGAGATTCAACAATCTAACCTCAAAGATCAAATGTTCACAAAAGGCCTCCTGTGACTCCAACGACTGTCGTTAAGACTCAATGGAGCACTAACGAAGTCGAAACCAACTGCCCACCAACGACTGCCACTCTAAGGACAGTCGTTGGCACTTGGAGCCAACGACCTCCTTTTATAAAGATTATTTTTTGGCAGTTTTCAAGCCTTTTAATAGATAGGACAGACAGGAAATGGGGTGAGAGGGGGGGTGCACCAAAGGGCCGCAGGTAGGAGTCAAACCTGCGGCCGCTGCCTCTAGGCCCTTCAGCCTCTTTACACAGGGCGACTGCTCTAACCACTGTTCCACCGGCCACCCCATATAATACAATTTGGCTAAAATACTTTAGCTCCTTTTAAAGAAGAGTTTATACAGTGACACTACAGTATGCTGTAAAGAACACAAGAGTTACCGCCCACTCTTTGAATTTCCCATTTATTTACGCCACTCACATTTCACATGGTGGTCACATTTCAGTGACCATATGGAGTCGAACCTGCGGCCACTGCCTCAATGCCCTACAGCCTCTTTACACGGGGAGACTGCTCTAACCACTGTTTCACCGGTCGCCCTATATATATAGTACAATTTGCCCAACATTAGAGAGCCCACCCAAGGTTTAAGGCTTAGGGTGCTACATGCTGTATAATTGCTTTTCCTTTTCAGGTGCGCCAGGTTTTTGGGACTTTATTTTGAAGGCGGCACCGTGCCACTTCCTGTCCCACCCTGTCTCACTCCGCGGACCTTGCCTCAGCCCTCTGCCGCTGAGTGTTTGCTACTTGAAGCCTCTCAGATGAGGAGAGCTGCGTGTCCTGAGCGGGAGTTACAGCCAACACACTTTGTGGACTCGGAGTTTTTGCGTGGGCTCTCAGAAGCGGCTACTGTCTCACACTTACGCCGAGTTTCGAGGGGAAACCGACGGCAGCGAAGTACGTAGCGAGCCGGACTTCATCACATACTTTCGGCTTGTTAGCGTGGATGCGCCGCTCCGCTTCACTCGGAACCATGGACGGATGATTCACACACTTTACCGACCTTACAGGTAAGTTCACGACCACCGTTTAGTTCAGTGGTTTAATACTCCGTGTTTTCCACGTAAAACAAGAAGTGTTTTGGGAGAAAAACACGTTTTTTACCTTTAAAAACATAAATATTTTTTGCGTTTTAGAGACGGTACCCTGATATTGTTTGGCTAAGCTCGACACTCGCTAGCAGCAGCCTTTGATATATGGTTCGTAAGTCGTATTGCAGCAGTTGATACCATAAAGTTGTATTATTAGTTTTAAATGGAGGATAAATGCTGCTTTTAATCGGGTGCAGGGGACCTGAAAACACTCGCTTTGTTGTTACACCTCCAAACACAGACGGTCACAAATACACACACACACACACACACACACACACACACACACACACACACACACACACACACACACACACACTGCTCACACACTCACTGCTCACCACAATACAGTAGCTTTGGACTTTGGCGAGCACTGGGCTTCAGGACACACACACACACACTGCTCACACACTCACACGCACACACACACATCATGCACACACCAGTCACACCATACAAACACACAGACACACATCATGCACACACCATGCATACACCATGCACACACCATGCACACACACACACACACACACACACACACACACACACACACACACACACACACACACACACACACACACACACACACACACACACACACCATGCACACTCTCTTTTGTCAGCTGATGCAGGAATGTGTGTGAGCTGTGTGACCCAAATGTCAAATGCCTTGTTCACCTGCTAGCATTCTGCTGGAAACACACACACACACACACACACACACACACACACACACACACACACACACACACACACACAGCTGCCTGTTTATCGCTTCATTTATAAAAACAGAAATGATCTGCTTGGAACAAGAGTTCACTGACTATTTTCTGCAATCTCCGATGAAGTTGCCCCCCCCTCTCTTCCTTTCATTTGCCATACTTCCAGGCAAACCATCATAGCCGGTTTAGCCTCACCCATTACCCTCCGCAGACAACAGTCGAAATGCTTCTGTCGGAGAGGGAGTGTGTGTTTAGAGACCGTCTGTGATTTCAGCTGTTCAGAGACTAGGTGAGGCTTGGCTTGCAGAGGACCCCCCCCCCCCTCGGTGTGTGTGTGTGTGTTGCACCCGAGGAGCCTGCAGTGCATGAGCTTGCTGGATCTGAAGTCACAGAGCTCTTCAGTGTGGGGTGTGTTCATGACTTTGTTGTTAACTAAGGAGAAGGGGTTTGGTTTGGCAGCTGGTTCCCCTCTTCTATAACAGCCTACGAACAGATCCAACTCAAAGCCTCTCAGAATATAATGCCCTTCCTGTCGTGGCCTTATTGTGAAGCAGTACTAAGAGTTACCATGTTATGAGAGCAATTTTCCCATACAACCTTATTAAAGCCGTAAACCTCCAGCTCTTCTTTCCTCTGGTTTCGCTCTGGGTCCCCAGCATCCAGACATGTTTGAATAGCTGGCCATCTGCTTATTAAGGGTTTGTTCCAGAAGCGCACTATCACATTACCCACACTTGACTGTGGGGGATGAACACAGCGTGTTCGGTGATGGTGTTATCAGAGAGTGATGTGTGCAGAAAAGTTCAGTTGTTCAGACTTCAGTCCAATTTGCCACTCAATCAGTAAATAATAATGTTGGTTAAGCAATTAAAATGGAATGTAAAAAGAAATATAAAGTATTTCTCATCCATATACTGTGCATAAGATTGACAAAAGTAGGGGCGGGCAACATGGCACAAATATATCACAATCACCCGTAGGTGTGAATGGTCGTCTGTCTCTGTGCGTCTCTATGTGCCCTGCGATAGACTGCCGTCCTGTCCAGGATGTACCCCGCCTCATGCCCGATGTCAGCTGGGATCGGCTCACATAGGCCCCCCGCGACCCTGATAGGGACAAGCGGTTGAAGATGAATGAAAATCACAATTGCGATTTTGTCTCTTTTTTATATGTTGGTTTTTAATTATTTTGCAAGATACCGAACAGTTCGACTAAAGTATTTCCCTATGCAAAAACATAGCCCTAAAAGAGAAACTATATGACAAAGCATTTAGACCAAAGATCTTTTTTGAACAGGATTTTAAACAGTGCGCCAAGTACAATTGACTGTCAACAAAACGCTTCCTAAAGCTACCCGTTGCCTCTGCTGGCTGCGGTTGGCTGGCCTCCTCGCCGTTTCACTCTCGGCGTACTGTTTAGGAAGGTTGGTTGGGTTTCCGTCCGATGTGCGCACCGCGTGTGACTGTGTGTGTTGCAGGTTTGGGAAGAAAGGTGACCGCTCTGAAGTGATGGCGCTGCTTCCTTGTTAAACACACAAGTCCACTAGTGCTCGGGTTTTTTTTAAGGGGCATATTTTAAGACTTATTCCACACATTCTGTGAATAAGTCTGGACAGGCAGCATCAATGTGGCGCGATAGTCTGACACTTGCGCATCCTTCACGATCTTATATCGTCATATGCCCACCCCTAGTCGAGAGTATCAATATTTCAGTACTTTTAAATACCATGTGTTTCAGTTTGATAGTATTGAAAGTATCAAAACGATAAAAAAAAATATTTTTACAATCAGATTTTCAACCCAACCCATCACAGATGAAACAACGGGGAACCAAATCATCTGTGTGTTTGGTGACTTGTCCGGTCCAAGCACTGTCTTTGTTTTTGTTTTGCCATGGTATCAAAAGGGATATTGAGTATTGTTGTTTATGCTATTAGTGTATCAAAATGTAAAATCCTGGTGTCAGCCCTAACACTGTATGAACAGTGGCTAAAAACAGACACAGCTAAGTCTGTTGTCCTTATCAAGGTCACAGTAGAAGTAAGTCTGTTTGTGCCATTTCGTTTATTATATTTGTTTTCTCCTTTTTCATAATGCCAAAGAAACTAAACAAAGGAGCTGTAAGTAAGAGTAGCTAGCTAACTTGGTTGTTATTGCCTGCAGGCTAAAACACTTTAGCTCCTGTTAAACAAGAGTTTATACAGTGACACTACAGTATGCTGTGTAGAACTCAACAGTTACCGCCCACTCTTTGAATTTCCCATTTATTTACTCCATCCACATTTCAGTTTGAAACTAAGCCAACCAACAACAAGATTAACTGTGACCATATAACATCTGAATCAGTGCAAAAATAGGGGGGAAACAGAAAAAATCCTAAAGCACAAGACTGTGTAAATAAACTATATTTCAGCTCACTAGCCATTGGTTTGCATGATCATCATTTCCATGGTAACAGTGAGAGTCACCAATCGGGAACGTCGCTGTTATGCTTAGGGTTGAGGGTTTTGTTCCACTTCTCTAAGACATCTCAAATAAAACGTGTTTTTACAGGAACATAAACCATCATTTCACAATCTCACAGCTCGGATGATTAAGTCATTATATCTAAAGCTCAAAATCCTGATGCAGAACATGAATGGGCTTTCCGCTTCGGGAAAACACGCTGTTGACTCACTCTTTTATAGAGTAACATTACACAACCACAGTCACACACACCTTGGACAAATCACTGCAAACATTGGCACACCCATCACATTATCATAAGCATTCAGAACATTGAATTTGTGAATTGGTTTAATTAAGTAAATAAAAATGAGGAAAATAACATAAAATCAATCACCAGATAAGTTATATTTTATTTTTTAAGTAAGTGATGGCAGGTTAAAAGATATATAAAGATTTAAAGCTCTATGTTTCCTTATACACTCCATGTACTAACAGTATTATCTGTTGGTAAATTTAGTCATTTTCCATATAACTAATAAAGATTGTCTGCATCAAAATCCAAAACATTTTTTTGCAGGACTGTTGCCATTTCTGCACGCAGAGCTTTTGAAATCCAACTGTGGGGTGATTATTCTCATTAGGTGGCACGCAGGAAGTGGTTAAGTTACCATCCGGACCTCAAACCTCTCAGACACACAGTGGGTGAATGGGTCGAAGGCCACTTCAGCTGCAGCTGGTCATTGAAAAGCGATGCTCTGCAGCTGAAACGGTTTCCCCCAGCCCCATCTATGAATCATAAAAGTAGGACTGCCGGGCACGTACGCAGCAAGGACGGGGAGCTGATGATTTATAGATGTCAAGTGTCGTGCACGCTGTGGGTTAAGTAGTATGCCTTTCAACAGCGTGAGAACTGGAAATGAGTGGGAACATTAAAGGGAGAGGAGTGTTAATGCTTTTGAAATCAGACGCCGAGTGACCCTCCCCAGCAGATTGTCTCATCCCTTAATCTCAGGTGTCACATACTGTAGTAGGATGCCAGATATATTCCTAGCACTTGAGTGTAACAGGCATTTCGTCACCTTGGTGGTGTATTGTCAGGGCGATGGGATATGATGACCTGCTCAGAGTGTCTGATGAGCCCTTGCCCTGTAAATGAATGACGATGTCGCTGACATGTTGGATGAGTCCAGTATGATTTCATTGTAATTATTAGCTTAACCCTTACATCAGGCAGGAGGGCATCTTGGAAGAAAATGTGGAATGTAAAGAGCCATGTTGCTCTTAGGTGTGTAAGTGTATGACATAGAGGGAGGATGTGCATGCCATATTTTGATGGGAGAAGTATTTTGGGCGTTCCCCGTATTGGTCACTGCAACAGCTGGTGGTCGCTTATGGTACATTCTTCTGTGTGTGTGGGGTGGTGGGAGTTTGTGCTCTAATGGGGTGTGGGAGTGGAGAATCCGCAGAGAACACTTGCCTAGGAACCACTAAAGCCACAGGTATCCCTGGGAAGATATGGGAAATTAACAGCATCATGCGACTCCTAAACCCATATTTTCCTCTACTTTGAGTAACCGCACTGTGACTTTAAGACACTTCTTAATGATTTTTTTGGCTGGGGGACCATCGGGCCTCTTTCGCACATTGATTGATTATTCATGGGCCAGCCATTTAGTAGGTTCCAACCTAGTCTTGTTTTACAAGCATAGTGGAAATGCTTTATAAATGGTTGACCCTGGTTCAGATATGGTAGATTGGATCCCAGGCCTCAACAAACCCTCCAGGGAGTTGGCCTGACAGGGAGATTGGCAGCTTAATAAATACTTACTTTCATTAGCAGCAAGCTTCTATCCACTGTACTTAAATGGAAATTCCACCCGTCCTTTCATCCTATTACCAAACAAACTCTTAAACCAAGGTATGATGGGCTGTTTTCATGGAGAGCAAGCTTCTATCCACTGTACTTAAATGGAAATTCCATCCGTCCTTTCATCCTATTACCAAACAAACTCCAAGGTAAGATAGGCTGTTTTCATGGAGAGCACGTATCATGACAGATAACGGGCCCTCATGAGACCAGATGCATATCTTTGGATCCACCATAAGGGTACACTGTAGTAGGGGTGTACGGGATAGATGGTAGGATGGTAGGAATTGCTCTACGTTATGGATTTTGACTCTACCGTGTAACCAGCAGAGCAGCAGGAAAACAAAAACGGATCCGGCCCGCAAGTAAATATTTACTGGCCCTTTTGAGTAGATATATTGTGTATATAATACTATACTGATATTTTATATATCCATCTATATATACGGTATAGTTATATACATATATTGTTTTATATTTCTGTTTCCAACAAAGTTTGCAAGAAAAATAATTTCCCCCTGGGATTATTATCGTATTTCTGATTCTGATTCTGAGAAGCCTATGTGAAAAAGTAATTCATTGCTGTGGTGGCGGATAGTGACTGCTGTCCTCTCTCACATCTCAGTGCAACATAGGCTCAGCACGTCAAATATCGACGCACTAGGAGATTTGTTCACGTATTCCTGTATGCTCTTCTTCGTGTGCTTCTGCACCGCTCTTCTCTCTCTGCCTGTTGTTGTACTTGCAATCGTTTCAGTGTGCTACAACCATGGCTAAATCACCACCACAGTGTTTCTACTTTGAAATAAAACGAAAGGTTGACACAGAAAAACATCAATCCAACAGCGAATGGACAGAGAAGTACAGTACCGTATTTTCGCGACTATAAGGCGCATATAAACGTCTTTTTTTTTTCTCAAAATGTGCGGCGCGCCCAATAGTGCGGTGCGCCCTTTGTGTTACTGCGGACGTTGTTGAGGACCGAGAGAACGTTCAAGGGGGATAGTGGGCGTGGCTTGTGTATAAAAGAACAGGTATGTGCTTAATGCAAAACATTGTTGTCTTAACAACCCTGAGAATGGCAAAGAGACACGCATATGAAGCACAGTTTAAACTGAAGGCTATCAGCTACGCAGAGGAACATGGAAATCGAGCAGCCGCGAGAGAACTCAAGATTAATGAATCGATGGTTCGCAAGTGGAGGAAGATGGAAAACGAACTCCGACAGGTGAAGAAGACGCTGCTGAGTTTCCGCGGACATAAGGCCAGGTGGCCCGAGTTGGAGGAAAGACTGGAGCGGTGGATCATTGAGCAAAGAACGAGTGGGGCGAGCGTTTCGACGGTCACTATTCGACTAAAAGCAGTAACGCTAGCGGAAGAAATGAAAATTGAACATTTTCAAGGAGGTCCGTCGTGGTGCTTTCGTTTTATGAAACGGTGCCATTTTTCCATCCGGACCAGGACTACAGTAGCGCAGCAGCGTCCGGCGGATTATAATGAAAAGCTGGCGAGCTTCCACTCCTTCTGCGGCAAACACATCGCCGACAAAAGCATCCAGCCAAGCCACATCACCAACATGGACGAGGTGCCGCTCACTTTTGACATCCCGGTGAGTCACACGGTGGAGAAGAAGGGGACAAGAACGGTAGCGATACGCACAACGGGGTATGAAAAAGCTTCCTTTACTGTTGTGCTTGGCTGCCACGCAAATGGACAGAAACTGCCGCCTATGGTGATTTTTAAGAGGAAGACTTTGCCTAAAGAGACTTTTCCAGCTGGAGTCATTATTAAGGCAAATGAAAAGGGCTGGATGGATGAGGAGATGATGAAAGCGTGGCTGAGGGAGGTGTATGTAAGGAGACCAGGTGGCTTTTTCCGCGCATCACCATCGCTGTTAATCTGTGACTCCATGCGTGCCCATCTCACAGCTGATGTGAAAAACACTGTGAAACAAATGAACGCTGTGCTTACTGTTATTCCGGGAGGTCTGACAAAAGAACTTCAACCGCTCGACATCGGCGTGAACCGGCCGTTTAAAGTAAGGCTGCGAGCGGCGTGGGAGCGATGGATGGCCGACGGAGACCACAGTTTCACCAAAAGTGGAAGGCAGCGCCGGGCAAGTTACGCCACAGTTTGCGGATGGATTGTAGATGCTTGGGCTAACGTGTCTGCTGGCACTGTTGTTCGAGCTTTCGCAAAAGCCGGCATCATTTCCGAGGAGCCGCACGGCACGGAAAGTGACTCTGACAGCGAAGAAGGGGAAACTGGCATGTCTGATTTAGCGCAGCTGTTTAATTCAGAAACAGAGGATGATGACTTTGATGGCTTTGATTAAATACTTTGTAATAAATACATGTAATAAATACATGAAATACATACTCAGTTTTGCTCCCGCTCTATTTTTAAATACGCAGTAGAGGTATTTAAACGTAGTATAGAATATGTACCGGTATATAAAACCCGCGCCCTATAATCCGGTGCGCCGTATGTGTGTGTTAAATACAGAAATGGCACACATAACTGAGACTGCGCCCTTTAGTACGGTGCGCCGTATGGTCGTGAAAATACGGTATTTGTGTATAAATGTGAAGCCTGTGTGTTTACTTTGCAATATCAGTGCGACGCAAAAATCTAAATTGGTGAAATAACTAGTAACTTAAGTTATCAGATAGATGTAGTGGATTAATAAGTAGAATAGCATGAAAAGGGTGTAGGGGCGGGCGGCTGTGGCCCAGAGGTAGTGGGTCGTCCTCCGTCCGAGATGTCCTTGGGCAAGACACTGAACTCAAAATTGCTTCCTGTGCGCATGGATGTGTCAATGTGGTGTGAATGGTTTGGTTAGATTAGATTAGATTAGATTGTGTCCTCTGCCATCAGTATGAATGTTCGTTTGAATGAGTGAATGTGACAGTAAAAGATGCCTCACCATTTACCATATTCTACATTGTGGGAAAAATGTTCCTTAATATGTTTAAAAATACACTAAGGTCACTTGAGGTATGCAGTTGTGTTTTTCAAGTCACAAAGCGGCTACAAAATATATCATGAAGAACTTGCATAGGGTTCAGTCCCCACAAGAAGCTTTGGGACTCAAAAAGGAACAAATCTGTTTACTTTTTTCTAGGGCTAGATAACTAGATAGCTGCTAAGCTGTGGGACTTTACATATAATATGGTATTTTTGAGGGCGATACCAATTTTAGAGGGGGGCAATTCACAGATTAACGATATGGTGGCTAATAAAGTGCATTTTTCTGTTGGAATAAAAATAGACCTTTTGTCTATGGATTGTGCACTAATAATTTTTGACTTTAATTACACTACAAATCTTTCAAATAAAATCTGTCAGGCAAGACAAGTTTATTTGTGTAGTACATTTCAACAACAAGGTAATTCAAAGCACTTTACATATAATACAGTAAAAGCATTACAAAGAACGCATGAGAAGTCATGCCATATTAAACCCAGAGGGTGTGGTTTTCTATTGTTCTGATGCAGCTCTGGGCCCCGTGACAGTTGTGCATGTGCCATGCCACAAGCCCCTACTCCTCACCCAGCTCCCTGGAGAGCCTGCAGCCCAGCCTCTAGACAAAACCTTACACCTCCAGCTGCCCTTTTCCTATATCGTTGCCTCAGGCCCTGTCTTACATAGAATTAGAGCGTATAGATGTTCCTTTTGTGTAATCGGGGTTAGTAATTGCAAGAAACCGGAATAAAATCTTGCTTTGTTCATGTGGAAGCCGCAAAGTTTCACAGGTGATGTCTCACAACAGCTGACAGTTTTAAGCTACATTCAGATTTTACATTAATGGTTCAGTGAATCGATGCCGCTACTATGGTAACTGAAACACTTGTATGCACTACTGAACTAGCTATTTAATAGTCATGCACCAGTCAGTTATTTTTATGACAAATTCAAACTGCAGGCTTTTGCTTCATGACAATCCTGCCTTCGACTACAGGGGGGATCTTTTTATACTGTAGAGTGGACTCTGCGCAGTAGAGTTGAGACGCCGTGCAGAGCTAAGCAAAGCTTAGTCAACGGATTCACAACTTCATAATTGGACATCAAGCTGTTTGCGGTCTCCGTCAGATCTAGTCCCATCTTTAACATTTAAACCATTTTCTGATATGCATGGGTGAATCTTTACACCCCTAATTATCGTTGCATTGGCTGATAGTGACCAGGGGTGATTGATTGTTGAACCAATGATTCAAATGACCGACCGATTTGTTAATTTGAATAGGCATTCCCATTCTGTCTGTTCCACTTCTGTCTACATATTAGCCCTAGCTGGGCAGTTGTGGGCCCAGTTGCCTGTAGGCAGAAACATAAACCCTCTTCCCCCTAAGCTGTTGCCCCCGACCCAGCCACAGGCCTCTGGACAGTTGCCTTTTGCCTGGGTAGAGCTATGCTAGCAATCTGACTTACTCACAGGTGGAGCATTCTCTTTCTTGAAGAAATGCCTCTGTATTTGTCCGCAGGGTTTCTGGTGTGAGTTGCAGTTTTGATGGTACAGGCAACTGTCACTATTGCCCTGAATTGTAATCCCGAAACACACCCACTGACATCTGATTTGTTTCATTATTCGTTTTCAAGATCGGGCTTGAATTAATTATTTCTGCTAACGAGGACTGAGAATCACCAGTGGTCAATGAAAGATCGATACCATTTGCACACACGTCAAGATAACATTCTGGGAATTGATTGATCAAACAAACCCAACGCAACCGCTTTACTTTGCTGTCAACTGAGCTACTGGATTTAGGATTTACTTGTTTGTACACATAGAAAGCAGATCGAGCGGCTACTGCTAAGCCAGCTTTACTTCTCGTATTGTCTGCAAGGGCTTGTTGTTGCACAGGGGCTCATCCTCAGGTTTATCAGCAGTGATGGGGATTTTCAGTGTCACATTAGATCCTGATAGACAGTGGATGGGTTCAATCCCCTTAGGCTACTCAAGAAAAGCATATCTTTTCCTGCAGGGCCACATCTGTCCAGGATTCTTGATTAGCCTTTAGATTATCTGCAAACCCTGTTGTCTGCATTAAACAGTCATTGATGTCAGTCTCGTTTTAGATTTTACGTTAAAATGTAGGGTCCTATTTTTATCATTTGACATTGTCTCAGCGAATTACACAATCAACTTCATCTAGAGCTGCATATTTGCAAATGATGTAACCTAAAAGATATTATCTGAAGCAGCCCTATAACTTCCAGTGTAGGAAACTACTTTAATATCTCACAACATTGTTGAATGAATCTGCTTCTTTCTCAAGTTTCTCCTATTTTAAGAGAATTCTTGAAGGGTTACCGACATGGAATCAGCACCCTCCGTACTTTCGAGTGTATGTTGTGATCGTAGTCGAAGTAAAATCCTCCTAAGTCTTCGACTGATTAATGAAAAGCTGAGCGAAAGTAATAAGATTAAAGATTAAACCATAATTCTTCCAGGGCAAGTCTGCCAGCCACCCAACATGAAGTCCACTCACTGTCCAGGGCAGATAAAGCTGGCTACGGGTTAATTTAATAGCATGACCTATGTCTTAGCACTTTTTGTTATCGTTCATCTTCAACCGCTTGTCCCTGTTGGGGTCGCGGGGCGGCTGGAGCCGATCCCAGCTGACGTTGGTCGTGAGGCGGGGTACACCCTGGACAGGACGCCAGTCTATCGCAGGCCACATAGAGACAAACAGAGACAGCCATGTCAAAATTTATTAATTGGAATACTGTTGACTGCATTTGTCCACAATCAGGATTGAAGAAGAACAAAAAAACTGTTCCCCAACGTCCCAATAAACAAACATGTAAGGTTTTAATTCTCAGTTTATGGTCATTTTGGACTCTCCGGTTCTCCGTTACCTCTATGGTCAATGTAATGAAGACTGCTTGCTATTGTTCAAATCAAAGTTCACTATAGTTGAACTTGACGGATTTCTCAGGACTCTGGCTGGCAGATATTGACCTCAGTGATTATTGACTTCTTGTCAACACTAGAGCTAGGAAAAAAATCAATTCATGCATCTTGATTTTCTCTTGAAAGATAAGCCTATGTCTTGATGCGGGAACGTCAATAATAGGAAATTTAAAACCCAATTCTTGACATTATGATTGCTTGTTACGATTTTTTTAGACTGGGCTATATTTTCCTTTATGGCTGAACCAGCGCCAATGAAAAAGGGTCTTTTTAAATGACACTCGGCTAAACCTATTTAATTGGATGATAAAACCTAACAGATGTGAACATGTGCATCACATTTACATTCTAAGCTACTGTACGTTACTTCTTCAAGGGATTCAGAAAAAGGTGAAGTCTGTTAATTTACTACAGGCACACCTCCAGTGTTTCTCTTGCAGCTAGATCAACATTTACCAAACACAATAAACTTGCTATTTCCAGCAAGTGGCCATGCGGAAAAGCAAGCACTGTAGATCGAAACCCCCCAGACACTGCCAATGTTTAGCTGTCTGTTAATGCTTGTACCAAAGAGCAGTTGGTGGAAACAAAGGGCTCCATTACTCATCTCGCTACCTAAGTATTTAACATAGTTCAACAAATACAACTGTGTACAAAAAACTTCTTGCACTTCAGAAAATCCTAGGGGAAGCATTACACTTCCAAATGTTTCTTTTCTTGTTGGTTCTTTTACAATGCTGTGTAATATGGCAATGGCAATATTTGGCAAATGTAACCTTCCGGTTGACGCATCTCTTCCATTTGTTACTACTTGTTTTGATTATGGATCATATGTTTTAAAAGAAGCTAGATCAAAAACTAAAATAAATAAATAAATTTAGCCACGAAACTAGACGAGTCTGCCAAACTAATTTTTCATTTATTTTTTATTCTGGTAGATATTTCTGGCTCCTCTTCCATTCAGACAGATTTCCAGTCGTCTTGGCCCTGTACAAAGCAACCATTCATCTCATGTAGGGAGGCAGTGCTACCGTTTTCAGGCTCACAAAACTCAAATTAAACTGTCAAACTAGTGCTGATCAAATATATCAAAAACCGTTACCTCTGTTATTGTATAATGTTTTCAGAAACATATTTTAGTGTACTGTTTATCTATAATTTGTTAGTTGTTATAAGTTTCTAACCCAGTATTGTTTTCCATGAAGCAAGCACCGCCAGGTCATTGCTGTGATTGGTTGTCAATCATATTTCACGACCGTGATTGGTTTTGTGATTAGTTCTTTAAGTGCCCCTTTTTCTTCATGGTCTAGAAGAATTAAGTGGCATCTTTCTCATGAATAGAAACATCTGTATGCACAAGTTTGCAATGATCTTGACAAATGAGAGAGCAAATGTCACAGGTAATCAAGAGAAAATCCCACTTTCTGGACCAAATAATGTACAGTAAATAGAATAGTCTTCACTGTCTCAATGCATTTTGTTGAGTTGTGCTGTAAACGTTGAGATTCCCTTTACTGTTAAACAGTCGCTCAACGGGAAACACTGATCTCATTCTATGGAAGATTAATCCGGAAGGTTGGTATTGAACCTGAAAAGTGGCTTTAAATTACCCCGTTCTCTGGCTCACGGTAACCGACTGATGCTTTTCTGCTAAACTTTTCCAAGCCTTTGTAAGTGGCTGCTCACTCACTGTTTTATTAGATAAGGTGAAGACAGGTAAGGGATGCGATATGATGTAGTAAAGGACCATGAGTGTTGCAGAGAACCACAATCCTGTGTGTATTTGCTCCAAATGTAGCAGCTGCATCAGAAAGAGGGGATAATCATTTGCATGGTTTGTTGGACTTGGTCGACCAGCATTAAAAAAGTCTGCCTCATTTCTGTGATTCGTTTGGCAGTGAGCCATAATAAAAACATGCGTGCTTGTTAACTCAAAGCCAAGATTTCTGACATGAGTAAACTAGGACCATTGTGGAAATTGTTTTTATGCTAGATTTGCCCGTGTCTTCACTAGGCATGTAATGTATGCTGCACAGACATGACTTAGAACTGTTTCTTGTATTGCTTAGTCATGCAACTATTGGTTTGATATTTTTGTTTAAGCAATAAACACTGTAAATAATTGTTTATTTGCAATGGAAACAAATAGCTCACTTAACCCACTTTTTAAGACGAAACAGTATACAATCAACTGCCATGCAAACATCACTGAGCAAACCCATGCATATCCACCATTTGATCAAATATTAATAAACGAAAATATTGATTATTGCAGTTTTAAGTGACTTCTGCACACAAAATGAACAGCTATATGTACCAATGGCTACAGTGGGTGTCAGACTGTCAGTGTGACAAAAGGTGGGCTGAGTCAGGTGAGGTCATTAAAGAGTTGGTGGATTATAAAATATCGTAGGGCTGTTCGCTTATGCCTATTAACATTTTATTTTCAATTACAGCTTTAGGCTTACTGATCCAAAGCTCTTTCCCCGTCTAATGAAATATGCATTGGGTTCAGCAGAAATCGTATTTCCTGTTTAAAGTAATATATCGATGCTTAGGGCTTTGTTTAAATTATCTGGATGTAACAGAAGCAGTGGTCTGGCAGTCTTGGGGGCTAACCAAACCGAATTTGTGTGTCTGGGTGCAGATGGGGAGAATAGATATTCACAGTGGTTACAGCGCAGCTGACCACACAGTGAGAGAACTGGAGGAAATGACACAAACAGAGTAACCAGATGTTTACAGTACCCAATGTGTGACAGTTCTGTTTTCTTGTGTACGTTGTATCAAGTCACATAACTAACCTGTACAAAGGAAGTGCGACCGATTTTCAGGAACCAGCTGGGATGCAATTGAAGGAAAGTGAAACCCTTTCAGGTTGTTTTCACTTCTTTAAGTAGGCAATAGCAGACTAAAATCATATTTCTGAGACAGGTTTATAGGTTATACCATAAACTACATATACTACCATACACTACTTAGAATACCTAGTCCATCTTTACTTAACATTTCCTAAACATTGTTTTATTCTTATCTCGTATGTCTTTTTTTTTTTACCCATGCTTGCTTGTATAGTGTCAAACCCTCTTAAATGCACAGACTTGTCGTTCATTTCTTGTTTCAACTTGTTGAATTCCACCGGTTTCACATGACGTTAGATACCAGAAAATGCTGAGGCAAAGCGGCCCGTGACTTAGATGGAGGCAGTCCAAAGATGTGGCTTAACAGAGATGAATGAAGGAGTATTATATAGTAGTAGTAGTAGTAGTATATAGATGTCGGGTGTAACAGATGATGCTCCCTTAGACAGTGACCAGTATAAAGACCCAGAGGCAGCTGCTAGAGTGAAAAAAGTTTCACAATGAACATTGAGCTACAAGCTACCATGCAAATAACTTCGTCACATGTTGGTTGTGCTATCACTTTGTCGAACCATGATGATGATATGGTGAAGAGAATATTATTTGGTCTTATTTTAGTCGTTTCTTTTTACTCTAGTTGATTTTGGTAGCATATGAAAACTCCAAATGCATTCAGATTTAGGCATTGTGATTACGTTCTTTTTGGAGTCCATGACAGGTCTGAGCCACTCATGAATGACCAAACTCCTGTTTCATTTGTTCTGGCAGAGAGGTCTGGCCCCCCCATCTCATTCAGACAGATTTCCAGCCGACCTTAACCCAGGGTGGACCAATTATTACCATTTTTCTCATGAGGGCGGGTTTAGGACGATGACTTTAACTGTCCAGTCTGCAGGGCCGTTCAGCGCATCTTTTCCGAAACTCAGACCAAACTATCCAACTAGACAGCACTGATCAAATATGACTCGATATTATGTTACTGAATTGATTATTTCTTGCATGAAATTTCATTTTAGTGTACTGTTTAGCGGTGGTTCGAGAAAGTTTCTTACCAGGCTGACATTGTTTTTCACTGATCAATCGCTGCGGTTTTGTTTCTGTGATAGGTCACCTTTCATGGCTCTGATTGTTTATAGGTCTATCAAATTGTATCTAAAATGTTTAGGGAGGAGGTGGAGTGTTTACTGCAGATTTGATCAGATGAAAATATTCAAAAACAGTCGGACAAGACGCACAAAAACTCAGAGGTCTATGGAAAGATGTACCCTAAAGCCCGGGGCACGGTGGGGGCGGACAGTCTGAGTGCGCCCTTAAAGGAAAAGTTCAGCACTTGTGTTGATGTCGCTGCTGACAGCGGTTGGTCTGGGGGCTTCGTTACTGTCCTGCACTTTCAACTTCTGAGTCAGGCTTGTAGTAAGGACAGAAGTGTAATATGAACATGTTTGTGTGTGTATAAGTTTAAGAAGGTAACATATAGAGGATTGACGGTGAATGTGTTTCAGTAAAGTTTGTAAAAGAGCAAAAAAGAAAAAAAGTAGTCTACACACATAGTGACTGTGAACGTGATTGGGGGCTCTGAAAGAACAGACTCGCCTGCGATTACATCTTACCACCAAAGAGGCCGCTGCTTAATGATTATGACTTGAAATGTCAGATACTTTTCTATAAAGTAACAGTTGTGCCGAATCCGTCAAGTTAGCATGTGGTACACTACCCAGCCAGTTCGCATGCATCTGTTTCACTGACTGGCAGTTTAGATAACAGATGTCCGACTGTCCTGCAGTTATTGTTGTTATAGACACGAACTAACCACGGACAGTTGCCACGTTCACGGACTCACAGTGAGCCAGGCTAGCTATTTCTCCCAAGATGATCGTCGTAGACATTTATTTTGCTGAAGTTGACTACACAGTGGCCTTGGGTAAAGACAGATGGTAGCAGCTCACTGTGTGTCCATCTCTATTGTTTTGGGTTTACATAAATGATACCTCCCACCAGGTTCAGCCCACAAGCTATGCACTGTGCTTATTATTGCAATATCTTGCTTTCACATGAAAGCGGCTGAATGCAATACAAGAAACAGACCAGAAAATGTGCGTGTGTGTGTGTGTGTGGGTTGCCAGTGGTCTCCATTAGTTGAACAGTAGTTGGATCAAGTCTGCTTGTCCAGCTGCTGAATCACCCCCTACCAGGCTCTCTCTCTCACACACAAACACACACACGCACACACGCACACACGCACACACGCACACACGCACACACGCACACACGCACACACACACACACACACACACACACACACACACACCCAACACTCTTTTGCACTCGCTTCCATTCTTGATCCTGAACAAACTTTAATTTGAATAGTCTAAAGTAAATCCTTTTTCCAGGATTAGGAATCAGTCTACAAAAATGTCCTTACTTTGAATTTCTAACAGGTTTTCACAAAGCTTGTTATCCTATACTCCCTCCAAACACACACGCATACGCACACACACACACACACACACACACACACACACACACACACACACACACACACACACACACACACACACACACACACACACACACACACACACACACACACACACACACACACACACACACACACACACACCGGGGCCTTGGGGCTTTGTGTCCCATCTAAATGGATCTTCCTCTCCCCCTCTTCTTACAGAGGCATGTCTAGGGAGGCCATGTCCGTCTGCCCCTCTCTCCTCCCTCCTGTCATTCTTTGCATCTTTTTTTGTCCTTTTTCCTGGGTCCACAGTTTGACCCCAGTTGCCCTTGACACATGCATTTCTATAGCTTCAGCCAATCAATACAGACCCATGTGGCCTTGTGTCAGATGTTGGTTCCACTAATTGAAACCAACAACAACCCATGGTGAGCGAGAATGAGCATTTTTGCCGAATGTGTGTGTGTGTGTGTGTGTGTGTGTGTGTGTGTGTGTGTGTGTGTGTGTGTGTGAGAGTGTTGGATTGATGAATGAGGAGGATGGAAGATCTGCCACATTCACATGGTGATCACCCGTTCATTCAGCTATTGTTAAGACCTCGTTTTTTGCAAGAGTAGCCAGAAAAATTGTACCGCAGTCACGTCAGCCGTATGACAGCGGGATGAATGTGGGTTGAGAATTATAGAGTCGAATAAAGGGTAACAACATCTTGCTTTACATTCCTACTGAAAATATGAATCTTTAAAAACAGGTCACAGATACGTTGTGGGGCAGGTAGAGCGACTATGACAAAAGGTGCGGTGTGTATAAAAGTATAATAAACTTGACCTCAAATAGCTATAAAGCTGTAGTAAGTCCAAAGAGGAACTAGATTTCACACGAGCACTGTAATATTCATTGTTTCTCATGAATACATGAAGCACTTGAATAAATGATGTAAGGGAACTCTTTCAGTAAAAAGTACTTGGTCACATGTTGGTTCGTGCTGCATTAGCCAGCTGCACTTGTAAGCGAGTCTATTGACAACAGAGGATGTAAAAGAAGCTGTTACCCTCGTAGCTTTTCTCTGTGTGACCAAGCAGGTGACAACATCACGGTGCATCTGTTGCTTGGCCCAATGTAAAAAAACCCCGGCGGGGTACACTTTGAGTGTGTAGTATAAATTATTTAACTTGACAATGATGTTTGTTAGCGTGTCTTCAAGATCAAGACTCCTCCGAACCCCCTGCACACTTTAATTCTGATCTTGAATGGGAATAAAATATTGTTGGCTTGGTTTTGTTGAGCTTAAAAAGGGGGGGTGTGGGTGTTGGGGGGCTGTTTTCAAAGCTACTGTAATTAATCCCAAGCATCAGTCAGACTATTCTCATTAATAATGCATTTCTAAGCAGCAGTCCTGACATAGGGAGTGGATATAAGTCTTTATTCAAAGGTTAGGCAACAATGCCAGGCAACACTCGGAGCCAATCTGCTTCACAAGAAAGCCGGCAGCCAAAAACCAAGACATGTTTCACAATTAGCCATGTTTAGGGTTTGAAACAACAAGGAGAACAGGATGCATGGAGCTTTATCTGTCTTCATAAAATGTCTATATAAATGAAAAAGCCAAATTAAAAGGGGGCAAATTTAAAGGGGCCAGATTTT
The DNA here is from genome assembly GCF_963691815.1 of Echiichthys vipera. NCBI lineage: Eukaryota > Metazoa > Chordata > Actinopteri > Perciformes > Trachinidae > Echiichthys > Echiichthys vipera. Next base: position 28,125,860 of record NC_139834.1, on the reverse strand, counting down.
GGGCTGTCTTTGATTAAAGAAATTATTCAACTAACACTCAATCAAACGATCTTGTCGACAAACCCATTTTTTTATTAAATCAATAGATCTGTAAAACTGAATCTCTCCGCAAAGAATCATTCAAAAGCGCAACTTTAAATCTTGTGTTTACCAGAGCATGTTAGTACGTTTCTTGAAAATCCTAACACCAAAACAACAGGTTAGTCGACTAATTGACTAAAAGGGGTCAGGCCTAGACTTATTTTAGAAAGTTGCCCAGTGTCATTACAAAATGGACAGTAAGACGCTTTGCAGTGGTGGAAGAAACAACTTTAAGCCTCAATGTAATTTTAACGGGTGAGTTCACTCCCGTTAAAGTTGTCATAAATAGTGAAATCAAGACCAAAATCGATTTTTAAAACATGTTATTTTGGCTGTAAAGTTGGGAATTTTAACATGGGACTCTTTGGAGGAGCGGCCATTTGAGGAACTACAGTTCAGCCCTAACGTTGTCGCCTGAAGAGCTTACAGTGACTTAGCTGATTGACAATTTTCAGCATCTAACTGATATATTACCTAAATAAAAATACTCATCTTTTTTTCTTTTCCTGACATAAGCTAGCATCAGCTTAATTTAGTAACAAGAAAGTAATATATGAAATTTAACATGCTAGTAACATAAAACAACTTCTCATCTGTGAAATCCATTTCCATGTTACTTAGATGTGGCATTTCTCTTATAGTCAGAACAGGGTCAGAACTGCACTTATGTAGTCCACTGGCTCCGGGTTCAAAGGGTCACAAGAGGATATCTGGGAGGTTGTGAGATAAGTGGGGTAGAAAAAAAGTAAAACGTTTGAAACACAAATTAGTATTAATATTTTGGTGAAAATATTGGAGAACTGTACCTCTTTGGGCCTCAAACTGTTCTTTAAATTAAACCATCTCAAAGGTGTATTGCAAAGCCCCGGGTACAAATATCAATGTATGCTATTTACGCCATTGTATGATTAGAAATGGATGCTATTCGTACCCTGGTGTATATAGCAATGTGTGCTTTTTACACCATGGTGTACCTAATAATGCTAAGGCAAAGGCAATTTACATCCTGGTACAAATGGAGCAAAGTACAGTATACTATTTGTACCCAGGTGTTGGTAGCCAACAATGCTTTTTCCCCTATTTATTTTGTCTTACCCTAACCAAGTAGGTTTGTTGACTAATCATTGTGAAAATTATATTATTATTATATTAAATAAGCCAACAAAATTGGATTCAAACCCAGTTCTTTTGGGTGAGAGTTTGATGCTTAAACCATGCACCCACATAAGCTACCACAGTACCCCACTTTGTTGCCCTTTAACGTGCTGGATGAGGGGTCAGGTGCAAATAGCCAGATCGTGCGGCAAAGGCTATTTTCACCCGGGTGTAAATAGACACTGCGAAGGTTTAAAGTGGGGAAATAGTGGAACTGGCAACAACTGTCTTAGTAGTATTAGTAGTAGTTGACACCAGGGTTGCTGTGTCCACAATCTTGACAGAGAAGCTGTTGCTAAAAGTGTAATGACAAAAACATCTAAAATAGGTGTTCAAAATAATTTAATTTCCCTTAAAGATGGCAGCACATTCGTGATGTCACTTTGAGGGCAATTATGTGTGTGAACCTACACTAAGAAATATGCTCCAGCCCGTGTGGATCAGTTTGAGATTCTGTTTGTCTTTCGCTGGTCTGAGCACAGCCAAAACCATGTGGGCAGTCAGCATGGCCTCTGCGGAGCTGCAGCGGTTTGGCTTTGATCGGGATGTTTGCTTCCACAGCGGCCTCTCTCAGGTTTAGATACAGTGAACTCAATCTGGCTTTTTATGCAGGCTTTTGTTCAGGCTGCTTTTTGTTTCTTTTCAGTCAGGCCTGATGTTCTTTTCTATCCATTTATGTTCTTACTCTTGTTTGAATTTGCCGCACACACACACACACACACACGCACGCACCCACACACACACACACACACACACTCATTTACTCCTTTGTGCCCCCCCCCCCCCTCTTTACCCCACTCTCCCTTGGTTAAACCCGCTAGTTTGATCAATCATTGATGATCCCAGGTGTCCTGCAACCTCAGGGGAAATCCTGATTGGCTTCCCACACACACACACACACACACACACACACACACACACACACACACACACACACACACACACACACACACACACACACACACACACACACACACAAACACCTTCTGCAACCCCCCCCCCCCCCCCCAGCCCCTCCTTGCTTTTCAAGATCCGAGTTAAACCCTACTCATTGCCCTCTTCACAATCTCTCTCTCTCTCTCTCTCTTTCACCGTTTCTTATCTTACTCTCTCCTGTGTCTCCCCACTGGACATTGGAGAACAGGCTTCAATTAAAGGAGCAGTGGGGTTCCCTAAGCCATTAGCCATATTAGTGTTGGGTCCATGCCCGTGGCCCTTCTCGAACAAAGACCTCTTAATGCTTTGTGGAGCTGTTTGGTTGGCATTTGCCTAGTTTTACTGATTCATAGCCACACCTCTTGAAGACGCAGTCGGCGGCGGCAGCATGGCTGTCTCATCACGTAGCACGCTGTCTATGGTTAATTCAATTTAACTGGACTTCAAGGTGGATTTCACCGCAGTAAATATTACTACAGCTGATGTCCACAACACGCAGATGACATTGTTGGTTATTGATTGAAAAAGATGACGACTGAATGAAAAGAGTGAGTTCATGTGATTAATGACATCCAGAGTCCTGTCCTTGGCGTCCTGCGGGTTTTATCGTATGCTTAACCTTTAGGAGTGATTCCTTTGTCCCCAGATCACAATCGCACACCTCAGACCTTCAACACAGCCCGGCTCCACTCATCAATCATCTTTGATTTTCTGCCAGAGATTCAGATAGAGGGGTGATGTCTGGGAGTCGGGATACTGTGTGTGTGTGTGTTCATTGTGCGTATATGTCCAACGCTCACATGCGTTGAGCAAGATGGAAAGACCACAGTCTATTAAGCATTTGACAATTGAGGACCTCCCACTCTAAAAGACCTGCTCAGATTGTCCTCTCTCCCAATCCCAGGAAGCTAAGGGGTTGGAGGGGACAATGGCGTGTCTCCAGGGGGCGTCCATTTTCTTTCTAATGAAGCTGCCCGTCACACGGCTTGTTGACAGAAGGCCAGGATATGACTCCCACCTGCTGACACTCCAAAACCACCAGTTTGGGAGCTAAATGAGCGGAGGTCATTATGAATAAACGGAGGAAAGAGAAAACAGGAATTCATCAAAATAATATGACTGGAGCATTTTTTTTATTATCTACTAACACGCTGCCTTACACATGCTGTTTCACTGGTCACTCACCAGCTCTGCTATGGTACACATCAGTGAAATTAAATCCCGCTACAAGCTTCACACTGAATCGTCAGTATTAGTTCGTTTGTTAGCTGTAATGTTTCACTCAGTCTTGGAACAATTAGCCATCTGTCTGATGACAATTTAGGGTAACGGCTAATATTTTGGACTTTCCGGAGCTAATGAAAAGTATTCGGATATTTGTTTTTTTCACAATACAAGCTTTTAAAAAAATGCGTTTTATTAAACCGCATGAAGTCAACTGGCTGACTCCTTTTCTTTTCATGCTGCTGAGTATTCACTGTAGACTAGTACCAAAGATCCTTAGTTTAAATGTATTCAGGACAACCGTAGTACTCTATGACTTGTTCCTTGATCAACACAACTCAATAAATTTCTTTTAACTTGGCTATCTCCAGTCGGCCTGTTTTAACTGCATGAAAGCACAATCATTTCTAAGCTGTTTAACCTGCCCTTTCTACCTTATCTAAGGACCACACTCGGCCCAGGAAGTACCCGCCAGTAGCTGCCCAATGAGCAAAAATCCTGTTGGACTGTAGAGTGTGATCCGGAATGAAATGTGAATTAGGAACGCCTGTCACTGGTCCCCTTTTAAGGGATTCAGTGGGATTATGTCTGCATGGGTGCCCTGGCTGCAGATGAATCACGTCGGGGATGAAAGTAGGCAGTCTTTGCATGTATGCACACCAAGACCAGCCACACCAGTGAAGTATTAAGGCCAATGCGTCAATGTGTTGTTTTCCATGTGGTTTAACAGTCAGGTAGCCCCTAGCAACCGAGAAGTAGAATCAAATGCTGACAAACACGAGAGGTGCTTTTAGAAATGTCTCAGCCACGGAGAGATACTACGTAACTAACAGAACAATTTAGATTTCAAATGAGTCACTTTCATGTTTCATCCTGATACATCTTAATAGAAATGCCATTAGAAAGTGATTTCAGGGCTGAGCCACATACACAAAGCCCTCAAAGGTTGCAGACACCCACACTGATATTTGCTTTTTCACCAGACAGACAGAACAGTCAGTGTGTCAGTAGATTTGACCCCACAGCAGCTCTTTCATCAGGCTGCCAATAGAGTAGCAAGTTCAGGTCACCACTGACTGCAAGCACCAAGACAGACACTACTTCAGAATACATAAAGCTAATAAGGAAATAAACTCATGTATGTTACATTTCGAGTAGCTTCAGCTTATGTCTCAACAGACCAAAAACCTTTGCTGATAATGAAAAGGTTGCTCTTTATGCCGTCATTGCAGTCAACCTGAATTCATTAATGTTGTCAACCATTGCCCAGTCCTATTTGTCACTTCCCCGACTGATTTAAGTTTAACATGCAAGTCAAATACAATATATATTGTAGGGGGTCCCTGCTCCATCTTTCTTTCAGCAGAGGGGTCCTCGGCCTACATACCATTGAAGATCCTTGCTCATTTTCCTTGTTAAGCAATGATGTAATGATATAATGCTACAGCAGTTATCACCACCAGGGACAACAGCCGCAAAGAATCCCTGACTAAACATTTAGAAAATGCATGGCATCCAGATAGGCGCCTGAGATACCAGGCGCAGTTGACGGAGGGGGATAGGAGGGGGGACAGGCGAGAGGATTTGTTGGGAAGGGAGAGGCGGAAGGCTCCGCAGGACAGTTTCCATGTAGCATGTTATGAGTGTAAGGTTCGCCAGGGGTCATGAGCTTCGAAGTCCTTAATAAATAGAACAAATCAGCTTCTCGGATCCTTGTTCCAAACTCACACATCCAGCAATAAGTTCCTCTGGGAATGCATGTTTTTTTAGGGCTTATTTGGGGGTTTTGAGAAAGCACACTGCAAGTTTCATAACAATGAAACTTATTAAACTGGGGGATGTGCACAAGGCGGAGCAGACTTTCTGCCCTCAGTTCAGGAATATTAGCAATAATACTCTGCTTCACTGTCGTTGGTCTTGTGGCTGGACATGGCACTTTTTCCATTGCCGGCTGTGTAATTCAATAATACAGCAGAAAATCAGGCTTGATGTTTCGCAGAGCTGAATCATAAAATGTGCTCACTCACACTCACACACACAAAAAAAAAGATGCTAAGAAACATCTCTGTAACAAAGGACAGAGGGAAGCACAAGTGATGTGCAACCACAGACAGTGTGACAAGCTGATTAAAATGCCCGCAGACTGGGAGAGCTAGACCTCCACTCTCTATTCACTCGAGCCAGGCACGTCGTCACGACAACGAAGGACGACAAAGGGCTTTCTTAGGCTATTGAGTGCTGTGAAAGAACAGGCAGCTATGTGTGTGTATGTGTTTGTGTATGTGTGTGTGTGTGTGTGTGTGTGTGTGTGAGAGAGAGAGAGAGAGACTTGGAGCAGAGATGTGGCTGTACAAGCCGTAGGTGGTAATGTATGCAGACCATCCGCAAACAAATGAATACGCATGCACGTCCCACTGCCACCTCCTTAGCATTCTGCCACACAATGACCATACCAGCGTCCTCGATGACGTGATGCTGAATTAGAGCATATGGCCGGGCTAAATTCAAACCCCGAGCTAGCCACAGACAAGCTATTTAAGCTTGCTTTGTCTTTTCTTTGTATAATGCAAATGTCTTTGTTTCTTACTCCAGCTATTTCTTTCCTCTTTACTGTGATAATAGCTCTGGATATGAACAGGGTGGATCAGTGTATTTGATAGTGGCTTTAAACCACAATCACTGTCTGAGATAGTACCCTGAATCATGGTTACATCATGGTTATTTGTTTTTTCTACATTAGAAGTAAATAACAACTCAGTAGTGGTCCTGCTATACTTTTATACGCTTAAAGCAAGACGACTGTTTATTACTTTGTCAGATTTGGATTGGTTAATATTAATTCTAGGTTTGCTTTAATCTAAAGTAGTGGTGCTCAAACTTTGTACATGACGTACCACCTCAGTAAATATCCGGCTCTTTTAAGTGAAACCACTAAGACCAATGTTCAAATACAGCAGCATAGGCCGACACTGTTCAGCTACGGACAGGGAGGTTTATTCCTAATCAGGAGAGTATTTATTGTCGACTGTCTCCAGCCAAAGCCACGCTGTAGGAAGGGGTCGCATCAGAACTGACATGTCATTGTTTTCAAACCAATCCTTTTACCTCTGCTTACTCTCTTGCGTCACAGTTTAGCTCGTAATTCATGACTTTGACTATGTAACAAAAATATGACAGGAAATGCTAAACTTATTTTAAATTACATTTCAAGGATCTTAAAAGTACAAGTATTTTTCTTGGTATTATATTCATTTAGTAGTAAATGTTTCCTTTCTTTGATTTTGGAGATTCCTTAAAGTACTGACAGAGAGAGTGAGTACCACCAGCGGTACAAGTACCACAGTTTGAGAACCAGTGATCTAAAGGAATAATGTATTCGTTTTTTATTAATTTAATATGAAGCTTCAGCCAGCAGCTGGTTTGCGTTTGCCGCTCATGGCACTCACACATTTATTACATGTACTGGTAATTAGGCTGTAATGCACTGGAGGAGGCAGATAATGCAGATCTGGAGTAAGACGTAAAAAAAATCACCAGACAGAAGGATCACCATTATACAAGCAATAATCAGAGCCACAATGCAAACTCAGGTTAAATCAGTGCATTGCACAATGAGCCACACTCGGCATCAGAAAATGTCTTTTAAATAATTGCCCACAAGGTCCGAATAATATCCCCCAACAGAAACAAATTCTTAAATTAATAAATTACGTCGTAGGCCTCGTGCTCGTACACGCGCGCACGCTCGTGCTCATACATGTGCAAACGCACTCTACAAAAGCCCACCTCTCTCAGACGGGCCGTGGACAGCCAGCTGGCCGCAGTTAAGCGGTTGCACTCACACTGGTCAAACGCACTAGGCTTGACCCGAAAAACCTGTTTTTGCCCGGTGCGGAAGGACAGTGTGAGTGCGCCCTTAGAGGTTTTTAGGGCATGTCTATCCGGTGAAAGGTCCGAGGATAGACCCAGACCTCGCTGGAGAGATTATATATCTCGCCTGACATGGCTACTTGACTTTTAGATATTTTGTGCAATATAAGAAGTTTTTTTTAATGATTTAGTTCTTTTGCTCTGTCATCCATTCCTCCCTTTTTCGCACGTTGTCATGCAGTGCGGCCGACTGGCTGACTCTCCTGTGGGAGTCCAGAGAACTGAGGTCTGTAATTGTGGCAGGATTGTGCTGGCTGCTGCCTGCACTGCTGTGCTCCAACCCTGTCAGCAGAGGCTCTTTCAAAGATCTGACCACCGCCCACTTAACAAGCTCTGGCTTACACACACACACACACACACACACACACACACACACACACACACACACACACACACACACACACACACACACACACACACGTACACACACCCAACCATCACCCGCTCACACAATCAAATGCATCTCTCGCTATTATTATCATTTTTTTTATTATATGTTCCAATTTTAGTTTTGAGTTGGGTTAGGCTGTGAGGATAATGTACTCCCATCAAACTTTATTCAGATATACATTTTTAGATTTATAACGGACGTGCTTATTAAGTGGACATATTTTACTGCACTCAAGGACCACTTTGGTCCCATAGCCTGTTCCTGGTTATATAGTTAAATTGGGCCTCAGCTGCTGCTGTCAATCATTCTCATTCTTTCCGCCTCTTTCTTGAGTCCGTCTTACCGCCTGATTCCTCCCGACTGCTCTTTGAACCATGAGCTGTTGAATGTTGAACTGAAGAATTATCGCACCATCCGTTCCGCTTTTGTCATATTTCCATGATGACACTAGTGTCCTCTCTCTCCCATTCTGTCAAGGTCTGATGCTCAGAGAAACCAATGCACCTTACTGTGAAAATGTCTGCCCGCGGCTCTCGTCTTAGACAACAATCCAAAAAAAGTGAAAAATATATATGTTCAGACTGGCGTCCTGTCCAGGATGTACCCCGCCTCACTCCCGATGTCAGCTGGGATCGGCTCCAGCCCCCCACGACCCCGACAGGGACAAGCGGTTGAAGATGAATGAATGTTGCATGAAAGTATAGAGGCATTATCAGTCTATATAATACATATTTTGGCTGGCTGTGACTATATGAAGCCCCAAAGTGTTCAGTATTAAAAACATAAATATTACATAATGAAATAATGTATGAAATATATAAAAGAGCCAATAAATACTGAGATGGCCCTTTTGGTCTGCATTGGTAATGCATTTCATACAAATGAGCTAGTGTGTTGAATGATGATCATGTATAGAATAGAGATTATGAAACATCAGTAATATACAGCAGCTTTCAGGTCGTGTGTGTCATGCTGTACCAAGCAGCTAGACTCAACACCTGCTTTTCCCAGGGAGAGCGTTGCTGTCTCAAGGGTGAAAAGATCCTGTCATAAAATGGGGTGAGTGAGTGTGTGCACATGAAGCAGTGTGTTGTGTTATGTAGTGTGTGTAGACTCTCCTCCCAAGGGAAGTGGCTTTTATCCTGTGTCCGTTCAGCGTAGCCACTTGGTCGAAGAGCCGTGAAAGGGACACTATTCCCTCCAGCAGCAGACAGAGAGCCCCTTCAGCACACCGGGGGGACCCAGAGAGAGAGACCCTCTGTGTCTGCATGTGAACTGAGGGGAGAGAGTTGGCCATTGACCCCAAAGAAGGCGACGGAAGTGGAAGGGGGCCAAGCATGTGTGCATCTGCCTCTCATAATATTAGCGCTTTCACTAATCTAACGATCTAATAAGGAACACGCAATCAGCGACTTCACTGTTTGTGGATGTACTCTGTATCTACATGTGGATCAGAAGTGAAGTGAGGATGTGATCGTTGTGTTTGCTCTCAAATAGAGTGGAAAAGTGGACTTGGTTACATGCATTATGCGTGTATATGGGTTCACACTGACAGTAGCTTGTTTTATTACCCATCAGGCTAGAGAGGCCATTGGCAGAAAGGGGTCCTAGTATGATTGGCTCGTCTGTTCTCTCCTTTGGTTCTCACATCACATGAAAGACTAGCTCAACACGAGCATCAGTGCAGAGCAGGCTTGAGAAACTGCTGGCTGTCAGATTTAACCCTTAAGGCACAGACACACCAAAACTAGTAGCAACAGAGGCCGACGACTGTGTAGGCGTCTGTCTCTCAGCCAAAAAGTTGCACTTGAACGCACCACAAAGACTATAGCCGATTAGGGTTCGGCAATATGTTACAACCACACCTTCTAAATGCAAGTTTCTCTCTTTCACCAAACCGAGATGTTTGTTTAACAAAACTGGACAGAAACTCACCAAACCCATCTCAGTTCAGTCTTTCCACTGTTCCAACAATCACCATCCCTGGTTTGGTCAAAATGAATCATGAATCCTAATTCACTGTGTTCGATGTGGAAATAAACAACAGCCATCAGACTCATTTAAATAAAAGAGAAATGTAATTTTACCTTGCGAATCATCATAAAAAAAAAAACATGTCATTCTATCTGGGAAGAAACTACTGCCCCAACAACCCCCAATTCTGTTTGGGCTGAAATAAATCCTCAGTTCCCTGAATAAGATTTTAAAGTGCCAGCACTTTAAACGCTGTGCTCTATATCAGCCCTGCAGCGTTAAATAAAACCAATAAACTTGCCTTTTAAGTATGTAACCATGACACTATCAAAAAAGGCAGACCTGCACCAATATGGTAACGTGTGAATAGACGAATTCTCAAAGTGGAGTAAGCCGAGCCGAGTAAGCCATCGAATACGCTTAAATAAAACCAATAAACTTGCCTTTTAAGTATGTAACCATGACACTATCAAAAAAGGCAGACCTGCACCAATATGGTAACGTGTGAATAGACGAATTCTCAAAGTGGAGTAAGCCATCGAATACGCTGCGTCCACCACCACCCACCTTAAACAAATATCCTGCACTGCAGAATGAGAAGCACTGCTACTAAAAAGCTTGTTTTTGTGTATTAATTTTGCTATAAATCAAACTCAGCTCAACTGATGCCTGACCAACAAGTTGATACTTAGGGCTTAGGACCTTAGTGCGTCTTTTCGACTGTTTTTGAATATTTTCATCTGACCAAATCTGCAATAAACACTCCACCTCCGCATCGCACCAACGTGAACCTTTTGCCGCCATTGTTGTTGTTGTTAAATGTCGGCGCATGGTCCGTCCTTCTATTTTATATGTCGGAACAGGCGCACATAAATTACGTCAGAGCCGCCGTAGGCCTCACACGTGCCCGTGCTCGTACATGTGCAAACACGCTCTACAAAAGCCCACCTCTCTCAAACGGGCCGTGGCCGGCAAGCTGGCCGCAGCTAGGCGCAGTGCGGTTGCACTCACTGGTCAAACGAACTAGGCTTTACCTGTAAAACCTGTTTGGGCACAGTACGGATGGACAGTGTGAGTGCGCCCTAAAGCTTGATTCATGCTTTTCGGGGTTAACAGGAGACCAGTGATTGATAGTTATGGCATAGGTTTTTATTTATAGTTCAGCTTCAGATTTCACCCATTTATGTAACCACTGCAACAGTAGACTGATGAATCAGCTACAGTGTGTTTCCATTGTTTCCTTCACTGTAACTGAAAGTGGGGATTCTTTCTTCAGCGTTCTTTACGTTGTACTCATTATCTGCAGTCTCCAGCATTAGAAGCGTTACGCTGTTTTCTATTCTCTCAGGTCAAGAAGGCTGTAATGCTTTTCAAAAATATTGTTGTCAACTAAGATGGTAACTATATTATTCTCATGAGTCTCATGGATGTCACCCAAACGCATGCTAACTCTTTCCACTCTTTACTTTTAAATCAATTCCAATTCTTTACTGGTAAATGTCAGTGCCTGTTTTGTGTCTCCCTGCCGGCGTGTGGTCATTTCTGATCTTGAACAGACACTCTGCTACTCTCTCTACTGTACTCTCTGGACGGGATCCACAGATGCCACTGTTGCGCAGTTAGGGGCCTGGGGCGAGGCCCAGCCGAGCCACCAGAACAAAACAATGCAAGGCAGTGCTCCGTGGCTCCGGGCCCAGTGTCCCCCACTGTCCCCGTTCTGCTGACCCCACATATTTTATGGGGTCTTGGGCGTTCAGTGGGCTGTCACGGCTCATTAGAGGCTTTAGAAATGAACTTGCAAAGCAGACTCTTGCAGTGATTAATACACACGGACAGAGGGAGAAAGCGAGACAGATAGGAATGGTTGGGGCAAAAGTTCACTGAAGAGACCACATTCTGAGGAGTTTATGGAGGTCCGTAAATACACTTGGCGCGCACACACACACACACACACACACACACACACACACACACACACACACACACACACACACTCTTAATCATAATTTTTTCCTGCTACTGTTAATTGGGGTGGGTGTCACACTGCCTTTATCAGCTAAAAGAAAGAGTTTGATTGTAGGATTTTAGTCAAGCTCCTGTTTCAGAGACCAACTGGACTAAAGTTCTGAGGAAATCAATCGTATATGTTTGTTTATGTTTCCTTGCATGTCTGTATCTGCTCTATAGTTTCTTTGTGAGTAGCAGTCCCCCTCCCCAATTCAGTTTCGCAGTCTAATGGTCTACTAGAGGTTATTTATAGGTTGTTGGACTGTGTCCCATGGTCGAACATGCTGCATACCAGAAACAACTGATGAACTCTGGAGATTGTTGGCGAACAACTTGAGAGAACACACCCCTCTGCTTCTCGAAAGGGTGGCAGTGGTATCTGTATTGCTACTAAACACTTCCACTGTAGGAGTAAAGTTAGATGTTTCACTTTTAGCATTCGGAAGGACTAGCAAATGCCAGATTTGTTGAATGAAGATGAAGCTCTTGGATTTGCACTCTCCCAAGAAAAATGGATTTGTGCTAGTTATTAGCTTAAAAGCCTTAAAAGTAAACTTGTTCATTTATACTACTGAATATTAGGTCTTTACCGTATTGCCTAAACTTTATATCACAGTATAATTTAAAGCATAGGTGGTAACGGTATTATATCCCAGTATGTTAATTTATCTTTCAATTTATATACAAATGCTTCTTAATTACTGTATAATTACTGTACTAAAGTACAAGTTTGAGGCTCTTGTTTTTTACCTGAGTATTTTCTTTTCATGCTACTTTATACTACTACGCTACATCTACTTTATTAGACTACATTTATCTGATAACTTAAGTTACTAGTTACTTTACCAATTTAGATTTTTGCTTCACACTGATATACATTTGTTGCTTCACAGTGACAGTTACAAACAAATACTTCTCTGTCCATTTGTTGTTGAATTGCATGTTTTTTTGTGTCAACTGTGTTGTGGTGGTAATTTAACCAGACCAACCAAACTATAACAAGGACAACGACAGGTGTGACGCAGGCTGTTACGGAGAAGGGCGATGCAGAAATAGCGGGAACGCGTGGAGTGTTGTGGCCGTGCACCTACAGGAAGTGCATGGAGCAAGTCTCCTAGCGTGCCGGTATTTGACGTGCTGAGCCTACGTTGCGCTAAGATGTGAAAGAGGACAGCAGTCAACATCGGTCACATAGGCTTCTACTCAAAGGGCCAGTAAATATTCAAGGTCTAAGTTGAAGAGCGGCCATTATGTCGATGAATTAAGTGACAATGTTGCAAAGCTTTAATGGGTCTCGGATATCCAAAATAAATATCTCCTCCTTTTGGCTTTTACATCAACCACAGCTGTAGTTCTCATGTTGTTCTTCCCCTCCATGTCCCCTTTGCCCCACGCGTCATCAATTCTGATCTCATGGTAGCTCATAAGAAGCCAGCATTACTGTTTGGTAAGAGGAAGTTCCCATGGCAATGGGGTCGCCGTGTGCTATAAATATCTTGGCCACTTCATGTTGGCCGGTCAAAGTGCAAGCGAGGACGCCTGCTCCAAGTAGCAGTGAGAATTTGTCTAGAGTTGTTCCCAGGCTCTCTGTTACAGACAGTGTTGGGCAAGCTACTTGGAAAATGTAATAAAAAGTTATGTGATTCAGAAAACAGCAACACTACCACTAGGCTACTACTGAGTTGTAGTTACACTAGTAGCGCCGATACTGCTCAACCCGAAGGCTGGACCAGGCAGAAAATATTACCCTGTATTGACATAGTTGTCTTTAGTTGTAATTTAAGAAAATTCCTGAAGGTAGAGATGCTTTGGAAAGTGTAAAATAATATTTTTGTGCCAAAAAATGAATCATTTTAATCTAGCATTGGCATTCTTCTGGTATGTGTCTGTCTAGTATGTGTCTGTCTAGTTTGATCAGTAGCTTATGGAGGCTAATAGCTAATGTTAGCAAACTTTATATAGCTGGCATTATTTCATCAGTTTCACCGGACTCTTCTCTACTTGCTGATTAGGCTACATTTTAGCAATTACTATTACCCTGTTGTAGTTGTAGCTTGTGGCCCCCGTGGTTTTACATGGTGTTGCTTTCATGCATTAAGACTAAGAATCATGCTAGCTGCTCTGTGGCCTGCACAGCAGCGCTTTTAGCTAAATGCTACCATAGGCAGAATGAAAATGCCAACATCAATTGTCTTTGTAATTATGTAAGAATGTAAGTTAGTGGCAACAATGCTATAGTAACCATCTTAGTTTAGCATGCTACCCTGCACACATTTGCAAATTAGCACAGAACAACAAGGTAGACAAATATTCTGTAGTATCAGACACATTAAAATTGATGGAAATTAAAGGTATCACTAAGTTGTAACGATTCATGTTCATGTGAGCATGAATGTCTGTCAGTGGTGGAGCTTCAACAGTAACATTTGAGAATGCGTATGCGAGAGCTCTAGAGATTTATCTCAATAATACATGAGGCACACTGACTTGGTTTGTTTTATATATATATTTCATAAGAGCTGTCCGTCCCCTGTCTCAAACGGCTATGTGTTTTGAAGTCAATGTTCAACAGACTGTAATGGCCACTCCTCGTTCACACAAGTACACACCCCTCTCAAATCCTCTGACAGTGGGCGGAGAGGTTATTACTTATTATACTTCTTATTCTCCTCATGAATAAGTAAAAAGGAGGCCTGAAACGCACTCACCCACTTAACAGACACATACGAAGACACATGCACCTGCTCCGAGGTTGGCCCCTGGTTATATACACACACACACACACACACACACACACACACACACACACACACACACACACACACACACACACACACACACACACACACACACACACACACACACACACACACACACACACACACACACACCGATTCCCGGGCACCTCCCTTTTGACACCCTTCATCTTTGTCTTGATTGCAGCCCCAGGGGGTTGACGGTTAGGTGAGATGGCACTGCATGTATAATGTCTTAGCACTTCACACAAGGTAATGGTGCACAATATTGCTTTTTTCCCTCAGTATCAGAGTCTTCTATAGGCATAGCCGTCTCTACACATCTCCTATCTCTGTCAAATATTATTGGTGCATAGTACCGAGAGCTCAATTTCAATTTATGCAATATTCAGTGCATCATATTGTGTACAGAGCTCATATACTTCCCCAGTTTAAAGCCTGCTCCGTACTCCGGGGCGTACGGGACTTTTTTATATTTTATGTGTGACTTTTCTCAGAGAGGTCAGCGAAAGGTCTGAGGAACCTGTTTAATAATTAAAGTGGTTTTTTTTCTCTAATGCGAAGGCTCTCAGTTTCCACAAACCACTCTCCTCAGAGGTGTTGAGTGATGGCTGTGGAAATGGGAAATGAGAGTTGTTGTTTTGAATCCTCCTGCTGTAAGGGCGTGATCACACTATCCTTTTGGCCGCGGCCAAAACCGGTTTTTCAGCTAAAGTCTAGTACCTTTAAGTAGTGTGAGCGCACCCGCTCCGCGCTCAACTGGGGCCAGCTGGCCCTCCACGGCCCGCTTGAAATAGGTGGGCTTTAGCGGAGCCGTTTGCACATGTACGAGCACGAGCGTGCGCACGTGTACGCGCACGAGCACGAGCCCTACGGCAGTAGCGTTATGTCCGCCTGTTCGGACATGTAAATAGAAAGACGGACCATGCGCGGACATTTAACAACAACAACAACGGCGGTGAAAGGTTCATGTTGGTGTGATGCGGAGGTGGAGTGTTTACTGCAGATTTGGTCGGATGAAAATATTCAAAAACAGTCGACAAGACGCACAAAAACTCCGAGGTCTATGGAAAGATTTGTAAACAAAAGCCACACACACGCGATCAATGCGTGTGACGTGTTACGGCTTGAAGGCGTATGGACAGCAAGAAGTATTGGCCGAGGCCCTGGTAGTGTGAGTACAAACGGGGCTGGGCCGCGGGGGGGAGAGGGAGGACAGTGTGATCACGCCCTGAGAGCGTGATCACACTATCCTTTTGGCCGCGGCCAAAACCGGACCGAGTGATGCGTGCGCTCACACTACTTAAAGGTACTAGACTTTAGCTGAAAAACCGGTTTTGGCCGCGGCCAAAAGGATAGTGTGATCACGCTCTCAGGGCGTGATCACACTGTCCTCCCGGACCACGACCCGGACTTTAGGGTACTTGTCCCCCCTCCCTCTCCCCCCCGCGCCCCAGCCCCGTTTGTACTCACACTACCTGGGCCTCGGCCAATGCTTCTTGCTGTCCATACGCCTTCAAGCCGTAACACGTCACACGCATTGATCGCGTGTGTGTGGCTTTGTTTACAAATCTTTCCGTAGACCTCTGAGTTTTTGTGTGTCTTGTCTACTGTTTTTGAATATTTTCATCCGACCAAATCTGCAGTAAACACAACGTGAACCTTTCACCACCATTGTTGTTGTTGTTAAATGTCCGCGCATGGTCCGTCCTTCTATTTACATGTCCGAACAGGCCGTCATAACGCTACTGCCGTAGGGCTCGTGCTGGTGCTCGTACACGTGCGCACGCTCGTGCTCGTACATGTGCAAACGGCTCCGCTAAAGCCCACCTCTTTCAAGCGGGCCGTGGCGGCCCAGCTGGCCCCAGTTGAGCGCGGAGCGGGTGCGCTCACACTACTTAAAGGTACTAGTCTTTAGCTGAAAAAACGTTTTTGGCCGCGGCCAAAAGGATAGTGTGATCACGCTCTAAGAGATCCGTGTGGCTGCTGGTGTTTCGATTCTGACAAATACACTCTAAACATTGGTTAAGTAACAACACTGATCATATACTAGATAATGTGACATTTTGATGAAAAATGTTACATGGATATTGCTTCTGTCCGTCTCTGTCTTCATCTCTTTCTCTAGTTTGTATACACATAAGTAATCCTGTGTTGCTAATATTCACAGGCAGAGAGGGAAGGGATGGGACATGATTCCAGGTCTTGGTCAGGATTTTCAATAAATCCCAGTTGGTCATCCGTCTCTCAATACTTTTCACTTTTCCAAGCCTGTCTTTGGTACTGAGGCCCATTTGTTCCTTCAAAAGGACAAAAAACGTAACAAATAATTCTTGAAAAGTCACTCTTATGAATATGCATTTCCATTCAAGATGATTTGAAAGATACCTTTATATTACTTTACTACTTTAGATTGATATAGAAGGGGCAACAGGCAGCAAAGTGCCGGTGGCCGGAGTCCAAACCCGGGCCTCAGCTGTGAAGATTTTGAGCCTCTGCTAAAAGTACTGAACGCCCCATATTTGTTTTACATGTCATGCTCCCTTGTGTGGCCCCCAGGCAGAGTAGACTGTACCTAGTGGCAATGGGGCTCCAAATAAATAAACGAAATCCTCAAACAGGAGGAAATGGTACATACTACAGTGCGTTTGTGCTCATGGTAATGATGGAACATGTCCGTCAGTGCAACAGTGAAACAGAGCATTTACTTGGTAGCTTAAATTCGTAAGAGGTTCTTACAACATCTTAACATTTATCTCAGCCTAAACTGTAAGCTCTTTAAAACCCTTAAACTTGTACTATACTCAACTATATGGAGGTTTAACCTCAAGCATCTGCTTTGTTTCTTTCCTCAGAATATTTGCCATGCTACATGGGACGGCTCTGAACTCCATCCTGCTCTTACTCCTCATCCTCATCACCTTTGCCACAGCGCATGGTCGCTCCTACCCTCGTTTTTCTCGTAATGACACTGAATTCCAGCACCTGGTGCTCTACCCAGACCCCTCTGTGGGGACGGTGTACGTGGGTGCCAGGGACCACCTCTTCCAGCTGGATGGATCAGATGGACTGCGGCTGGAGCAAGAGGAGACAACAGGTCCTGTCAGCGACAGCAAAGACTGCCTTCCCCCAGTCACTGAGTTCAACTGTCCCCAGGCCAGGAGAACCAGCAATCACAACAAACTTCTTCTGGTGGATCCAAAGGCGTTGGAGTTGATCACCTGCGGCAGCATCCACCAGGGCACATGCCAGAAACGCAACCTGTCATCTATCAAGGAGGTTCTGTTCTCCACCGAGAGACCTGTTGATACGCAGTATGTTGCAGCCAATGACCCCTCAGTGTCAACCGTGGGGCTGGTCGTGGGGCTTCGTGGCAGTGAAAGGACAGTGATGTATGTGGGTAGGGGCTATACGGCCAGCCACCCGCCCATCTCCACCCGTCACCTTTCGTCAGAACCTGTCTTTTCCTACGAAGAGACGGCCAAGCTGGCTGTGGCTGGGCGTCTGTCGGAATACGACCACCATTTTGTGATGGCGTTCACAAGGAACACGCACGTGTACTTCCTGTTTTACCGGCGTGACATCAAATCGGCATCGAGGGAATACCGGACCTATGCTGCCAGAGTGTGTCTGGACGACACCTCCTACTATTCCTATGTGGAAGTTCCTCTTGTCTGCAGATCCTCTTCCTCTCCCTCCAGAACGTACAACCTGCTCCAGGCTGCACAGGTACTTTCTCCCTAAATATTATCAGCCTGAGACGTTCAGAATACTAGGGAGCAGCAATTCAATCAATTTATTTGGCACAGGAAATGATATAAAATACAATTAAAGTAAAGTGTAATTCTGTCAGTTCCTTTAATCTGTGCAGTAAAACAGTATAATAATAACAAATCTATGTGTATGACGGTTATGGTGGGGTTGAAATCTTGCTTTCAGAAAATGGTTTAGATGAAGATGACACTGATGCTAGCTGTGTTTATACTTCCTGAGTTTTTCCCACGCATTTGTTGCAACAGGTGGGACAAGGTGCAGGCCGGGAAGGCAAGGATCTGCTCGGAGTGTTCTCCACCCGCGTCGGCTCCACAAACAACAATCCCTTGGATGCCTCGGCTCTGTGCGTTTACCCGCTGGATGAGCTCGACAGACATATCGACTCCACCCGGGACCTCTGCTACACCCAGGATGGCCGGGAAGAGGGAAGAGGAGAGGTGGCCTATATAGAGTACGAGGTCAAGTCCAGCTGCGCCAACCTGCCCATGGTAAGGATGCGGCGGATGAAAGAAAGGGTCTGAAGGTTTTTGTGTTCAAACAAAATATCAACCTAATGTTTAAGCTGACCTTTTCTCTGGAGGAAGAAAAGCAAATATTTTGCAGCAGCGGGCTTTTGTATGATAATTGCAGTTTCACTTTATGCATTTTTTTCTATTGACTCAAGTGGTTTCAGTGGTCATAAAATACAAAACAAAGTACAGCACAGTAACAAGGGAGGACTGGATCGCCTAGATGAAGCTTAGTAACAGGAATAATGAAGGCATTGTAATGAGGCCCCTCGTTTAAAAGCCCAAAGCTTCCAGATGCCCCAGGAGCGGCTTTGCCCAGCTGCAGCCCTCCAGTGACCCTTTCTACTGCCCTGCAGCCGCTCGGGTCCTGCCAGCCCACAGAAACATTTAATGGGATCGTTAGGGATCAATAAACCAAACTAACCCTGAATCAGATGTGCTGCTGCTTAATGAGCTCTGACAAGGAATGATGGGAGTTTTTCTTTTTTGCAACCCACTGACATAAGTGGACAGAGAACAAGAGAGAGTGAGAAAGGGTGGGGGGGACATGGGAATAAAAAGACTAGCATACAGAGCAACAGCGAACAGCATAAAATAATCCAGATTAAAAAAAAGGAGATGCTGAAAGAAACATAGAGAGCTGATTGAATGAAGAGAGGATGCATTAGATCACAGTTCCCCTTGTTCAACGACGATAAGCCATCTTAACTCGTGCGTAGACCAAAAACGATGTCTCATTCTACTCCCTCCGTCAGGGCCAATTATGTAGAGGCAGAGCTCGGAGACTTACCAGAAAGCAGGATTTAGAGCGCTTGTTTTTTGCGAAACCAAAAGAGCGAGCTGGCTGCGTCCGTACGAGTCTGCTTTAATCTGCGGTGCAATCCTCTTACAGTGAATTAAGAGGATTCAAGGGCTCTGAGTCAGTAGTAAGAAAGAATGGAAGACTAATTGAAAAGACGTGGACATGAACTTGTTTTTCTGAAGCTTACTTGCTTGACATTTTCACATCAATAATACAAACAGTAATCTGGTGTTCAGTTGAGAGAAATACATAAAAAAAACTCTCTGTCATGTTGTAGAATACCCTCAAGGCATATCCCTGCGGCTCCGACCACACGCCCAGTCCAATGGCAAGCCGGGCACCGCTGGAATCTAAAGCCGTGTGGCACACCTCGGCCGCCCGTCTCTCTGCCGTGGCCGTCAGTGTCAGAGAGGGACACAGCATCGCCTTCCTGGGAGACTCCAAAGGAACTCTGCACAAGGTAGCACCATCCCATGTCATAATTAGATATTTGTGCCACTTCCTGTAGGCCCTTAAGCCTGCCCCAGCATGCACTGTGGGAGGCAGGGAGACGCCCTGCCCGGATCCACAGGGATGACAAAGTAATGTGTGTCATGGAAATATTTAGACTGTTAAGCTAATTACCTGTTCACACAATTTCCTAATTTTCAAGACAAACACACCGCCTTCGTGGCCGTTACTGCCTTATCCTTTTAAGGATGTAGATGAAGCAAACACACCTCACACTACATAAAACATTTGCAACCACTTTCAGGGATTCTTTTTCAAAGCTTGTGCCAGTTCCCAGATTCTTCTGCATCATTATGCAACTACAGCCCGGAAGATTCCAGTCATTCCAACATACACGGACCAGCACACCACCATGATCCCATAGCTATTACTTTTGCTTTTTGTTCTGCAGAATGGGATTATTGGTGACTAGAACTCAATGCTTTTTAAGGCAGGGATACATTTTTCAAGTTTTTTGGAAGAATGGTGGAATGCATTTCCCAAATCTGATTTTTTTATTTGATACTTCCCTTGTTTATCGAGGTCTGAGTATTGCTTTATACAGTTCTGTCCAGAAACTTCTATGTGTAACCTCCTTTAAAACAACACCCACATAGATCTCACAGTCACAGGTAGAATGATTGTAGACATAACTCTACTGTGAGGTATTCAAGGAGTTGGTTATTGTGTAGTAGGCGTTTTTTGCTGTGTGTGCATGTGTGTGTTTGATGTGTGTGCTAAAGAGGGAGGGAGACGTAGAACCTAGACATAGTGCTTTTAGGTAGCAGATCAAAGCCGCACTCCATGTTGCCATGTGAAGTAAGCTATTGTAACAGGATTATCGTATCACAGCAGGACACATTCCACAGCATCCAGATACAGAACTTTGTGTGTGTGTGTGTGCTTGTGTGTGTGGAAATTTGCTGGCATATTTTGTCAGGGCTGAACACGCCCCTGCATAGGGGCACAGAGTTAGCTTAAAGTTGTTAGTTGACCCACTAACGAGTGTCTGTGGCAAAATGTAAATAAGCCGCCATTTTAGTGACGCTGCTGACAGCACATAGTGTGTGTGTGTTGTGTGTTTAACTGGGAACAAAATTAGTGTCTCGATGTATTTGCAGTCGATCATCAGAAGTGTCCTGTTACAGATAAAGGAATAGTTCAATATTTTGGTAAAATCCCCTGTTCCCTTTCTTGTTAAGAGTTGTATGAGAAGATACATTCCACACTCATATCTGTTAAATATGAAGCAGCAGTTAGGAGATGATTAGCTTAGCACAAAGACTGAAAGCAGGGTGAAACGTCTCCGCTCAGCCTAAAGGTTCCTCCTAGCAGCTCATTTTACACTTCCTAATTAACAAATTACAATCTTGTTTGTCGAATTCTTACAACATAAAGTGTAAAAATGACACGTTGTGGTTTTACCAGGGGATTAGGTGCTGAGCTATTTCTTGGCTACGCAACTGGCAGACTGGCATTTTTATTAGTCAAACAAGATATAACGTGTTAAGTAGTGAGTGGTGAGTTGATTCCTGGAGAAACTTGTGCAACTCGACGCTGGGTCTTGCACTGGCTGAATTCGAGTCGCTACAGCTGCTAACTGAAGCTCCATCTCCAGGAAATACAGTTTGGTGAACCAGGTGTACAGTGCTGGAATAAAGCATGGCCCCTTCTGCTATCTCAGCTCTCTACCATCCGCTTTGCCACACCCAAGACTTGTGATTGGTTGAAAGTAAAACCAAGAGTGTTTTTTCCTCCGTGTTGTTTCATGGCAGTTACGTTTAAAGAACAAATATACACAGATACACCTCCATAGAGTCCTGCTAGAACGCGCTGCACTATCGGATTATGAGTCAATGCAGGGCCGTGTCTGTGTGTGTCACACAGCGGCGGTTGGGAATCAGAGGGCTGCTCATCCAGCAGGTTGTTATTGGCTTGGGGATAAACACCCACATGGGCAAAGTCTACATTCAGAAACGTCCCTGTCTATCTCAAAAAAACAAGTAAACAGAAATTCCAGCCAGAGAGCGGGGTCTCTGCAGTGACCGATGCCACCACACACTACTATTTGTGATGATTGAGAGGGATTACTTTTGTAGTAGATTAATCAATGGAAAAATTGCTAGAATACAAATAATAGCTGCAACCCTAAAACCAAATTAAACCACATTCCATAATGTTGAACTGTCCCTTTAAGGTTAGGGTAGGCATGTAGACAATGATGTAAATTGCTGCAATCTAAAAATTGATCAGCCAATGTCTACCTGACTTTATCTCCCATACACCTGTTGCACAGAAGATCGCATCTTCAACACAGCATCACATGCTCTACAACATATGACATGCAAAACAACAGACTGCATAACTGTTTCTAAGTCACCAAGCATTACAGAGCTACTTCCCAAACCATTATGTATTGAGTGCATCCTCTTAATAGGACAACTCCTATTCTCCTAGTCTCCATTCTGTTCACAGTGATCAAGTGAGAGCCCTCTGGAAAGAGGCACGCAAACCTCCGCTAATCTCATTAACATGAGGTAACATGAGAGTTTGAAGGCCTGGGAATCACTTAAGCCAGAGGTGTCTTCCTGTGCTTCATATTAGATTTGACTGCGCCATAATCACATTCATGGCCACTTCTGCTGAAATCCTGTACAAGTGTGATTTGATTTGCGTTTCAGTTGTAAACTGAAGAAGATATTCCTTATTTTCTTTATCGTAAGCCCCTCATTTTAGTCTTTCAGTGTGAGGAATATACCAATGCATGTGTGTTATATCTCATGTACCACAATGTCTCAAGTGTCTGTTGTTTTTCCTGGTTCTTCAGGTATATCTGGGCCAAGATGGCCATGTGGAGGTATATGCAAACGTGACGATCCAGCCCAACTCACCCATTAACGGTGACCTTTTATTGGACCAGAGTGGAGCGCACATCTACATCATGACCAAAACTACTGTAAGTATAACGATGTGGTAGCACTGTTTTGGTCACCAAGGTCACTTTAGATGTTAAAAGAAAACAAAGCAGAGAACATTAAATACAATAGCACATATAAATACATACACATATACAAAGAAAAGACACAGAGTTTCTAGATAATTAAAAAACAAGGATAAAAACGGTATGGGGGACAGAGAATTAAACGACGTAGGACAATTAAAAAGGTGTGTTTTGAGGTGGGACTTGAAGGTGTCACTGGAGTCTAGAGTGCGTACGTGTAGTGGGAGTGAGTTCCTGAGTCTAGGTGCTGAACAGTTAAAAGCCCTAGCGCCTTTTGAGGTAAGTGAGAATGAGAGGGTGGAAAGCAGGGCGACAGATGAGGAATAGAGTGAGCGGGGTGGGATATAAGGATGTAGCATATTAGACAAGTGGATATAGAGAGCCTTGGATGTTAGCAGAAGGAGTTTGTAATGTACAGTATGTGCTGGTGGACAGGGAGTCAGTGAAGTTGCATTAGGACAGGTGTAATAAGGTCAGAGGACCTGGTGCGGGTGATGATTCTGGCGGTGTTATTCTGGATGGTTTGTAGACGGTGGATGAGTTTCTGAGGTAGAGCGGTGAGGAGGGAGCTACAGTAATCGAGCGGGAAGTGAGGAAGGGGTGAAGTCTGGAGATATCGCGGAGCTGGAAAAAGGCCGTGCGTGAGATGTTATTGATGTGGGATGTGAAGGGAGGGTACTGTCCAAAACAACACCAGGACTTTTAACTTCAGTTGAAGTGGGGACCAGACGGACGTTGATGAGAATACTGAGGGGTGGGATTTCGAGAGTGATGATTTTGAACTGATGAGAAGAATTTGCCATTGAGTGTGAGCTCGTTGTTTGACATCCAGTTTGTGATGGTTTGCAGGCAGTCGATGAGGGCAGTAGGTGATGATGTAGTGTCCTGTTTGGTGGTAAATGTAATTTTCTGTTTACAACAAAAAAACAGAATGGAGTGCAGCAGATTATGTTCGCAAGTAAGCTTTCACAAGTTTCGTGTGATTTATCTTTGACCTACTCAAGAGATGTATGAACAGACGTACCCTTCTTGGTGCATCTGTCCATATTCAACCACTCACCCAGATGTCTCCATACACGAGGACGAACGCGGCTCGCCATTCATCGTCAAAACAATTTATCGTTTGTCAGAGTTCTTTCAGGCTTCGATACTTCCTCAAGCTGTGTCTTTCTCACACAAAAAACAGGATAAAAGAATGAGGCAAAGAACATAAGTGAAAACAGAGAGGCCAGCTGGCTGTTGAGGTCAAAGGTCATTTACTCCACTGTGATGGGTACAACAGTCAGCAGGAGGTGTAAGGTCAGAAATAACAATGGTATTGATCAGAGAAAATGGGCTTCATTGTGTTGGCACACTCCCTACAGAGTGTCTGTGTGGGTAGCCAGAGATGCTGATGAATGGATATGGGAAACGGCAAGTCTATACATTCAATGGCCTCTCACTTCTAGACCACTGAACGAACTTCTCTGGATGTCAAGCTGTTACAAAGTTATATGTAACAGGCATTCGTCTACAACAAAATAATTATTATTGCAAGCATTGTAATTGTCAAAAAGCTACTGGTAGTGTGTCGTTGGCAGATTGAAATGTAGTTTCTTAGAAAATTGTAATCACTTTTATGCGTGTGGGAAAAGATAATGGACCATCGTTGTAAGATGTAATACTATGAAACCAATGATATCACTCATAACTAAAGGAAAAAAAGAAACATATGACTGTTAACTGTTGAGTGTGGACCTTGAATTTCTTTGTAACTCTTTAATCGTCAACACAACTTTAAAGCTCAACAGACTCAACTAGTGTTGGCTTATACATAAATGTAAGCTCACACACTGGAAGAAGCCACTGGTAAAAGAAGTAACATATAATGTTATTGACTGTAACACTGTCATTAGTAGTTAGTAGAGTAGTAGTAGAGGTTTATTAGCTAGCTGAGCCATAAATAAGACAGACGTGCTCATAGTAAGTATATATATATGGTGTGGAGCGACATTCATTTTTCACAGATCGCCGTCTCAATGTGCTGTCGGGATATAGTGAGAGTTTCAGCAAATATGAAAAAAAAAAAAACATATTACAGAAAGCTTTAGCTTTAATGAAGGAGGAGAGAAGAGAAGTGAGCTGAGCAATCATTTGTTTATTCTTATCACTTATTCTGTGATTTAATATGCTTAAATTTTTTGTTTGAGTCTGTATTGCAGAGGAGAAACTGAGGGCGCACTCACACTGTCCGTCCTTTGCATGCCCCGTGCTTTAGGGTACTTGTCCCCCCTCCCTCTCCCCCCGCTGGCCAGGCCCGTTTGTACTTGCACTACCTGGGCCTCGCGTGAATGCTTCTTGCTGCCTGTACGTCATCACTTCCTGCACATTGATGCCGTCATCGCGATGCGTCGCTTTGTTTACAAATCTTTCCATAGACCTCGTGGTTTTTGTGCGTCTTGTCCGACTGCTTTTTAATCTTTTCATCGACCAAATCTGCAGTAAACACTCAACCTCCGCATCACACCAACGTGAACCTTTCGCCACCGTTGCTGTTGTTAAATGTCCGCGCATGGTCCGTCAGAGCCGCCATAGGCCCCGTGCTCGTACACGTGCGCACGCTCGTGCTCGTACATGTGTAAACGTGCTTTACAAAAGCCCACCTCTCCCAAACGCTCCGTGGCCGTCAAGCTGGCCGCAGTTAGGCGCGGTGCGGTTGCAGTGTGAGTGCGCCCTGAGAAGATCACATATAGCAGCGTACTACTGCTGTCCACCAATTTGCGGCATATTTATTCATCTTTGAGCACTCATTCATCATCATTTTCAGGTAGAGAAGCGTCCCGTGGCCGAATGTGGAGACCACCTGGACTGCCAGTCCTGTCTGTCTGCCAAAGACCCCTACTGTGGCTGGTGTGTCCTGGAGGGACGGTGAGTCAGTGAACATGTCAGGGTGGGGCTACTGTGAATCTGTGCTCTGCTTGTCTACTTTCTCTTTCCCCGTCTCTTACTTCTCTGTGTAATTTCAGGTGTGGCCAGCGCTGGGAGTGCCAGCGAGGGTCTGTGCAGGGCCAGTGGCTGTGGAGCTTCAACCACACGCAGCAGTGCCTCGGTATCCAGCACCTCAGCCTCTACAACATCAGCCGTGGGGAGAAAACTGATGTAATTCAGGGGGAAGAGCGGGGGATGGATAGGATCAATGCATAATAATTGTGTACTGTGCCAGTTGTAAGAGAAGATAGATTTTACTATCCCCAAGGGGACATTTGCTGGGGCAGTAGTGCTACACACAGATGCAATCAAATTAAAACACAACAAAGCCAACGGGACCGTATAACCACAGTCTAATCAGTAATGAGAGCAGGGCGAGCACTGCTTTTTTTTATTATCATGCTGGTCTGGGGGGGGGGGGGGGTGAACCAACGACACCGCAGTCACAAGTTTGCTTCCTTAACTTCTAAGCCATCACTTTCTCCAAACCAATGTTGACTCCATCCATCACAAACATTAAAGTTTAAATCTTACAAAAGTTGTTGGACACCACCAGGGTTCGCATGTTCACTCATTCATTCATCTTCAACAGCTTGTCCGTATCGGGGTCGCAGGGGGGGTTTGAGCCAATCCAAGCTGACATCCGGCGTGAGGCGGGGTCCACCCTGGACAGGACGCCAGTCTATCACAGGGCACATAGAGACAAACAGAGACAGACAACCATTCACAGCTACGGGCAATGTGTGTCCTAGAAAATTCATCTATACTAGAAGTGTTTTATAGGATTTTAGTGCCCTTTCGCCTACGTTTCAGCGCCAAGTCTATATTTTCCGTAGCCCCACGCGGGTAAATTATATTACCGTTTGTGAGCAAGTGCTATCCTGTATTTTCAAAGTAAACTTGTAAAAATGTCCAATTAATTTCTTCTTTCTTAAAAAGAGTTGGAGCCCTGACGATACTTTTATACCAGCAACAGTCAATTACTGCTCTGTTCATTTCCTTTTCCATCTTTAATGTCTTCTGTTGATGTCTCCGTCCCTCAGGTAACCGTGTCAGTTGAGGGCCTCCCAAGCCTCGGAAAAGGAGAGGCCTACTCTTGCTTGTTCCAGGACACAGAGTCTCCTGCCTCTGTCACTAACACCGGTGTAATATGCTCCACACCTGATGCCAGCAGTCTGCCCCCCATTGGTCATGGAGACGGTGAGTGTTTTTTTTGTATTTGGTCAGCAATTGTACCCAATGGGTCAACTTTTTCCAGTATGTACAACACAAAATGTAATTTCTTTTATGTATGTTATTCACAAAACTGCCAAAGCCAAAGGCACTATAAATGACACAAACGTTTGTCAGATAATTTGAAGTTGACACATACTCTCAACTGGTTCGTTCTGTCGCAGAGTTTGTGATGGTGATCCTGTCCCTGCGTTTCAAGAACGTGACGGTAGCAGAGACCGAATTCACGTTCTACAACTGCAGCTTGGTTCAGCAGCTCTCTGGTCGCAGGCCGTGAGTACACTGTCATGACCCGCATCTCATTTCTCAACATGTGTCATCAAATCTAATCTAGGGAAATACATTATGTGGGTCTAGGTGTTTTCAGCTTGTGACTTCTCTAAGAATGCCTGTTTGCACTTTAGATATCTGAATGAAACTGGTTTTAATCTTTTGCATAACTAAAGCCATGAATAGTCGTTTTGACAAATTCAACTTTCCTAAACATTTGCTACGTTTTGTTGTCTATGAAAAATTGCCTTATTATTGTCACTAATGTTTACCATGATTTGTTCTGTCCTTCTGCCTGTAACACTGCTAGATGCCAAGGGTGTGTTAGCAGTCGCTGGGGCTGTAACTGGTGCATCCACCAGCATGTCTGCACACACAAACACACCTGCAGCCAAGGAGTCACCATCTACAACCAAAATGTGAGTCCACGTTGTGTCTGAAAGGGAAGGCGTGTGATAGTCTTGAGAGGTGTTTTAGAGACGTGAGGATTCAACTGTGATCATTTTGGAGGCTGTGGTTTTATAATTATTAGATTATAACCCAACAGTGTATAATATAGTACAAATCAAAAGCACACACCTCAACAAAAACTAAATAAAATAGAATAATACCGCACCGTTGGAAGGCGAAGCTCTCGATCTACCGGTCAATCTTCAATGAACTACGAATAATATTGAACAAAGTTCACAGTCCCCAAAAAATTAACTTGTTAATTTTAATTTTTTTCCATTTTTAAAATTAAACTGCTTTGAGAATGGTCGGGCCCCTGTGGCTGATGTGTGATCTGGTTTCTGAGTTGTTTTTTCAGAACAGATGTGTCAAAGTTTGTTTCCCTACTGTTAAAATGTTCCCTGTAGTGCCACCCCCACCCACCCCACCCCCTCCTGATTAGGTAAAAGGCAAACAGACATGACTGAACACTAAATGAACATGCTCTTTTTAGTGTGTTCATGCATCACACTGTCCTTTATGAAGGTAGGATTTGTTGCAGGACAGTTGCAGTAGACTGCATTAGTTTTAGCTAGGTGTACATCATAACCTCACACCTGGGTGTACCCTGTATATTTAAAGACACGTTTGTTTTGCTGAGCATGTATCATGCTGCACATTTAAGTCTGCATGTCTGTTTTCCATGTATATTTCAGTTTGTCTCTTTTTGTACAGTTTTTACCATAAATCTTTTTTTTTTCATTCATAAGTTGCTTTTAATGTAGTTGCATACCCTTGTGTTGTGTCCTAATTTGGTCTTCCCCCTGCTTTTTTTTTCTTATCCTCTCCTTCCCTCGCTTCTCCACTTGTGCTACTCCATCGTCAAGCTCAAACCGCCAACACCCACCATCCCACCACCCACCAGAAATTTGATCCTTGTAACTCCTACTGTCCCGGCCGCTACAACAGCAACAGCAGCGACGACAACAACAACAACAACAACATCAACAACAACAACAGCCACCACAACCACAACAACACTGCCACCACCCACAGAGACACCTACCCCCACCTCAGCAGCTGTCCCTTCAACCCCCACCACAGTGACACCACCTCCCACTCCTGAAATCACCTCCCTCCTAACCCTGGCCACAACTTCCCCCTTTGTCGGGATCTTCAGCCAGGCCACTACCATAAACACAGATGTCACCACCATAAGCGGGTCTCTCTTTGATGTGGAGGGAACGACAAAGGGCAGTGTTGGCACTGCAAGGAGTTTATCAGAGGAGGAGGAGACTGAAACCTTGTATATTACTGACAAAAATTCCTACACTACATTACCAAGCAGCACTAGTGGCCAGGTAGACCCTGATCTGAGATTTTTAGAGACATCTGGTGAAGCGGTGGGTTCTTCCTCCAATGTAAGTTCAACCACCGCCAGTCAAGTGTCCCTTTTAATAGACCTCTCTATCAGTGACAATGAGGAGTCCATTCCTCTGGGCAGCGCTGCAGAGAATGACTCTCTGTGGTTGAATGAGCAAGAGAAGTCAGAGGGGGAGACTGGCGGGGACTCTGCAACAGGCTCACCTTTTGCAGGCACCAGCGAAAAGCCGCTCATCTTTACACAATCACCTGAAACAGTTATTGACCCCCACTCTGAGTCTGCAGCAAACTACCAATCAGATTCATCGACTGACACTTATTTTATGGTGAGTGCAGAAGCTGCGTTCGCAGCTAGTCTACAAATTGTATTGTTGCTCCAGTCACCACGAGAAACTACATGTTGGGAAATGCTATGTTGCACTTTCTTGCCAAGACACAGATTAGAATAATTGGCCTTGTCAGCAATATTTCCTACGTTTTTTCCTTAAGGTTATCTGTTAAGGTAATTTCCAGAAAACTCTTATTAGTGACACTGGTGGCCGTAAGTAAAATGCAGTCAGCATCCTGTTCGGACTTGCATACACATTTCAGAGCCACGAAGGAGTATAGGCCAAGTTGGTGAGACTAAACATAATTTACAACGCAACGCCACAAAGCAGCCAATGGCAGATCCGTGCCACGAAGCCCAGCCACAGACAGCTTTGGTTTCGGTTAGCCAGCTGGCTTTAACTTGCTACGCTACATGGATCTGGCGTTGATTGTTTCCTAACATTAGCTGATAAAGTGATTTGCAAATGGGTGTCTGGATCAATTAGCTGACGTTAGCCACACTGCAGAATGTCTAATGGAAGAACAGACATGTAGACTCTGCCGGTTCATTCGTTGATGTAGGACGCCATTTAGCTATCACTGTTGGCTGTAGCTGAGCTGAAGAGAGGCAAGTGACACGGAGCGTGTAAAAAATCATATCATTTGGAGTTTCCCAAAAAAATGTGTCCCGAGTCCTTTACATAGAAGTCAGTCCATAGGCTGTTATAGACAACCAAGAAAGCCGGTGAAGGTCTAAATTTAAACTTTTTAAAGTTAGTTACTTAACAACCCCTTCACATATTGGCAATAACAAAGGATTTATACGTGTAAAATGTTACACAAAGGACCTTTAAACGTTCTGAGAAAGGTCTACATCGGATTCATGATTTGTTTTTAAACTGCTGAATTGTTCGTACCTCTATTCTTATAATAATGCATCCTTTTTTTCTCGTAAGTTGAAAACGCATGCTAGCACAGGTAAATGCCCCGCCTATCCGCATAAAAGCAAACAGTGAGAAATACTGAATGCTACATTTAGTATTGCTGTAATCTTTATTAGGTCTCCTGTCAACAAGAAAGACAAATGCCACATGACAGGTCTTATTGAGTAGTGTACTCTCTCCACACCGTTTTCGTTCATCTCACCCGATTATAGTGTAATTTTCTCCTATGAGCAAAGAAAAGTTGCAGTCTCAACCATGACATTTTCAAGTCAACTCCTTGTGTTTTAATTGTATGTCTAATGTTTCATTACTGTATTGTGGTTTTGTGTTGGCGGTCAGCTAGTTATTGCTTCTTTTTCATTTTTGCAGCCCCTTTGTTTTCCAAGTCTCCATCTCTGTTAGCCTAGGAATTAGATGACGTAGTTACTCTGACATATTTCTGTTCAAAGAGAACTCACCGGTCTTATCTAAATCAAAGACGGCTTTAGTTAGATTGTTGTTATGGACAGTCTTGCAGGCAAATATAGGTTTGGTGAATTGAAGGAGAATACCCACATTCTTGATAGCCACTGTAATGTTTTGGTTCGGAGGAATGATAAGTCCCTTAGTTACAGTCAAAGCAAATAGCAACATTAGAAATAAAAGCCTGCCTCTTATACAAGCCTGCTTCAAATAAAGGCCTGCGACCTTTTGTAGTTGAGGTAAATTAAGGCATTGGTCACTATACAAGGATAATATAGTTGTTATATACTGCAGGTTCATATCTGTTTGTTTAATTTGTTGAGTATAGCTGCACTTTCTTGTCCCTTCCCTGTGTAGATCTTTATCACTGTAACGGTTAATAATGTGCCATCAGGAATGTCCGTGTGTGGAGAAGGTCCAGGATTTCTCTCTGCTGCCTGTGAATGTGGAGAGGAAAGTCACTCTGGTGGGACAACACCTAGACCTGTTTCAGGTAATGGAACCGTCCGTAGGGTCAAGACCCGCTTGCCTTAGTAGGGCAGGGCTACATTAAAGTTGTATTCATACAGGTTAATTATACGATCTTTGAACGCAGCTAAAAGTCAGTGATTTGTTTATATATTTATCAATATCGAGTGGTTGTTAACACCAGCAGTGAGTACGAGAGCAGCTTTGAAAACATTCTGTACCGTGCATTTTTTCCGCTTGTAGTGACATAAAGGCTTATATTAAAGCTTTTGACCACAGGTTTTTTTAATGCATAGTGTTGTGAAGGATAGATTTACTCTGCCATAACAAAAATGGCATCATGTGAATTAATCATTAATCAAATTGATCATACAAATTAGCTTTTGCAGCGTAGCAGTGGTACCGTGAAAGTATAACAAAAATGTCTTTTTCCCACCTACCGTACCCCCGCTGTCTGACATAAGGCAAAATGTTGCGTAATGTGTTTGTCTGTGTACTTAAATGTATGTGGTGTGAACATTTAGGATGAGAATTTGGACTACGAGTGCGTGTTGGACATTGAGAATCAGTCAGTGGTGGTGGATGCCTCCGTGGAGCCGGATGCCACACGACAGTCGGTCTTCTTAATCACCTGCCAACCCCACCAGGTCAGAACATATCTCAATGTAAAGTCTTTTATCTCATTGTGTTGTTGCGTTCAGCACACCAGTCTGAAAATAATGGTGTCCCCTAATAACTTTCCGATCTTTCTCTACAACATTAAATATTCATGACTAAATAATCAATAATCACAGTTAAGATAAAAAAAAATATATATATATATTATTAGGGCGTGTGGCCGAAAATGTAACATTTCATGAGCTGTTAATATCAAGTCACTGTTGAGAAGCAGCAATACAAGGACTTACTTTTATAAAGTGTTGATTGACAATCTGGTTGAGTAAACCCCACCCATCTGGTCCCATTAATAATGACTGTAAATCAATAAAAATCAACAAAAAGAAAGGCCATAACCAACACCAGTATACCAGCAGCATGCTGCATTAACAAAAATCAATAAACTGCTGTCTCTTGATCTGAACGTCTGTGTTTCCATGAGTGTGTTTCATGAGCTCTGATAAGCAGATAATTTGAAGTATAATGTGACCGCTTTGCGCATGGATGTGCATAACATCAACTCATATACAACTGTTTACTTCTGTTCCCGTTTCAGTATGCCTATTCTGCCTCGACGGAGGAATACCCAGCCATGATCAACGTGAGGAGGAAATACAACTTCCTCATCGACAGCGCTGACGATCTTTATGGTGTGTGTGTCTGCTAGAGATTAAACAGTCTTTGTACTAGAGAGCTGGGAGTGCGAACTCCATTTAGGGCCCGACTGATGTGGACATTCCTCACATACAGCACCGCCGGGTAATGTGTAGATAATTTCAGGTTTGCAGTGCATGTGGGAAAAGAACTTTTGCAAGACTTTGGGTTACGCCTTGGCCTAGGGGTACCAGACTATAACATAATGATTTCTTTAGTCACAGATAAACTTTAACACTTATCAAACAATAATCTAACACAGCACAACACACAGGTCGGCATGGTCCGGCTGGGAATCAGGAAGTAGGCAGAGAGAAAGACATCTGTAGCCGGCATCCCTTTAAAGCTGGCCTGATTAGCTCCTGGCCAATCAGCATTTTCCACTCACTACCTGCAGAAGTCAAAGGGGGGCCACACACACAACAGAGCAGCACCTCCCTCTGGCAGGGTGGATTAAATGCATACACACACCTTCAAAACACATAACCAAAACCCATATGACCCATGGTCATAACATTCGTGTGCGTGAGAAGTTGTAGTGTCTGTGTGTGAGAGATGTAAGGCATTCGCGGGTACATATTTTATAGTTGTTTGAGCTATGATAATGTTTCCTCACAGACTTCCCCTTCTACCTCTCGTTTCAGTGACTCTGTTCAATTGTTCAGTGGGGCGGTCAGACTGCAGCCGATGTCGCACTGCCGACCCAAAGTACGGCTGTGTTTGGTGCGGTGGTGCTGCGAGCTCTCGCTGTGTGTACCAGGACTCCTGCACAGGGGACATCAAGCACACCTGTCCTGCACCGGTCATTCACTTCGTAAGACTTATTTACTCTTCTTTTGAAAACAAGGATCCTCTAAGACACAGAGGTTGTTTTTGCTTTGGGGGAGAAATTAGGAGAAACGAGAGAAAAGCAGTAGAATAATTAAAGGTCTACACCGTCTAAATTAGGAATCCAGAGTTATTTTCATGGCCTAGGGAAGTTCCATCAATATTTGTGAACATGAGCTGCTCTCACTCAAAGCCAGAAACCAGAGAAGTAAGGCTCAAATATGTGATGTCATCGCGTATAAAGTCAACTCTAGACGCATCAAACATTCTTAATGAGCCAAATGTGCTCTTACACGGTTGTGCTAAGTGATGAATGAATGCACAGTTATAAGAAGCAGTGATTGGCATAAAGAAATCTGTGATCTTAGGCTCCCCCCAACAATGCATACAAGCAAAATGAGAATCATACAGTTGAATTATGAGCTAAATATAAAAGTAATATCTATGTATACAGCATTTGCAAATGAATAAAGTGAAAGTAAACTGAGTTTAAACAGTTATGTAGTAAATGTAAGTGAGAAGAAATACACAGAAGTGGAAACAGTTCGTATAAACAGTGGTAAAGTGACAGTTGAATGGAATAGTGACATGTGATGAGCTTAAACTTAAATGTCCTTGCGTTGGACAAACAATTAGTAGAATGTGAAAACAAGATGATTTAATTGAGAAAACAATGCTGAATCACGGAAACCAATGGGTTTAACAAACTAAGAACAAATCCCGGATATGACCCAAATGAGCTTTATTCTATTGTCGTGTTGTCAGTTCAGACAGAAAATGTCCCCGAATACTCAGAATATTCTCCTGGGTGCTCTCTGCTCGTACAACTTGCCCAACTCAATGTCTATGGAGCAGCTCCACCTTTTTTACCCGATGACATCGCAAGTTTGGATGGATTTTGAGAGAATTGTCCCTGTTTACTAATATTTTGTCAAACTGATCCAGTAAAGGGCCGTGTGGCTGCAGGTTTTCATTCTCACCAAGCAAAAACACACCTGACTTGACTTACTCAATCACCTGAACTGTCTTCACATAGTTGATTTATTGGTTCAGGTGTGTTTTTGATTGGTTTGAATGAAAACCTGCAGCCACACGGCCCTTTACTGGATCAGTTTGACACCCATGTCTTAGACTATTGGAACATGTATGACTTTTGAAGAAGGGTGCATTCCCCTTTAAATGGCTACTGTCCTGCAGATGCAGTCTCTTTTTTCAGATGGGCTGATGTTCAAACTTAATATCAACTCCTGTTGTTCGATTGATTTTACTCCTCTTCCATTCAGTTCGGTCTTTACACTGAATGAATCTATTATACTGGATGGACATCGAACTTGCAGACAGATCCATCAACTCTTTATCATTCTGCATCTGCCAGTCAAAGTACAACTTTAACAGATTCATCACAAGTCTACTGTAGAGAGAGCACAGGAAATGTATTGAACCATGACCTGCTTGTATCACTACATCCTACTGTACTCCCATCGTTAAGCCATGCTGTCATGGGGCATTATGTCAGAGTAAGGCAGGATATACATTTCTTACTTGTGGTCCTCTCGTGTTTCAGTTGGACCCAGTTTCGGGTCCGGTAGAGGGGGGCACAGTCGTGACTATTTCAGGCTCCAACCTCGGCCAGAGAGCTGAAGACATTGAGAACTCCGTCACAGTAGCTGGGGTTCCCTGCAGCGTCATCCACAGCAGATACGAAGTCTCTTCAAGGCAAGTGGTGGCCACCCCCTGAACAGAAACTTTTTGTAAAGTTTCTCCGTCTTTTATAATTGTGACGATCGCGTGTCTTTATCTTGTAGGATAGTGTGTGAGACTACAAGAAGTGGATCAGAGACGAGCGGCCAGGCCTCAGTCAAAGTGAGGGGAGGAGGTGTGGGACTGTCTGCTCAGGTCTTCAGCTTCCAGGTAAGCGCCTTAACAGTCAGTATGATTACATGCACTGATCACACATCATCTGTCTCATTGTGCTGCTGCAGAATACAGTGACAGTTTCAGCAAACATATCACAGAAAGTTACCGACTTAA
The DNA here is from genome assembly GCF_963691815.1 of Echiichthys vipera. NCBI lineage: Eukaryota > Metazoa > Chordata > Actinopteri > Perciformes > Trachinidae > Echiichthys > Echiichthys vipera. Next base: position 28,090,196 of record NC_139834.1, on the reverse strand, counting down.
GCTTTAACTGCATGTAAGCCGCATGAACATCTACAGAAAGTCCCGCTACACCCTTTCGGCGAGCCTGCGTCGGCCTGCACGATTGTATAATTATGCTGAAGCAAGTAAACAGAAACAAAGACATCTCTGGGGTATTTTTCACACCCAGTTAACAAGCAGCAGTTGTTTTGAATCCTTACATGTTTCCCCTCTGAGTGTGGTTCAGTTACACACTATATATGAGAACACAGTAAACAGACGCACCAGAACCTCACTGAGAGGGGGAGTCCCTTTGTATCTTTCTAAACTATTCCTGAAATGCCTCATTTGGAGAACAGAGAATGATTGGAGGTAACAATCCACAAACATAGCTGTTTAGTGTTTGTTTACCCAAGACACCGAAGATTCCCGACCAAACGGGGAAACGACAGCTCCCTCGTGGCTTTCGTTAATTAGCTTTCACTTGAAATTGCGCCGTGTGAAATGTCAGTGAACCACTACGATGCAATAACATAACAGCATGTATCCTTATTTACATTGTAGTAACAGGACTGCAGGGTTGACGACGGCCTTAATTAATTGGCCCGAGTGACAAGCTAATTAATTGTTTTATATCAGCTGGCTATGAGGCAACCTTCTAGTGTTTCCCAGAATGCCCTGGTGTCTCTTTTATCTTCCCAATAAATAACCCGCTCAGTATTGCATTATTGATTGTACTTGTTTCTCTCTCTCTCTTGTGCATCTTTACTCTCATCCTTTATCTTTCTTCTCCCGCTCATCCCTCCATCACCAGGATCCCCTATTAAGCAGCATCTTCCCCCAAAGAGGGCCCAAGGCAGGGGGCTCCTCTCTCACCATCAGGGGTCGGAGGCTGAGGACTGGACACCCAAGTGAAGTTAGCGTCCTAATCGGAGGAGTGCCATGTATGGTGTAAGTGTCAAGAATTGACCGTGAATTAGGACTGCGAGTTTTAACATAGGTTTAGAGTTATAAAAGCAAACTTTCTCTTTGTGATTTATAGTTGGTTAAAGTGGGTATACATGTCTGCCCCTGTTCAGGCTAAGCATCCAGGAGGATCAGATCAGCTGTCTCACCAGAGGCAGCAACAGAACAGGAGAACACGGCATCACTGTGCGGTTTGGTGGAGCAGAGCGCCATCTACAGGGTCTGGTGTATCATTACACCCCCAACCCCAACATCTCAATGGCTGCTCCATCAAAGAGCTTTCTCAGGTGGTTATCAGTCTCAATCTAGAGGCTTTTCAAACTTTTCCAATTCATTGCATAACTCAACCATGTCCATGATAAACATTGTGTTACTACTATGGTGACTCAGGCCTATCTTAAGCTTGAGGCCTGGATGCAGTTAAAAGTTAAAGTTTAGGTTTGACTTTTTAAACCGAGACATTAGCCAGAAATTTGTCTTGAGGAGTAAATTGAATCAATCTGTTTTATTCCATATATTTATGTAGTTATAAATTATACACATATTTATATTGATATCTTTTGTTTTGAACCTGAACAGGCCTTTTTATAAATATGTTACTCATCGTAGCCACACATCTACTTTTATTATGATTAAAAAATATGGAGCTTCTGGCAGCATTACGGCCAGCCTCATTAAGAAAAAAATATGCGTGCAGCCGTGACGCTGGTTACCCAGTGTTTAGGATGCAGACAGCGGGTGAAACAGACCGGAAACGACGGTCCTGAGGGAGTGATAAGTGGAGCGTGAAATTTCACTTTCTTTTTTGTGGAGCTGATGAAAGGTTTTCATTGTGTGCGCTTCAACAAGTCTCTCAACGAAGGAACTCTGTAGAATAATTAATCAAAAGACACGTTTTATTTGCACATGAGCACGGCAGGATCAATGGTAGTACAAAATGTTGACGTGCAAAGTTGTGGCTTTTATGCAACACTCAACTCAACAATCACTCCAGTCAGCCCCCCGGCAAATCGCACCCTTGATACATGCGATGTATTGCACAAAGTATTTAAAGTTTCCGAAAACAAATAAGCACCAGCAATCACCGTTGATTTCTCTTTCAGAAGTCCAGGTGCGTGAACAGTATCTGCGTTTCAATTACACGCAAATTAAATCAATTACAAATCGACCACAAAAACAAAAATATTCCAAAAAATGTCTCCTCTTCATCCAGTTCAACAGCACAAAATGCTTTTTTTTTTGCTCAATTACTTTCCAGACACAAAACAGCCCGACATCAGACCGTCTCCATCACATGAACTGCTGCTGTGTAGTCTGGACGACCATTTGTGACGGACTCACTTAACATCTGACGTGTTTTTTTAAGCTCAACATGAAATGTAATGAATAAAACCATTATTTTGTTCGTTTCCGCTACATTTCCCTGCAGTGGAGGCCGAGTCATCAGAGTTTCTGGTCAGAACCTGGATGTGGTCCAAGAGCCGAAAATTCGGGTCACCCTCAGTCCTCCTGATCCTCTCCCTCCCAGGAGGAGAAGGAGCGTCAAAGGGAAGGAAGGACGTCTGAACAGAGGACGTGATCGCCAGGGTCCACTGAAGAGATGGAGGAGGATCGTCCCAGAGGCAGACTGCCCCGAGGGGACACTCTGTCATGTCAAACAGGTGGGAAATGAAAAATATTCTACAGCATGTGCATTTTTTTTCTTTCAATCTTTAAAGTTTATAAGCCTAGAAACTGAATAGTGGTGATGGTGAGTGATACTCTATTTTATTGTCCCTGTGCTCTCCTTCAGTACGAGTCACGTTGCATAGTGAACGGCTCCTCCCTCATCCTATGTCCAACTCCGGCAGTGGGTCCAGAGGCCAGGAGGGCCAGGGTCAAAGTTCATTTCCTGTTGGACAGCCTTCATTTTGACTTCAACGTCGTGGGTAATGAAGCCTTCAGCTACGAACCCAACCCGAAGCTCTACCTGCTGAACCAGAATGACCCCAGCAAACCGTACCACCACAAGCCTGGCAGCATCATCTCTGTGGAGGTGGGTGCCAATAACCTTCTATAAAACCAAACTCACTTGTTCTACATACATAAAAAAAATTGCAGTTTAACTCAGACAAATAATGCTGTATGTAATTTTGTACCTTTCCCCTGTAGGGTGAAAACCTGGATCTAGCCATCTACAAGCATGAGGTGGAGGCTCGGATAGGGGCAGGGGTGTGTTCGGTGAAGACCCTGACCCACAACCACTTGTACTGTGAACCACCTGCTCAGCAGCCCTCAGTCACAGCCAGCAGGAAGCAGGATGGCATGGACAGCCTGCCTGAGTTCACAGTGAGTTAATGTTCCTGTGAACCTGCACATTTACAAGCAGGGAAAAATAAAAGTGCAACCACTGGGGTGAACCCCTCACCTGGAGCAAATGTCCCCTGGCAGCTTCTACGAGTGTGCCGCGGACTTCAACATTTATGAAGAAAGCTGGGCAGTTACTCATCATATAACTACATATTATATATAATTTATGTTGTCTAAAATAGTGTATAAAACTTTCAGGACTTTAATAACTCTTGTGTGTGCGTGCTCCAGGTGTCCAGCACGAGCTCACTCTAATCTCTGGTGCGCGCCCTCATTAATCATTACTGATTGACGGCCTTTTGTATCAAAATCGGTTGGTTGATAGCTTGATTCTTTAATAAAACATATTCCTGCATGCGGAAATTTGCTGGAAATCGGCATTAAATCAGTTTTTTTTATAAATTTTCGTGCAGATTTTTTGGGACAAACATTGGTGTGAAATGTTTTTTTAGGATTCAGGAGCAAATTAAAGTGGAACAATGTGTGATTGCATATTAAACAGTTTAACTCAAACTTGTTCATGTTGATATTTGATATTTGTTTCCCTTTTCCTATGGTGTAAAACATCTGTAATTGTGCTCTTCAGGTAAAAATGGGGAATCTAAACTTCTCTCTGGGCAGAGTGCAGTACGACAGCCAGGCCCAGTCTACATTTCCTCTGGAGGCTCAGGTGGGAGTCGGGGTGGGAGCCTCCATAGTGGCTCTCATTGTGCTCATCATAGTCCTCATATACAGGTAAACGTGGACAGGACCTGCTTATTTTATTTCAGTTCAACTGACTTGCATTATAGTCCTCAACAGGCTGCAGTGTACATTTGTTTTAATATGATTTTCAGTCATGCGTCCTATTTGTTTATACAATATTATAATCTATACTAATACAGAGCAGCTTTATTTATTTTCCTAAATTGTGTGTGCATCATTGTTGTTTGTCAGGAGGAAGAGCAAACAGGCTATGAGGGACTATAAGAAGGTGCAGATCCAGCTGGAGAACCTGGAGACCAGTGTGAGGGACCGCTGTAAGAAGGAGTTCACAGGTACGGTCCAAAGCTTCTGACTTTAAAACGATAACATCATCTCAATAACTGTCCAAACACATGGAAGGTACAAAAACTGAGGCCTTCAATCCCTCTGCCCTCCTTCAGACCTGATGACAGAGATGATGGACATGTCCAGTGACCTGGTGGGTTCAGGGATTCCCTTCCTGGATTACCGGGCCTATGCCGAGCGCATTTTCTTCCCAGGCCACCAGGAGTCGCCACTGAGACGAGATCTGGATGTTCCTGAAAGTCGAAGGCAGACTGTGGAGCAAGGGCTGGTTCAGCTTTCCAATCTGCTCAACAGTAAACTCTTTCTCACCAAGGTCAGACAACATAGTTGTGTTTACATTTATTAAATAAAGGATGTGTTTTAAGGGAGTGCTGAAGAGCCGTTTAGAACCACATTACACCCAGGAAACAGGTTATTGGAAAAGATACACATCAATATTCCATCTTTTACAGGACTTTGCTCAAGAATCCGCTGTTGCAGGTCAGAAATGGTGTTTTTTCTCATCTTCTCATTCCTATTGTCCCTCCAGTTTATTCACACCCTGGAGGTCCAGCGGACATTCTCCCCAAGGGACCGGGCCTACGTGGCCTCTCTGCTGACCGTGGCCCTGCATGGTAAACTAGAGTACTTCACAGACATCCTGAAGACACTGCTTAACGATCTAGTGGAACAGTATGTGGCAAAGAACCCCAAACTGATGCTCAGGAGGTGAGTGCAAAGTCCGTTGGTCAGTTTAGAAAGGTATCTTTAGCACAGGTACTGTCTTCATCCATACATTGTTTGCTTACTTTTCATTTATAGAACGGAATCGGTGGTTGAGAAGCTTTTGACAAACTGGATGTCCATCTGTCTGTTTACCTTCCTGAGGGTACGTATGCTAGTTTTTTACTCCTGACAAGAGATCAGTGAACAAAACACAAACACCTCATGTTTTTTCATGAGGCTGTGATTATCCTGGAGGTCACAATAGCTCATTTTTACAGTGAGCTCAAGGTTCCAAAAATGCTCTCACTACAATGAAATGGCTACTATGAGGACTAACATCAACACACATTAATATGGTTGGGCTCATTGATCCCAGAAGAGTCTCAGTTTTACAGTCAGACCCAATTTATGCAACTCCAGGACCCCAGAATGCAAAAAGATTCAAATACTCCATCATAGAATTGGTGGAAAAAACGTATTTGTATGAGAAAAACTGCATGGGATTATCATACAGTGAGCATGTCTATAAAAAGGAAACCACTCATAGAACCCATTTTCATTCAGATATCTTGAGGTCAGAGGTCATGGGACCCCTATGAAGATGGCAATGCCAGTTTTTCCCTAGGGAGCGTTAATTAGCCCCCTACCGACAAGCTAACATGGTTGATACGGTTTGGCTTGTGACTCCTTATAACGAAGTAATCTCTATTTATGACCCTCATCACAGATTATGACTTATGTGTGTACAAAACGTTTTCAACCAAAGAGGGATTTTTTTCTTTTCTTATCGTTTCAATAGAAAATACTTATGTAAACACACATAAAAGAAAAACCAACATGAGTTTGTGTAACAACAAATACATTTTTATTTTTTATTAACCCTTTATTTATATACTGACCTCTTTTGTTTACCTTTGGACCACTCCGGGAGTCCCAAAATATAATATATTCCATTAAATTCAAATGCAATTAAGTGTATTATTATTACACAAGGTGGCCAACGCTGGCTATCCCAAAGTAAAGGAGAGCATTTGTTCAGGACACTCAGTAAATTACTCTTAAATAAAAATATGTTTGGGACATTGTTGACATTTCATCTTTATGCTTGGACAGGAATCAGCAGGGGAGTCGTTCTACATGCTCTTCAGAGCAATAAAGCACCAGGTGGACAAGGGGCCTGTGGACGCTGTGACAGGGAAAGCCAAGTACACACTGAATGACAACAGGCTGCTGCGAGAGGACGTGGAGTACCGTACACTGGTCAGAACACACCTAGATACTGTATAAAGTAACAAAGAAAATACAATGAAGGAAATCCATTGTGTACATTACTTGTTTGCCATGCTCCTTTTCCTAATTTTGATGGATTATAGGTATAATACGTAGGAAGTATTGCTAAACACACAACATAGCGATGATCGAGCGAACAAGAGACTGAATGAAGAGAGTGAGCTCCATTCAGTGAGGAAAAAGCAGTGAATTAGAGGATGAGTAAATGCAGAGCTTCGATTTCTCTGTCTGTGTCTGCCCTGTGCCCTGTGTGTCACTATCTGGCGCTGAGGGGGAGGGGCGTCACAAAGTTGCAGTTGGGAATCAGATAGCTTCACACCCTGTACGCTGTTATTGGCTGGGGTTTAAACTCCCATGTGGGCCGAGTCACACTCAGACATGTCCCTGCCCTTTCTAGTGTGTCATGTGATGAATGAGAGAGATTACTTTATTAGTTTAAACATTGCTTTTTGGGATAATATTACATATTATACCTTTTTAAGTTGTTTTAGTGCAATTGATTCAACCTGTAAAAGTTCTTGGAAATGTAAAACATAGCATTAACTTTATGCTAGTTACTGAAACCGCTATGGATCACTGCACATACCTGAACACTTCCCCACAAACTCTACACAGCAGTATTACAATATTTCATCCTCCTGTTTGTCTGTCCAGACGCTAAATGTTGTGATGCCAGCTGCAGCTGCCAGCGGAGGCTCTACGACCCACACGGTACCTGCCAAAGTCCTGGACTGTGACACCATCACCCAAGTGAAGGAGAAACTCCTGGAACAAACCTGGAAGGGAACCTCCTTTTCCCAGAGGCCGCACATTGATTCATTACACCTCGGTACGTCCAGTTCATTTTACAAAACCACACTTTTCTTTAGTGTCTGACTGCAGTGACTTGGGCTGTTGGTCAGATGACGCAGTTGATCACAATAACTAGTGGGCTTGTTTCTGTTTTGACTGAATATTCAGACATGGAACATTTCTACCGTGGTAGCTACAGCCACGCAGCAAACATTTACTCTGCTTTAAAACTGAAGGCTATCCATTTATTCATATTATAAAGTAGGATTAGATTATTTAATTGCCAGACCTTTCCATGAGCACCTGGATCTTCCATTTCCTGTTTTTGGAGAAACACAAATGTCTGATATGTTGCAGTATTTTTGAAAGCACTAGCATGAAGTTACATGAACATGTTTTTTTCCTCCCAGAGTGGCGCGCAGGCGTCGCAGGTCACCTAATCCTATCAGATGAGGACCTGACATCGGTAGTACAAGGCTTATGGAAGCGTCTTAATACACTGCAACACTACAAGGTAAGTACCGCACAAACACTTACATACACACACATCAACCATACATGTGGACCGTTCAGGGCAGGAAGTGTGAAAGCTGTGATACAACTTTGCAATGCAGGTTCCAGATGGAGCGACGGTCGCCCTCGTCCCCAGGAACACCAAAAATCACCTCCATGACAGCCATGATTACATGCCTGGAGAGAGTGAGTATTTTTTTTTCTTTGGACTGTTCTCACTAGATATTGACAGGAGTTTGGATATGAACAGATATAAAAAAAGGAACTTCTAGTGGCATGACAGCAAGGTTCACCCTCAATAACTCCCCGTCAGCTCTTAACAGATTTGCTGAGCAGAGCACTCTGATGTAGAGATGAAACGGTACAAAAGTCTAAAAACACAGTTCAGATGACAGAGAGCAGACATTTACTGAAACAAACTAGTTTAATGTCGGCTCCGTGGGAAATAAACATCTTATGTATTGATTCATTGATTTTATTTCCCTGCCCACGGTAGAGAGGGAGGGCAATATCAGCCTGTAGTGAAACGCACCCACACAGAGATTTTAATACACATGCAGCGGGATCTTTGTGTAATTTAAACAGCTGTCTATGCAGATTGCGCTTCGCTAAACATGACAATGGTAATATTACCCTATGCAATTATTCACCAAGACTTTTAGCATTTACACAGCTTTTATTTGGACTTGAACTTCCTCTTTCCTCCTTATTTTTCCTTATTTTTGAGGTATTGAAAAATATTTCAGGCCTCATTATTTGAAAAGTGGTGGTAAAGTATGTTCTGTGATCAGCTAAACTTACAGTATACATATCCTTCCTGTATGAGGAGTAGGAGGGGCAGTAGAAACAATTTTAATGTAGAAAACAACTTTACCTAAACGCACAATCATATCCTCGTCTTTCATGTGGGCAGCTGTATCCAGATGTAACTTATGTATAAGTAAATCTTCATGGTGTCATGTGTGAGCTGAACGGAGCCTAAATAGCCAGGGGAGGTCACTGTTGGACTGTGTACACGTTATGTTGCTGGGTGGGATGAAGTGGGAAGCTGTGGTGTAAAGGTATTTGTAAAACAGCTGAGAAACAGACAATGCTGTTGAATATATAGCTGTATTCTTTGGACCTGCATGTGCTGTTATCATCATTTTAACAATGACGGTTTATGTTTGCTTGCATAGTGTTTCTTAGCTTGCAGCCATACTGACCCAAGCCAACAAAAATATACTCATTCCCTTGTCCCCTTCTACCAGAAACCCCTATGTTGGATGATGGGGAGGAGGGAGGAGTGAGGCTTTGGCATCTGGTGAAAGCCGGCGAGGAGTCTGAGCTCCCCAAGCACAGGAGGGGTAGTCTGAGGGAGAGGGGCGGCGAGAGGGCCAAGGCTATCCCCGAGATCTACCTCACACGACTGCTCTCCATGAAGGTAAAACAGATGAGGTTATCCATCAAGGCGGTGCTCACTCACAAAAGATTCTACACATTTAAATCCAGCACACAAGATGCGGTAGTTTGTTAGATAGGTCCAAAAGTGTCTTCACTAGTATTCAACTTTGTGTTCCCTCCAGGGATCAACCTGATCAGTTAGTTCCCTCTAACGTATGTTCCCTAATGATAACTATAGTGATTATGATGACTTCGGCTATGTTGTCATAGGGCGCACTCAAACTGTCCATCCGTACAGTGCCCTGTGCTTTAGGGTACTTGTCTCCCCCCGCGCCCCAGGCCCGTTTGTAGCCACACTACCTGGGCCTCATGCGAAAGCTTCTTGCTGCCTATACGTCATCACGCCGTAACACGTCACACGCATTGATTGACGTCATCGCGATGCGTCGCTTTGTTTACAAATCTTTCCACAGACCTCAGAGTTTTTGTGCGTCTTGTCGACTGTTTTAGAATATTTTCATCGACCAAATCTGCAGTAAACACTCCACCTCCGCATCACACCAACGTGAACCTTTTGCCACCATTGTTTTAAATGTCCGCGCATGGTCCCTCCTTCTTTTTTCCATGTCCGAACAGGCGCACATAAAATTACCTCAGAACCGCCGTAGGCCTCGTGCTCGTACGTGTGCAAACGTGCTTCACAAAAGCCCACCCCTCCCAAACGCTCTGTGGACAAAAAGCATACCGCTCCCAGGCGCGGTACGGTTGCACTCACACTGGTCAAACGAACTAGACTTTAGCCGTGAAACGTCCTGGGGCACGGTACGGATGGACAGTGTGAGTGCGCCCATAGTCAGCAATGATGATGACCGTGATTATGACGAACAGCGAGACAGACCAAACAATAGAGAGAAAATAAATCATTGGTGTGTGGTGTGTGTGTGTTTGAATATGTGTTTTATGTAGGGAAAAGGAAAACAGCCAATCGTAGCAAGGTTATAATCAGTAAAGCAAATGGCAATAATGAGAATAATCACAATACTGTAACCCAACAGATAACCTAACGTGAGCTTGACCGTGTGAATGAATGCAAGCAGATTCGTGCAAAGGTTTGATAAATGTAACACTATCACTTTATCTTCTGTCCGTTAGGGCACGATGCAGAAGTTTGTGGATGATTTATTCACTGCGATCCTCAGCACCAGTCGTCCCGTACCTCTGGCTGTCAAATACTTTTTCGACTTGCTGGATGAGCAGGCTCTGCAGCACAACATCACGGACCCCGAGACCATCCACATCTGGAAAACCAACAGGTAACTGGCCCGGCGGCAGCTTACAAATGCTTTGGGTGTTAGGAGGTAGAGCTGGTCACAGGCCAACTTCTGGTGGGCCGACATGCGAGACAAGTTATAAACACACTTCAGGGGGAATATCATCCAAAGGTCTAAGAACACAGAACATATGGACAACAGCTGCTCTTGGTCAGGCCTGCCGTCAAGGGGGGGGAACACCCGTACAGTTGTCCCGGGCCCTGGAGAGGGTGGGGGAGGGTCCAAAGAGACCATTTATTCTCTCCTCTTGTAATACACGCTACAAGTATTGCAAGAAATGAGAAAAGGACGAGGGGAAAGCAAAAACGTCCACTGCCCTGTCACTATAGGACAAGAGTTAACCCTTGATCAGATTCACCTCATGAAGAAAATACACATTCAACGTTTGAAGATAACCTCGGACCTCTGGTACCACTGAATGGCAGGTTAAATATTAAAACTCCTGTTCTACATGGTGTGTGACTGATATGTTTACTGCGCTTTCCCCACAATCTTGTGAATATAGTAGCTCATGTTGGATCATTTCCTTCAAACTAGTAAACGTACGTAAAAGACTGTTGCTCTGATTTCTCAGTATATGTAGGCTACGTTATATGATCATAAACGGGATATTAACATCCATGTAAACGCACTGTTGAGAAACAGCGGAAGAACCACTTTGATTAAAAGACACACACTGTTTTACAAAATAAAATTATAAAGTTTATTATAAATAAAATAAAAATTACAAAGTTTATTAAAGCAATTGTTACCTTTCTGGCACTTCTCACACTTTTCTTTTGTTGTCTTAAAATGCTCCTAATAAGCATGTGGCACTAAAATGTAAGAGAAATCCATCAGGGGCGACTGTGGCTCAGTGTGTCGTCCTACATTCCAGAGATTGGCGGTTTGATTCCCACCTCCCCCGGTCCACATGTCAACGTGTCCTTGAGCCACGAATTGCTCCCTGTGCTGCGCATGGCTGTGTAAATGTGGTGTGAATGATTAGATTAGATTGTATGTAGAGGACCACCGCCATCAGTGTGAATGTCTATGTGAACGGGTGAATGTGACAAACTCTGTGAAAGCGCCTTGAGTGGTCAGAAGACTAGAAAGGCGCTACATAAGCAAAAGTCCATTTACCAGGTGTTCAAACTCATCAATATTCAATACTCATATAGTTCTGATAAAAGTCTGACCAATCATTTTATTCGGTCTTAATAAAAATATTTGCTGGGCTCATGCTGCGTACCAGTGCCATGGGAAGTCCAAATTTTCGTACCTCCGACGAGGCAAAGTGCACTGCAATGCCTGTCAAAGTGGAACCTCCTACTAGCGAATTCAGGGTACGAAAATATTTTTTTAACTTTTGATAAAAACTTTTCATGCTCAAATCACATATCTACGCGTGCAGTCCACCAGAGTCATCTGGCAAGTTTGTTTTGGTTCCCACCTGTGTTCGCGGTGCTCCATATAAACGGAACTAAACTGTGTTGAAATCAGATGAAACAAATAGCTCTCTGGTGTTTCTCTTCTCTTATTCTCAGACATATGAACACGTTGTCTTAATAGACATTATAACCGGCTGATCCCTGATCACATGTGCATCGTCTTTGCTGTCTTTGCAGTTTGCCGCTGCGGTTCTGGATCAATATCCTGAAGAACCCCCAGTTCATCTTTGACGTGCAGACCTCAGACCACGTGGATGCTGTGCTTTCCGTCATCGCTCAGACCTTTATGGATTCCTGCACCATCGCGGACCACAAACTGGGACGGGTGAGCTTATCATTTTCATCAGTCTATCTATACCACTGTGGCTGTGCTATTAAATATACAAATCCAAAATACCTCACTAGCTCTGGATGGGACAGTAACCGTTTTCATCATGGATCAGGTTAAAAAAAAATCACTCACAATAAGTTTTTCATGGTGAATTTCCGTTAGCGTGATAATCATGAATTTTCTCACGAGTTCCTTGACCGGCGACTGCAGTTTACTTAGGTTTGTCCTCTAACCATGACATAACAATAAGTCCATAAGTTCAAATCAAGTAGAATTTCTTTCATTTTACAGAAAATCTATCTTCTCATTTGGTGCAGCCTACTTTATAGTAAAGAAGTAGAAAGTGAAAGTGTTTGTTGCATGTACATTTATCAATAGCAACAACAAATGTTAGCTTGATCATTTAATAGGCTCTCCGTCATCACTGCAAAGCCGCTCAGCTGCGATTTCATGACATTATTAATAAGGAGGAACTTATGATTTATGATTACTTTATTTAAGATTGGATGATGTGAAGATGTGTGTCTCTATGAGAATTTCTTTTTCTTAACAGAATTTAAAGTATAGTGATTCCAGTATGTTTTAGAGCCATTTTAAGAGTTTTAAATATTTTGATGCTTATCAGGATAATATCATGAATCAAAGAAGGCCCTGTACTCAGAACATTAATTTAGCAACAAACAAATATTTTCTGTGTAAAGATACAGTGGCGTAATGGCATCTTGACAGAATAGAGCCTCTCTCCCTCTGTGTGCTGTAATCTAAGATGATGTTTGTTGTCTGTGAAGAAGCGTCACTGATGCATGTACTGGGATGAGAGCTGTGTGGAGGCAATCCCAAGTATTTCGAGCACCTTTAATGATGTAAAATAACATGACTATAAACAGTACATTCACATCACATCTATATGCAAAGATAAATAAAGGGGGTGGTGGGGATAGGAATTAATTTACTGTATGTCACTTAATATAAATAACATTGTATGAAGCAATTCATATTGTAAGACACTACAAAATGGGATTTGTAAAATGTCTAATGCTATAAAATCAAATCAGAATACCAAGCACAGTTAAAACAACACAGCTTTACATTACTGGTTTCATGTGATATTCATACACGTTTGTCCTCCTTGCACAGGACTCTCCCATCAACAAGTTGCTCTACGCCAGAGACATCCCGCGCTACAAACAGATGGTGGAGAGGTAAGAATATGGCAGCCGGTTGCCCCACTGACCCAGGGCATAAAAAGCATTCTGGAGGAGATAGAGAGGGGAGGGAGGGAGGGAGGGAGGGAAGGAGAGAGTGAGGTCTAGGACTTTCTGTCAGTGCCAGACAGAGGGTAGACTAAGCCTGCGAGGCTTCCATGCATGGATGGTCTGAGAGCAGGCTGCCGCACTTACCGCTGTCTTCTGTACATCATAGCCCGCAGATTACACCGGTGATGTATTAAAGCTTCGCTCGACACGTTTTTATGAAACAAATAAGCCCGTTTTATAAGCCTTATTAGTCTTATCTTAATGAAAAAGGATGAACGCTGAGGAAAACAGAGTTCTATACTCTTACCCTTCACCACACACACACACACACACACACACACACACACACACACACACACACACACCGATATGCTACAAATTAATCCCATTTTCCCATATGAAATTACACAGCAGAGACGGTGCACATCTTTTAGGATTTGGTAAACATTAATGACATCACTGGCTGATTTCTGGCTTAAAGTGTAACTTAAGAACAAATGGCGGGCTAATTTTTGCTGACCCCCAGTGCTTTAATGTCTCAACATACTGTAGTGATGTACGAGTGTACTCTCAACCAGAGGAGGTCAGTGTAGCAAGGTTTGGTATTATAATATGTCATTTTTATATCTAAAATTATAATATTTTGATGAGAGATGTTCAGCAGGGAGTCGAGAGCCCCTAGTTTAGAAGATCCTCAGTTACTGCAGGGGGGGCACCAGAGTGTTTTTTATTATTAGATAATTATTTAAAACTATTTAAATATGTCTGAAAATTATTTGTGGAAAACAAACCAACATTGATGATAAGCTGACGGGCCCGTAGGTAAGGTAGCCACCCACACATACAGTTAACAGTGTTTGGCTAAATTCAATCAAACCTTCTGTTTAAGCTACAAACATAAATAATGGCGTAATGTTTTGAGGTAATTCAAAGTTGAAAAACTGAAGTCTGACTTCTTAATATCGTCTTAACGGCCTCATTTAGCTCTGTGTTTACAAGAGCCGTCGCTTCCCTTGTTCCCAACGGGCCATCCTGATCTCCTCGCTGTAAACACCGGGAGCTGCTGGTTATCCAAATTGTCCTCATACTGTCAGTGTTGTTCCCAGCAGCAATGGCTCCTATCCCCCTACTTCCGGCGCCCGTGCTCGGACCACACTCATCCTCAAATTCATTGTGATCACCAAGTGTGAAGTAGACGCGGTAGGGTTGAACGGTTCTTGAAATATGCGAAGGACACACACATTGACACATGGTAGTTGGATAACTCTATACTCTCTCTCCAGGTACTATGCAGACATCCGTCAGACCATCTCCGCCAGTGACCAGGAGATGAACTCGGCTCTAGCGGAACTCTCTCGTGTATGTTACCCGCTCTTGTTCTCCCATTTTGCAAGATTTTTTTTTTTTAGGCAAGGTTGAACACATAAATCATTTCAGGTCTTTAGCGTTTCCATCTGGGTGGGTTCCTGACAGGCTACATGTGGAGTTTGAAATGAAATATGAATGGCATGGCAGCCAATGCAGTCTTTATCAGCCTGCACCCCCTGACGTTTTTGCCTCTCTTTATTTTTAACAGAATTACGCCGCTGAGGTCAACTGCCTCGTGGCTCTACATGAGCTGTACAAGTACATCAACAAATACTATGATCAAGTGAGTATAACCACAGTACAACAAAAACAATGTTTGCATTGTACAGTATGTTGTACCGTGGATTAGATGCATCTAGACTACACGCACAAATAAATTAAGAAAAACTAGAAATACATGAATTTATCATTTGCGCTCGCCGTAGTGTCACTGACTCGCCTATCCGCTTGTTGTGCTAACCTCAGCACTCGTTGCTAACAGCCAACAGCTAAAGGTTTCGGGAAGCACGCACACCTGTGAAACTTGGTTCTGCATTACGTACATCAATCTACATAACATGCCAAATACCTCATACCGTGCTTTTTGAACCCTGAAACCCCCGCAGTGGAAATTCCTTCACTGCGGCAGCACTAAGACGCATATCGTTGCTGTCTGGTGGAAAATCTTGTATGTCCAAAACCGTCATTTTTTTAGGCATGGGAGGTTTCGCAGACAGTTTGAGGATCCAGTGGTGTCACAAGATTGAGTCTCAAGCTCGTTTTTGATACTTTTCATGGGTTAAGACTTTAATAAAAGCCCGAACACAGATAGAACAATAACATTGATTTATGAAGAGAAATAAAACTTAACTACTACTACTAAACAAAACTAAAAACAGAAATATGAGGTTTCCGCTAGACAGTGACGATATGCAAAGCGTTATACGATGTTAAAGGTGGCACATTTACCTCCCATTTTTAAAATAATGGGTCATTTACTTCAGACGTCGCATACGATGCA
Source organism: Echiichthys vipera (assembly GCF_963691815.1). NCBI lineage: Eukaryota > Metazoa > Chordata > Actinopteri > Perciformes > Trachinidae > Echiichthys > Echiichthys vipera. The sequence goes on along the minus strand of NC_139834.1, from coordinate 28,074,474 downwards.
TGCAAATCAGAACAGGTAAAAATATAATGTTTTTCATGCACCTCTTTCAATCATCCGTCAGATCATCACAGCCCTGGAAGAGGACTCCACAGCCCAGAAGATGCAGCTGGGTTACAGGCTCCAGCAGATCGCTGCGGCTGTAGAAAACAAAGTCACAGACCTATGACCCAAAGGACCCAAAGGACGGGGTGGATTTTTTCTTTTAAGCCTCGAAAAGAGGACAATGATGGGAGAAGGTTCTGTCTCCTGAGGAAGAAAGTAGTTCCTTTATTTAAGGCATAGGAGGACAAAGGAACATCGTGGCACATACTGGATGTCCCTTTATTGTGAAGGGAGGACTTATCTTAAGAGGACCACTGACACTGATAATGTTTCCCGTCTCATCTCCATGAGGAACATCCAGATTTCACAGGTCCTCACCCTGGGAGTGAAATGAGAGAGAGAGAGAAAAAAGAAGAAAATGTGAAATGAAGCACATTAAAACGGGAGTTTCCTCTGAACCACGACATCTCTCGTAGGGATTCCCCACGTTACATTCAAACTAAAGGGAGTTAGAATATGAAAGCAATCTGTATTTCCCTCGACTCTATGTGTCCCAGCAGACTCTGCGGTGTTCTTGACAAAGCGCACTGAACATTCCTGCGAGTTTACAGCCGAACATATCGGCCCTCCGCTGAGGAACGGAGGCCGTAGGTGCCCTGGGTGAAGAAACTGCGGAGGGAATCGGGGGAGGAGTTTAACGTCGACAGCCGTGGAGTTTTCTACCACGTTCTATCAAAGTCTTACACGATGGATTAACAGATCATGACAGTTGACAGTGCTGTGGCGCCCGAGCAACCGTTCGAGGGATGTTTTCATTCTGCTTTCAGTCTCCTTAAATCACTCTACCAAGTCTTACTGGACCATGTTGAATCAGCTGTTATTGGACAGTCGGTTCCGTGTAAACCGTTTCCCTTTTTAAATGTTTTAATCTTCACATCACCGCTTGTCCTTTTACCGCAATCATAGACGCCGCCTATAGTTTGAACTGCAAAGCAGCGGTTTTGTAAAAGTGTCGATTCGTATTTTGTCGAGGACTTGGTACGTGAATACTCTCGACTCGCTTCCTTCTCACGACGACCTACTCCTGCGTTTGTGGATTCTCCGTTTCTTAGGTAACGCTTCGCAAATGTCCTTTTTGTAAACAATCGTTTTTTCTACGCATTACCCGAGACAATTGCGGCTGAGGTACTTAGCTAGCTAACCCATTAACTGATCCGTCCTTAAGAGCACCACGGGGATAAAATATTTAACTATGCGTCAGAATCCATAACATCACTTTAATCTGTACTAATTCAATGGGAAAGAACAGATCTTATCTCTTATGAAAGACCAAGCCTGACTTATTGGATATAAATGCACAAATGTTTATATTTTAATCCCGTTTCAGTATTTATTTCCCTTCCCCCTTTTTCTATTTGTGTAATATATTTTTCTTCCACGGGACGACAGGGATTGTTGCGATTGACAGTATTTTTCTTTAAAGGTCGTCATAGAAACTGTCCTAGCGATGGATTGTAAATGTGAAACGACTGTAAAAATAATGCGTGGAATTAGATCACTACCTATTTATACAGTTACTTCTCATATATGAGCATTTCATAGATGTATTTAAATGACTTTGGGCAATTTATTTTGTATTCTTTGGGTTTTTTTTTAATTCAGGCTTGATCTTCCGTACTTCTGAGGTGTTTTGGCGGCCGTTTGTTATCTCCCCCCCTCTTGAATATACCGGTGTCATACATTTCAACAGACATGTCGTCTCTGAACTCAGAACCTTCAGTATTTTGGACTTTTTCCTGCTGCCCTCACTGGACGGTTGTTAGAGCAGGAACAAACATCTCGTGCTGTCAGAGCCGCTGCGCCCTGATTTTAAGCTTTCATTAACATTTCAGTCTTTCTTGTCCAAGTGGATGCCAGATTTGAACAGTGTTACGCTGCACTATTTTATCTAAATTCTGTCCTTTCCCCTCGCAAAGTACACAGGGTAAGACGTGACAAGCCGGCTTCACCGTTCGCAGACCGAGCTTTAGTGATAATGCAGATACGCGGGGTGATGAAGTGTCCACAATATCAACTGGATCGTTTTAAACTACAGCATCATGGATTCATGTCGGTTCGATTTGATTGATTCACATTAATGTGAAATGTAAAAGCACCCGCGAGGTTGCTCTGCCGCCTCACACGGCCTTCGCCTAAAGTGAGGTATTTATTTGAATCACTTTTAAACAGTCAGTTCTCGTTTTATAGACAATTTTATGTTGTTTTTAATCGTCGGAGGGCCACATCGCTGCGTGGAGAGAAGAAAATAGACAGGCGATGTAAAAATAGAGGCGAGCTTCCGTGGACTGTGCAGCAGGAGCAGCAGCAGCCGTGTCACGCCACGTCCGTGTCCAGTGTATTTTGGCCGTTAAAGGAGCAGTGCGTAGGCTTTAGCGGTGAGGAATACCCTAACCCAACGTCCTTTCCATGCATGTAGAGAAGCAGGTGACGTCAACGAGAGGACCCACTCCATATGTAGATATAAAGGGCCCATTCTTAGCCAATGAAAACCAAACGACTCTTAGTTGTAGGTCATGAAAACATAGTTCTGAATATCCTACTCCATTTCTTCCAATAGATCCCCGTTAATCCTAAACGCTTCTCCTGTGAATCAGGAGTCCCCTGTCGCTGCGACGCCCCTTGAAAGTCTTTTACTACTTTTTTTTTTCTCCAATTTAATTTATTTTGTATTTATTTTTTCCGCATATGTTGTTGGATGTTATTTTCGGACGTATAGAAGAACAGTGGCGATGCGACTCCACGTGAGATGTGACTTCACGTTTCTTTTTAAAAGTGAGAAATTACACTTTTTACAGACTTTTCGTGCTAAAGCTCAATGTTTCCTTTTGTCCGTCGATCTCTCAAGATCGATTTTACTACAAGTCAAATTCACATCATCAGCTCTTTTGAAATTCGGATAGTTTTAATCTCTTTTATCAATTTTAGAGGCATTAGAAAAGTATGATTTTTAATGGTACAAGCGATTATTTTGTACATTAAAAAAAACATTTTTGCACATTATTGTTGCTCGTGACTTGTGAATGCAAAGCTGAGTTCTGATGTTTTCCATGTTCCTGTAGATACGTACGGCTCTGAAGTAACGCTGACTTTAGTGTTTTCTCACTAATCGATAGGATGAACCTAACAAGTTAATGTGATGCAATAAAGTGGTCCTGATGTTCATGACAGTCTCAAGTTCTTTTGCTATTACTTTATTCACTGGGAAGTAAACAAATTAAAATGTGTGTGTGTGTCTCTCTCTCTCTCTCTCTCTCTCTCTCTCTCTCTCTCTCTCTCTCTCTCTCTCTCTCTCTCTCTCTCTCTCTCTGTGTCTGTCTGTCTGTCCGTGTGTGTCTCTCTCTGTCTGTCTGTCTGTGTGTGTGTCTCTCTGTCTGTGTGTGTGTGTCTCTTTGTCTGTGTGTGTGTGTGTGTGTGTCTCTCTGTCTGTCTGTGTGTTGCTCTCTCTCTGTGTGTGTCTCTCTGTCTGTCTGTGTGTGTCTCTCTCTGTCTGTGTGTGTCTCTCTGTCTGTCTGTGTGTGTCTCTCTCTGTCTGTGTGTGTGTGTGTCTCTCTCTCTCTGTGTGTGTCTGTGTGTGTGTCTCTATCTCTGTGTGTGTGTGTCTCTCTGTCTGTGTGTGTGTCTCTCTGTCTCTCTGTCTGTCTGTGTGTGTCTCTCTCTGTCTGTCTGTGTGTGTCTCTCTCTGTCTGTGTGTGTGTCTCTCTCTGTCTGTGTGTGTGTGTGTCTCTCTCTCTCTCTCTCTCTCTCTCTCTGTGTGTGTCAAGTTAAAAGTGGGATCCATGTGTGCGTCTTAAATTAGCAGCACCATCCAAGCAAATGAATACAGGTCACGTTTCACTGTGGACCGGGGGGTGGGGGTCAGACAGGCCAAACTTAAAGTGTGTGTGTGTGTGTGTACAGTAACGATGAATCAAGCAGCTGTCTTCATGCCTTATTACATTTCCAGTGTTTTTGTTGAACGTCTGGTTAGATCATGAAATATGAATTCAGTGAGACGCTTCAGAGGTGAAACTGGCAAAACATATGTGGTGATGCAAACCTTTTATCACCTGATATTCATCCCCTACTAACCCAGTGATCTGGATCCATGCAGGTGCTGCCAGGATGTCTCTCAACACACACACACACACACACACATGCTTCCTGCGGGAAGTGTTTTATTACAGCTCTCTGAAAATGGAAGATAGTAACAGTCAGCGCAGGCTTTTCAGATTAAGACTGGACTAACATTAGACAGTAATAGCAGAACACAGGAGGATTAGACCAAAAAATAAATAAATTCTACACTCTGATACAATGCAATACAACAGGACACAACCTACTACTGTGTTGAAGCTTTCATTTTCAGTGTGTACATCTAAAGGGAGCTGTTCAAAAGGATTCATGTTAAAAGGGTTAGCTATAAGGCTTCAGCCAACATCACAGGCAAAATGGTGACTGGAAGTGGACCATGATCGTCAGGCAACAGAAACGAAAGGCGACAGTTTAGTTTAGGCACTAAAAAAAATTGGTTAAGATAAGAAAAACTTGTGGTTTGGTTCGGTTCCCCCGGGACACAAGCACCAGTCCCGTGGCTGAGAGTCCTTGGGTTCATCCAGCCCAAACAATATGTTTATTTTACAGTACCTATAGAAAGTCATGATACCCTTTAGAAATAGTCACTTTTTTTGTTTTACAGCCTGAAATGATAATACATGAAAAATATATATTTTAATATAAACATTTTGCCTTACAATATTCAAGTGAAATAGTTTTTTGTTTTGTTTTTTCTAAAAATGAACAAGAAAAATTAGAATATCAGGGTTAGAAAAGTGACGAGTCCCCAGATGTAATACTTTGTGGAGGCACCTTTTGCTTTAATTACAGCCATCAGTCTGTTTGGATCTGTCTCTACCAGCTTTGTGCACCTAGAGGGTATCATAACTTTCTATAGGCACTGTAACTGAAACATTGGTGCGTTGAACACCCTGTTGTGTTTGCAAGCGCATTGCCTTTTTAATACCAAGTCGACATACACTCTGCTGGTTGGCCAACACCTCTGACCCACCCACCAACGGGAGAAAACATTACGCAAAGCCTGCTTGTTTCGATGGCGCAGAATTGAAATAGGACAAAAAAAAAAGACCACCTGTAACCAGACTTTAATGTGTAAAATTTGTAGAGTTAATGGTCAGATATGACAGAGGTTTTGATGTTCTCAGCTTACGCGCACTAAGAAAGTGAATCAGTCTTAACTTCTACTGCAAACATTATGGTTATTCATCGAAAAAAAAATATGAAATGCTATTTTTTGGGAAGATTGAGGCTCTGTGATGATGTATCACTGATTAAAATTGTCACTCTTGCCGTTTTGAAATGTCACATGTATCTCAGCTTCTATTCAGACCACGCGGCCGCTTCACTTTGAAATGATGCAGCACTGTCATCCATTTTAAAGGTGCTTATGAAGTGATTTGACCTCATTTGCATCAATACTTAATCATCAAACAGCAGAATTTCTCGCTTTTGAATTTATTTTTTTTCCAGTTTTAAATGTGAAAATTCATCACGCTGTCAGTAACATACCCACAATGCAATTCCACCACTTCAGCCGCGGCGTGCTCGACAGACAGTCTGCAGGTGATAACGTGTCATCTGACTTTGAACAGTTACCATAGTCATGAGAGGTCGAGAGGCCCTCAGGATCTGAGAGGTGGAGGCCGAGGGTTCTCACACTTAAGTCCCAACACACACACACACACACACACACACACACACACACACACACACGCACACGTAACACACATCTCATCTCACCTCTAATTTCTCTCCCTTCAACACCATCGGTTCTCTCTCTATGTGCTCTATGCGTTATTACCCAGCAGCCCTTTGGCTCTGCGGTAGAGGAAGTGTTAACAGTGTGGTGTTGGCAACAGAAAGCAGAGAATCAGGCTCAGGGAAGTGGATATTTTTACGCAGTCCACACACACACACACACACACACACACACACACACACACACACACACACACACACACACACACACACACACACACACACACACACACACACACACACACACACACACACACACACACACACACACACACACACACACACACACACACACACACACACACACACACACACACACACAGAGGAGTGATGGATTTGAAACTAGTGTATTTATATTAAGACAGATTGAACCATGTATTTTCACACAGAATTCCACTTCAGTGGGGAGTCATAGTGAATTATACTGCATTCATGACTACACTCATTAACACGTATTGCTTTTGGATGCACTCAATATATCAACAGTCATAAAACAGTATAGATGTGACTTATGATGAATTCTAAGTTCAAGTATCTTATGGATGCTCTTTACTAAACATCATCACTACTTATACTCACCTCAACAATCAGCTACCCACAGTGCAGTGTCCTATAATGCTATACTTATATTTATTATAATATATTTTTGCGTCTTATCACTTCTGATTGGTTTTAAATGCATGAAAATGCGTTACACTTTACTTACCACCAATAATTGTTTTGATGAAGCATGCGTTATTATACATGCATTAACATACTTCACTTAACTCAACACATACAATCATAATGATAATGATACTGCACGGACTATTATAGCACACTGTGTGTCCTCACTATAGCTGATTTTTGGAGTGTGTACAGGTAGTAATAATGTATTATAAACTCCATCCGCCACCCTCTAGTTTATAACCAGTCAGGCGCATCCATGAGACACCTGAACTTATAATTCATAAGTCACATCTGTTATCTTTTATGGTTGTTGATATAGTGCATCAAAAAGCATTATGTGTGTTTGAGTGTGGTCGTGAAACGTAACAGATTCATTCATAATGGACTATAGCTGTGGACTTCATAGAAGGTGTGACCAAAACTTCTTTGATAGTTTGTATATGCAGTGTATATGATATTATTTAACAGCACATTTAGTTAAAACACACACACACACACCTGGGATCTGTCCCGTCAAGTGCCAAAGTTTAATGGGAAACATCAAAGATAAAAAATAGGACAGGAATGGATGCCCCGTTTAAAAAAGAAAGAAAAAAAAGCACAGCCTCAGCTGACCTCCGTTCTCATGACTTTATTGTGATACTTTATATCTTGTTGGAGGACGGGGATCCCATTCTCAAGCCAGGTTTAGCCATTTGCTTTCCCCTATGTCCCAAAGGTCAAACTCCCCTTGAGATGGTGGAAAAAAAATCAGCAGCTGTCATTCTCTCTCCCCCCCCCTCGGTGTGTTTGACTTCACGCGACACCCGTCAGATCTCTGTTGTGGCTTTCCAACTGTAGCAGACAGAGAGAAATTGAGGAATAGACGTAAAGAGAGAGACCAGGAGTGGGCGAAGGATATAAAATTACACTGAAGCAGGTAAAGGCCGGACAGGCAGTGAATTAGAATTAGGAGGCTGCTGGGGATCTCCACGTTTAGACCCTGCTGACTACTGCGCCTGGCGTTCTCAGCCTCTTGAGAGACCCCCCCTCTACCAGACCCCCCTCTCTCCCCCGCCCCCCATCCCTCAGCTGCTCCACTGTTTTCAACTGGTGCAACATTAAAGGTGCTGTAGTTCCACTTGCTATTGCTGCTCTCTCTGTCCTTGCTTAATGCCAAAGATTCGACATCTGCAGGCTCCACTTTTTAACTCAAAATACTCTTTGATTGCTCTGCCGGTTGTTGTCTGCAGGCTGCATCTGCTGAACCACACCATGCAGAGGAGTCCCCACTCTGCATATACACCTGCTCAGCAGAAGCACCCGTAAGTATGGGACTTCTTTTTATCTGTGATCCTGTAGAAGAATCTTGTCATTGCACTGGAAGCTACTGGGTAATGTATCTGCAGAAAGCTTGTGTTTTCATCCTGAAACACATAAAAGGCAGCAAAAAATGTCTCGGATGTAAAAACAGCGGTTTTAATGTGTTTCATTTTGGTTGGAATGCTTTTATGACACCTTGAATTCCTGCTTGATCCAATCAAAATCCAGCTCATAAACTTTCATTTTCCATGACCTCAGCGGTGCCATTTGAGCAGTTAACTTTAGCAATGCGCAAATAAAGCCTGCCTGCATTATTTTAGACATCACAGAGGTGTGGAGTTTCGCTCAGGATATGAACGTGTCAAGTCCTCACAAGTCTTCAGATTACATATTCGACTGGAAAAGTCCTGCACATCCTGCGTTCTTAATCTAAGAGCAGAAGTGACGTATTTCACATCAAAGCCAACAGAAGATTGCCCCTGTTTCTGAGTGGCTCGCTAAAGGTTCAGAGAATATGTACATATTCATAACAGAAAGTCACTTGATGACCTGTTTACCTATTTTTGGGGCGACTGTGGCTCAGTGAAAGAGTGGGTCGTCCTACATTCGAAAGATTGGCGGTTCGATCCCCACCTCCCCCCATGTCGAAGTGTCCTTTGGCCAGACACTGAACCTGAAATTGCTCCCTGTGCTGCGCATGGGTCTGTAAATGTGGTGTGAATGGTCAGATTAGATTAGATGGTATGTAAATGTCCACTGCCATCAGTGTGAATGTCTGTGTGAATGGGTGAATGTGACAAACACTGTGAAAGCACCTTGAATAGTCAGAAGACTAGAAAGGCGCTTTAAAAGTCCATTTACCATATACCAATCATCTCACACCCTTCTGGCAAAAAAAAGATTGGATTTGTAACATTTGGTTACGTTTGTGATGCTGTGTGACATGAGGTTATTCAAACAGGCTAGCAAGCACACAGGATTTATTTATAATTCATATCTTATACTATTTTAATTCATGTAAATCCTGTGGAGATGGAGTCTGAGGTTATTAACCTCCCAAATTATGTGAGCAGCATTCACAACATTTGTGGAACCTTTCAGAGCCATAAAACTTTAAGAACCTTCACCAAGCAGATGTGAAAATGTCTGCTTTGTTTGGGCTTATACACCTTTGCAAAGCAGCTTTTTTTGGACATGAATGTCATGAAATCTAAATTCAGAACAAGACTGACAGTGAACCTAAGTAGATATACTCAGCGTTCACCTCTCTGGTGGACTGCTGTCATCTCACTGACTGCAGAAAAGACGGAGTGCGAGTGAACTACCGATTATAAGAGGAAGTGATGTCATTTGATGTGTGGACAGACAAAATAAGTGGTTTTCTATGATATAAATATTATTTAGCATGAACTTGAGACGTTGCAAATGTCAAGGAATTCAGAAAAACATGCGCGTGCTGCTGCATTTAAGATGTGTTGATACAAAAAACATGTTGCACACCAACATCATATGAATGTTCACACAAAAGAATCCGTCTCAGCTGTTTTTGAGGGGAGCTCAGCTTTGTTAATAAATGGTACTAATAATATCAAATCATCATCAATAGCTCTCGGCCGATTTCATTTAGTCCAATTCTCTCTCGGAAGAAAAAAGGTTGGAATCCCCTCCTCTACTACAGGTCCCTCGAGCCACACACAGGACACAGAAATCTGACCTGTCTTCAGTAAATCAGACGTGACGCGACTCAACCGAGTTATCAGGTTGCGTGCACACACTGCAAAATGATTTACAGCTGAGTCAGAAATAGTGCGACTTCCGATGCCGCTCATCCGCTCTTAGCCAGGCTGTGGGACAAGTTTCCATGGCAAGATGAGTCTGAAACTCTAAAAGTAGTTCAAGTCTCCAGTTGCCTTATAACTCCGCACTGACACACACACTGTATGCAGACAGTGCACACGCAGTCATGTAGGGGACAAGATAAGTTTTTATGTGAAATGTCTGTTTGTTTGTAGGACGTCTAATAACTTTGAGGCCCTAGGATGCCACGAGCAGCTGGATCCAAAGGACAGCCAGGACTCTGAGGACCCCAGAGAATACTCTTATGGTACAGCAGAGTCTCTTTACTCTCTCTTTCATGTCCCGATGTACAGTACTTATTCACCCCTTCCAATGTCAACACACTTTTATCCTAGGCCTCAGAGCAGCCCGTTGGTCATCAACAAAGCAGAATCTGTGGTATCAGCAGGAAACGGCAGCTTCGGCTATGCCTCCTACGCCAGTAGTTTTCTTTCTTGATCAAGTTGTAGCTGCAGTACAGAGATCCAAAGAAGACAAGCCAGTCCAGATATGTCTGACAAAAAAATATTTTCGATTCGGATTGGTTTCAGGTCATTGGAGACCGTCAACGTCAGCACAAAATGTCATTGCAATTGCAGTCTGACTGTGGTTCAGGAGGTAGAGTGGGTGACTACAAGGTCGGTGCTTGATCCCAAGCTCCTCCTGTCCGCATGTCAAAATATCCTTGAGCAAGACACTAAACCTTATGTTGCTCCTGATGGGCAGGGCAGTGCCTTACATGTATGAATGTGTGTGTGAATGGGTAGCCTTCTCAGCAGATTTACAGCGCCGGAATAAAGCCTTTCAGGCCCCTTCCGCCAGCCCCGCTATCTATTTTGCACCATTGCTACATCTGGGGCTTAGCACTGCCCAACGCTGGTTTCAAGGAATACAAAAAGCACTGAGTGTTTTTTTTCCTCTATCCAAGAATGATAAGCCGGTGTAGCCAGACCATAATGACACAGCACTATGGAGATATGGCAGTTTGAGACATGATCTGGGTGCATGAGAGGTAAATTGTAAATTTCTTTGCCCATTGAGGTAGAAAGGTGCTGTACAATGCAGTCCATTTAGCATTTACCATTCAATATTTGTAGATATATTTTCTTTAAGACCAATGGTGCCATAGCCGAGTTGCTAGCCAGGCTAAAAAAAGCACATAACAATGTATAGGCGGTTGGTATTTTTGTTCTTTTACCATTGATGGTTAATTAATTGCAATATATGATTTCATGGGACATCTATACAATGTGAAAATACAGTAAAATATGTCTGGTTTGTGACCTGTAAGTGCTTCTCATGACCCTCACGGCTGCAAGCAACCTTTGTTCCTCTCATTAAATATCACTTTCACCCGCAGTATCTTTTTGCCAACTTGGCACCCTGACCTAGGTCCCCGTTCCTCTTCCCTTCTCTCCCTCTTGAACTGCTTAAAAGCAGACAAACTGCTGAGTATGCGGTACCACATATACCAGACACAATACTAAATCATACACCACCTTATATTATGTCCCCTTTGAATAGAAACAGTGATTAAATTTGAAGTTCTCTGACAATGTGGAGACGTCTGTGTCATGCCACCAAAGAGAGAACTGAAAAAGGCTTATGCATCACAATGTCTGAGTGTCCCGCTGGGAGATTTAAATGTATTACTCACTACTGACATGTTATAGCTCAGAGGAAGTTGTAATGCCAGAAATAGCTTTAGTGCCACAGTTTAGTTCTCTGAGCTTTCTAAACACCAGATGAAAAATATATTGTGTATGATGAAAATGTTTCCCATTTCATCCATGGGATAATCCAAACATTTACATAATAGATGACTTTGTCCATTCTTAGATTTCTCTTGTTTTTCTTTCTCCTGAGGCGGGTACCACCCTGTGCAAATAGGTGACACCTTCAACAGAAGATACCAGGTGGTTTCTAAACTTGGCTGGGGCTATTTCTCCACTGTCTGGCTGTGTCTGGACCTCAGGTAGGTTTAATCAGTGTCTGTACAAAAATTATTTGATGTGGGTAGGGGGTGGATCTTGTATTACATCATTCCTGCACAGGAGACCAACTTACAGTAGGTTTTGGCCAACAATGACCCCCCCCTCCTCAAAATGTATTCAATTCACTTTGCCTTTCAGGGCTTCTTTAGATTATCATAAATATTAATATAACAAAATAATTGTCCGTAAACTAAAAACAGCTTTCATGGATTCAGCAGTGGACTATTGTGGGCGGCTGTGGCTCAGTGGTAGAGTGGGTTGTCCTCCATTTGAGAGATATGGAGGGCAACCCACTCCCCCGGTCCGCATGTCGAAGTGTCCTTGGGCAAGACACTGAACCACTGAACCCCAAAATTGCTCCCCGTGCTGTGCATGGATGTATGTACGAATGTGGTGTGAATGGTTAAATTAGATTAGATGGTATGTAGATGTCCACTGCCTTCAGTGTGAATGTCTCTGTGAATGGGTGAATGTGACAAGTAGTGTGAAAGCGTCTTGAGTAGTCAGAAGACTAGAAAGGCGCTATATAAGTACAAGTCCATTTACTATTCTGTCCTGTTTCTGAGCAGATCTGATGCTGTGTCTGTGTCAGCAGGCTTGGTCGACGCGTTGCTGTGAAGGTGCTGAAGAGTGGAGCTGGCTTTACCCAGGCGGGGCAGGATGAACTCACTCTCCTACGATGCGTTAGTGACCTGTTGTTTGTGCTTCTCCTCTCTTAATGTCTTACTCAAATTCAAATAAGCTTTATTAGCATGAAAAGTCAAATATTTTCCTTGATTTCTGTCTGCGTTTCATTTTAGAATTGATCATTCTCATGTCAACCATCTCCTTTCTCTACATGTTACTCTACAATGTCCTTCCCAATCCCAACTTGCTATCTATCTATGAATTCATTCTTTTATTTTCCTCTTGTTCTTTTTAATATCTGCCCTCGTCCCTTTCTTATGGTACTCACTGCTCCCCCTCCTCTTCTCTCTTTAATCAGGCTAGTGGTCCTTCTAGCTGTCATCCCTCCAGACAGAGGATCGTTCAGCTGTTAGATGAGTTTAAGCTGGCCGGGGTCAACGGGGTTCGTATCCTTACACTGTCATTTCTTGGGCGAGCACTCTAAATCTGACACTGAAGAGTTGTCACGTGTGGAGGTGTGTCCTTGTGTGTCTAAGAGAGCCGCGGAAATGCATCCATCAAACCGCTGGACTGTCAATATCAACTATATGATGATCACACTGAAGACAGTATTGCATTGCATTATACAGTGAATACTGCCAACCAATAGCTTGCAAACATGTCAAACTGACCTTAATGTCTGGTGGTCAGACATGTGCCTTGTGCTGGAGCTGTTGGGGCCTGACCTGAGAAGCTGGCAGCTATGTTTTGGAAATCCTGGACTGACTCGGCCTTCGGTCAAACAAATACTTACTCAGGTAAAGTGTTACCTAAACGGTAGACACAAGACATCAATATCATGTAAAAATGTATTTAAGAAGGACATCATGTTTGTGATTTCTCTAGGTTCTCCAGGGGCTGGACTACCTTCACACTCAGTGTAAAATCATCCACACAGACATCAAGCCTGAGAACATCCTGCTGTGTCTGGAGGAGCAGTCCAACAAAGTACCAGCAGGGGGCAGCAGCTCCTGCTCTGTACTGTCCGGGAAAGAGGCCAAGTCCACAGGCACAGTTTTTTTTTTTTATTGCTACAGATGCTGGAGATTGTTTAAGAGTGAAGTCTCAAAGCTGGATGCAGGGTTCATCATATTTGTGCATGTACAGCAGATGTACAGTAGCCAACTTGAAGCCACCCTGTATGCTAAAGTCAGGCTGCTGTGTACACACCTAAGGCCCTTATTGTTAATATTTATTCAATTTTATGTATTCATTTCCATGCCATATGCCATAGCAATGCTGCAATGTTGTTAAAACAGTGAGTGGGTTTATGTACACTGAACTAAAGCCAATCAAATCTAGTAATGAGATAAATGCAGTTCTAAGGCTATCATTATCGACGTCCACATGAATATTAAAGTCTCCTAAAATTATTACTTTATCAGATTTAAGGACTAAACTTGATAAAAATCCACACCAGGAGCACGGTACACTATAACAAATATAATTGGCTGCACTGTTTTCCAGGTTGCATGTGAAAGACTAAGAATAGGACTTTCAAATGAATTATAATTTAGTTTAGGTTCAGTGTTGATTGATTGGCCTGAGTCATAAAAAAACAACTCCTCGGCCACTGCCTCAAGGAATATGAGTATTAATATGACTGGGAGGAGTGGATTCATTTAGGCTAACACATTCTTCACGACACAGCCAGGTTTCAGTCAGACAGAGTAAATCAATATGATTATCTGATATCAAATCATTTACTAATACAGCTTTAGATGACAGAGATCTGATGTTTAAAAGTCCACATTTTATTCTCCTATTCGTTGTACCATTGAAGAGGTGGTTTTTAATTTTTATTAGGTTTTCCTGAATAACTCCTTCCGTCCACTTTTGATTTAATTAAGTTAAGAGGTTGGGGGACAGACACCGTTTTTATAGAATAACGGGTGGGTAACCGCTCTAGAAGGAGCACGGAGAGGCGGGTAAGACTGCAACTCTGCTTCCTGGTCTCAACTTTGGGTCGTCATGGTTTTGGACTAGATTAGATTCAGATATGAGATGGGCTCTTTCAAAAGGGGTTAGCAAAGGAAAAAGATATAAGAAACAAATATATTCCCAATAATTTAACACAAAATATACCCTATCCAAAATATCCGACATGGACATAACTAATTGTCCAATATTAGATTTTGTTTTCTTTTCTTGTAAGTAGTGAGATGTTCATACATGATTCCTTGTTGTTTCTTTCAGAGAAGAAGCAGGTGAACCCGTACAGTTTACAGGAAATCACAGTGAAGATTGCTGACTTGGGCAGCTCCTGCTGGGTGGTCAGTAGTTCTACACTTTACATACGATCTTTACAATGGTTCACACATTACATTAGCCGAGAGCTTAATTATTTTTGCATAAAACTCATCAAATATGTTGTGTGTTTAATATTTTGAGTGCTTATAGGTTAATTTCCAAAACAGGGTCCATCTTTTCAAAGACCCTGACAACCTGGTTTCGATTTTGAAATAAAATATAAGCATCAAAGTTAGGAATATAAAGTGTCTCTAATCAATATATTTTGTAATAGCAGTGTATCAAATGACAATGTGAAAACATCTGAAAGGGGATGTCATGATGATAAACCTATGGATAATTATTATTATATTATTTTGGTTCACTTACATGGAGTCACTGTCGGCTGCAGCAGGCAGCTGTTTTCAGTGAAAAAGCTGTAAAAACCCACTGTACGCTACCTGCTCAATAACAGGTGGGTGTGGTTTTATCAGATAAAATAAGATTAGCAAACAATCCCTCAACTGTTATCACATTGTCATTTAAATATAGCTCAATTATTGGTGCACAAAAATAACTGTGACATCACTTTCAGTGCCTTATAATCAATAATGGCCATGTTGATTCCAATGCATTTTGCAGTCATATCGAAAGCATTATCTCCATCCAGTAAACTGTTTGTTAATACTTCAAAAGGATTTACTATTGAAAAAGTAGAAACATAAATTTCTCACACTGTGTGAAAACAGACACTAAAAGTCTGTCTCTCTTTCTCTAGTACAAACATTTCTGTGAGGAGATTCAGACTCGTCAGTATCGCTCACTGGAGGTTTTGCTTGGATCTGAGTATGGCCCGCCTGCTGACATCTGGAGTGTCGCCTGCATGGTGAGGGTAAAACCTTATACTATATGATGTTCACACTTAACTGACATATTAAACAGCCTTTAATTTAAACCAAAGTTAGTTCTTGAGAGGTATATGTTTACAGATATTATAAGTTTCTTTTGAAGTGTGAAATCTAGATTAAGGATTTTGTTGACAAATGTTTGCCCATACTTCCACAATTATGTATAAAATTGTAAGTGAACAATATGTGAAAATTAAGTTTGTAATTTATTATTTCTTTGACATGATTTGAATGTATTTTCCAGCATGGTTCATCATTTATAGTTACTCTATACTCTACTTATTTCAATTTCAACATAATTTGTTAAATCATAAAAACTTTACATAGTATCGCAAAATGTTTCACATTCTCAACAGAACTGAATCAATTTTTTATCATCTGCATTTTTATCATTACTTAAGAATAACCAATAGATAATAACATACGACCTTACATATATTATGTATGCACACAAAAAATGAAGACGTGGGCCCAACATTGAGCCTTGAGCAACCCCAATGATTATAAAGGACGAAAACTGTTTTGCTCTGTAGCAGTCGCGGTGAAACAAATGGAATAATTGGCCAGAGGGAGGTGTTTGGCAACTTATATCTGCAGGAATTATCATGCTATAATAATAAAAGTATAAAGAGACGAGTGTGACAGTATTTCCTTATCATTCATCCTCTGGGAAACATGAAGGTCCATACAACATTATGTGCCAATCACCATAGTGGGTGTGGAGATATTTCACATTGATCTGCTGGTGGTGCCACATGTCAGTGTCAGTGGATCATCACATTACTTGGCGATCCATCCAACTGAGGTTGAGATACGTCAGCTATGCCGCGAGTTAACTGTAGCAATTTGTGCCACTAGTAAAAAAAAAAAATTGGAGTCACCATTCAGTGTGGTTGGGATTTGTTCCTCTTTATATATGCTTATTATTTTCTCTTGAATTCTCTCAGGCCTTTGAGTTGGTCACTGGAGACTCCCTGTTTGAACCCAAAGCTGGCGAATCCATTTCCCTGGAGGAAGGTACATTTAGTGCAGCGTGCTGACACTGACAGAGGCGTGACAAACACTGACACAGGATTAAGTGAGATTACACTGTGGCTGCATTGTAACTGTTTATGCAGTGCATGCTAATGTGTACTTACACGTGTGTCTCATGCTTGTATGTGTGTGTTTGTTCTCTCCATCCACCTCAGACCATATAGCCCAAATCATGGAGCGGCTTGGTAAAATCCCACCAGCCGTTGCCTTATCGGGTAAATACTCTGCAGAGTACTTCACTCGCAGGGGTAAGTCTACAACCTAACTTTTAAAGGATGTAATAGTATGCTTTTACTTTTATTGATATCGTCCTTGTGAATCCTTTTATTGCTACTTGTGTAAGACTGGTTGCATGTCATCCAGGTGACCTATGTCGTGTTGGTCCACTGAGGCTCTGGAGCCTCTACGACGTTCTGGTGGAGAAATACCACTTCCTGTTGGAGGAGGCCACTGGAGTCTCAGACTTCATTCTTCGCATGTTGGATTACCATCCGGAGAGAAGGGCCACCGCTTCACAGTGCCTCTGCCACCCTTGGTTGACCTCCTAATAGCCGCCTTAGGGCCCTATATGCTTTGTCCCCATCTGCAGTCCTCACAGCCAGATGCCATCAGCAGGTCGACCTAGCCAATTTCTGAACGTACCAGCCACAAACTCAATCAGAACCAGACTCAAAATCAGAAAAACTTTAATAATCCCAGAGTAAAATGATTTGATCTATGAGATGATAAGAATGCACAGGGCGTATTTGAGTTGTTTTTACCAAGGTAATCCAAAGAAGTATTTAGAAGACTTTGTATTTCCCTCGCTTTGATTTGTGAATTCCTGTGGAATGTGATATTACCCTTATGCAATGCTAGATAACGAATACGATGAGATAAGATCTTATTCACCCAACCCAGTCTCCTAAAAAATTGTGTTCCCATCCAATGAAACTGCATTCTCAATTATGTTTCGAGGAAAATGTGTTTTCCATCTGTTTATTATGTAATTCAAGCGACGCACATACATTGAGTATGTTACGTATGGGATGTAGGTTAAGTATGTTACATATACGTATGTGACAGTCCTGTATTCATTTGAACGCGTCCCTATGAGGACTTTATGGACTTTGAATGTGATTAGATTGCGAACGTAATCCGGGACAAAATGTATTACCATTGAAATGTAATTGAAAAGTTGAGTTTAGTTGTTTGATTTTTTAGAAGAAGAAGGGGCTCTCACCACTGGAGCCCCATTGTGCACTTTATGCTGCTAAGGCGTTTTTTACAAAGACCTTTTCTAGTGTAGCTTCTGTAAGTCTTTGACCACCAGACATTTGAATCATTTGAGTCTCCACTTCGAGGAGAAGATAATTCTGTATTGTCTCTTGCTACACTAACAGGCCTGACACTGCCAGCCAGTGTGAAGTTGTCAAATTGACTCAGACTTTGAATGAGGCTATTACTGAGTGGGATTGAATATTTAGTAATTAAAAGGTATTTTTATTTCATGATATTTCACATTGTATGTCATTTAATTTTGCTTTTTTTTTTAGTTTTTTCTTTTGTATCGTGTAATGAACAACAGAATAATAGTCAAAAGTCAAATAGCGAGTTACGTCAAGCCAACTTTACTTACATAGCCCAATAATTACAAATTTGCCTACCAGGTCTTTTACATCTGTACAATATATAATATACAAAAAAGTTAAGAGAAAGTTTGATTTGCCATGATCCTATATTATATATTTAACATTTGTCAAGCATTTCCCCTCTTATTGTTAATATTATTATTATTATCTCATCTCATCTCATCTTTAACCTCTTATCCGGGGTCGGGTCACGGGGGCAGCAGCTTTAGAAAGGGACCCCAAATTTCCCACATTAACCAGCTCTTACTGGGGGATCCCGAGGCGTTCCAAGGCCAGTGTGGACATATAATCTCTCCACCTGGTCCTGGGTCTTCCCTGAGGCCTCCTCCCAGCTGGATGTGCCTGGAACACCTCCCTATTGAGGCGCTCAGGAGGCATCCTTGCTTATTATTATTATTATTATTATCATCATTATTTTCTGTATTTAAATTAATTCTCTAGGCCTTTCAGTCAGCTCCCACAGGGTGACAATTTAAATTAACACAGGACCATTTTTGCACTTTTTGTTTCAATATTGAAAGCTACACTAATTAGTATTTGTACATGAACAATGTATCAAATGAGTCATGTGTGATGTAAAAGAGGTTGCACACTGTGACAAACATAATTTCTTCAGAACATTTTGCCTCTTTCAGATCATTGTTTTTATTTTCCAGCCTGCGAGCCACACTCTCATCAATCCCATTTCCAGGTTCAGGCAACTGTTTTCAGTGATAAAGCACTGAAACACCACCGTACACTACCTGCACAAACAGCAACTAGCAGCTAAAGATAATGCTGCTAAAGATACGTGCTTTATGTGTAATTGGACTTTGTCAAATTGTCAATATACACTCCAAATTAATTATAATATACACAAATGGTTTCTCAGTCCTGTCATTTTGTCCTATAATCATAAATCAGAGTTCAGAATATGGGTAACAATAGTTCCTTTAATACAGTTTATTTCCATTTTTCTTTCATGCACCATGCAGTACAGTACAGTATAGTATTTTAAATGTGTTCTCAAGCATAACAACTGTTGATGAACAACATAAGCAACCAAATTAGCTTTCCCTGACGTTAGCATATGGCTACATGTAACTTCGTTAGCTGTGGACTAACATAATAGCAACACAGTCAAAAATCACCAATAAAGTCAATCGAACAAGTTCCAGCAGGAATGTGAGCCGAAAATAGGGAGAAATTTAAAACATCAGGAACCAAAATGCAGCTTTCCCTGACATTATAGCGTTTAACATTAGCTGGCTATATATAGCAGTGTATGTTGAATGTAAAGGCTGCAAAAGCTTTGATCACTTTGCTGTCGGAACATGTTAGATTTTAGTTTTTGGTTTTCTATTATATTTTTGGGCATTTTCTCATGGTAAACAGTGTTTCTACTGTCTGTTGAAGCTGTTGAATGCCGTTGAGTATTTACTCATGTGCGGTAGTAGCACTGATGACGTCAGCATGGGTATTAATTAGCATCTACTGCTGTAGATGTCACCTCTCTTTCGTTCTCCTTGTTTCCAGTAAGACCTTTAGCATCAAAGTATGATTTGACTTGTCGTCTTTAGAACTCATTAGAATAATACCATCAAGTGTATGCTGTTCAGAAACAAAACTATACATAGTCTATATAACTATTTAGAAGATACAATATCTACATATTTAAAAAAGTTTCATAATAAAGTCCAGTACGTCAGCCTATCCAGCTGTAGGCTCGGCATTTGACCAGTGGGTTTTCTTTATAAACGACGGTGTAACCACACTCTGTCCTGAGCCGACGGCACTTTCTGGGCCAGGAGGTGGGCTTCATTGGCCTGGAAGGACAGAGAATAGATGTGTTAAGAGAAGCAACAAGAGGAGAGACTACGAGAACCATTCACAATGACAGAATTCCCATAAGCAAGGCTTTATATAATTGAATAATTAATATGACCTGCAGTGAATAATCAACTCACGCGAAGCAGTAGAAACCAAAGTCATGACAGAAGCATTTGTCACAGCCTCTCTTAAATGACTCCCCTGGTTTGTAGTACTTGTCTTTATATGAACAGATGCCTGTGGAAGAAATAAGCACCAAAATTACATATTAATCATTTATGTGTCAACTTATTTTTCCTTTTTTTCTCCTTTCCGGTTCAAGGTATGACCCTGCCAGTCGAAAACATACATCTTTTTTAGGAGGTCACATCAAAACTTTGCTTCTATAAATGTATGCCCTCATGGCAAAATACATAAAGCCCTGCTGCAAGAGGTCAGGCACATTAATGTCTAAATCCAGCATCCACAGTGAATTATCCTCCCTTTCCTGCAGGCTTTTGGAGCAATTCTCAGGGGCTATGTTAGTCACCTTGAGATGGGGATCAATAGGAACACACTGATCCGCTGTGAAAAGCCCCACGGGGCTCAATGCAAGGTCAGGATATATAGGACAAAGTCAGTGGTCAGCCAATTGGGGTTGGTTTAATGGCTGGAGGCTAGTTACAACACAAGCGTAGATTTATGCTCCCTGGGTGTAAAGTAGCAACCCCGGGACGAGGCTGAGGAGTCCAAACACATGGTTTTGAGTAATAATTCTACAGGGAAGCAAAAGTAGTTCTTACCTTTTTTGTGGTACATCGAGGCCTCTGAGTATCCATTCAACAGAAGACTGAGGGGTAAACAGAAAGCAAACACCATCGATAGAGAGCACCTGTGCGTGTTAGTTATTGTGTGTAACATCGTAAAGGAATATATAATTTATTGTGTCTTTCAATCAGTTTTCTTATCTGTTCAAAACTAATCCTGACAATCGGTGGTTTAGATATTGTCAAATCTTATGTGAATGTCCAGTCAAATCCAGTGTAGTCCTTGTGATTGCCCAGTAGACACTGGCTAATATTTATAGTCTCACATCACAATAGGGAAGAGTGTGCGAGGGGGGAAAAAAAGCATTACCACATGTTTAGTTCTCTGGTTTCTTCCCAGCGTCCAACTTTTGTCTCAGAGCGAGGTGTGTTTGGAGTTTAGCTGTGTATCCATGCGTCCCTTAATATTACCTTTGGCACTCGCTTACTGCGTGGGTAAGAGGATGGCTGGCCATCAGACAGGATGGTTGATCGGTTCAGTGGTGGCCTTTAACCAGCCGGACATTCTGGTCCAAGTTTAATGAAATCGTTTGTCAGTCTGTTTACCATCTACCCTTATTTTATCATTAACATTCACAACTCTCCTTCCATCCTCTTTCTCTCGCCCCCTCACCACCTCCTGATACAAACAGATGCTGACTTTTCAAGCTAAACCTATTTTCATGACTGCTGACGTAACTACTCTCTGTGCTGACATTGTCCCTCGTGTGAGGAAAATTGGTTCAAGCCAAACGATCACAAAACTGCATTCTAAATCATCAAAAATGCATGAGAAACATTGCAAACTTCAAAATCAGATTTTCTCTTATTCCGAGCAACTTAAACTTTGGAGATGCAAGCGTTTTGTAGAAGAGCAGTGTTGGTTTTCTTGGCAAATGGGAAATCTGATATTCTGTACAGACTGTAGCTGATATTCTGTACAGACTGTAGCTGATATTCAGACTAAGGAAATACTTGTCATGGTTTGCACAGGACATTTTTATGCTTTAAACTGTTTATATATGTTGCAGTACATATAGCATGAAGTGGAGACCACAATATTGCAAAGCAAGTATGTCTTGTTTTTTTTTTTTGCTGTATATACTTTGCACCTAGTGCTACATCTGGAAAAAATGGCTCAGATATTTGAGGTCAAAGTCAGGAAGTTCCCAGTTGTGAGCGCATACATGATTAGAAAGTGTTATGTGAATGATATGGACCTATGGAGGAAAACAGCTGTAACTGTCTGGGTCTCTGTCATGCACGTACACACACACACACACACACACACACACACACACACACACACACACACACACACACACACACACACACACACACACACACACACTCACGCATCTATCTTTCTGAGGACACTCGTTGACATAATATATTCTTAAGCCCCTTACCCTAACATAAACCTATTTCAGACCTGAACCTTAAACCAAGTCTTGACCCCCAAACATGCCTTTGTTAAAGTGAGGACAGACCAAAATGTCCTCACTGTTGGGTAAATTCTTAATTTGGTCCTCAGAAAGATAGCTGTACAAGTACACAGACTCAGATTTTTACTGCATGTGTGACTGACCACAGGACAGTTTGTGGTCAGTCTCTTCCTTCCTGACAGCCTCTGGCCAGTAACCAGTCAACACACCATGCTCTGACAAAAGAGAAAACAAACAGGACATCAAGGGACTGGAAGAATCTTGTGGTGGCCTAGGGGCTCCAGATAGAAACCATCACGGCTTCCACGCCAACCCTTTAGCCACACAGGAACACTTTCACGGTGCTCAGTGGCTCGTGGTTAGTGGTGGCTCAATAACTAACTATATATTCTGCACAGACTTTGCATGTTCTTCAGTTTTCCAGGTGGTCTGGTTTTCTACCACAGGGAACACAGGTGAAATATAGTTCCAAAATGTGCCTGTCTGACCAGTATCCTAAGAATTACGCCCTTCATCATTTGTAATTAAGTTAGACTTTTTCATTCACTTTAACCAGTCTTTATTTTTCCTCAACCAGGCGTTTACTTCCTAACCCTAACCACACCTTAACCACCTTTATTTGCCATAACAAAAAGCATTCTGTCACCATCATTCTGTAGTTGCCATGCACATATAGTGTAGAAAGAGAGAATTTAAAAAAAGGTTGGTATTGGAAAGGGCTTTGCAGAATTGTGCAAAATGATGTTCATTCATTCATCTTCAACCGCATGTCCCTTTCGGGGTCACGGGGGGCTGGAGCTGATCCCAGCTGACATCGGGCGTGAGGCGGGGTACACCCTGGACAGGACGCCAGTCTTTTACAGGGCACTACAAGCAATGTTTCCTCTAGTAAATTAGCAACAAGGACCCTAGCCCAGTTTAAGTGCCTTCTAAGTTTCGCAAAGCAGCTGTGCACGGCTCATACCATCTTTGTTTGATGTGAAGTCCTTATGGGCAAGATGACATAATTTGTTTGTTCCCAGACTACAAGTTACAAATCACTGTCTCAAATGTTTGGTTAGGTTTAGGCACAACAACAACCTGGTTAGGGTAAGAGCATGGATTGTGATGAAATTACTACTGTGTTAAGGTATGGGCACCCGTTGTTGTCATGGTTACATTGATAACTACTTTGTTATATGGTCAGGGAATGATCATGGTATGGGTTGTCATAACTGTTGAGCAACAGCCATCTTTAGAAGAAGAAGAAGAAGAATTACTTTATTGATCCTGCAACGGGGAAATTTAATTTTTTCACTCTTATTATTAATCATGTAACACACACAGGCCCGAAATACACACATGCACAAACAGGACCTATACATGCAATTAAGGAGAGATGTTAGAGTGAGGGGGCTGCCAGTGACCAGCACCCCGAGCAGTTGGGGGTTCGGTGCCTTGCTCAACAGCACCTCGGCAGTGCCCAGGAGATGAACTGGCACCTCTCCAACCTATGGACTGAGCTACTGCCGCCCCCCCTCTTCTGTGTCCTATGCCAATATTTTGCTGTCCCTTTCTCCCTTTATGGACCTTGTTTCAATATTATGACATCACCCAACATCCTGCTTTGCTTATGATGGTTCAGCAATAGACCTTAACGAGTAAATGGACGTGGCCGATGAAAGTCCTGTGTTTTGGTACCCATCCACCACCCCACCCTTTTCTTCTTTGCTCCGGATGTAATTTCTACAAATAAATATGTGGATTACATAAGAATTACAGTGCAAGACTTTGTGTACAAACACTAAATGAGAACATTTACCACAGCATCGTGGACCCACGTCTTGGAGGAATTGAACAAAAAGCAGTTTGTTAAATATCTTGATAAATGGCTGTCACACAGTGTGGTAGGTTATATTCAACACATTCTACATGAGAGACTCTGACTGTGGTAGGTTGGCTGTAAACAAGCGAAAGAGGTTTTGCATTTGGAGTGTTACAGCGTGGTAGGTCGAGTGGGACTGAGAGCAGCAGAAAAGGACCACACAGAGTCCCAAACAACCTTAGCTGTTACATTGTCTGTGCATCAGTCCCTCTAATAATTAATTTGCCATTCATTGTAAATGTATTGAACAGGATAGGGACAAACAATATTCTAAAAAGTGACAGTATACCGTGGAGATGAAAATTAGAGGTATAACAAGGTATTAATACTTGATTTATTCTGAAATGGTATTTTTTTTATTGTTCATAATTTGATAGAATATCCACTATACCACTGCTGTCGTAGCATGTTTTTCTTTTAAATAACCAAGGCACTTCAACAAAAACCTTAATTTTGTGAAGCAAAATTAGAGAAGAGTAACTATTGGGTCAGAAGAGAAGATTTAAACAATGTTTTCTTAGAGCTTTGCTTTGAATGACTTCAGCACATCTGCGCCCACAGGACATCACTAGTTTCTCACACTTCTCTGGTTTGATCTTGGGCCATTCTTCTTCAGTCTCTTCCGCAGTTCAGTAACTGTAGTGGGTTTCTTAGACATTACTTTGTTGCCAAGGATTTTCCAGTGATTCTTGATGCATTTAAATCTGGACTCTGGGTCATTTCACTGTTTCAATATTCTTAGCTTCAAGGAAATCTTTAACTCGTTTTGCAGTGTGACAGGGGGCATTGTCTTGCATGAAAATTGCGGGTTGATTGGGAGACAATTGCACTGGAGGTAGTCTTTGAGGTTGTCTTCATGGAAGAGTTGTAGCCAAAAAGCCATACCTCCGACATGGAAACACGGCCAAGCGACTCAATTATACACCAACAAATAGGAACTTAGTTCTTAGTTTTGTTTCATTATGTATACTAAAAAAATGCGTCTGCTCTTTGAATCATTGTGGTTGGTGATATACCATGCAGGTGTTGTGTGCATGTGAAACCAGTACTAACCAAAATGTATCAATGTACCAATATGTAAATCAAATAAGGGTAAAATTCAGACCAGATAAGCGAGACTGCTTAACTTTAAACAATGCATGTGTGCTAGATGCCAATGCTTAAATGATATACTGTAAGATTTGGCTGTAATTATGAAGTGCTTTGATTGTAGGTAGTTTGGATCCCATGTTAAGAATTAACTTGCTTAAATGTTAGTTCCAAACCCGAATGACAGTGAAACATTTGAGGTTTCCTAAAAGTAGAACTTAGTGGCACCAACGTTGCAGTTTCTAAGTCTCATCCGGCTTCACAGTTCCAAATGGATACAACACAGAATTCAACAAATAATACCGCTGAGTTACTAGTGTGATAGTTAAAAGCAGACCACACAGAGATAAACCCACTGATGAATTACAGGTACTTACTGTGGCAAGCTGCGGATTGTCAAGTCAGAGGCGATCTCAGGCTATGCCACCCTCTTAGTGCGCATCTGTGTGCAGTGGCCCTGTGTGATATTTTTGGTTGTGTGACTCACCTATAACACTACAGCAGAACTGGATGCTCTGGCTTGGCTGCTTTTTACATAAATAGTCATGTTTCAACCACAACTTTAAGCATGCTGATGGATCAGGACTTTTCTATGGTAGAAAATAATATAATGATATAATATGGGTTATGTGTTGCAGTATGTACCAGAACAGTAGTTATTGCTTTAAATCCACAGTACAACGATTCGTCCAGTTTTTGAATGTAAAATATCTTTATTGGACCTTCTCAAAATGTGTTTCAATAACAGAAATTGTCATCATGGTGAGTTGGAATAATATTCACAAATAGTATTTAATTAGACATTGTAATTTTCAAATCAAAATCAGAATGTCATCATAACTCATGAAAAGCAACAAGCCTCTTTCAGACTCTGCCCACTTGTCCACGATCAAGCAACTTTATAAATAGACTTTTATACATGTTTGGGTGTTGACATTTCAACAAGCAGTCATCCATTTGTGAGTCAAAATTGAGTCTGAGATGTTAAGTCTGATGTGACAGAACAACAATCATCATACATCATACCAAAATACATAGAAAGTAAACGATAACAGAAACGAAAGATTCTGTAGTTAACACATAAAACAAAGATCTCATCAGAAGTACTTGACAAATATCAGTATATCATTCTTTCTTTTTTTTTCATGTTAACACACGATCGATGGTATTTTGGCAACATCTGAATTTCAGGAGTTAACGAAAAAGTCAACTATAATCATAACATAAGTCACTGGACAGTATTCATCTTTGCCCTTCCCATCCCCAACATTATGTCTTTATACATGGTATTGCATGATTAAAAACCATGATGAAATCATTGACATATCAATGACATTTACAAAGTCAACAAACACGTTGTCTGCTGCTAGAGATCGGAAAGGACTTCTCATCGACCCTGGGTCCTTTTTTATTAGCTTTTCATTCTTTTTCACGCCTTTCTATAATTCTGTAAATGAAGATTGAGGTGAATTCAGCTCCGGAGTCCAATCAAACTGAAAATAACATATTCTTCATTCTACATATCAAAATGTTTCCCCGAATCAAGTACAAAAGAAAAAAGAAAAAACATTCTTAAATTTTAGTTTGAATTGTTCGACTTGAAACTGAATTGACCTCAAATCTGCAGTGAATCCCATCTGGCTTCAGTACTCAGTCCGAGTATGTAGTCTTTAGTAGAAAAAACTACAGTGTCACTACTTGTTTTGCTGGTTCTGCACCACATCTGAATTAAATCAAGAGTTCTTAGAGGCACCTGGAGTGGTACAAATATGTGCTCATCAGGGTTAAGGTATTGTCAGTTCCTTGTTAAGGTATTTTTCAGTTCATCGTCAAGTCCTTTGGAACAGAGTACCCGGAGAGGAGACCAGACCAAATGATCACACAGGTAATGTTGCTTGGAAGCCTAGCATGACCAATTAGGCCTCAGGGCTTACTTCTATATCTCCATTTTTGTGAATTTGTCGTAGTAGTATGACCTGGGCCCGTGAAATAATTCTCAAATGTGAGATGCACGCTATAGTAGACGTCTCAATCACAATATATATTATATGAGAGACATTACCACCATTTATGCCATTAGATATAAAAAAACAAAAAACACCATGCTGATGTCTCAGCAAGTGCACTGAAGTACATTTAAAAACATATTTCTTGCAATACCAAACAGATGAGGTCTGTTGATACTGTTTCAATTGTTTCTATCATATTTTTTTTTTCAAATGCTTGTACGGTCACTTCAAGGTTAACGTGAATGAAACTCTTCTTGAATGAGGGCCCACCACTCCTACCCTAAGATGGTTGATGTAGGCTAAGGTCTGTGCAGAGCCGGTATGGACAGCATCATGTAAGGGCTGTATTCGCATTGTCTTAAAGGCCCACCATGGAAACCCAGAGTAGTACTACTATACCACAATGTATCAAACTTTGAAACTTTACAAACAACGGACGCTGTGCCCATTGGCCGATGGCCACACCACAAGATCACTGACTAGAAATGCTTAAGAAGTTTTTAGCGACTTGTTTGTGTTTGTTGATCATTTCCATAATGAGCCTTTAATACAGTACTGTGTTCACAGCTTCCTGAGAGTTAGCTAGCTACCGTTCTGAAAAACACACTACACATCTAGCTATCTGCTCATTATATGTATCAAGTGTGGGGATGCACAAATAACCAATACTGGACACCCTAGGCCAATATCTGACTGAAATTAGGTATCTTACCATACATTAACCATATATTCAAATCCTTCATTTCTTATATTTCTAATGTTGAATCAGCTACATTGTTTTGTAAGGCATTGTTCAGACTGACAGTCCAAATTTTATTTTGGCATATCCAGATTGTATCCAGATCAATTTAAGAATGTATGGACAGTATAAAAACACATGAAATGTGATTTTTGCAAATGGGATCCAAACCACCTTCAAATGTGGTTCTAATCAGATTTCTACAGATGCGTCCCAGTATGAATGCTTATGATGCTAAAATCGGATTTCAAAGTGTCTATTGAGTCACTCGTAATGTTCAGAGTGAAGCAAGCTGAATGCAGCATGGGACAACACAATGTATACCGAAGTAATGGCCAAATGAAGCTTCATGAACCGTTTAATTTATTTTCTGGGCCCACTAGGTGGCGATAGCTGTTCAATAGAGGGTTGAAAGAACACTGAATTGCCATTCCTTGACACTTTTTCTTTAATCCAAGAGCAACATCTCGTGGGGTCAACAAATGCAACGAATGGTTCAGAAAGCTTGATTTGGACATCACAAATACACCAGCCTCCTCTATCACTGAGTTGTCTTCGGTGACGGAGGAGTTCTGTATTGTAACTTGACATCACGATTGGTTGGAGGCCGAAATGATGGACCTTTATTACTCATGCTACCACGTTGGAAAACTGCATCATTAATGTAGCTATGTACTGACGCCTATGTCGTTACCATGGCAACTCATGCAGATAGTTTGGTGATGTCTGGACACACGGATCCAATCTGATCGCTTGCAAATAACGTGCGGACAGACTATCTTATAGCTCTGATTTGAAAAACAAATCAGATTTGCCTGCTGTCTGAAAGTAATGTTGTCGTCTTAGATTTTAAGACTTGTGTTAATAGTGCATCCCCTAACAAATGTAACATTACAATCAAATGTAATACAGTGAAATCCCTCACTGGATTGTATTTCATTGTGATGTCGCCCCTTAGAAAAACTGCTGTAAAACGCAGATCACCTTGTGTGGTTGAGTCATTCAGTGGATTGGGTTTAATTACTTCTCAGGGTTTACAATATGATTGTATGCCTCCCACCCAACCCAATGGGCAAAGCATGCCAATTTCTCATATGAAACTATGAAATGTGTGCTTCTATAACACAAATAATTTCATCCCAGTGATGACATGGACCCATGTTTGGTGCCTTAGGAGGTTCAGTTACAGTAGGCCAGCCTGAAGAGCTGCTCTGAGAGGGATAAAAGCCCTATGATGCTCTGGATTACAGCAGTCTACTCTATTGTACTGTGCAACTGCCGCTGCTTGTCACATGTTGGAATCTTACTTGATTTGACTTTACTGATATCCTGACAATCAGCGTCATTGATCCAGCCGTATCAAGTTGCTATAGCCTACAGAGGCCATGACTGTGCTCATGGGTACAATGGTGACCTGATACTGGCAGTACCATCAAACCGAATAAATAATGCCCTTGCAGGTATTTTCCTATTCATGGTGCGGGAGCCAATTTTTTCCAAGTAGCACACGTTAATATGATTAAAAGCAGGGAACTATAGTATCTCCCTGGTAATCACGAGTTGTCCTATTAGTCAAGCCAATCACTTCTTCATTGTCTCATTTGACATGTCCTGTAGAAATTACAACTTTCATGTTGCTGGTGTAACAGTGATATCTGTGACAAATGTGTCAGCAAATAATTCATGTCAACGGGGTTTCTATCAAAACCAGTGACAATAGTGGCTTTGTCTGGAGTGCTACATCAAGGTACATTGTTGTTGTAACAACAATAATCTGGGTGGTATTAGTGGCATGTCGCAATGCTACATAAATTTAGAAAAAATAATATTACTTTGACATTATTTTATGTAATAGGGTGTCTATTTTATAGGCATATTCCAGTGTTATTAGATTCAATGGGCCTCATGCAAGAATAATTATGAAATAATTCATTTTTAAACGAAAGAAAAGTATCTGCATGTCTCAAATTTTCTGTTCAACTTGCCAATTTACTGAGAGGAAACACAACTTTTCTCTTCTTTTTTTATTCACGATTCTATTAACACCTTTTGTCATATTTTGGCAACTTCTGCTGTTCTTTATGGGCTCACTAACATCTTCAATTGTATAATCTTTCACCAATTTCTTTTTACATTGCCTGTAACGCCTCCATTGAAGCCATAGTCTTTGTTTTAGCTAGACGAATCAGACCTCAGGTTGAACGATTTTCTCTTTATCTGCTCTGATGTCATACCCTTGGCAGCAAATATTTTTCAACATTTTTATGTTCCTAATAATACAACTATTGAAACAGCTAAATTATAAAAAAGAAAATGTTTTTGTCTGCTTATTTCTAAGAGCATGATTTGAAGCTCCATTGTGAAATGTTTCTTTTTACTCTTTGGTAACATTGTTAGCAGCAATCAGCAGCTTTATAACTCACTCTGTTGGTTGATTAGTTGGTTGGTTGAAAGTTGAAATTTGGCATGTTGGCCAAGTGTTTGTGAGCTTGTGGGCATGAATGCTGCAAATTTAAGTTGTGAATACAACTTGCCCACAAATGGAGCGGAACAATCAGCCTTATGTGAACGTTGGGGGCAGTGATTACGCTAATGATGCACAGGAGCATGCACCTCCTCAGGTGGCGCTTGTCATTTTGAAATTTACATTTGCCAAATCCGATGGGGAACACTCATATGACAAGTTCTTGCATGAGACCCAGTATATTTAACGGTGGCTACTTTTAGGCTACTTTATCAGGGGTGTCTGGGCAGTGACTTGGGAGGATCCCTCCATATTTCCAAAATCCAGACTACGGCCATGCCCATAATGACATAAAAATTTAGGCTTTATCTCACATGGTTTCAAAGATTAAATGGTAGGACACCAAGTCACAGTATATTCTGCTGACTGATACTTATGTTACAGAGGCAACATTTTTGGTGGTGATTTAGTATTCTTTAAGGACCGTTGTCTTCATTTTGGAGGTCATGTGCTGTGTTTCTGTCCCACTTATGATTCCTATGACTACTACAAGCAGAGTTGCTTATTCAAAGAGGCAAATAAGTGACATCACCTTAAGACAATGCAGCACTTGGGGCTTCCCTCTGAGAGAAGGCCGACTCATACAGCCATATTCACGCAGTCTTAAGACATCTGTAGAGTAAACTGATCACTGTATGCTGGAACCATAAACTGGAGTAAACTGCACACTGGTGAAAGGGTATTACAAAGGAGTAAACTCAGACAAAAAAAGTGATTTTTTAAAGTCTGTCTTGGAAAGCTGCAATGCAGTTTAGCAATTAAACTTTTTATTATATACTGTAGGGTGAAACAGTACAATAAAAAGCTTTTGAGGCCATGTTAATGCAGGGGTGTGTATTATTTTGTGTTGAAAAATTGTAATACACATCATTTTGAGTCACACTCCCCTGCTTTTCTGTGGAATATCCAGCCTAGATATCCATTTCATTTCATCCGTCCATCCCACCAAATTTGTAGTGAGGAGTCGTATAAACACAATGGATTTGCACATACTCCGATGGTCTTCTGGCACAAGAAACACTGAAACCAAAGGTAGAAATACTACACTCGAATGCATTAGAGTCAGATGAGGTTTTGTTGTCGGCTGTTTTTGTCAGCAGTAATGTTATTTACATTGTTAAGTATGTACAGTAGAGAATCTCCCAGAGATTTTAGGTTCTGTAAAGCTGCTTTAAATTCCTCACATTTGAAAGTCCTTAGATGAAGAGCCATACAAGTCAGTGTTGAACTGTTTTGAATGTTTAATAATGGACTTGCTGTTGTATTGCGAGTCTCCACCCTATCACTGTACCAGGAGTATCAATCATCTGCTTTCTGAAGCTATGAGAGTACACAACACACAAACTCAAAAGTCATTAAATAGCAAAATTTGAAATAAATCACCGCTAAATCATAGATGGACATTATGGATCTTCATCTTGAGGATTTAATTTCTCACACAAATCAAGACTTGAAATACAGTAAATTTTTTTTTTTCATCATAAAGGTATTCATTGAGAAAGTTGAGTGTTAAATGCACTGTACAACCTTGTATCATTTTTTTTTCTTTTTGAAAATATAGTCTATCCCAGTGTGTTTTGTTGTTTTTTTGTTTTTTGTTTTATCTTACAGAATCCTGTACACTTGGTGTCTGCATTAAGATTGGGTGATATCCTGATCATTGGAGAGAAGAGAAGAAGAGAGTAGAGGGAGAGAAGAGAGGAGAGGGAAAGAAACAGATGAAGAGAAGAGAAGAGGAGAGAAGTTGTCCAGTGCCACTGTTGCCCTCAGTGAAGACGCTGCACTCCGTACCGTGGCTCTCGTCTGTCCCGCACCTCGATCTGACGAAAACAAAACAGAGGATACTTATTGTGCTGATTTAGAAAAGCAGACCTAAGAAATGAAGCATCATGTATAAACATACAGTATAAGAGGTTCTAAGTAAATCAAATGTTACACCTCAGTCTACTAGGCTCTGGGTGGGCTTTGTTGAGTCAAATGTTTGCCTTGCATTACTCCTGTGAGTTTAACCCTGTGTGTTTATACAATTGTGCTTATTTGGGGGATGCTGTGGCTCAGAGATAGAGCGGGTCGTCGTCCTTTCGAAAGATTGGCAGGTCGATCCTGGCTCCTCCGTTCCACACACTGAACCCTAAACCCTGGTCTTCTGTGTGTGAACTTCTGTTTTTGTTTGTATGATTAGATTAGATTGGAAGATCGGCAAGTAGCCTCTGCCATCAATAGTTGAATGTGACAAAAGCAAATAGTCAGAAGATTAGAGAGGCACTATATAAAGGCCCATTCCCACCCTACGGTAAATATGGATACGGACCCTTTTGTCCAGTCCCGGAGGTCGTTTCAAACCTCTCAGTGGGTCCGACGCCACTGAGTTTATAACTCTGGAGGGCGCAGCACGGAAGACCCCTCCACTACCACTCTCAGCTCATGTGGCTGGGCACTGTACTATGCTTGGAAGCTAATAAGGCTTTGCAGGCAAGTGCAAACACGATGCACAGAAAATGTATAATGCAAAAATCAACTTACCCTGGACACAGCAAAATCTGCAAGGACAAAAAAAGAAACAAAAGTGTTGGCATAGACACAGTGAAGCAAGAGCAGAGTTAAAGTGCATTTGTGTAAACATGAATCTGCTTATGTAAGTACGTAGAGTTAAGCATTTAGGTCATCACTTAGTGGTAAAAAAATAATATTTTAACATATGTCCAGCTTAATTTCACAATTTCCATTAATTTAATTTGCTCCTCATAGTTGATTTAAATGCTTTCAGGGAGTCCAAAGGTGCTCACACAGTTTTGTTGTATCAATTAATATGACGAAGCCAAAGGAACATTTATGTCTATGAAAGAAATGTGAGCGGAGCATTAGATGCATTGAATGTGTAAAATGACTGACTGTCAATAAGGTTAATCAGATCAAAACAGAAAGACACACCCACGCTCTGGAATATCTCCAGTTACCATGGAAACCATCGTGGAGCAAGACTGCCAGAGAACCGAGACATCTTATGTCACTTTTCTCTCTTATCTCAGTCTCTTCCTCTCTCCTTTACTCTTTCTTGATCTCCATCTGTCTGAAAATCTCCCAGTCTACTATGTCTTATGTCATAGATCTCTCTGTCTCTTTCCCACTCGTTCTGCTTCTTTTTGTTGTTGCACATTGGGTTTAGGGAGTCAAATCAAACACACAATCCTTATGTAAGAATACTTTTTGTTCTGCATAGTATCCTTTACTCTTGCCCTTCCATTGCCTTCTTCTGCCATTCCTTTCCCCCTCCTTTCTCTCTTATCATACCGCTGAAACAATGCAATTCAAGCATCCTGATGCAACATCATGCAAACTGTCGGAAACCCTCTGGAGGATGTTCTCCCACTCTTGGATACAGCACTGAAAGCAATTTTGCTGGAGTTGTCGAGGTCAGTTTGGAGTGTAGTCATTTTTCAACTGTGAAAAATCATGTTCATGTTAATGGCCTCACAGTTGAAGCATAAAAATAAGTTAAATATTTACTGGCTAACCCCCTAGAGGTTCTTATCCATTTGAATTGTTGGCATAACATGTTCATTTGCATTTGATAAAAGCAGCCAATAGTTAGATAGTGTTTCAAAAAGTCATTATCTTTAAATTGATCAGATTTGATCCAGTCTTTCGATTGCATTACCCTTTCCTGATCATAGCATAGAAAGTGGCAATAGGTACATAAGGTCTGTCAGCTTTCAGATTTCCTCACATATTGCAGCTGTTTGCATGGGGTAAGGGTACTCTGACTTTGACTCTAACGTAGAGTCAAAGATATTAAGTGTGTTTTTTGGCCAATGTGGATGATTCACATACAAGGAAACAGTTTCACCACAGTGGACACCCAAGATCAGGGTCACCAATTCAATAACCAACCAAATGCAAACTTTGGTCACAATCTCCTCCTGAGGCATAACAAGTGTTTTTGTCTGCTCTTCTGTCATAAAGACTCTCTAGTTGGTTAATTGTTTTGCCTCTGCCTTTCTGCAGCGCATGCTCACTCTTCCCTGCCATCCTCACATCATCCACTAGATGCCAGACTTTCTTGCCCAATCCTGGTCACCTGACATCCCCACCCACCTCCAACCCTGTTCCCACTTTCTTCATCAGCCCTGCAGTTACCTGACCTTCCCCACCCACCGCCTCACCTGCATC
Organism: Echiichthys vipera; assembly: GCF_963691815.1. Taxonomy (NCBI): domain Eukaryota; kingdom Metazoa; phylum Chordata; class Actinopteri; order Perciformes; family Trachinidae; genus Echiichthys; species Echiichthys vipera. Next base: position 28,039,857 of record NC_139834.1, on the reverse strand, counting down.
TCATTCCCTCATCAACCTCTCAGTACATATACTAGTCCAATTCCTTTGTTTCCTTGTCATAAGAACACAGCTGCAATGTGGTTCTCTGTCCTGGTCTGCTTGCCCTACTGCCTAACGAAAACTTGTCCCTATACTAATTTTACAAATTCACATACGGCCCTTTTATCAGAACCTTTTGGCCTCACTTGTAATTCTACAAACCTAGTTAGGGTTAGGCAACAAAACAACTTGGTCAGATTAGGAAAAGATCGTGGCTGAGGTAAAAATATGTGCGTTTGTAAAGGAACTACAGTGACACAAGGGACACCTAGCACATGAATGGAACATTTAAATCCAATCCATCATGAACCTTGGTCTCAAGAGTGAAAGTTTGGTGTTTGTTTGAAACATCCAGCACCTCGGTCTCCTTTTTCCACTGACTTTGTCAGTGTAATGTCGTTGTGAATGGATTCACAGTTGAAAACCCTCTGCGTTTGATAACAACTGCCCAAGGGTGGCTTATGTATCAGTATGAAACACAGAAGGCCATGACATAACAGCGGTATCTGAGGCCCGTTGAATGAGAACGTGCTTCTAATTTGGACTCTTGCTTCTTGTCTATGAGCAAGAGCCTATCTATACCCTCGCTTCTTTGATAAACCGCTGAAATAATCCTCGACTGCCTGAATTTGGGTCCTTCCCTTTTTGCCACTCTCACTCACCTCTGTGCCAATCTACTGTAAGCTTTAAACATTAGCATTGCTGGCATAAGACAGGCCACCATTACTGCCAAAGCTAAGCAGTATATCATTAGCTAACTACATTATTATTAGAGGATGGCTTAAGTTAAAACCCATTCGGGACAGGCATATCCACTGTGTGGGAACTCATACAAACTCAAATAACGTTTTCCAACCTCATCATTAGTCCTCACCCTCAAAGCCTTTTCACTTACATTAGTATATTAGTCGAGTATACTGTTTGAAGATACTAATGATAAAGAATACATCTAACCTCTTCTTTGCTTCATCACTTATATTTACTTTAAACTTATATATGTTAAAATGATAATACATTGTTCTACCCTGCAGCACAATTACAATGCTGTTGCTTCTCCATAACTTACATGGATCTTCAGCTTGTGAGGATGCCACTGTTTCATTAATTCCTCACTAACCTTTGTTATCCATCTGCAAATCATCAAGATAGAAATCTGTCTGCCGGTTGCCCAGGACGAAGGCCAGGAAGGAGAGGATAAGGGCGTCCAGGATGCCCATGATGGCCAGCATATAGGCCCAGCGTACAGAGCAATCGCCTAGGGAGTATTTCCCCGCCTGCTCCCCGCACATGTCCCGGATCACCTCGGCATCCCACCCGTCGGGGAAGATCATGCAACCCAGCACCAGGCACACTCCTGCAGCAGGTCACAGAAGGAAAGAAGCAGGGTTAAAGGATGGGGATTGAAAGGATGAGAGAGAGAGAGAGAGAGGGAGAGAGATTCTAAACAGAAAGAGAATATGACATGTTAAGGTGTGGGGAAACGAAAGGAGAGACAACTTTGTTGCTGGATTTTCATGAACAACAAGCTTGAATGCCCTCAAATTGCAGAGGCCATCAGTGTTCAACTTCAACATGCAGAGGTCGTGTAACATCACACCAGTAATCTGCACAGAGCAAGTGAATGTTGGTTGGTCTGCAAACAGAGTTAAGACCTCTTACTGAGTCCTTCATGTCCCTTGATAACGATAGTGTTACTTCCTCAAATAAGAGAGATCTTTGTCCTGGGCCTGTGCTCACAAAAAACTCTTAAGGCTAAAAATAGCTCCTCACAAGCCTCTCACTGTTTTAAAAATAACTTACAAAAAATTTGCCTGTCAGTCGTCATTTTAGGACTTGATTTTACAAAGCATTTTAGCCCTAAAAGCAGCTCCGTCCTTTCAGATATAGCTCAGTACGTAGTCTGTTTGTGTGTGTATCTGGTATTTATCTTGTATATGGGGAATATGAATATCTCTATTTCTCTGCGCTCATATAAAAATCATATTCCGAATATGATCATAACCAGGCCTCATAAATTATTCATGTCCATCAAAAAACGCACTCTGTTGCCAATGCAGAACATTCAGTTAACCGATCATCACCCAGACACAACCGTGAATAAGATGTGAGTGCTCGCATTTGACAACCGATCATTGAAACCCATTATCATTTGTTTTTGTTCTAAATGATTTAAGTTGACTACCTAGGTTGTTTTTTTTTTGAGAAAGGTTTACAAGAATTGATTTCCATTGTGTGGTTTAGGCATCAAAACTACATGATTAGGATTCGATACAAAACTACTTGGTTAGGGTCAGACAGCAAAACTAAATGAGTAGGGAAAAAATAGGATTTGGGTTAAAACACTAAATAACGTGATGTCATAAAGTTAACTTAAAAGAAATCACTGTTCACATTGGCTGCAAACTCATGTCCCCCAGATGAAAGCACTGTGTCTGACCCATCCACCGCTTCAACCTTTGTCCTGATGTGGAATATGTCATCTTGCAGCGCCGCAGTTAACCAATTTAGAGCGACGCTGATGGGTGACCCAGCTCACCATTACAATAAAGGATAACAGTCTATTCTGGTAGCTAGAAGGTACAGTAGGACCATACCGTCTTGTATCTATGGTAGTGATTAGCAACTGATTTTACTCATTCAATTGTCGGACAACTCTCGGATCAGCCATTTCTTTTATAAAAAGTTGTATTTCTTTCTTTCTCTATTGCAAGTTGCATTAGATGAAAGTGTTAGCTAAATAAATGATGTAATATATTTATTCAAATTACTCCTAGCAACCACAACCACAGCTTCCATGTCAACTGATAATAATATGGGCAGGATATCAGCTCTTCAGGTGTAGAGGGGTTAACAGTGAGACAGTTGAAATATTAAATACATGCACTGTATAGATGATTAACCCGAAGACAGTTGAGTATCTGACATCATTTAAAACATACAGGTCACACACAAACCCGCATGCACTTAACCCACAAACAAAAGTAGGTTCACACATACCTACAGACACATACAGTACAAAGCCCTCTCAGGAAATGCTTACGTGTAATTTCGATATTCAACAAAAATGGGATTTTATACTTTACACCTCTGCTCATTCATCAAAGTGAGCATCACTGGGGAGCTGATTGTGCCATATTCCTTGCTCACCAGTCAGCTTTTGCCTGAGGGGCTGTAAGTAAAGCAGTGGGCTCCAATGGGAGATAGGGAACATACATGGCAGACATCACACTGAATCTTCAATTCTAGACCAGACATGCCTTTTCCACGGGCAACATCACTTGTGATACACATGAAAAGTCAGACAGATTTGGCTGAGTTGGTGATTATTACGCTTCAGTCTAATGCTTGTTCAAAAGATTTAACGTCTGGAACTCCATTGGCGTGCAATTGTGAATATTTTAAGTGCTGTGTGTGCCACGTGTGTCTATTGAATGATGCTGGGCAGCATTCAAACACAGTAGCTGCTGTGTGGAATGAGGCGAACAGCAACATAGAAAATCACTGACTGAAACTGGAAACAGAGGATTATAGCACTGAGCTCTCAGTTAACAAAAAGTTTAGAAATTGATACATCACTCCCGAGTCCTCTCTTGCTGTCCATACACAAATGCATAAGAATATTTCCATTCGCTGATATATTTGTTAAAGGCCAAACTGAAATGACAGAAGATCTTTGGAGATACATCAGAAATGCTCTTTTTACCTTAGAGTGGGCAGGTCTGTGTAAGGGACTGATTGAAAGCTGAGCCTGTAGGCAAATGCTGTAGAAGAATATAAACCAACTCATGCTGGTAACTCAAGGTTATAAACTAAGGACGAACAGCATATGCTGGACATGTTTTTAAGGATTAGTTTGGCTATTTTGAAGTACAGATGTACTAAAGATATCTTTATTTTGAATGTATGATCCTACATCTTGTTGTTGAGAGAATCCATCAAGCAGCTGTTTGTGTATTTTTACAAGAATGTCTTTTGTGAATTCTTAATTCTTGATTAATGAGAGCGAATATATCCATTTGTTTTACACAATGGTCTCAGTTACACACTGTTTCTCGTTTTTCATCCTTCTGCTGTCGGTGTCACCATTTCTCATTGCTCCCATTTCTTTGCGTACGCCTGGGTCAGAGTGTGCTTGGAGGGCCGCACATTCTCCCGTTGGTTTTTATAAAAACATTTTTTATAAAGTTTGCTTAAAAACTTTTTAAATGAGCCCCCGGATGTATCTCTATGATCATAGGATTGTAGGCAATGGGACAAGATTTCGGTAGCGGAAGCTGTCCGGGTTATATTTGTTGTCCCGGTAGTATTGAACAATCATGTTTGCCCTGGCATTCTCCTCCCTTTCTGCTATCTCTGCTATCTAAATTGCAAGGTCACCATCGCTGCATCTGGACCTTAGCACCGCAAAAGACAATTGTGATTGGGACGTTGCAGTTGAATGGTAACCATAACCATTAGGCCACTGGGTGCTCCAATCTTTTTTTTTTCTCAAAAGTGAACACAGGGCTTTAAAAACACCTCTGTATTTTTTGCCAGAAAATAAACATGCCATTTAATTTAATCTACAACACAATAGGAACTTCAACAAAGTGCAGAACGGCGGGTAAATGTTGTGCTTTTAGGGTCTGTAGGTAATGGATCTGAGTGTATTAAAGTGAAGACCATTAGTCATATGACTGAACCCTGTCACATTAGTGATTCCCTCTGAAGACCCTGCGTTTCTCCCACTAGCCATCCATCTTGAGAAAATGGTGGGTGGTGAACTCATGGCAACAGATGAGGTAGGATATCAGATTAGTCACCACCTCTCTGTGTAAAATAGAACACCATGCAAATACGTGTAGTCTAATTTCAGGCTGAAACATACACCATTTGAAAATGTGACCGTTCCCCTGACAAAATTATTGCAGGCGTAATGAGAGAATGTAATAAGGAAGAGTATAATGATGCTAATACAGTAAGTAATGAGAGAATAGAAGAGCAATGGAAGTAATCATCGTGGGAAAACATCATGTTATTAGCTTCTTTTATGACCTCTACAGAAGATATTAACATAGACGAGAGGTGATAAAATCATTAACTTGTAATGAGCGTAGGTAACATGTTTTATGGGTTTTTGATGAATGTATCCCCATGTGGCGTGGAACTCAAAGTTACTGAGTGTGGGCTTTTGGTAAATGTGGATGCGGAGCCACTTGATGAATCCTGATGGGTAAAATACTTCAGCCCCATGGCAGTTGATGAATCAGTCTTTATAAGCTCTTGTTTGTTTGTTAAAATAGTAAGCCTACACTATATGCGGTGGGGCAAAAATCAATTTTGTTCACCAGCCTAAAACAGATCAGGAAGTATGGTGTGTTTGTGCTGTGAGCAATTAAAACGTCATTTTCTGAATTAAATCATTATTGGCCGTGAACCGAAATCATTTGTGGTATCATTTCATATGATGGAAGATACTCATGCTCGTTTCTCTGCCCACTGGTTTTGATGGTGATTAAAAAATTGCACTCAACAAAGATGAGTTCTTGGGACAGGCCGCCATCGCTAAAGTAAGGGTCCAACGGGAACAGGGTCATGGCAAAAAATTCTGGACCCCTGTACAATTCTGTGTTGGGCCCCCATTGTTGAGATGTTGGAAGTGTGCCAAATCACTTTGCTGATTCAAATCATTTTCTTCAGTTCATAAATTTTGCAAATGTATCAACATTAATAATGCTGTGATGTCATTGACGAATCAGACTGTCTTCAGTTCAGTTTTTCCTCCACAGAGCTGGGTCTGTCTGACGTTCCTGTCTGTTATAGGGAAGGTTCTGTTGCCACTGTACTCTATGAGGGAATTGTTTGTTCTATGTAAATCATGAATAAGTCATAGAGTGTGGTCTTTACCCACTCTGTAAAGTGTCCTGAGATAACTTTTGTAATGATTTGGCACTGGGCCGTGACAAAACGGAGATATGTGATGTCCTTGAAATGCTTCTGTATAGCTGTAGCTCAGCAGCAAACTCATCAAAGAGGCTTCCTCAGTTCAGACCAGCCTGGTCAGATGCGTACATGACATGAGGAAGTCTCTTGGATGAGAGGTGAAACGTCTTCCTAGACAAATAACCAAGTCCAGTTGCTTTTGACTGAAATTGCTTTTGGGATAACGATGACCTGGACAAATGAGAACATTCACAGGCCTCAGCAGCAAACTATTTGCAAGAAGATTTCACATTCTTTTGGAAAGCTTTTAACTAGGAAGTCTCAACAGCGCTCTGTCAGCCAGTGAAAGGAGCTCCACTGCTTAAAGCCAACGATTCAGTTTAGCTGGTTCTGTTTGAACATCAATGGTAAAAGACATGTTTGATACATACATGTACTGAAACCCTCTAGTTGGCTTTTCATTCATTAAAAAAACAAGTGATAAAACATGTATGTATATATATATATATATGTAATATAGCTGTATTGTAGATAGAGCCTATCTTTGTGTCCTGTGTGACATGATCTCTCTGTACCCTCTCCTTTATCCGCCCTTCTCCTCCATCTTCAACTCAAACGTTAAAGTGGGCACCAGCAGGCTAAATATAACCCCCACCTTCCCACAACCCAAGAAAAGCCCTTTGAAGATGTTGGGGTTTTTCCTCTTCCTTCCTCCACTCTCTCAAGACACTGCATTCTGAACTTGGAGAGGAGGGACTTCAAAGGCGGCAAGAAGAGGGATCGAACAGAGAGGGAGGATGGGAGGGAGCAAAGAGACACGGATAAAAACTGAAGAAGGAAAGAGAAAAACAAGTCTTATGAAGAAGGAGAAGGAAAGCAAGATGGCTGCCCTACTCCAATATGTCATTTTCCCTCATTTCATCACTTCCTGTCATTTTTTTTCATCGCAGCATTCTCAGCCGTCCGCCGTTAGTAACAAGGCATCAAAGCAGAGACAATTAATTGAAACATTTGGAAATTTGTTGCTTGGACATGTTTGTGATTCAGCTAGGTGAAATTACTGTGAACCGATTTATTTTTAGTGCCCTAAAGTTATTTATAGACTCATTACATAACCATTTTGTCAGTCTCTTATCTTGTCCACACAGATCCTTTTCTTCATTCTAGACAAACAGCCAAAACTGATTATATAAGGGCACTAAAAATATCATCAGTGTGCTGTATACTGTATAAATGTAAAATATTTTTGACGGGGGCAGATCCGGGCGTCACAGAATTCCTCCTGAGCAGCTTGACTATGACGCCATCCAACACTGTGTCATATGCTCTGACTGAGGACACACACCATTTCTCTTCAATGCACACTGATGCATCTTCACAGTAGATTTCAATGACTGTGGGTCTCAAATCAAGATAAACAATGCATGCGAGTGCTTTGTGCGTCGGTATCAGACGGCTAGGGGTGTGACAAAGTGTCAGTATTTTATGAGTTGGTGTCTGTGAGAGCTGTGTGGAGAATATCCAAGCCTACTTTTGCCAGTATTTGGAGTACAGCGCCTTTAACATTAGCTAACATTAGCCATCGTGATCTACTGGTCATACCAGACAAAGTGACACTGTAGCAGCAAAACCAGTGAGTGTACGGAATTATGCAAAGGTGCATTTCAGAGCTTGTGAATTAAACTATTTATTTGTAAGATAAAGTTTGTTTAATCTCTTTGAATTGTTTGTTTAAATGTTCAAAGTCTTCTCATCAACAGGCTTGTATGTTATCTTGTGAAAAATTCAAAAAAATGTGTATGATATCTTTAGAAATATGACGTTCTATTTAATGCAGTGAAATGGGGACCGCAAGTGGACCACAATGGTTACATTTAGGAGACACATGGTGACAGTCAGCAGTTAAATCTCATCTCTATCCAGTAATTTAGAAAAGGTGCTTTAATTGTTGACCATCTATGTTTGAGATGTCCCATTATATATAAATATTTCATATTTGCTGTGGCCGTTTACCTTACAGTGTAGAATCATTGCCTTTCCTTTAAGTCTAAAAGCTAACAACAGCGCTGTATTAACAAAACTCTAACCTCCAGTAAACACTGTAATTCAAACCACTGGCCTCACTGTGGTAGCCGTTTGAAGTCCACCACAGGGCAGCGGAGTGGAAAGGTGTGAACATGACTTCGTTAAGAGTCCGGTCTATAATGTAATAAAGCTGACTGAGACCGCTGCTACTGTGTCTAGACCTTGCCCTGCTGTCCTCCATCTATCTAATGGACGGCTTCCTCTCTGATATACACAGCTTTTATTGGAGTTGGGATCAAGCCTGTGTGCGTGCGTGCGTGCGTGCGTGCGTGTGCGTGTGCGTGTGCGTGTGCGTGTTTGTGTGTGTGTGTGTGTGTACTTTGTGAGTTGCTGAGGGGGCACTTTATAAAATGCTGCTGCCGCCAGGGTTCACTGGCCCACTTGGCATGGAGCTTTCACTCTTTATTCTCCATCACTCCTGCCTACTGGAAACCTCTATGTGATTTTTTTCTTTATTTATTATGTAATGTATTAATTATAGTTGGGAGATGTAAAGTAAGCATTATACTCTCTCCTGATATCATCTTGCTTTGGAAATTATACCAAATTGTTGACCTTTTGATACCAGTTTAGCAAACTGATTTCTGGGGATATAAAACTCATATTCTCCCGTGTCTCTTTCTTTTTCTCTTCCTTTATCTTTTCTTCACTCTGTGTCATTCATCAGCTGAGAAGGAAGTTCCTGGCATGATTCCCAAATCTGGAAATAGGATTGGCAGGCGTACAGAGGCTTGCACCATATAATGTGTCATCTCACAAGTCCAAGCATCGCTTTTCATTGAGCAACACAAAGCAGTTTTGTGATATACTGAGGGATCAATGAGCGCTCCCCTCTGGCCTCCATCTAATTTATAATCAGAGGAAGAGTAGCACTATGAACCAGCACTGACACTTGAACTACACTTTACCAAACCTTCTCAAACTGAATTTTATTCTTGTTTTTTTTCAAAAGTCTGATAAATACACTGTGCAGTCTTATATGCGGCATGTTAATATAGTTTTTCCTGAATACCACGACATTTGGAATGTCTGATGGGTCGGCGGTTCAAATATTCAAAATATCCCTTTAACCAAGCTATTTAGTTGATGAACCCTTATCATACATTAGTCTGCTTGCCATAACCGTGGCCTCTTTCATATCTTAACCAGCAAGAAGACCTGTAATGGGCGCAACTACCATGGAAAAAACCCTAAACACTGGCAATAACTCACCAGACCCAGATAATCATCCATTGTTTGCACTTTTTTTACGCTCCAGACACACTCTGCCCTGTCTCATCACATGACCCAGAAGAGAAACTGTGGCTCTTCAAAATTGAATATGGGCCAGCAATTATCGCCTGAATAGAGAAGTCATGATGGGCAACAGTAAGCAAGGACTTGATCTCCTGCAAGAAAAAGACAGCTCTCAACCCGGCGATCCTAAAGTTTTTTAATCTTGTCCTGTGTGGAAACCTGGCTTCATTCACTCATTCTGGACTCAGTGAATGAGGGCTCTGTGTGTATGTGAACAACTGGTATACTAACACAGTGATTGTCACTGCTCCCCGTACCTGGAGGCCCATTTATCTCCCTAGAGAGTTTACTGTCATGATAACTGCTGTGTACGTACTACCGAATGCTGGTGCTAATTCGGCTATCGAACATTGCATGGTAGCACTAGCAGCCAGCAGGGCACATATCCTGATGCTAGTGACATCTTAGCAGGGGACTTCAATCCAGCATGGTAAATGTGCTACAAAATGAGTGAACACACTGGACAAGGTCTATTCCAACATCAAGCTGGGCTACAGAGCTAAACGACTACCACACCTGGGCCAGTCTGACCATATGTCCCTGTTTTTAATTCCTGAATATGCCCCTCTCAGGAAAACTACTCCTGTCATCACAAAGACCATCACAACTTGGCCTGATGGTGCCTCTCAGCAGCTGTAGGACTGCTTTGACAGGACCAGCTGGGATGTATTTGCACACCAGGACCTGGAGATGTTCACAGACAGTGTACTATGTTACATTAATACATTGCATGGACACTGTCACAGAGGAAAACACCATCTGGATCTACCCCAACCAGAAGAGGAAAAGAGAGACAATAGGTGCCAGACCTAAACGCAGTCTAATCCTGAGCGAGGGCCTGAGGTAACCTGAAGAGAGGCATCAGAGAGGCCAAGTTAAACTATAGGAAGAGGATAGGGGACAACTTTAGTACAACAGTAACAACAGAAAGCAGGTGTACCAGGGAATCCAGTATCTCACCAACTACAAGACAAACCATGGAGCGGCTCAAGGTGACGCTTCGTTGGCAGAGGAGTTGAACCTTGTCTTTGCTCGTTTCGAAGAGGAGCCACCAGAGGCAGCTACATCACACCACATGGTCCACAACAGCTTAACCCTCAAAGTAGAGGAGCATGAGTTGCTATCAATCTAAGGCTGCTGGACCCAACGGCATCTCTGGATGCATGCTGATGGACTGCGCAGACCAACTGGCTGAAGTCTTCACAAGGATTCTCAACCATTCTCTGGTTCAATCCACTGTCCCACCCTGTCTGAAGGCCTCCACCATAATCCCCTTGCCCCCCAAATTGTCAAATTCTCAGATGACATCACGGTGGTGTAGTAACAGGTTCTGCGCCGTCACAGAAGAATCATCAAATACTGACATTCTTGGCTTGCGATAAGGTTGATAATGAATTTAGTTTGTTGCATCCACAGTGTTGAAAAAAAAGAAGAAGCAATCTACAGCAACATCTCGTTCCACAATATTCAGGCCTCCCTGGGTAATCCACATCATAAAGTGAAATCCTAAGCTGCAAATCATCATCATCATCATCATCATCATGATCATCATCATCATCATCATCATCATCAGCAGCATCAGCATCATCATCACTTTCAAAAGAATATAGCTTGTTTAAACGCCTGAAAAGGCCTAATATACAGTAAAGCCTGATAAACTGAAAGAGAATGAACAATGTCTCCTTACCAAACAGAGGTATATACAAACCGGATTCCAAAAAAGTTGGGACACTACACAAATTGTGAATAAAAACTGAATGCAATGATCTGGAGATGGCAAATGTCAATATTTTATTCAGAATAGAACGTAGATGACAGATCAAAAGTTTAATCCGAGTAAATGTATCATTTTAAAGGAAAAATATGTTGATTCAAAATTTCACGGTGTCAACAAATCCCAAAAAAGTTGGGACAAGTAGCAATAAGAGGCTGGAAAAAGTCAATTTGAGCATAACGAAGAGCTGGAAGACCAATTAACACCAATTAGGTCAATTGGCAACATGATTGGGTATAAAAAGAGCTTCTCAGAGTGGCAGTGTCTCTCAGAAGCCAAGATGGGTAGAGGATCACCAATTCCCACAATGTTGCGCAGAAAGATAGTGGAGCAATATCAGAAAGGTGTTACCCAGCGAAAAATTGCAAAGACTTTGCAGTTATCATCATCAACTGTGCATAATATCATCCGAAGATTCAGAGAATCTGGAACAATCTCTGTGCGTAAGGGTCAAGGCCGTAAACCAATACTGGATGCCCGTGATCTCCGGGCCCTTAAACGACACTGCACCACAAACAGGAATGCTACTGTAAAGGAAATCACAGAATGGGCTCAGGAATACTTCCAGAAACCATTGTCAGTGAACACAATCCACCGTGCCATCCGCCGTTGCCAGCTGAAACTCTACAGTGCAAAGAAGAAGCCATTTCTAAGCAAGATCCACAAGCTCAGGCGTCTTAAATGGGCCAGGGATCATTTAAAATGGAGTGTGGCAAAATGGAAGACTGTTCTGTGGTCAGACGAGTCACGATTTGAAGTTCTTTTTGGAAATGTGGGACGCCATGTCATCCGGACCAAAGAGGACAAGGACAACCCAAGTTGTTATCAACGCTCAGTTCAGAAGCCTGCATCTCTGATGGTATGGGGTTGCATGAGTGCGTGTGGCATGGGCAGCTTGCATGTCTGGAAAGGCACCATCAATGCAGAAAAATATATTCAGGTTCTAGAACAACATATGCTCCCATCCAGACGTAATCTCTTTCAGGGAAGACCCTGCATTTTTCAACAAGATAATGCCAGACCACATTCTGCATCAATCACAACATCATGGCTGCGTAGGAGAAGGATCCGGGTACTGAAATGGCCAGTCTGCAGTCCAGATCTTTCACCTATAGAGAACATTTGGCGCATCATAAAGAGGAAGGTGCGACAAAGGAGGCCCAAGACGATTGATCAGTTAGAGGCCTGTATTAGACAAGAATGGGAGAGCATTCCTATTTCTAAACTTGAGAAACTGGTCTCCTCAGTCCCCAGACGTCTGTTGAGTGTTGTAAGAAGAAGGGGAGATGCCACACAGTGGTGAAAATGGCCTTGTCCCAACTTTTTTGGGATTTGTTGACACCATGAAATTTTGAATCAACATATTTTTCCCTTAAAATGATACATTTTCTCAGTTTAAACTTTTGTTCAGTGATTTATGTTCTATTCTGAATAAAATATTAGAAGTTGGCACCTCCACATCATTGCATTCAGTTTTTATTCACGATTTGTATAGTGTCCCAACTTTTTTGGAATCCGGTTTGTATGTTATTCAGTAAAAATGATGTATTAATGAGAAGCATGGATGATTTCCATTTCCCCCCTCATACATCTCATTAACATGCTTCAGGGGCTTTCTTTCTATTGCACACACACACACACACACACACACACACACACACACACACACACACACACACACACACACACACACACACACACACACACACACACACACACACACACACACACACACACACACACACACACACACACACACACACACACACACACACACACACACACACACACACACACACACACACACACACACACACACACACACACACACAGCTGAGAAGGGTCAAAGGAATCCATTATTCAGCTGTTAGGATATTTTTAGAAACAGCCCGTTGACTTTGGAATTATTTATTAAGCGCCTGATAATTAAAACATGTATATTTGGTTGGGAAAAGCCGGCCAGAAATCTCAGAGAGAGAGAGAGAGAGAGAGGCAGGGGTATCCCTCGGGGGAACCTCTTCTCTCTGTGTCTCTCTCTTTCTCTCTCTCTGTAGTTCTATATTTAACTCAACCACTGCAGCATCTATTTAGCTCCTGCTGAAAACACATGCATGTGGGCGCATTTATCTTCATACGCGCACTTGATGCTACCGCACATATGAAGCTATACACATGGACAAAAACACACGGTCTTTACACATTTACTAGTGCAGAAAAAAACCCACACACCACACTGGCTCCAGAGAAGAGAGAGAGAACTCAACTCTCACACCATCATATACACATTTACCCGCTGTCTTACATGCTCACGTGAACAGACTCTTGTGGCCACGTAGACACATGCACAAATACCCACGCTCACACACACATATCGTTATAATGCACACACAAACTCATTCACTCGCTGTTTCACTCACTCATTCTGTCTCTCTCTCACACACACACTCTTTCGATTGCTCTGCTGCTTCCCTGTTGCAGAAAGATGTACTCTATACTTACTTTGCTTGTAAGAACAAAAATTGACAACGTAGGTAGGTACAATCTGTGTGTATGGGTATTACAGTTTTTTACGATCGAATAAACACAATTTTGATTGTTTTGTTTAGCAAAACCCAACACACGAATAGCACAACCACATACCCAATTAGCAAAACACCTTAACTCTTTTGCAAAATGAACCACTCTTGTAAAAACTATACACTAACTTATCAAAACCATATTTTTTTACCATATGAAACACACACGTTGCATATGACTTAACTCTGTTTGCACCAGTTACACTCTGCTGTTGAAAACCTTAAACACTTTCGGCTAATTCTGCTTCTAAGTGCATAGAGTAGTATGGGTGAAGCACACAGTGAATTTGCAAAACATCGCTCGGATTTGCACAACTGTAAACACAATGTCTGCTCACACTTTTTGCAAAACAATACACACAGTGAACACTTGTATGCATTACTGTAGACACCACACAGGACACAAGACTAATGCTGTTGACAATGTTATTTATTTTTTTCCATATACTCAAGCCAACATGACGAAAAAAAAAAAACATTTCCCAGTTTTCATGAACATAACATTTTATCCTGTACAAAAAAAGAACCCCCCCAAAAAAGAAAACACAGCACATAAATTGCTACTGCTGGTCTCTTCTCCTAGCTGGATCTGGCCAGATAATTTCATCCACATCACAGGCGATATCCTCATTTGCAAGACAGCGGGGAAAGAATCGCCGTGCATGCCGTATCCACCCCTGTATGGCTGTGGCCTCAATCTGGTCACAGGCCTCCTCCATGGCCTGAATGAGGGCTACCCGAGCCAGGGGGTGCAGATCGTAAACCTTCCACCGCCATGCCGAGAAAAATTCTTCAATTGGGTTAAGAAATGGAGAATATGGTGGCAGGAAAAGGACTGTGAAATGTGGGTGCTGCGTAAACCAGTTCTGAACCAGAGCAGAGCGGTGGAATGAAACATTGTCCCAGGTGACAATGTATTGGATCTGCATGTTATTTATGATTGTGAGGTTGTATACTCTGTCCAAAAATGTAAGGATGTGAGGTGTTTTATACGGACCCATGTTGGCATGGCGGTGGAGGACCCCATTCTGGGTGATTGCCGCACAAAGGTTGATGTTGCCCCGGGACACTAATAATTGCCCTCTGGCCAATTACATTTCTTCCCCTCCTTCTGACCTTTGAGAGGTTGAACCCCGCCTCGTCTATGTAGATGAACTCATGCTGAATGGCCTCAGCATCCATTTGTAAAACTCTCTAAAATACAGTGAAAGACAAGATTGTGTAGTTCAGCATAGATTTAGTGTACAGTACATTTACATGTAAAAAAAGGTTATGTGTGCAGTATGTAACATCAGAGTGCTAAAGTGAACAATACATACCTCCACATACTCATGCCGCAGTTGTTTGACCCTCTCTGAGTTCCTCTCAAAAGGCACTCGGTACAACTGTTTCATTTGTACCTGATGTGCCTTCAGGATACGAGCTATGGTGGACAGAGAGACCTGATTCACATTATGAAAGATGATTTGGTCTTCAATAATTTTGGCCTGGATTTCACGAAGCCTGATGGCATTATTTGCCAAAACCATATTCACAATCTCCCTCTCCTGCAGGGGTGTGAAAATGGGAGCCCTTCCTCCTCGTTGTACTCGACCCTCAATCCTATGTAGAACAAAATACATGTAACCTACTGTAAAATGTCACAGGAAGGGGTATCAAAAGTGCTGATATGGGGTGCATACAGTAAGAAGCTGTAAACAGGTAATTTTTTTTACCTGTTTTCCAGTCTGAATGCCCTTATTACAGATGCCACGGTGAATCTGCTGAGATTTGGCTGGACTCTCAGTCCAGCCTCCCTCAGCGTCAATCCATGGTTCACAACATGGTCCACAAGAGTTGCGCGAATTTCATTGCTTAAAGTTGGACCTCTTCTCCTTTGAGCTTCACCTACTCCTGCTTGAGGTCTTCCTCTTCCTCTTCCTCTTCCTCTTCCTCTTCCTCTTCCTCGGCCACAGCCTCTGGCACGGCCTCTGCCTCCTTCTTCTCCTCCTTCTCCGATTCCCCCTCTCATCCTCACTCTTCCTCTTCCTCTTCCTTCCATTTTGGTTAAGCTTGGTGAACTCACCTGCTGCATTTTTATAGTGCTTAAACCTGATTGGTGTGTCTTCAATTAAGCAATCTTGTGTTTGCACACCTGATGGCAGTGTTCAATCAACTGGCTCATAGGTGTGGTAATTTGACAGTCAGTGCTTTAGAATTGCAAGGAAGTGACATCTTGATATACTTCTGTGTCTAATGCATAGACGTGTGTGTTAGTGTTTCAAATCACAGTGTGTATTGTTTTGCACAAAGTGTGAAAGGACTCATTGTGCTTACAGTGGTGCAAATCTGGGGCCAAGTTTTGCTCCTTGAGTGTAAGGTTTTGATAATTGGGCAACACTTTAGATTTTAGTGTTTATTCAATCGAAAAAAACTGTAAAGAGTGATGATAACCTAAAACTGTAGGCAATTAGGCGACAATTAAGTTCTGGGAAATATTCAGATCCTTTACTTAAGTAAAAGTACTAATAACACACTGTAAAAATACTCTGTTAGCTAATGTTGTGACATATGAATGTGAATATTAATAAAAATTTGTTCTGAATATGATGAGTGCATTATCTTACCAAAATGTAGCTGTCTCTGGTTGCTGTTTATGTCATTCATGAACAAATGGTTGAAATTACAAGAATAGTGATCTACTTGAGGGAAATCAGACATGGTGAGTAATGTTAAATAATCATGAAGTAAGGAGGCATTCCAGTATAATTTATTTCTTATAGTACTTGAAAGAACAAAAATATGTATGTATTTGGGCATCATGAGGTCCCTTGACTGCTTGATATCTAAATAAAAATGGGTTCTATCTATGTGTCCCCTTTAGTGACATGCCCATTTTACGCTAATCGGATACAGAATGGTGTTTTAATGAGGCATTTTTGCACCCCCTTAAATAGGTCTATCAAAGGTCATAGGCAGAATAATAAATGCACACACACATCATTTCATGATCAGTTAAATCAAGTGTTATTTAGAAGATGATTCAGGGAAAGATTGCACTAAAAAACTGTTCATTAATACAATCAATAATTGCAACACTGTTTCCCCTGAACACGTCTGGAGTGGAGGATTAGATCCTAACACTACAAGCTGACACTGAGCTCAAGTCCTTAAGCTTTGGGACTTACTCGCAATGGAAAAGTACCACAACAAGAGGATGTTTGCTACACATTGACTTCGCCTACCCTGGAAAGTGTGTGGCAGACCAAGTTTCAAGTCTCTAAAGTAACCCTATCCCCTAAACCCTAACCCTAACCCTAGTTCTGAACCCTAACCCTAACCCTAATCCTAAACCCTAACCCTAACCCTGACCCTAACCCTAGCCCTAACCCTAAACCCTAACCCTAATCCTAATCCTAAACCCTAACCCTAAACCCTAACCCTAACCCTAATTCCAAACCTTAACCCTATTTTAAATAGGCCATAACTTTTGATAGGAACGTCGTAGAGACTCCATCTTGGTACCAATGGAAAGCGCGCGGCAATAAATAGGGGGGTAGGCGAAGTCTCAACAAATGAGCACCTAAGGAAAAAAAAATAGGCACACAATTGTTTAAGATCAAAGGGTTCCCGATGTCCGATCGCAACGAAACCAGCACGAGTGCACTCAGCGCCCACGAAAAAGGGGGGGGGGGGGGTAGCCCAAGTTTCAAGTCTCTAAAATAACCCTAACCCGTAAACCCTAACCCTAACCCTAATCCTAAACCCTAACCCTAACCCTAATCCTAAACCCTAACCCTAGCCCTAAACCCTAACCCTAACCCCAATTCAAAACCCTAACCCTAACCCTAACCCTAATCGTAAACCCTAACCCTAGCCCTAGCCCTAACCCTAAACCTAACCCTGGCCCTAACCCTAAACCCTAACCCTAACCCTAATTCCAAACCTTAACCCTAACCTTAACCCTAACCTTACCCTAATCTCAAACCTTAACCCTATTTTAAATAGGCCATGACTTTTGATAGGAACGTCGTAGAGACTCCATTCTGGTACCAATGGAAAGCGCGTGGCCATAATTAGGGGGGTAGGCGAAGTCTCAACAAATGAGCACCTAAGGGAAAAAAAATAGGCACACAATTGTTTTATATCGAAGGGTTCCCGACGTCCGATCGCAACGAAACCAGCACGAGTGCACTCAGCACCCACGAAATAGGGGGGGGGGGGGGTAGCCAAAGTTTCAAGTCTCTAAAATAACCCTAACCCCTAAACCCTAACCCTAATCCTTAACCTTAACCCTAACCCTAACCCTAATCTCAAACCTTAACCCTATTTTAAATAAACCATAACTTTTGATAGGAACGTCGTAGAGACCATCTTGGTACCAATGGAAAGCGCGTGGCCATAATTAGGGGGGTAGGCGAAGTCTCAACAAATGAGCACCTAAGGAAAAAAAAATAGGCACACAATTGTTTAGGATCAAATGGTTCCCGATGTCCGATCGCAACGAAACCAGCACGAGTGCACTCAGCACCCACGAAATAGGGGGGGGGGGGTAGCCAAAGTTTCAAGTCTCTAAAATAACCCTAACCCCTAAACCCTGACCCTAATCCTAAACCCTAACCCTAACCTTAACCCTAACCTTACCCTAATCTCAAACCTTAACCCTATTTTAAATAGGCCATAACTTTTGATAGGAACGTCGTAGAGACTCCATTCTGGTACCAATGGAAAGCGCGTGGCCATAATTAGGGGGGTGGGCGAAGTCTCAACAAATGAGCACCTAAGGGAAAAAAAATAGGCACACAATTGTTTTATATCGAAGGGTTCCCGACGTCCGATCGCAACGAAACCAGCACGAGTGCACTCAGCACCCACGAAATAAGGGGGGGGGGGGGGATAGCCAAAGTTTCAAGTCTTTAAAATAACCCTAACCCCTAAACCCTAACCCTAACCCTAACCCTAGCCCTAACCCTAAACCCTAACCCTAACCCTAATTCCAAACCTTAACCCTATATTAAATAAACCATAACTTTTGATAGGAACGTCGTAGAGACCATCTTGGTACCAATGGAAAGCGCGTGGCCATAATTAGGGGGGTAGGCGAAGTCTCAACAAATGAGCACCTAAGGGAAAAAAAATAGGCACACAATTGTTTTATATGAAAGGGTTCCCGACGTCCGATTGCAACGAAACCAGCACGAGTGCACTCAGCACCCACGAAATAGGGGGGGGGTAACCAAAGTTTCAAGTCTCTAAAATAACCCTAACCCCTAAACTCTAACCCTAACCCTAATCCTAAACCCTAACCCTAGCCCTAACCCTAAACCCTAACCCTAATTCCAAACCTTAACCCTATATTAAATAGGCCATAACTTTTGATAGGAACGTCGTAGAGACTCCATTCTGGTACCAATGGAAAGCGCGTGACCATAATTAGGGGGGTAGGCGAAGTCTCAACAAATGAGCACCTAAGGAAAAAAAAATAGGCACACAATTGTTTAGGATCAAATGGTTCCCGATGTCCGATCGCAACGAAACCAGCACGAGTGCACTCAGCACCCACGAAATAGGGGGGGTAGCCAAAGTTTCAAGTCTCTAAAATAACCCTAACCCCTTAACCCTGACCCTAATCCTAAACCCTAACCCTAACCCTAACCCTAGCCCTAACCCTAAACCCTAACCCTAACCCTAATTCCAAACCTTAACCTATATTAAATAGGCCATAACTTTTGATAGGAACGTCGTAGAGACCATCTTGGTACCAATGGAAAGCGCGTGGCCATAATTAGGGGGGTAGGTGAAGTCTCAACAAATGAGCACCTAAGGAAAAAAAAATAGGCACACAATTGTTTAGGATCCAATGGTTCCCGATGTCCGATCGCAACGAAACCAGCACGAGTGCACTCAGCACCCACGAAATAGGGGGGGTAGCCAAAGTTTCAAGTCTCTAAAATAACCCTAACCCCTTAACCCTGACCCTAATCCTAAACCCTAACCCTAACCCTAACCCTAGCCCTAACCCTAACCCTAATTCCAAACCTTAACCCTATTTGAAATAGGCCATAACTTTTGATAGGAACGTCGTAGAGACTCCATTCTGGTACCAATGGAAAGCGCGTGGCCATAATTCGGGGGGTGGGCGAAGTCTCAACAAATGAGCACCTAAGGGAAAAAAAATAGGCACACAATTGTTTTATATCGAAGGGTTCCCGACGTCCGATCGCAACGAAACCAGCACGAGTGCACTCAGCACCCACGAAATAGGGGGGGGGGGGGGGGGGGTAGCAAAAGTTTCAAGTCTTTAAAATAACCCTAACCCCTAAACCCTAACCCTAATCCTTAACCCTAACCCTAACCCTAAACCCTAACCCTAACCCTAATTCCAAACCTTAACCCTATATTAAATAGGCCATAACTTTTGATAGGAACGTCGTAGAGACCATCTTGGTACCAATGGAAAGCGCGTGGCCATAATTAGGGGGGTAGGCGAAGTCTCAACAAATAAGTACCTAAGGGAAAAAAAATAGGCACACAATTGTTTTATATCGAAGGGTTCCCGATGTCCGATCGCAACGAAACCAGCACGAGTGCACTCAGCACCCACGAAATAGGGGGGGGGGGGGTAGCCAAAGTTTCAAGTCTCTAAAATAACCCTAACCCCTAAACCCTAACCCTAATCCTAAACCCTAACCCTAACCCTAGCCCTAACCCTAAACCCTAACCCTAACCCTAATTCCAAACCTTAACCCTATATTAAATAAACCATAACTTTTGATAGGAACGTCGTAGAGACCATCTTGGTACCAATGGAAAGCGCGTGGCCATAATTAGGGGGGTAGGCGAAGTCTCAACAAATGAGCACCTAAGGGAAAAAAAATAGGCACACAATTGTTTTATATCGAAGGGTTCCCGACGTCCGATCGCAACGAAACCAGCACGAGTGCACTCAGCACACACGAAATAGGGAGGGTAGCCAAAGTTTCAAGTCTCTAAAATAACCCTAACCCCTAAACCCTGACCCTAATCCTAAACCCTAACCCTAACCTTAACCCTAACCTTACCCTAATCTCAAACCTTAACCCTATTTTAAATAGGCCATAACTTTTGATAGGAACGTCGTAGAGACTCCATTCTGGTACCAATGGAAAGCGCGTGGCCATAATTAGGGGGGTGGGCGAAGTCTCAACAAATGAGCACCTAAGGGAAAAAAAATAGGCACACAATTGTTTTATATCGAAGGGTTCCCGACGTCCGATCGCAACGAAACCAGCACGAGTGCACTCAGCACCCACGAAATAGGGGGGGGGGGGGGGGTAGCAAAAGTTTCAAGTCTTTAAAATAACCCTAACCCCTAAACCCTAACCCTAATCCTTAACCCTAACCCTAACCCTAAACCCTAACCCTAACCCTAATTCCAAACCTTAACCCTATATTAAATAGGCCATAACTTTTGATAGGAACGTCGTAGAGACCATCTTGGTACCAATGGAAAGCGCGTGGCCATAATTAGGGGGGTAGGCGAAGTCTCAACAAATGAGCACCTAAGGAAAAAAAAATAGGCACACAATTGTTTAGGATCAAATGGTTCCCGATGTCCGATCGCAACGAAACCAGCACGAGTGCACTCAGCACCCACGAAATAGGGGGGGTAGCCAAAGTTTCAAGTCTCTAAAATAACCCTAACCCCTTAACCCTGACCCTAATCCTAAACCCTAACCCTAACCCTAACCCTAGCCCTAACCCTAAACCCTAACCCTAACCCTAATTCCAAACCTTAACCCTATTTTAAATAGGCCATAACTTTTGATAGGAACGTCGTAGAGACTCCATTCTGGTACCAATGGAAAGCGCGTGGCCATAATTAGGGGGGTGGGCGAAGTCTCAACAAATGAGCACCTAAGGGAAAAAAAATAGGCACACAATTGTTTTATATCGAAGGGTTCCCGACGTCCGATCGCAACGAAACCAGCACGAGTGCACTCAGCACCCACTAAATAGGGGGGGGGGGGGGTAGCAAAAGTTTCAAGTCTTTAAAATAACCCTAACCCCTATACCCTAACCCTAATCCTTAACCCTAACCCTAACCCTAAACCCTAACCCTAACCCTAATTCCAAACCTTAACCCTATATTAAATAGGCCATAACTTTTGATAGGAACGTCGTAGAGACCATCTTGGTACCAATGGAAAGCGCGTGGCCATAATTAGGGGGGTAGGCGAAGTCTCAACAAATAAGCACCTAAGGGAAAAAAAATAGGCACACAATTGTTTTATATCGAAGGGTTCCCGATGTCCGATCGCAACGAAACCAGCACGAGTGCACTCAGCACCCACGAAATAGGGGGGGGGGGGGTAGCCAAAGTTTCAAGTCCCTAAAATAACCCTAACCCCTAAACCCTAACCCTAATCCTAAACCCTAACCCTAACCCTAGCCCTAACCCTAAACCCTAACCCTAACCCTAATTCCAAACCTTAACCCTATATTAAATAAACCATAACTTTTGATAGGAACGTCGTAGAGACCATCTTGGTACCAATGGAAAGCGCGTGGCCATAATTAGGGGGGTAGGCGAAGTCTCAACAAATGAGCACCTAAGGGAAAAAAAATAGGCACACAATTGTTTTATATCGAAGGGTTCCCGATGTCCGATTGCAACGAAACCAGCACGAGTGCACTCAGCACCCACGAAATAGGGGGGGGGGGGGGGGGGGGGTAACCAAAGTTTCAAGTCTCTAAAATAACCCTAACCCCTTAACCCTGACCCTAATCCTAAACCCTAACCCTAACCCTAACCCTAGCCCTAACCCTAAACCCTAACCCTAACCCTAATTCCAAACCTTAACCCTATATTAAATAGGCCATAACTTTTGATAGGAACGTCGTAGAGACTCCATTCTGGTACCAATGGAAAGCGCGTGGCCATAATTAGGGGGTAGGCGAAGTCTCAACAAATGAGCACCTAAGGGAAAAAAGATAGGCACACAATTGTTTTATATCGAAGGGTTCCAGACGTCCGATTGCAACGAAACCAGCACGAGTGCACTCAGCACCCACGAAATAGGGGGGTAGCCAAAGTTTCAAGTCTCTAAAATAACCCTAACCCCTTAACCCTAACCCTAAACCCTAACCCTAACCCTAGCCCTAACCCTAAACCCTAACCCTAACCCTAATTCCAAACCTTAACCCTACTTTAAATAGGCCATAACTTTAGATAGGAACATCATAAAGACTCCATCTTGGTACCAATGGAAAGCGCGTGGCCATAATTAGGGGGGTAGGCTAAGTCTCAACAAATGAGCACCTAAGAAAAAAAAATAGGCACACAATTGTTTAGGATCAAATGGTTCCCGATATCCGATCGCAACGAAACCAGCACGAGTGCACTCTGCACCCACGAAATAGGGGGGGGTAACCAAAGTTTCAAGTCTCTAAAATAACCCTAACCCCTAAACCTTAACCCTAACCCTAGCCCTAACCCTAAACCCTAACCCTTACCCTAATTCCAAACCTTAACCCTATTTTGAATAGGCCATAACTTTTGATAGGAATATCGTAGAGACTCCATCTTGGTACCAATGGAAAGCGCGTGGCCATAATTAGGGGGGTAGGCTAAGTCTCAAGTCTCTAAAATAACCCTAACCCCTAAACCCTAACCCTAATCCTATACCCTAACCCTAACCCTAACCCTAATTCCAAACCTTAACCCTACTTTAAATAGGCCATAACGTTTGATAGGAACATCATAAAGAGTCCATCTTGGTATCAATGGAAAGCGCGTGGCCATAATTAGGGGGGTAGGCTAAGTCTCAACAAATGAGCACCTAAGAAAAAAAACAGGCACACAATTGTTTAAGATCAAAGGGTTCCCGATGTCCGATCGCAACGAAACCAGCACCAGTGCACCCAGCGCCCACAAAATAGGGGGGGGGGGGGGGTAGCCCAAGTTTCAAGTCTCTAAAATAACCCTAACCCTAACCCTTATCCTTCACCCTAACCCTAACCCTAAACCCTAACCCTAACCCTTAACCTAACCCTAACCCCTAAACCCTAACCCTAACCCTAAACCCTAACCCTAATTCCAAACCTTAACCCTATTTTAAATAGGCCATAACTTTTGATAGGAACGTTGTAGAGACTCCATCTTGGTACCAAAAAATCTTGGAAAAAAAATAGGCAAATAATTGTTTAAGATCAAATGGTTCCCGATGTCTGATCGCACCGAAACCAGCACGAGTGCACACATCGTCCACAAAATAGGGGGGGGTAGCCCAAGTTTCAAGTCTCTTAAATAACACTAACACCTAAACCCTAACCCTAACCCTAACCCTAATTCCAAACCTTAACCCTACTTTAAATAGGCCATAACTTTTGATAGGAACATCATAAAGAGTCCATCTTGGTATCAATGGAAAGCGCGTGGCCATAATTAGGGGGGTAGGCTAAGTCTCAACAAATGAGCACCTAAGAAAAAAAAATAGGCACACAATTGTTTAAGATCAAAGGGTTCCCGATGTCCGATCGCAACGAAACCAGCACCAGTGCACCCAGCGCCCACAAAATAGGGGGGGGGGGGGGGTAGCCCAAGTTTCAAGTCTCTAAAATAACCCTAACCCTAACCCTAACCCTTATCCTTCACCCTAACCCTAACCCTAAACCCTAACCCTAACCCTAACCCTAACCCTAAACCCTAACCCTAACCCTAATTCCAAACCTTAACCCTATTTTAAATAGGCCATAACTTTTGATAGGAACGTTGTAGAGACTCCATCTTGGTACCAAAAAATCTTGGAAAAAAAAATAGGCAAATAATTGTTTAAGATCAAATGGTTCCCGATGTCTGATCGCACCGAAACCAGCACGAGTGCACACATCGTCCACAAAATAGGGGGGGTAGCCCAAGTTTCAAGTCTCTTAAATAACACTAACACCTAAACCCTAACCCTAACCCTAACCCTAATCCTAAACCCTAACCCTAACCCTAATCCTAAACCCTAACCCTAATCCAAAACCCTAACTCTAATCCTAAACCCTAACCCTATTTTAAATAGGCCATAACTTTTGATAGGAACGTCGTAGAGACTCCATTTATGCATCCCTGGCTTCTATCCCTTGCAATTCATTAAAGTCAGACGATTAAATTTTTTTTACAAAGTTATGTTTTGTGCAATATGGGTTCATGCAGTTATTCAAGGTACACCATCTCATATTGCACATGTAAATACTTTTCAAAATACTCATGAAAATAAATATATGTTTGGATTTTTAGGTAGATCATTTTGACTTGGTCATTTTAAAAGTAGCTTGCAAGCTGAAAAAGTGTGATCACCCCTGATATAAACAATTCAAGCCCTGTATAGTATTGCTAAAAATATTCCTATCATGACTCTGTAGGAACTAAAACATAATGGTGCAGTAACTTATAATGATCTTAAAATTTTGACCATATTCTTAAAATATTCATAGAGTAATTTGCTGTAATCACACCTCCCAACATTGTCTTTAATCTATTAAATATAATTTAATATAATAAATTATACCAGTATAATATTACACTTAGGGAAAGACAGTCTGTGCGTACTGTTGAGTCTTTCAAATCTAAACAGAATATTCATAAGAAGACATCAACACGCAAATAATCCACACAGTAATCTGCCAAATGGCAACAATGTAACTTCAGGACCAAGGAGAGCATGTGCATCAGTTCAAAGTGTGATTTTACTCTTTAAAACCAGAACAAAATGCCATCCTCATTGTAAATTATTTGACTACAGTACGAAAAAAAAAATCATCAGCATTGCCTTACACTAAGATAAGCTTAACAGTTTCCACCACACTAAACTAGTTTCAACATTCTCAGGAAACACACACACACACACACACACACACACACACACACACACACACACACACACACACACACACACACACACACACACACACACACACACACACACACACACACACACACACACACACACACACACACACACACACACACACACACACACACACACACACACACACACACACACACACACACACACACACACACACACACACACACACACACACACTTAGACCAGTCACTGACAGGTTATTTCTCCTAGGACTGCTCCTCCCCTGTGCCCCAGCCCATGTCCTGCTTAGTTCTGTTAAATATTGAAACAGACAGGGAAAGAGGTTAAGAAGGCATGAGGCATGAGCTGATGGAGGAGAAAGAGAGCCATCAAGCTGCAATGGCTTGAACTTTCCTATGGCACCTCAGTTGTGTTGGAGGATTGGAAGAACTGTAGATAGGTAAGAGATGAGACAGGGGATAAAGTAAAAGGAAATGAGGGACCAGAGCAACATATAGGGCTCTATTTATTTACAGGATCTATAGCGCATGTATTAAGTACATGGAGTGGTTTTCTGGCATAACCAACTCCACTTTTGTCAGTTAGACATTGCAAATTCTGTGCACATAGTAAGGCGCAAGGGGCATTGCCGTTGTATTTAGTCTCTTCAATAATCATGGGTGTGTTTTGGGTGAAACATGAATGAAAACCAATCACATTGTCATCTCCCATTCCCTTTAAATGTCAGGGGTGTTTGCAGCAGGCGTAGAGTTATTTAAATGGCGGATTCAGGGAGCTGGAGAAGCGAGCGGTTTTCTGCTGAGGAAACTGACCTACTTGTGCATGAAGCTGGAGACTCTCTGCCGCCTCACAGTCCTCTGTCCCATAAACAACTCATTTTGACTGCATATGAGGAAATGCACCAATAACCTATTTAACTGAGGGAGCAGTCTGTGTGTGGACAAGCATGACGCACCGATCACCTCTGATGCCGTGCAAATCTGCTTACGCTTAAATCTTCCTTCAGACACCCACCTGAATGCATTATTTTCATTAAACCTGTATGTTGTTGCTATTTTATTTATGTTTTTTATCGATGCATGATGTGATTTCTTTAAGGATTTACTTAACAATTTGACAGGCTCCTTTTAGTAATTGTAAATGTTTCCATGCACGTAGTAAAATAAAAAATAAAAACTGTGATAATGAACTTACTGCTCTTCATGCGTTGATGTGCACAGGGAAGGTGCAGCTTTTCTCTGCTATGTCCACACTTAAGAGAATATGATTAATATTTTTCATTAATGATGATAATGTATTATTTCACCCATCCACCATTAATAAGAATCTTAATGTTAGACCAATCTTACAGTAATAATGCTGCTGGATTAGTCTAGACCAGGGGTAGGCAATCCCGGTCCTGCAGAGCCACTGTCCTGCATGTTTTAGGTCTCTGCAGGTCTCTCTGCTCTAACACACCTGATTCTAATGATTTGCTCGTTATCAAGCAGCTGATGCTCGTCACAGTTTGATTATTGTTAGACTCAGGTGTGTTAGGGTAGGGAGAAACCTAAAACATGCAGGACAGTTGCTCTTCAGGACCGGAATTGCCTACCCCTGAGCTAGACATTTTAGACTATTTAAAGGCTAAAAGGGCAGCCACCTAACTGTGAACTAGGCGTCAAGCAATTAGATCTAAGATCTAAAGTCAGAGTCTACATTTGTGAAACGGGCAACAGGTCTTTGTAGGTCAATGTGGCTTTCTGCTGCCTTAAGATAGCAATGTGCCAACAATGCGCTGGACCACACCTAATTTTAAGACCAACACACCCATGGGTGAACAGATTGGTGCAAGCATTTTCTACCTACCAACGTGGTCGCTGGGCGTGAAAATGACAACTGCGTAAGTCTGAAACTAGCAATGACAGGTGCGCTGAGGCGAGTGCTGCTTTATGTGGGTGGAAGAGAGACGCAAAGGAAAGAAGCAGACTTCTCTGTCATTGTAGGAAGGCAAAAACTCAGTTTCTTGGCACTGAATTCATCTTTGTTCAAAAAAGGTGATTTAATACTAAGCTCTAGCAGATTTCCCAGGAGCATTTTAAACTGAATTAATCTAAATCCAAGCAAAGGTACGAACAGCGAAGCTCTTCACAGACCTTGAGTGCTTTTGGGAAATCTAGCCCTCTTCTTGTTCTTTTCATCTGCTTAGTCTACATTTTAAGTTTAAAATAAGCACATTATTCACTTTCCCATTGAGCTGTGACATAACTTGGCGACAAAGTCACCTATTAGCAGGTGACTGTTGATTTGTTATTGGCTAATGGATAATTTGGTTTGTTCCTAAACCTGCCGACCGCATTATTGTAACCATTATTATTCTTTATTGAAAAAAAGGACCATGCATAAAACCATTACTCTTAAAATGAGAGGACATGGTTTTTACCTATTTTTCATCTGCAGTCCCTGGGCTGGTACGCACAGAACAGTCCCCAGACACTAAAACATTCAATTACATTAAACACCATTATAGTCTATATCACACTTACAATAAAACCGACACAATCAGTACAGTATACAATTACAATACATTATAATTAAGAACCTGAATCATGGTCAAAACCAATGTTGACATGACTGATTGCCCAATATACATTTATTTATTTTATTTTTTGCACCATATGAAAGGTAATGAGAGTCTGGGTGAGTTTTAAGCTCGGCTGGAGGTAAATTCCAACAATGACAGTAATTGAAAAAGCCGTTCACCCTAGTGGGAAGTTAAAATCTGAGTATAAAGCTCATTTAGAGGTTCTGCTTATTTGCTCAGAGTTGAAAAAAAACTCTACAGTGGTGTAGAAGTAGCATTGAACATGCTCTTACTGTATATACCAATCAATCTTTTGAAAACGCTATGACATTTTCGATATTCTAAAATTCCAAATCTAATTATTTCCTATCAAGAACTTTTAGGCCTTGGTTAAAAATAATCTCAGTTGGTTTCAACACAGTCTTACTGGATTGGGACCAGCAGGCTTTACAATGTGAGAAAAACATAGCATGCAAGAATAACACTTAATGGTATATTGCAATGTGATGCTCATCTTTTTAATATCAACAGTCAAACTGGAATCCAGAATCATCCTGAAGATGAAGTTCATAATGTTTTGGAGTATGTGTTCAATGACACTCAGCTGTGGTAACACGGTTTGTTTTAGTTTAGTAGTAAAATACACAATCACTGATTCTGTATTCAAGGAAAGACACGTTCATATTAGTGTCTACAACTAAACAACCATATAACATTTGTTTGCCCTGCACTGCTAGACGCCGCCATGTTGGCTCAGTCACTTCCATGTTTGCTTGTGATGCCAGTAGTGAGAGCCGTGTAATCTAGACTCTGCATGTTGTGTATTGCCCCTTTAATATAAACAAAAAAACAAAACAATAGCTGCGGGGAAACTGCTCTATAAACACTGCAAAAGTGTTTATAGCTGTTCCTAACAGAAACATTGGAAGGCGGCTCTAAAAGCTGGCTGTTATATAAAGAGGTAAGATGCGCTAATCATTTGAATATGGGGACAATGGAGCGTACTTTCAAACACTCGCTCCTGGAAGGCATTCATAGTGTTGCACTCATTTATACACATGAAAAAATTACAGAAATACTTGTGTAAAAAATGATAAAAGAGGACATGTGACAAGAGTCAAAACCTGCCCAGTTAGTGAGCCAGCTTTGTGGCAAAAGAAAAAAACCTGAATTACGCATTAAACTGGACAACCCACAAATCTTGATTTGTGACAGAGGCCTTGCTGCGGGGCTTTGCAATCAATCCCCCTTGTATTTCTAACAGCAATGCAGAAGCGGGGCAGTATGTGTGTGTGCTTTTCTGCTGGTGGTTAAGTGTCTTTTGCAGACTCTTCTCTGGCTTGGCTTTGCTTTACTGTTGTCCCGAAGCTATAAGTTCAATATTGCATATTTTAGATCTTTTGGTATGTACAGTCACTATTTATTGCAGTCCTTTACATGTGCATTAACCAGATGTACCAACGTTAGCCCATTTTCAGCTTATAGAAGCCAAGACGCACTTTGCCACTGTTTTTCCAAGAGGTGTTGTTTTAGCCTCAGTTAAATTTTTTACTCTCATTTTTTTATTTGGCCTTTAATAAACCAATATGTCCTACCAAGTACCCCCAGTGTTCACGTTAAATTCAGACATTAAATAAAATCTCTGTCATATGTGTACATTCAAACTTTAATGACAAAATAACATTTCTGTTTCACCTTCCTGTTTCTGTTTCACCTCCCTGTAGCAGCATACTAGCAGACCATCATGATTAGGACTCAAACTGCTTTCTGATTGAAACTTTTGGTCCATTTTTGGTAAATCTGAGCCACAGATGGCTCTAATTGGCCCTTATTGTATTTGCTTTGCTATACTCTGTGACTGTGCAGTGCCAGGTGACCTGCTGCTGCACCCAGCAGGGCAGAGGGGATGATTAAATGATCATCTCTGAGCAGCATTAGGTTGTCTGCCAAGCCTATTAGACAACTTAACCCCAGCACACATCGTACACATCCGCTGGAAGGACAGTAAAACTTTGTGAAGTTTCACATACTCTGATTTGTTCATGGCTATAAATTTGGTTTGATAATAAAAAAAAATGTGGTTGTGGTTGATGTTTTATTACAGCCAGCACTGAGCATCAATGTGTGGGAGGCCAACAAAATGCTCAAATCAGGAATACATACGGTTACTCTTCTCAAAATGTTTTTTTGTCTACTTTTTACAATAAGTATGATAAGCAGATTTAAATCAAGCTCATTTTATATATACTAGGAATGAGATTAAGTTATATAGTTACAAGCTGTTTTTATGGTTTTATGACAGATTTTGCTGATCCTGACAATACAACTGAAAAGTATGTTCCCAAAAAGCTAATCCAGTCATCTGTAAATCAAAATGGGATCATCTGTTTGTGATTCAAAATGAAAAAATTAAAAAGATTGTTACAAAAATAAATGTGCAAATGTTGGTGTTGTCTGTTTCCGCAAACCACATAAACATTTATAACTTATATTATTGTATTTCAACAAGTAGTTTTGTTGCCTTAACCAAATAATGTAGTTTTGTTGCCTTAACCAAACCATGTAGTTTTGTTGCCTAAAGCTAACCATGTAGTTTTGTTGCCTAAAGCTAACCATGTAGTTTTGTTGCCTAAACCTAACAAAGTAGTTTTGTTGCCTAAACCTAACCGTGTGGTTCTGTTGCCTAAACCTAACCATGTGGTTTTGTTGCCTAAACCTAACCATTTAGTTTTGTTGCCTAAACCTAACAAAGTAGTTTTGTTGCCTAAACCTAACCGTGTGGTTCTGTTGCCTAAACCTAACCATGTAGTTTCGTTGCCTAAACCTAGCCGTGTCGTTTTGTTGTCTAAACCTAACCATGTAGTTTTGTTGCCTAAACCTAACCATGTAGTTTTGTTGCCTAAACCTAACCGTGTGGTTCTGTTGCCTAAATGTAACCATGTAGTTCTGTTGCCTAAACCTAACCAAGTTTTGCTAGGCAAAGATCTTAAATGCATATTTTACATTGCAGCTTTTCCCTCAGTAAAGGATACAAATACCACTGATTTTTAAAAATGTTGTGCTTGATAAACGGTTTTTGTGGCAAGACTTGGGTTCAATTCCGCTTAAGTCGCGAAGATTTAGATAAAGAGAGTAAAATCTGCACCTTGGCTATTCTGCCTGATTCATGCTGATTGTAGAGAGCACCAAACCCTTTCAACACACTCGGCAGAACAGAGGACAGAGTGGGCAGATGAGGATGAGGAAAAAACAATACAGGAGGGAAAAAAGTGCTGATCTCTCTCTCTCTCTCTCTCTCTCTCTCTCTCTCTCTCTCTCTCTCTCTCTCTCTCTCTCTCTCTCTCTCTCTCTCTCTCTCTCTCTCTCTCTCTCTCTCTCTCTCTCTCTCTCTCTCTCTCTCTCTCTCTCTCTCTCTCTCTCCCTCTCTCTCTCCCTCTCTCTTCCTTTCTACCTCCCTCTCATTCAGTATGCTGACTGTTTCCGTACAGAAAACTGACTCCCCCGCTATTCTGCCTGGCCTATTTATCACATTGATCAGCTTATAAAGAAGTGGGATATACACAGGAGGCTCTAGAAATGTGCATATGAGAGAGAATATATATATTTTTTTGCATCTTATGAGAGTGCTGCTCTTGCTACTCAAAGGTAACATTTTGCTGACATGTTCATTTGACACACTTTGCCTTATGACATCTAGTCATCACAGATTATTGTTTATTTTCTTTCTCTTTCTAGAACAACAGTCTTATATTTTGGTGCAAAATGCATGAGCACCAGCACTGAAGATCAGTAAAAACTGAAGAAGGCTGCAGAAATACGACCAAAATTCATAATGTCCCTGTGTTTGCTATTCAGTATAATCAGTAAATATGAGCATCACGGTCTTCATCCTGAAAGCAGAATAGGGTTGTTAAAGGTCAGGGAAGCTTCAGGTGAATAGAGTAACACTGTTTACTAACGGATATCACCGTGAAACTTCCCCAGTTGGTTACTGACAGAAGACAAATATTTTTGTACTGCAAGTTTTCTGAAATGTTATGTTTAAATATGCAAATGATGTTATGAAATATGTGATAATTTGCATACATTTCCACAACAGACATGTGAACACTGGATGAAGCTAGGTTAAAAATCCTTGTTTCATTTTACTGACATATTAGAGTCAAAGCTATTTACAGAGGGTATTTTGGATATCTTTAACTTTATGTTCAAATATTCAAATATTTGTTTTTCCAATACCGATACCAGTATTGGTAATTCCTCTGATACTGCCTCAATGCTGGTATTGGTATCAGGGGGTATGCAAGTGTCGATTGATCCATTATTAAATAATTGAATAGATTATTTAATAATTTAAATAATCTACTTTAAAGCAGTTTATGTTCTTTTTCATTTGTAACGGACAAAGGTCTATGACTTTCATTCTCCATGCATAATGACAGCAACCATATAACATGCATGATAACAAAATATAATAATAATAATAATAATAATAATAATAATAATAATAATATTGGACAATACAAGTTTGGGTATCGATATCAGGAAGGAAAAATGGAATCTCTAATTACAAATGTCACATTTGCTGGTTTGCTGTGATAGTACACTGAATGTCTCTGGGTTTTGGACTGAAAACAGGACACTTGATGATAGACATATTTCCTGTTTGTTGATATTCTCTAGCTCTCTAGATCTCTAGATCTCTAGATTCACCCCTACAGGGCAGCATAGAGTGAAGATGGGCTTTTAGGAATCAAGTGATAGTACCATTTAAATGCTCACAAAATCTCACATTTCTAATACAACACCATCTCCAAAAGGCTCTGAGCTCTGGCTCCAGCAAAGTGAACCCTCGAAGCGATCATTTCGTAAATGTTACCGACCCCGTTTTATCTATCACTACAGCTATTCAGTTGTCCGTGGAGGCAGCACTACCCACAAGAGCAGGAGGAAAACATCAGTATCCTGAAAATAGTAATCCAATCGACCTGGAATCATCCCTCAAAATAGCGGCACGGGCCAATGTAAGCCTGTACATCACATCACACCACAGTGTATATATGCTACGTTGCACTGTGATGGATGTAAAACTGACATTTCAACAGCATAAAGCTATGAGCCTCCTGTCTTTGGAGATGCAGCGGTGTATCCTCAGAATATCAGTGGTAACAGGAGGGGGCTCCGGGGCTGTTACTGCTTTCAGTGCGTGAATAATCGGTAAACGTATTCCTGCACAACATCCTAATTAACTGTAACAGAACATGGCCTGCTGTATAGCCTTTAGACTACAGCATAGTAACAGATGCCGAAACTGATGCCCAAACACCTTTCACCCCATTTGTACCTATGATGGGATATTTAAGAAGGTGGTTCTCAGGATACTGACCTCAGAAGTCCCTAACGATGTTTGATGATGTCACTACGGTAGCCATCAAGTGGGAATTTGCAGTTTTGCACTTTTTTATGTTCAGTGTGGCATTGTGGAAAGCACCTTAGGGTCATTGTGTTGTCTTTTCTCACAAACAACAGATTTAGAGGGGTTTGGGCAGCGAACACAAGGCTGAAATAGCATCTAAGGTTAATGTAGTGGTACAATGTATGACTGATCATTAGAAATTAGATAATAATGCATTAATTAAAAATGCATTTGTAAAAGATTGTAGCGCAAACACCATCACCATCACTCCTGGCTGCCCATTGAAATATGGCCATGTGTGGGTTTTGCCTTGGTTTTTGCATGTGTGACCGAAAAGAGTAGTAGTGTCTACGGTGAGTGATTTTAAGAGTGCCTACCGCACAGCAGCTGCATCCAGGCGCAGGTCTTGTAAACGGTGGAGGTGTTGCAGAAGAAGAAGAGCGCCATGCAGGCGATGCAGCTGAGGGTCAGCACCATGGACAGCAGCACGAACACCGAGGCCGCCTTGAAGGCTCCGGACGGGATGGAGCTGAAGTCGGAGAAGCTGCCCACGCAGGTGAGCTCCCGGTTGGGCGACGGCCCGGTGCCCACGCAGTAGTGGAAGAGGCCGAAGTAGCCGGCCTGCGGCGTGTTGACGCTGTCGCCGATCCAGTAGGGCTGGATGAACACCACCACGTTGACGATGGCGAAGCAGATGGTGAAAATGGCCCACAGCACCCCGATGGCCCGGGAGTTGCGCATGTAATTGTCATGGTAGATCTTGGAGGCTTCTTGGGAAGGCAACATGTTTGGTCGTTTTTTCTCTCTCTCCTTATATCTCTCTTTCCACCCCCGTCCTCCTCCTCTTTAGACTCTTACAATAAAAAAATGTAAGTCTTTAGAAAAGCCCAGACAGCTCGACACCCCTCGCTATCCAGTATTGTGTCCTTCTTTGTATCAAAGCTTTCCTGCGCTGAAATGTCCCTCCACTTTGGCTATTTCTTGTGTTAAAGGTTATTAAATGGGCCTACATATTCACACGATACAAGTGTAACCTGCAAGTACGTGCTTGATATCACAAGACTAAACATTGTAGAAATGAATGAGGGGGGAAATGCTACATTGAAGCAATACAAAATCATAGCCTACCTAGACCACTAATGAATAATTTACCAAGACCAGCAATCCAACATCGCCGTCTAAGGCTCGTTTCCTTGGGGCTACACCATGAATGATTAAAAAAAAACCATCAATACAGGATTTCCTTTATTTCACAGTGGTCGGGTGGAGGGGGTTAAAGCTGTGTTTCATCCTCATCCATCACTCCAGGGCTATCTTCGGGATGTCCTTTATTACCATCTGTGGGATGAGACGCGTCTCGTTGCCTGCGTAGCGCCAGCGGTGGACCCCGTTTTTACCTTCCGAGGCATCCGTGGGGTGCTCCCCTTCCTCTGCTCGCCTTCAGTGTCCACGCAGCATGTGGAAATCAAAGAATGAGAAAAATAAAAAAACACAACAATCGCAAAAACGTGTCAACGCGAGCCCTATGTCAAATTTCAACAGTCCTTTCTCGTAAATCCGACATCCTCCACCGCCTCGACTCCATTATCATCATGTTTTTTTTGTCGTAGCCTTTATCCAGTATGTCTCCTCTCTCCCTCTCTCCCCCCCTCTCTCACTCTCTCTCTCTCTTTCTCCGTCCTCCTCCTCCCGTTTCTCTGCGCGCCCCCTGGAAGATGCTGATGTTGTAGCCCACTGATGACAGCGATTGAGCGCGTTCCCGTACGGGGGCGCAGCAGCAGCAGCAGCAGCAGCAGGGGGGCCATTTGCATCAAAGCGCGTCTCCACCCCTGTATCACCTTGAGTTTGAAATTAGACCAACAAATATTCCCTGGCGCTTGGATGAACAGTGGGCGTCTTTGTGTAAAGCTCTTCTCAAACAGACGCGCTTTTAGATCGTGGACCCCAGTTTGATGGTTTGGACTCAGGGAGCCCGGATCTGAGGAGATGTTTGTCACTGTGAGAAGAAAAGAGTGGATGCAGTCAGTCCTGAAAATAAAAACACTCCATTCCTGCTGTATGACCGATAAATATGCTAAAACTCTACTATCATTTTAGTCAATTTACAAAAACTTAGACTCACTCCATCATTTTACTACTTTATGTTTTTCCTGTTGACACCACATTTTTGGTGCCACATACATTTGTAATCAGGAGGAATGGTATGCGATGGCTTTTGCAGTGAAAAATGCCTAAAATCTCGATTATATTTTACCCATAGAATTTAATGGGAAAGGGTTCCAGAGAAGCTCAAACTGTCCTATAACTTTGTCACAACCAACAGTTCAACAGGCAACCTCCCTCATAAATTTTGTTTGAACTTTTTAAAAACTGTTTTTGTCTTTGTAGCATAGTCATGACACGTCTTTATCATTCAGCATGGGAGTGATGCTATATGCATATTCCAGGATACTTTTAAAGGTCCTATATTATGCTCTTTTTCAGGTTCATTACTGTGTCTTTTATTATGTTCCTACTACAACATGTTAACAAGCTTCAACGCCTAAAGAACACTTTATTTTCCTCATACTGTCCGTCTGAATATACCTGTATTCACCCTCTGTCTGAGATGCTCTGTTTTAGCGCCTCTCTCTTTAAGCCCCCCCACCGAAAAAGTCCACTCTGCTCTGATTGGTCAGCATTTCCTGGTCTTCGATATCTGCGCTCCCTGCGTCTGCCCCATCACTGCAACCTGGGGAATGATTGCAAGGGCACTGGTTTGTAGTTTTATTTTTAACAATACATTGGACGATGAGGTGCATGCACTTGTCATATGAATGTAGTGCAGTGAAAAGTACTTTATTTCCTAGGAAATGTAATGGAGTAGGAAAGTAGCATAATCGGAAATATTATAGGTAAAAGAAGTGTTTGAACAAAGGTTCTGCAGCTTGTGTCCACAAGATAAAAATATATAAGTGTTCAGAACGTTAGGGGCGCAGTGAAGAATCACATCAGCCTGTACATTGCACATATTTTACATATAAATGGTGTGCCACACGATCTCATCTGCATTCCTTATCACCCACGCCCCTTCATTGCCATTTTCCATCCACCATATGCTGGACCTTTCCTCCTTACCTCATCTGACCGCTCCATCCATTTATTCAGCTTCTCAAACTTCACTCATCAGAAGCAAATTCAATCTTTAAACGGTGTGCACCATTTTTCTATGGGTGTATTTACAGGGTGTATTCTCAGAGGGTTCAACACACCACTGTTTCAGTTTGAATGAATGCTTCGATACATTTTGTCAGGGATGATTGCACCCTTTCTCTGCAGTTGCCTTCTCTGCTCACCTGCATCTAATTCCTTGATTAGGCTCTCAGTATATACCGACCCAGTTCCACTCATTTCCTGCCAGACCATCCGAGTTGCTATGTGGTTTTAAAATATAGTAAGTTAAAGCCTCTGCATGCCTGCCTAACCTCCTAATTTGAGCTCCTGTCTTTTTGCCTCCTCTCAGCCTTCTCAAGTCTTCCTTTATTTGCCTGCCTGTCTGCTTGTAATCCTTTCTATACCCTCACTTCCACATTAAAGGACTGACATCATCTTGCTGCCGGACCGTTTGCATTTGGCTCCTTCCCTTGTTGCCACCGTCCCTCACCGCAGCTCGACATGTGAAAGCTTTTTCAATACGCAGATGCTTTCTTCAGGACTAGGCCCGTGAAGATTTGAAAGTAAGGCATGCTCATAATGATGATGTTAAGAGGCTCATGTGAAGCAGGTTTACAGTTGACCATATGACACCATCTTGCTAAACATTTGATAACATTTGCTAAATAAAAAGTACAGCTGAGGCTGTTTTGCAGGTTTGTATTCATATACCAAAGTATTGGACAAAAATCTAAATTTATACTTGATGGTGACACTAAAAAAGTAAGCGAGTTACCAAAGTTATTAGAATTCAACCTGATACATAAACGTCTGAGCCTAATGTCTTGGCAATCCATCCAATAGTTGCTAAAAATCACAAATGTCAACCTCATGGTCTCATGATTGAAGTCAGTTGAGTCCTACTCTGGAAGCCACATATGTCTTCACCGCAAAATGTCTTCGCAATCCATAATAATACTGAGACATTTGAATCTGAACCAAAGTGTTGGCTTACCAACTAACATTGACAACCATGGAGCCCCTTTGTTGGATCTGGATCTTCGTCCTCCAGGAGATGAAGCCTCTACTCTCTCTCTCTCTCTCTCTCTCCCCCCCCTCTCTCTCTCGCTCAGGCTCCAGCTGTTTGGTGACACCTGGAAGCTGCTTGACCTCCTCCTAGAACTATTTTGTTCATATACATACCGTATGTTCACATTATGTGTAAACATCTGAATTGTCCATGCCTGCTGTAATTTTAACATGTTGGTTATTCTGTACGCACAACATCTATTATCCGTAAGATCTTCCAGTAAGATATCATATGCACCTGTTTCACAGCATTGCATAGCATTTCATATTACAGGGTCTGTTTGGGGCGATTTGCCTTCGCCGATTCGAGGCTCAAAGGGCGGAGGGCGTCGTATTCTGTACAGATTATAAAACCCCTTGAGGGAATTTTGTGGTAATATTAATAATATTGACTGAACTTTACTGGATGGGAGTGGACTTGACTTGACAAACTCTAGTGGATCAAATAAATCTCTTTTCCTTTCAGCTTTGGTGCTAATGCAGAATACAGTGATCATTAGGTAACTTGTGAACACGACGGACTATCTCCATATGTAGAGCGTAAAGCGACTGCTCTACAGTTGAGTGGAGTGCACACTTCCTGTGTTCTATACTCGGCTGACCCTTTTTTCTTCCGGGACAGATGTTGCCTTAACTATTGAAGCTTTCATTCTCTGTCCATTAAAAGCTCTATTACTCACTCTGGGGAGAAACACATCTGCCCTCAAGCTAGCTTTCATGGAAAACTAGGCCAAGGCAGTGGTCTTTGAGAGAGTGCATCCTTTAGATGCGGAACATACAGAGACTGTTGCGAAGAATGGTCACAAGCCAAAATTTGATAAATAAAAATAAACAGACAGCAGAGACCTTAGAGGGCATTCCCTCATATAATAAAAATGCAGAAGCTAAAGCTTTCTGTCATATACCTTCTGTCCGTGATGTTCACTTAGAACACACGCAGCACATCTGCTGTCTAAACAAACATGAGTTTTTGCCCTCGACTTTCACAGACCTCAGACATTCAGGGGCCTCCTGTCATCTGCTAGCAACAACAGGGGGGTTGACAAGCTATAGATGTGTGTGTGTGTGTGTGTGTGTGTGTGTGTTTCATTTGTACATGTATTTTCACGTGAGCATGTAGTGTCTAAGGGGATTTATCTGTGTGTATGAGCATTTGTGTGTGTGGTGTGTGGTGTGTGTGTGTGTGTGTGTGTGTGTGTGTGTGTGTGTGTCCGTGTGTGTGTGTGTGTGTCCGCGTGTGTGTGTGTGTGTGTGTGTGTGTGTGTGTGTGTGTGTGTGTGTGTGTGTGTGCGTGTGTGCTAAAATTGTCAGAGTGAGGGCAAAAAGCTAGGACGTGGCTGCTGAAGTGAGGACATGTCCGCGGAAGAAAATAGACTTGTACACAGCCAGGGGACGTCTCTTGAGAAATAAGAGGTGTTTTCAAAGAGAGAGAGAGAGAGAGAGAGAGAGAGAGAGAGAGAGAGAGAGAGAGAGAGAGAGAGAGAGAGAGAGAGAGAGAGAGAGAGAGAGAGAGAGAGAGAGAGAGAGAGAGAGAGAGAGAGAGAGAGAGAGAGAGAGAGAGAGAGAGAGAGAGAGAGAGAGAGAGAGAGGGGAAAAATTAAGCTTTGTGAATTTTGTGTGTAAATGTCTGCATGACTGCACTTGTGTGTGTATGTGTGTTAAAATAGTCAGAGGCAAACAGTGCCAGCTGATGTGAGGGCATAAGGTCAGACTCATGCAGCTGTAAAACACCCCATGACAGTATTCTTATCCTTATGGGAATTATCATTACACTTACATTGCAGTACTTTGTATTGTGTTGTATTATAGTATATTTCAACATATTTTTAGACCTTGCAGTCTGTATGTTCAACACGGTATTTCCAGGCGTATTCCCATCTCAGCAAACAGTATGTCGTCGTTGTTCACATGATCCTGTCTTGGGTTGCCATCTGTTGGAATATGTGTGAACTGCAAGTGTGTAATGGGGAAAGTCCATAGTTGTTTCCCAGTAATGATCCATATACAGAGCCGTTTCCAGAAGATAATGTACCATTCTTTCTCTACTACTGTAACCCTTTGAGACCCATTTTGTGTTTGAGGGGGTACAAAATATAACAATTTGTCAACACTCAAGAACTGATTAAAATGTTGTCCAAACTGCATGGAATTAGCATATTAGCATTTTCCATTGGAACATTATCAAGCTCTTCCTGGTAAGTCTAGCATGTCATGGTTGGTACCAGTGGATGTCTTGGGTCGTCTAGATTCATATGCTACCATTAGCTTTAAAATGTAGCCTGCTGCAGCCTCTTAGGGTCTACTCACACGATTCACAGCTATAGTCTAGTTTGTTTGATCAGTGTGAGTGCACCTGTACCATGCTAAAGCACTGTGTCCCTGTTGAGAAAGGTGGGCTTCAGCACAGGACACTTACACATGTACGAGCACAAGCATTGGTGGTGGTCCTGATGGCTATTAATATATTGTCTCTTTTCCATTACACAGTGAAGCTCAACTCGACTCTATTTTGGTACAAGGCAAGGCAAGTGTTTTCCATTACAATTGAGTTTTTCAAAGTACCTCCTCAACGTGGGTGGGGTCGTCTGTAACTGTATTACAACCACCAGATACAAGACAGGTGAATACCGTATATAGGCCTAAAACATACCAACGCACAATAAGAAATCCTGATTTGAAAAGAATATAAATCAGCTTCCTGAACTATACCACTGTCTCCAAAACTGGGATTAGTAGCGAGGATTACGACACCTTATGTTTGATAAGAGGATTTCACTTTCAGAGTCATTAAGCAGGAAAACACATTACATTTAAATGAATTCATTTTTTTCCTTGTTGACCTTTTTCAAAATAGCAACAACTTTGAAAGCAGGGAGAACATGGATGACTTTTCAGCGCTGTACATCCTCGTCCGTCCAGAAATAGGTCTTCTAGCCACCATTTGTTTGTTTAGTTGGCTCTACATTTCTGTTATTAATTAGTCAGACTGGCTATAGTGGCTACGCCTACGATACCCACGTTAGCTAAGGCCAGCCCTAATATTAACTTTAGGTACATCTGCAAGGATGATCTGTTTGTCACTGATGGTGGACATTTCAAGCAACACAAACTGCGCTGGTGGAACAGAAGCGGCACGCTACACAGGGGCTCAGTATGTGCTGTAAAGAGTGCCACAGGCCACCAGTATATTGGTATATGATGCTGCACTAACCAGCATACCAGTCCAAGAATTAGCTTATGCCTCTGTACAACTAGTGGCATACCATCAGCCACTTTTCGTTCTCAGCGCCACTCTCATTATAAGTTGCCTGAAATCTCTGTAAACTTGCTTGCTGTAGTTTGACCACAAGTGTGCAGTATAGATATGTGTACAATATGCTCTAGACAGATATACAGTATCTCCATCTGTGCATGCATTAAACTTACGTCAGAGAATGCTTACTTGCATCAAACATGTTTTTTTTTTCCTATAGCCACAATACACTAAACTGAACTACTAAACTAGGGGTTTTCAGGCAGGACCATAGTTAAGACCAACTTAATGACCATGTCAAGTCCAAAGCCAGAGCAAATCTAGACCTGTATAGGCAATAAATGCCAATGTGACTGTCTTGGCTCAATTGTTGAGTGTCAATGGCAGAGGTATCAAACATACGGCCCAAGGACCTGAATTGGCTGGCCAAAGGATCCAATCTGACCTGCGGGATGACTTTTAAAAGTGTAAATTAAATTAGAGAAGACATGAACTGCAATTTTAAATTTTTACTTGTATTTTTTTGCACTAAGACAAAAATAAAAATTTGAGGTTGTCGTTATTTGCGGTTATTATGTTATGACTTTAGTGGCCCGGCCTACTTGAGATCAAATTGGGCTGTATGTGGCCCCTGAACTAAAATTAGTTTATCATAAACAATATTGTGAATATGCCAGTTAGTCAGGAGGCTTGTTTTCATCCGTGGTCCCTGCGCAAGTGTGAAGTTGGAAGACATGCTTACAGGCCTACATATAAAGGCATATTTCCTCCTGTCTTGATATGAAATGTAAGTTCAAATGCTGCATCCTGAGACATGAAAACAAAGCAATTGAATGAACAACCCCCTGATACGAAGATGTGTGTGAATGAATGAATTTTAAATCCCAATATTTGAGGTCCAACCAATACATCAACATTACATCCCATACAAAATAGTGGAGTTGCAATGTTGTGAATTGAACACTAGAAGGGAGCATTTCATCAATTTCATCCGTGGTATAGTTATAGCTCAGACTCCTCTTCATTTTATTTTTGGACATTTTCCTTTTATACAGTTACAACTGCTTTGTTATGGTGCAGGCTTTCTGCTCTTCATAATAATGTCCCAGACGTACTCATAAGCTAAAAGATTAAATTCCAACTCCAAGGAATATTTTAGCAATAAATAAATAACTCTGTGAAAGAGATTTGCTGTGTGGAATGTTTTGAATCGGGCGGCACGGTGTTGTGGTGGTTAGCACTAGTTCCCGGTTCGAATCCGGGCTGGGACCCTTCTGTGTGGAGTTTGCATGTTCTCCCCTGCCTGGGTTTTCTCCGGGTTCTCTTCCTCCCACAGTCCAAAGACATGCAGGTCTTAGGTTCATTGATGACTCTAAAATTGCCCGTAGGTGTGAATGGTTGTTTGTCTCTGTTTGTCTCTATGTGCCCTGCAATAGACAGGTGTCCTGTCCACGGAGGACCCCGCCTCACGCCCAATGTCAGCTGGGATTGGCTCCAGCCCCCCCGCGACCCCGATAGGAACAAGCGGTTGAAGATGAGATGGACGGATGTTTTGAATCCTGCTTCTTAGTTTTCAATGAAGAACTGTGATGTGGATAAAATCTTGTAAGATCATCGACATTCACATCACACTCTGACCCTCCGCCCTCACACAATAACCGAGAATCAACTATGAGTTCCTCCGTCGTGGCTGGACTGAGATGGTTGTCTCACAGCATCAATATTTCTTTTTCTCTCTGTTTCAGGTGGGTTATTGAAGTCAAGGTGCGGCGAGCTGTTGCTTCCTCTGCAGAACGCTGTTCCAGCTGATCCCAGGCTGCGTGTTGGCAGTTGTTGTGCTGAATTCGGACCATTTGACATGAGCCTCGCGTGTCAAATGTGCTGTCACATGATCAAAGGCGTTCCAAATTCTGATTTGAGACAAAAATTGGACGTGTTTCAAGGCTAGACACACTCAGAAACACAGTGGAGAACACACACAACTAAAGCAGAGGCCAGTTCAGTCATCTAACACGCAAACATTTTTGAGGAACACAACACAGGCACCTCATTCGGTGGTTTCTGCCACCATTCCTTGACACTAACTCCTTTTTACTTTTATTACTTTTTATATTCTGCAGCTTTTCACTTCCTCGACTCCTTTCAGACTGAGTCACACATTCAAACGTTACGTGCTACTGCTTGCCTCGCTATAATTAGCATGTGCTTGTGTGTATTTGCGTTTGAACCACGGAGCACCTAGTTTAGCTCACTCAGACTTGCTTATCATATCCTAATCAGAGGGAATTGTGAATGTGGGAAAAACAAGACACCCTGCTGTGTACAGGAGTCCTATATGCAGGTCTGTATAGTCTGAAAAAAAACATTGAAATTGCTTATTTAAAAGGAATCGCTGAACATATATCTACATAAATCACATTTTGTAGACATCACATATGAACTATCTGTTCATTCTGTAACAGTCAGAATTATGTGAAATGGTAAAAGTCCCCCTCCACTCCACATAACTTGCTTATTGTTATTGTTTAAGCTTCACTGTGCAGAATTATATACAGTGCATATAAATACAAGCAAGACTCAATGATATCAAAACTAGTTTGGAAGACAAACCTAGTCCAGTTTGCAACTTACACTTGTGATATACCGTGGAAACCTAAAGCCCCACAGTAAAGGAGATTTTCTTTAAAAAAACACAAAATAAAAAGTATTTTTTATGTCTTGACACATTCCTCTATTATAAATCTTTCATGATATGATTGATTACAGCATTACAAACATGTCCATCTTTATGTTTTCCCTTTATAATTTAAGCTATTGCTTAATTATTCAACAGACTCGTTCGACCTCGCTGCCTTAAAGAACGGCACAGGAAATCATTCCTACCTGCTGCCATCAGACTGTACAACGCCTCACAGCAACGCTCACATCATGCAAGTGACTTATTATTTAAATCCTTCCACTGTAATTAAAAATGCACCATTTAGTATATTGTAATATAGTGTTCACCATGCCGTACTCTTATTGTAGTATATATTTTGTATTTCGGATTGTTTTGTACCGCTGCTACGATGACCTAATTTCCCCTCTTGTCTGTCTGTCTGTCTGTCTGTCTAGCTATCTATCTATTTATCCATCTATCCATCCATCTATCCATCCATCCATCCATCCATCCATATCCATATCCTATCTCTATCTATCTATCTATCCATTCATCCATCCATCCATCCATCCATCCATCTATCCATCTATCTATCCATCCATCCATTTAAATTCACCGTTCTGTACTCTTATTGTAGTTTATATTTTGTATTTGGGATTGTATTGTACCGCTGCTACGATGACCTAATTTCCCCTCTGGGATAAATAAAGTCATCTATCGCTCTATCTCTCTATCCATCTATCCATCCATCCATCCATCCATCCATCTATCTATATTAAACACATGTTTAAAGCTCGTATAGGCCTGTTGCTTTAAATGCAGGTTTGGAAAAAAGATTACTGATGTCAAGAACCACAAATGTATAAATAATATAAATAAAATGATAACTAAAATCCCAGACCACAGTGACCTTAATATGTGAAAGCAGATGTAATAAGGGGTGGAAAAGAAATTTCCTAAAGAACATCTACAAATTACAAAAACGTCCGTTATAAATAGATTTCATTGCTGCAGGCTTTCACCATTTGTCAGACGCCTGTTCTGCTCCATGGTGGAATAGAAAATAAACAGGATTTCTCCTCCTTAAATAATTAGCTGCCACTCCACACACACGCGCACACACACACACACACACACACCCACACACACACATACACTCAAAGCTACTGACCACTGGATTATCCGACCACTTTATTTATAGATCATCCAG
This sequence comes from Echiichthys vipera, assembly GCF_963691815.1. Lineage (NCBI taxonomy): Eukaryota > Metazoa > Chordata > Actinopteri > Perciformes > Trachinidae > Echiichthys > Echiichthys vipera. Next base: position 27,995,006 of record NC_139834.1, on the reverse strand, counting down.
AGACGGGAGGGTGGAAAATGATTCAAATAACTAGAATTTATTCTCTCTCGTCTTCATTCTACTCTTTCATTCTCTCCTTTTTTTTTATCTCTCTCACATTTTCTTCCAGTGGCTCCTGTTCTACCTCCTCCATTGCCCGCTCCCTCCCCACCTCTCTCGCTGCTGTTTTCTTCAGCCCGTGAAAAATTCCAATTTCTGCCTGATCAGCTGCAAAATTGAGTGGATCTGCATGCACACATAGCTGTGAATAACATCTATTTGTCATTTTTGGTGTGTGACGGGAGCCGAGGGAGGGCTGATACAGTGATACAGTCACACTCACTGTCTGTTACCTCTGAACTAGATGGACACATAATGTTACAACCAGTATGTTTTACAGGAGTTAAAGATGCATCACCTTTAGTGTTATACTACACCGCCTTTGTTTGGATCCTTTTTCCCTATTCTCGTTTTGCTATTTATGGGGCCAAGGGGTCCATTTATTTATTTCATTTTCCCTATTCATATGCAAAAACCATATGCACATAGGTTTTTGGCTGTTGTGGACGTACGCTGGCACACCGGCAGGCTTAGTTTGTGTTGTACACATTAAGGTGTCTGTATAATCCTGAATGGGATGTGTCATGGTAAAATGACCAGACACCAAAATAAAATTTCATTCATTCATTTCATTCTTTCATTCATGTAACATTTACACACTCCTTTCTTTTGTCTGATCCCGAAAGTTTGTAGCTTTGTTTTTCCAAAAATACAATGTTTAAAAACACAACTATTCTTGTAGAAGCTTCTAAATGTAATCCTGGTGATTGGGTCACAGTGGGAGGCTTTAAAGAGAGCGTCGTGATGCTTTCAGGAGAGCTGATTAATGGGAAATTACAGAGAAGCCCTTCCAGATTTAGAAGCATACATCTCATTAGAAGATGACAGCTTGTTTCTTCTGTTCAGCTAATTGACCATGGGTGTGCAAGCTCGACTGTCTGATTACCTGCTTCAGTAAATATATATGCAGTATATGATGTAACCGTTCCTTTTTGCTTTCCCATGAGGGGGCAATGAGAAGGCCTGTAGCTTGGGTATTAGAAGCAAGAAGAGGGAAGCATGAATTCGTAGGGGATGGCATTTCCGGGTCATTTTTGTTGTGTGAGTTTAGGATTTTAGTGCTTCAGAATCGATGCAGTAAAACAGATTGCTGTTGTCATATAATTTTATAATTCCTACTGGAAATGTTGTAGAGCTGTGGATTTGAGACTTGTTGACGTGGACTTGAGTCCACTGAAGTCACTGTTTTGACTTGACTTGACAGAAATTAAAGGCTTTGGACTTGGAAGTTAATGACTTTTGACTTGAATTGACTTCAGACTTGATGACTCAAATTGCATGTCTGTGTTAATCAATGTTTTCAGTTAAATAAAAAATAAAATATTAAAAATGTTCACCGTTGTCAATGTTGACATCACAAGTTTCTGTGTGCTGATGTCAGCTAACCTTAGTCTGATACAATATTAACACAGTAGCAAGCTTGTTTGCCAGATACAATATGTTCCCTCACAACTCTGTAGCTAGCTTATGTTAGCTAGATACAATCTACTCCCTCACAACTCTGTAACTTGCTAACATTAGCCAGCTACAATCTGTTCCCTCACTACTCTGTAGCTAGCTTATGCCAGCCAGATAAAATCTGTTCCCTCACAACTATGTAACTAGCTTGTGTTAGCCAGATAAAATCTATTCCTTCACAACTCTGTTGCTAGCTTATGTTAGCCAGATAAAATCTATTCCCTCACAACTCTGTAGCTAGCTTATGTTAGCCAGATAAAATCTATTCCCTCACAACTCTGTAGCTAGCTTATGTTAGCCAGATAAAATCTATTCCTTCACAACGCTGTAGCTAGCTTATGTTAGCCAGATAAAATCTATTCCCTCACAACTCTGTAGCTAGCTTATGTTAGCCAGATAAAATCTATTCCCTCACAACTCTGTAGCTAGCTTATGTTAGCCAGATAAAATCTATTCCCTCACAACTCTCTAGCTAGCTAATGTTAGCCAGATAAAATCTATTCCCTAACAACTCTGTAGCTAGCTTATGTTAGCCGGATAAAATATATTCCTTCACAACGCTGTAGCTAGCTTATGTTAGCCAGATACAATCTATTCCCTCTCAACTCTGTAGCTAGCTTATGTTAGCCTGATAAAATCTATTCCCTAACAACTCTGTAGCTAGCTTATGTTAGCCAGATACAATCGTTCCCTTAATAAAAATAATAATAATATTAGTAATAGGCAATACACAGGCTAATAATACATTGTCTTCTCACTTTGATACTGTAGGTAAAACCAGATTATCTTGTATCTTATCTAAAAATACAAAACATAAATGTAGTTACACTGTACCATACTTTAGTTACACACTTTATCACTTTATTGTTTTGTATTTTTAGATTTTTCTTTGGCTCACACGTCCAAAGTTGAATAAATTGTGCATGGAGCAGTAAAGAATGCAGTGGCTCCACATCAGCAGTCAGACATAAATGTGAGATGATTTAGAACGGACTAAAGTGCAGCTTGCAGGAAACATCTTTGACTGGGACATTTTTTATGTGCATCTGTTAATAAGTGAGGAGAAATCTTTACTTCATATGATGGATTAAAAAAAAACGTATAACAGATTAACATTCATCATGAACAATATGGAGAGATGGCCCTTTGATGTTTGCTGTCATAAATTAGAAACATATCTGATGTTCAAGGACCATTGAAACTCGCTGTTCTCCCTGAAGAGCAAAGGGTTGTTAAGTGATTTATGTAAAATTCAAAAGGAAGTCCATTTCATGTTTTATTGCTCATCATATCACAAATGAATGGCTAGTTTTTTAGTAAAATGTCCTTCATTCCTAATTACTTCTTCTGTTTTTCTAAAAATAAACATGAGCTTTATATTATTAAGGGAACAGATTGTATCCGGCTAACATAAGGGAAGGTTTTCTGTGGCAGATTTAACTGTGGAGCTCGGGATGCGAGACAATGTTCTTTGTTTGCAATACAATGATGTAATGTTATGTAAGAATTGTTCTTTCTGACACTACTAACTACAGTCTTTGACATCAATAGCTAACTTGCTTCATGACATACAAGCTCTTCTTTAACCCACAGGGAAATTAAATATCTTTCACATACTGTACTAAAGAGCTAGATAATATATTTTCAGCGTTTTTGGAGTTTCGAGCCCAGACCTTTTAACCTCCAGTATCACTCACATCTCTTCTTGTGTCGGATCATCTTTATTCCTGTGAGTTATTCCAGCTTCACAAGAAAATATTGTTCATATTATCTGAAGCTGTTCTTTGCACGTCGCTGCCAATGTTACTCTTAAAAGAAGTAAGTCAAACATCCTCTTACACTGCATAATGTATATGGCAATGCATCTGTGGTAACATTTCATAATAACATACATACATACAAATGCACTTAAGTAATGCTTAGCTAAAACACGACCCATAGGACTGAATGCATGAATTAAATTGCAGGATAATCAATTTTGAGATTTTTGGCTAATTAGCTTCCTGTACATAAATTCGTTCAGATTAGTGGAAGCCATACATTTCATCATATAATAATCATATCCATCTTAGCAGCACTGACTGCACCAAACTTTCCATTTACATTCCCATCTATATTTTGAATTGTTTTGTTTTTATTCATGTATCATTCACAACCTGATTTATGGAAATGTATTGTACTTCTAAAAACATGAACGTAGTTTTTTTAAATGCATGTTTAGAGTATATTCTGATTTATTGAGTAATACAAAGAGATGCAAAAATCCCCTCACATTTACATATCTGTTCTGGGAATGTATGCAAATTAGCGCATCATAGGATGAAGCCTCACTTGCATATATTAACATATCATTTCAGACATTTATAATGCAAAACTAGTTATCTTAATGTAAGTAACCAACTGATCACATCAGTCTGTGTACCTGTCATCTGCGCACTAATACTGAAATTAGCCTTTTCTGTCGTTCCCTTTATTGATGCCAAGGGAAATATTCGACGAACAGTAATAGGTGAGTAACAAGTGACTAAATGTATGTGTATACATGATACAGACAAACACAAAGGGAGGAGGAGCGGGGGGCACTGGGGAGAGGGAGCCCCATGCTGTTACCTGTGCCTCCGGATGGCTGCGCTCTCCTCCTCCTCCTCAGCACCGGACACCGCCGGGAGCGCACCGTGAACGCACGGAGGATGAATGAACTTTCAATCTGCCTCACAACTTTCTCTCTCTCTCTCTCTCTATCGCTCTCTCTCTCTCTCTCTCTCTCTCTCTCTCTCTCTCTCTCTCTCTCTCTCTCCCCCTCTCTCTCTCTACCCCCCCCCCCTCTCTCTCTTCCGTTCTCTCTTCCCCTCCTCCGCTACTCCAGAAGCGCACCGCCAGAAGACTGTTCGACAATGGATTTACTGAAATCACGATCCTTTTGCGAATGATCCCTCCTTTTCCTTTTTCTTCTTCTTCTTCATTCTTTGCGGGCGCCGATTGACGTCGCGAGTCGAGATGATGGCATCAATAGGGGAATTCGACCCTCTCAACACCAGAGTCCCCGCAACTAAAATAGAAGTTACCGTTTCGTGCCGGTAAGGTCAACTCTTTTACAAATACACATAAATACATGTGGCCTAATTATTTCAGTTTAAACCCAGATTAAAAATCAGCATCTAATCAGTGTGTTATGGAATTCAGATTTTCAAGCACGCAGCATGAAAGTGCTGGAAGTTGATCAGATGTGTGTGGTGTGTGTGGATGTTATCTAGAGAGTTATTGTTTCCTTTGATGTGACACTGATACTTCCTGCTGGTTTGATTCCCTAATGTGCATCCACATCTCCATCCTAAAAGCAAACATCAGCTTCAGCTATCTATCTATCTATCTATCTATCTATCTATCTATCTATCTATCTATCTATCTATCTATCTGTCTATCTGTCTGTCTGTCTGTCTGTCTGTCTGTCTGTCTGTCTGTCTGTCTGTCTGTCTGTGCTTTCTCTTCTATACTTGACCTTTTACTCCCTGGTGCCCTTTGCTTTCAGATAAACGGTCAATCCAATAGGCATCAAAGTGATTAACAATCCAATAGACTGCCTTGATTTCCGCATGAGGTTAAGCCAGTGACCCAGGACATTACCATTGATACCCATAGACATTAATGGGTGATGGTTGCAGTCTGTTCTTATCCACTATTCTATAAATCCTAATGCACTGTAATTTGTATGTAAGACACGTATTTATTCATATAGAAATTACGTCAGGATCAAAGAAGGAGGGTGGTGGCTGGGTCCCAAAACACGAGACTCTCACCTGGGGGATCAGTGTCCGTGTCCTGGGGGCATTCATGTGCTGGAAAGTCTAAATAAAGCCACAACCTTTTCTCTAATCTCACCAGTCGTGTAACTGTAGTTTTTTTTTTACTTGTTCTGTTGCTGGTCGCGTGCCGGTCACCGTTTTACAACATTAAATGGAAACATACTAACCTGTTGATGAGTATATGTTGATTACGTTCCCTACCTTCTACCTCCCTACTTCTGGCGCCCTTGCTTGAACCACACCCATCTTTGAACACACACCGCAACGTTTGTCAAAATCTTTACACAAACAGAGAGACAGACGAATCACCTGGCAAAATACTCAAAATCACATCTGCGGTTGTTTTTCGACAGTCTCAAGGACCACGTTTTGCTATGATGATACACACACATGCACACACACACACACACACACACACACACACACACACACACACACACACACACACACACACACACACACACACACACACACACACACGCACACAGTGAAAAAAATACCTGCATAGCTGTCAGGTATGGTAATAACCCAGAAACTAAACAGCACACCTGAAGTGACTGTTTGCTGGCAGGCTGCTGGAGCTGAATGGTCGGCTGCTCTGCTTACTGACTGGCTGGCTGACTAACTGACGGAGCAGCTAAACTCAGGCTCGGTTTTGCAGACTGTCAACCTGCCTGCCTGACCGTGTGCTGACTGGCTCCCAAATCCACTCCTGAATAATGAATAGCTGCTGCTCGTGTTTAGCTCCTCCTGAGATCAGACAGACTTGAAGTCACAGACATCTGGGTTCGACAGCCCAAACCTGGGAGAGGGAGTGGGCTCAGATGATGACGTTCGTTGTACTTTCCCCCTCCCCGAAATGATTAATAACTGCTAGAATTAGATGCCGGACAGCTTATGAATCATCAAGTTTACCTTGTTTTGCACAAAAGTGTATTGTAAATGTATGGCATTTCCCAACCCTTTTGTCGCAAATTATTTTGTGAGCTCTTTAGTTAAATAATGGCACATGCACATGTTATATTAGCTTAATAAGGACTGGAAACAGGGGGCTAGCTTAGCTCTTTCCAAAATCTGACTCTAGAACCTTTACAATAAGAAGCACTAGCACTAGCACTAACATTAATTACTGCACCCTCTTCATCAGCCTTTCACTAGTAACCTGGTGAACTATTGTATTTGTATTTACTGTGGCTTAGATTTCAGGGAAATGGTCGGCAGCACATTTTTGGATGTTCGCAGCATAACTTGGGGAGCAATTTAAATCTGCCAATGACCTAACTTTCAGGGGCTTAGCTGAGACTTTAAGAAATACTCAGGGGAGTGAAATACAAAAGAGGTAAAAAATGGAATTTGGGAAATGTTAATGAATGAATACATTGTCTCAAAACAATAAAAAAGGCTGAGATTATCCGTATTTTACATGCACTTTTCTGTTTCTACAGGAGCCTGCTGGATGTGGATACATTCTCCAAGTCAGATCCTGGTATGTGTGAACTATTTTCTCTACTACTAGAATATTGGACTGAATATCAGCTCCATATTTAGAGTTTTTAACTGGGACATGCATTTGTTGTTTTTATTCATTTTCTGTTAATGCTTATTGTACACTGGCATTTTTCCTTTGAATAAGAAAAGCAGTAAGACATAATGAATGATGTTCTACTCTCCCCTGGCTCTTGCTCTGGTAAATAACCCAGAAGGTCAGAGCCACCGGTTGGTGGTAAGTGGGCGAGGAGGGAGAATAAAAAAACAAGGACAAGTAGGGACTAAAAGGTCAAAGTTTAAGAAAGTTCAGGATGTAAGGTTGGCTGAGCTTCAGTGTGTTGGGTAGTAAAGAAGAGGAAAAGAGCATGTCCAAGCTGCAAGGGTTAAAAGCCTGCCTCTGAATCTATATACCCACTCTAAAACCTGTGGCATCCATCCATTGTATACTGTCTCAATGAAGACACAAGGCTGGTTGCATTATTATGGTATTCAGTGAAGGATATTTCTCTTTTGCCAGACTCTGGAGCTGCACATGAAGAGCTCTTTTCCAAAACGAGATAAAAGCCAAATTTAAAAAAAATTAGTTTGAGCCACTTTGCTGTATACAGAACCTTTTCACTGCTTCATCAGTGTTTCATGCCAAATCGCTATATTTCCTTGTTTAAAATGGTCCTCAAGATGCAGTTCCTTTCCAAACCGCGGCCAGCGGCAAACCTATTTTTAGCCTAAATGCGATACGTCCTCTCGACCAATCAGAATTCAGTGAGCGTTCTGTGCGATCCAACATGGCGGCGCTCTGAAGCGGGAGAGTTTTTTGTTTCGTCCGTCCGTTCAACACGTTCAGACTGAGCCATAAAAAACATTTTGACAAGATACATTGAATATTAACCAAATGTGTGGGTCTGGGTAAAAAAAGTAATTTTCCTGAAAACTATTAAAACGGATTTATAGCGTTTTCGAAAAGAGCTCCTCACATGTTAACCAGGCATCAAAGCTGTGTATGATCCCAATCAAGACACATGCAGTCTTTACTATGTAGTATTATATATAACTATTGTACTTGACTATATGACTACTCTGCTATGGTTAATATTTTGTGTAACATCGAAAGTTAAAAAAAAATCCTCAGTTACAAGTCACTATAGTCAATGGCAGACATTTTAGAGGACAGAAACAAAAAAAAGAAACCAATTCCAGTTTGGAAACTTCAACTGAGACATGAAAAATGTCAGCAAGAGGGAATAATTATCATCATACATTACAATCATGGACTATAGAAATTGGAGGGTATTATAACATGACCACTTGCTGACAAATAAGGTCTGGTTATATTAGAAATAGCTGATTGTTTGCTTAAATAACTATTTTTGAATATTGATGTAATTCAAACTTGTAGATAAAATGCATTGTATCAAAAGTGTCTTTGCAGTGGAGATAATGTTACCTACATCACCAGCACCTTAACTCTTTATCATTATCATCATTTTTTCAACATAACCTCATATCGTAATGACACAAAAGGGAGATTATAAATGACTCCAAAAAACAACATGCAACTTCAAAAACACACCAACAGCAACAACGATTACATTTATATTACCCTTGTGAAACTGAATTTGGGTCGTTATCGTTGTAACCATGTCGTTTTGTTTAGGAAACAAAACGACATGGTTAGGTTTAGGCAAAAAATAAAAAAAAACACTTGGTTAGAGTTAGAAATTATTATTGAATAACTCAATGAGTTGCAGACGTAACTGCATCACAGGCAGAACTATGTAATGGGACGAACTTAAAAAATGCCACTGTTGCCTTTTGTTTCACGTAGGAACCAATGGATCTGTAAGGTAGTTGAAAGTGTTAGTTATAGGGTTTGGGTAAAGTGGGACTGAATCTGTAAAATATCACTAATCAGCTGCTTTTACAAGACATCAATTGAAACACGTATCAAGTCATTAGAAATAACTACCTTCAGCTCCAATTTAAATCCATAATGAAATAATAATCATTTTTAGCTTCACAAATATCCCTGAACACAATCATCACAGCATCGATGATTGTGGCAGAGAAGTCTGTAGAAGAATGCCAAGACAGTGCTTTAGTAGGTAACTTACCAGAGACTTCAAAAAGCCAAAAAGCTGCATAAAGAAAATCAGAGAGACTGCATCCTCTTTTCACCTGGCAATCCAAGCTGCTCTGTTACACGTTTGAATTCGTATCCCTTTGGCCCTTCTGACCCTAAAGCTTTCTACCTTCAACAACTAAATATCCAGCAAAGCAATGTGGTACCTTTGAGTGCCCATTAGGTGCAACTCTCTCAGACAATTACCCAAAATCAGCTAGACAGTCAGGCTTTTAAATTAGTTGCACAAATCACAGCTGGAGAGCACAGCTGTCTAACTCCTCGCCCAGGCTGGTTTCGAGGCTGGTGATTAAGCCTGTGTTGCAGATGTGAGAGCAGCCTGAGGAGCTACTGGGGTCCGGCCAGTACAGACAGCGAGACGTGGTGCATAAGCCTTCATACTCGGTCCACAATACAAGCCGATGTTGTGAACTGTGCTCGTAGCTGCCTACTACAGCTGAAAGATGTCGTTGTCTGTTAGCTGTGCAATATTATTATTATGTGCTTGCAGTAGTATTACAAGAGTGCGCAACCACTTAAGCTGACACCACGCAGATGTTCTGCAACCCGTGGCTTAACCTGTTGATTCCAAACAGATGCAGCTGGACAGATCATTTCTCTGCAATCTGCCCCAAGCTCAAAAAACAATGGCACTTTAAGTTTAACTATGGTTGCAATATTGCAGTATACTGTATTTGTTTACATTTCAATTCAAAGTACAAAGAACTCAAGAGTTATAATTTATCGAATCATCGAATTGTGACCTAAAGAATCGGAATCAAATCGTGAGGTTCTTGACAATACATATTACACATGACGTCCGGAGCGAACAGTTGGGACATAATACAAAATATAATCCCAAAAAAGTTGATCAATGATTACAAAATGATTTGATAATATAAGGGACATTTTAAACTTCTGTTTCAACCTCAGGGGAATCATTTATTGTATCAACTTAACTGCCATGTTTACAATCACAGCTGCTTCCTGATGTTTCCATCCAGCCTTTATGATTGTCCAGTCTCAGCTGTTGGGTATTTGGCAGCAAAGTCACAACAGAGCAAATGCCATGGCAGTAATGTGACTGCAGTTTAAAACAGGAAGGAAGTCATTAACAGTGTGGGTGTCATACAGCCGAGAGGAGATGATCAACTGTGTGGTTCTTTTTCCACTTCTCATGTAAACAATTTTATCAAGTTATAGACCCCTAATTAGAGCTACTTGTATGGAAGGGAGTGACTGTAGACTGTTGATTGGATAAATGCTAAATATAGTAACTACACAGTATAGAGAGAACGAAAATACACAATATATCATCAGGTCAAAAAGAGTTTCTTGATAACACAGAACTGAATTGGAGTTAATCACTATTCTGATGTTATTTATATTCAGAACTAATAGACAGCACTCAGTAAATGGGACAGCTGTATATTGCGACCCCAAGTCGGTCTAGAGGACATAAAACATTTTTTAAAAAGTCAATTTTATTATTTTATTGCCATATATAAAAGCCTCAATGTACCTTGAGGGAGAGCCCTGACCAACCTAGTATAGAATACAATCACAATATTAAATGCACTAGCAAAAACATTGTTATAATCCTAAACATAACTTCCTATCATGACAAAAATGGGGAAAAGGAATCAAAATAAAATGGTGGGTCTACAACAACATTTGATCAATGAATCAGTCAATTATTCTACAACCGTTTTGACGGTTAATTCTTATTGAAACATTAGCTAAGTTTCAATCACCCAAAAATTCAAGAAAAGCTGAAACTATTTGGAAAATCTGATGGAAATTATGCAAGGGATAACGCACATCGGACGATTCTGGCCTAGCTGTCATCCATTAATTCCCGATCATGGTCACCTTGAAGGGCATTATCCTGCTCGGGTCACTTGCCAAAGAAAATACATTGTTACATTGCATTACATTACATTGTTCATATACAATGGAAACTGTTCACTACTGCAGTAAATGAGAAAAATCTACTCGGCAATGCAGGCTATTAAGCTTATATTGATATTTCCGCTGGGCTCTGAAAACACCAGCCACAAGACAGTAAGCTAACGCTAATGCTATGTTAGCAAGATTTAGGAGCGTACCTATGTTTCATGCTTTGTATGTGACCGTGGAACAGCGGACCTTTTTTTTTAAAAAAGTAACCGTGTTCCCTGTTTTCACAGAAAGGGTCCTATGATCCCCGGTCTGTTATTTTTTACACAATCATGATGAATTTCTGGCAATTAGGCTTATGTGGACCCTAAAACTACCCCCTTACCCTGCCCTTCACCCTGACCCTAACCATAAACTCTAGCCCTAACAAAATCTGCGAAGGCAGAGACTTATGTAACTCGGGAACATAGGACCCAAAGAACATAGAGATGACACCCAGGATTCACAGTCAATAACACTGTGTACGATTGATAAACAGTAAATACAATTGTACATTATGTTTAACAACAAGACTAGCTAGTTATCCAGCCATGTCATTATTGATAAATTAATATCATAAAGAAAAATAATCTATGTGTACTGTAGGCTGGCCGACGAACGGGATGTCAAATCATCACGTTATGTGATACAAAGTAAGTTCAGAGTGGCTGTGTAAATTTGTGTAACCTTAATATGTGCTCATTAACACATCTCAATGGACACCCCGCAGCCATCGGAATTGTATTTACCTAGACCATGGTAATTTATTTATGTATTCTCATCAGTCCACATGTTTCCCTTGCTTCAGTGGAGCTTCAGTGCATGTTTAAGGTCCATCCATTCCTTTACTAAGGCTACGTTCACATAAAAAGCAAATGTGGCCATGATCCTATTTGTTTTGCCCTTAGGCCTATGTGGCATAGATCTGATTTTTTCAGAATAATTCTTTTGAAATTCTTCTGGATGCTATGTTGATATTAATGATAGCTCTTTTAGCTAAGGTAGCTAGCTAACTTGCTAGTTCATTCCATTCATGCTTCACTTGTTACAGAAACTGTGCCGAACAAAGTTCTCAGGCGACAACAATGTGCTTGCCTAAGCTATGACAAGAGAGTGTCCGTGAAGCATTACATTGTCAAATTGTACTTATTTTGAGGCTGGCTAGTTAGCTAGTGAGCTGGGGATAATGTTTTTTTCTGCAGCAGGAGTTGGGCCTCTTGTACAGCTCCATGGCAGGGTGAATGCACATGTTTATATGAACCTCCTTCGGCAGCATGCAATACCTTCACTGCAATTGTTTTCCTATAAGCTCTCATGCAAGACAATGGCCCCTGTCACACTGCAAAATGGATTATGCAGTTTGTTTAAAAAAGCATGCTAGTACAGCAGTGGTATAGCCACAGCGGATATTCTATCAAAATATGAAGGATACAAAAATAACAATTTTTCAGAATAAATCAAGTATTAATACTTTGTTCTCTAATTTTGACTCGGAGAGAGAAACCGAGCTCCTGTTCAGCACGCTGCAAGCAAAGAGAGACCATCTCAAAAAGCATGTGCACAGCCGATGATGATGAGAGTGCACATTATCATGTGAGGTTTTCAGGGATCAAAGTTAGTTATCAATGGCAGATCCACAGTGCAGGGACCACGGGAAGGAAAACAAACACTGACATGAAAGATGGAAGCAGATTATTGCACATTTGGGACATGTACAAAAATAGAAAGAGCAAATTAGAGACAGAACCCAAAAGCTTCTACCCTTTGATGGTACTTCATAACAGATGATACTTTTGATATTTTATTCACTGTAGTTTCAGTGCAGTATTGAAAAAGAGATCATCTTGCAATGCAAAATAGGGCCAGGGTATTATGTGTTCCTTTCTATCATCTGGCTACACTGGCCAAGTGAGCACTTCTGTTTCTTGTCATTTTAGAATAACAAAAATAGAATAGAAGATTACATTTCAAGGTCTTTAACCATGATATTTGAGCAAATGTACTTTTTAAAAAAATCTAAAGTCCTTGAGTGATATCTACCTATCAAAGTAGGGACATTCATATGCGGTAGTAGAACTGTCTGTACCATTCTTTGACCTTATGTAAGTTTGTTTACAGCAAATACTTTCAAAAAACGATAGTTTAACTTTAACGTTATCAATATTCAGGCAATTCTCTGGGATACAGATATTATGGAAATATTCATGTCCACACACAGACTCACAAGGGGAAAACAACACCAGCGTTGCTCTCATGGCTGGTAATCAGTGTTTTGTTTCCTACACCTGAGGGGAACAGATTAGATTTTCCTCCACAATGCAATGGGATTTTTTTTTTCCGACTGCGATCCCCTCTTTAGAGTTTCGAGTCATTAATGCTTGTTAGCCAAAAGTGTGTGTGTGTGTGTGTGTGTGTGTGTTTGTGTTTGTCTGCTGCATGTTTCTCTGTGTTGCACCTCTGAACAAGATACCAAAGCAAAGACTCTGAAGCACTTGTCATCTCATCCATTGATGATTCAGTGTTTGTCCTTGAGGGTGTTGTACCATGTCGTCTGGTCATTGTGTAAATTCAATTTAGTTGTTTTACTCCACCATCAAATTACCTGATGTCTCTTGGTATCTGCCCACACATGGAGGATGTATAACTCTGCAATCAGTTTAAGTTAGAAGTGAATAACTAGAAAGCTTGCACTGTCGTGATTTCTATTGGATGTTTTAGCTGGACATTATGAGAGAGATGACAGAGAATATTTCCAGTCCATGGAAGCAAGAAAGCTTCCAGTTATTTTCACTATTCTTATTCTTTCTACTTTCATTTCCAGGCTGGGTTACATTGCAAGTTCTTTTCTGCTCCTGACATTGACATATTTCTTTTTAAGTCTAACGCAATATCCATTTCAAAGACCATGAACTTTTTTTCTCATATCTTGTAGTGTCTCATTCTCGGCCACCAGTCTCACCTCTTACAGTGTGTGATCTTGACTGAGCCCAGGTTTTTTTCTACTTTTTTTATGCCAGCCTGCTCAATGTTGCTTGCTAATCTGTTGTCAGCCTGTAATAGAAATGCAAATGTTGCAGATGCAGTAATCAAAATTTTATAGAAGCAATCTCTCATCCGCTGTTTACCATGTGAACAAGGTCCCTCATTTTCATAAACCCACAGAGATGTATCTCAAACTCCAAAGCTCCCCTGAGCTGTATACAGAGTCTAAACATCTTTTAGCTCTTTTTGGGGGTTCTACAGCCTGCAACTTTACTACAGGATCTTGTTTTCACCGATGTCATCAGCCTCCTTCACACACATTAATGCATTCATAATTTTGCTATGTTATCGTTGTACATAACATTTGTATTAGTTACAATTCTACTGTTATGATTCTAATGGCCTGTTGAAGGACCTCTGACTTCATTGTTCATTCATTCATTCATCTTCAACCGCTTGTCCCTGCCGGGGTCGCGGGGGGGCTGGAGCCGATCACAGCTGACATTGGGAGTGAGGCGGGGTACACCCTGGACAGGATGCCAGTCTATCACAGGGCACATAGAGACGAATAGAGACGGACAACCATTCACATTCATTCATTCATCTTCAACCGCTTGTCCCTGTCGGGGTCGCGGGGGCTGGAGCCGATCCCAGCTGACATCGGGCGTGAGGCGGGGTACACCCTGGACAGGACACCAGTTTATCGCAGGGCACATAGATACGCACAGAGACAGACAACCATTCACACCTACGGGCAATTTTTAGAGTCATCAATTCATTGTGTCCTTCCTAATTCTGAAACCAAACCTACAGCCAGATATTATCCCCAGGACTAAAAAACAAAACAGAGCAAAAACGGAAGTACATATTGGACTTAACATTCTCCGGAAACACAACTTCAAATGACTGCTAATGTTGCTCTGTGACAGCAGGATGGGTTAATGGGAACATTTTTTTGTTAACACCAGGGTGAGGAGGGTTACTTTTAAAATGTACTTTGATCATAGAAGAAGAATTAAATATGGCCGTAGTCTCCTTGACATCACCCAAAGGATTCAGAATCCAAATGAAGCTCAAAGTGGGCGGCTCCCTGTGGCTCCAGCATCCCGGTCTTGTCAGTGCCTGACCACCCCCCCCCCCCCCTGTCCTTTAATTATGCAGATCTCTAGGCATTGATAGAATTGAAATGGGTGAGAATAGAAATGAACCCACTTACAAAAATCATTTTTTTGTACCAGAATCTAAACACGATTATTTGTGAATGACTTTGGCATTTTGACTTGACTTGATTCTGGAGCCAGTCTCAACTGGCCATTTGATGTTACTGTGATGTCGTTCCCTTTTTCTACTTTGAATAAAAAATACAATTTACACCCAGTAACAGCATTCTTTGACTTACAATAGAGGCCATGATAATGAATTGGCAACTGCTAAAGTCCCACTCAAGACCAGAGAGGCAGTTACCCCTTTTAACACTGTTCCATGAAGGCCTATTCTGTTAATTCCTGAGTCTGGTTTATAACCTGACTAAATTGGTCTTATTATTATTATTATTATTATTAGTATGGCTTAGATGTATATAGCGTCTTTCTCAGTGCTCAAGGCGCTTTACAGAGTCCAGGTTCCATTCATTCACACATAGACATACATGGTGGTGATAAACTACGATAGTAGTCACGCTGCCCAAAGACACAACGACCATGACACAAGTAGGGCAGGGCGGGGATCTAACCGCCGACCCTTTGGACATTGGCCAACTCGCTTTACCAACCGAGCCACAGTCGCCCAAAGAGCCTTGATATTAACATGCACTATTATAATTGAATTAATAAGTCACTTGTTGATTTTACAATGATATTTTGTCCACAAAGGATTGACATTATGTAAGCCTTTTTTGGAACGCATTCATGCATGCTGTGTACCAATTTATGCTGTCAGTCAGTGTTTCAGAGTAGGTGTCACTTTTTTAAATGATGGATGTTTCATTGTGAAGCAAAGCTCTTTTCGTACACCATGCTTTGCCTTGCTGTTGGATACTCACGCGGGCCCTTTGTCTCATTTGGTCCAGTCTTGACTAGGTTTTAACATATTCAAGGCATGTGTGTCCTCAGCTACACTGATGTTGCCCTTGGAAAGATGCAAACAGTCCCTGTGCATTTCCTGAAGCAAGTAGAAAATCCTCTCCATTTGAGCTGCCATAGCTAAGAAGAATTTAAGTCCTTGAAGAGATTTTGCGCTGGAAGGGAACTAAAATAATACGTTTTGTGATTTGGTCAAAGACAAACTCAACAAAACAATTAATTCTTTTGGAACCAGATTAAAATCACAGTTTTTTCTTCAGCTTTTTGTTCTGTTTTCCTGTCACTTGTTACTCCTTTGCAATTCAAAAACTGTCATTTCTGTCTCCAATTACTATTAAAATTTGATATTACATTAATATCATTAGAGTTCAAGAGTCATAAGAAAATCCCTGATGACATTGGCTGAATGAAACACTGAGGCAATCTTTTAGCTTTAATTTTCATGTTCTCACTGTGCAGCTTCTAAAGCCACGCACTACTTACACTTGTATTTCTCTCCACCACCATCTAAACTGCTATCAGGCTCCCATATGAAACTTCCCACTTCTCTTATGTAACATCATTTGCCAGTGGAGTACTGTCAGTTTCATCCACATGCATGAGTGTTTCACTCCATTAAAATCTGTAGGAGACAGCCCCCCTACTCCCACCTGTCCAGTAGTCAATTATCGTATTCGTATTAGTGCAAATCAATTATAATTAGTCTTCTCTTATTGTGAAGTTAGAGCGTCATCTTTATTAAATTGTATACACTATGTTATACTTCCTGTACATTCATTTTCTTGTGTCTGCTTTAGGATTCTGACTCACTAGCAGGTAGGAGTTAATGTTTAGTTATAGCACAGCAGGTATGGTTTTAGGTTGTTCGTTGTAATAAAAATCAGTTTTAGTGCCTGCTGTGGTTTTACAGGGAGTCATCTGGGAGACTACATTCTGATATACAGTATAAACATTATGATTTTGGATGCTTCAATGCAATTCAGAATCAGGTCATTTTTTATCCCTTTTAACCGTAGGAATATGTAAAGCAGACTGTGGTGGGAAGAAGAAATTATGGAAGACAATTCTGTTCATGTCAACGTTTACTCATCCATACACATTATGTTGACACGTTCCACTTCCACATGCAGGTCAGTCATAATTCAATAAAGGCTCTATGGTGGAGGTGAATAAAGGCAAGACTTGAGTCATGCCATCTAAATAAAGGTCACTGGTCTCTTAATTACCCCCAAGGTCTCCTGATGAGATCTGAGGAAACAGTGAGCAGCCCCTGTTGATTCAGACGTTCATGGTCGTCCTTCTCACACCCGTGGCATTTAATGGATATATCAATTTAAAAAAGTATCCCTTCTTCTTGCACATGATCATAATAGAACAAAGCAATATTCAGATGTCACATGTTTGGCTTTTAGCATTTTGAACACGGTTATAGATTTAAACGAGCAACTTAAAGGCTTAGCTTCTTTGAAGTTGGGTTGTATGAGGTGTTTATGGACAGTCGGCGCATTACATTTAGTAGATGACGGTTAGAAGGCTGCCAGTTGGGAGAAGCAGACAGTAGTACAGACACAGAAGCTGCTGAGGAAGGGGTCAGCAGCTGCAGCATATTTTAGCCGACTTAAAAAAATCCTTATCACTTTATGTGTACGCTATATTTATTATATTTTCACTGCTTTACCTTGACATCAGACATCCCTTTCCCCTTGCAATACTTTTTCTCAACGTATTCCTGTGCATAAGCCAACTGTGCTGTGCTCTGTATTACTCTGCAGACT
Organism: Echiichthys vipera; assembly: GCF_963691815.1. Classification (NCBI taxonomy): domain Eukaryota; kingdom Metazoa; phylum Chordata; class Actinopteri; order Perciformes; family Trachinidae; genus Echiichthys; species Echiichthys vipera. Next base: position 27,977,263 of record NC_139834.1, on the reverse strand, counting down.
GTTGTGGAAATGGATTCTTCAATAAAGATCAACAAACAGGATCCGCTTTTTCTTTGTGGCTTATTTTGCCAAAGCATTTTCCTCTGCACACAAAAATACGTTCACCCCTGCATCCTCACAAACTTAGAGCCTAGCAGGAATGACGATGAGCCAAATCTCACACAGTCTTTAGGGGAAGAGACAGGACGCAAAGCCCCAAATATGCCAATATATGATCATGAGTTCGTTATTTGCGTTATCCATTAAGAAGGTGAGACAGAGAAGACACTGAACTGTGTCTGACCTGACAAAACTATGATTATGAATTACAAATATCCAAAATTCCCACAACAAGACCATCTGTGTCAGACTTTCCCTGGTTCACGAAATAAATACAATATAAAAACGAGTGTTTATAAAAGTGGCAACAAAATTGCGTTCACTGTGGAGACAAGAGGATCCCTTTACGAGACGGCATATACAGAAAAAGAACTTTTGTAGAGGGAGACTGGACAGCTGAAAGAGAGGGGAAACTTCTGTGGAATCTGGAGGAAAGTGTTTTTTTGTAGGTGTGCCTTGTATTAGGTGGCTAAAAGACGTTGAGAGTGCTGCCCCCGTCCACAGCAATACATTGATACACCCAAAATACATGGAGAATGCACATGCAGTGAACTAAGGCAGGGTGCAGCGCTTTTATTTTTAAACTAGCTAAACTGTGAGCCATTGAGTTGCAGGGTTTCAAAGCTGTGCTGCCTCACAATGCCCTCTGGTACAATGAGGTATGTATCTTGATCATTTTTAAACAGAATGTACTCATTTTTTACATAGATAATGCAGTTTTTACCTGTTGGACGGCCGCGTAAACTGGACTTTCACAGCAAAAACCCTGCCTGATGAACGTTATCTCCTTATATTGACTCCCAGCAGCTTTGCTTCACTGAGGTTCATGAATTGGCCTCCAAAGGTGTAGGGCTCTCTTGTCTTATCCCTCTCTTGGCAGCAGATCGATAGATTAGCAGGGATGTGTGCCAACCCGGTCCCAGCTAAATTGATTTGTGAAAAGTGTATCTGTGAGGGATTTCTGACAGACAAGCACTTCTTCTCCAGCTGACATCTGCCACCGCCTGTCCGTGGATTTCCCGCCTTCTATTTCTCAGTCATCTATCCGTCTCATCTCTGTCCTCTTCTTTCATGCCCCACGTTCTTCATCCGTAGCATTCTTTTTCCATCTTCCCTACCTGTCCTTCCCTTTAATATCTAATTTGTCCTCCTTCAATCCCCCCACTCCACTCCACTCCTACCACTCAACCACCTCTCTGATTCACCTCACAGCGAGCAGCTTGTGCCCCCAACCTGTAAGTAAGCCTGTGGCATCCTGTCTATGTCTGCCTACTCTCTGATTATATTCTCCTGCAGTGCATATCCAAGAGGCTGGCAGCAAGAAATCCCCAGTCGAAAAAAAAAAACTTCACACAGGTGACTGTTGCTGTCAGCTCGCTCTGCATTAGCCAGATGAGTCCGAAAGTACACTCTGCCATTTTCAATTACACTCAATACACCGATGGGACTGACATTTTAATATATAAGGGATTTAAATGTCTCTTAGTGTGCTGGCATGCATGCTGGAGATTACATGTTCTTTATGTCCTGTAGCTATATTTCCCATCAAGGATGTGCACACATAGTGGTTAGGTGGTTCAAGCTGCTACCTCCATTGGAGTGCTCTTCTGGACCAATTCATAAATATAAATGGTCACATTGTTGCAATTATTAATTATACAATGATTGTTTCCTCTGCTGCAGCCCTTATTAAGGCGTCCAAGCCTGAGGGGGCAGGGGGCCATGTGATGCAGGCAGCAACGTGACTCCTGGTGCTGGGAACCCTATTGTATTCGCAAAGATTGTTTTATTTTTCCATCGGTAAAACTCATATTACAGCATGCACTGCACAAGCTATGCAAGTGAAAGTTTGACCTGTTGTTCAGACCCGTGCACATATGGCAGACACCAAAAATGACACGTCCACCAACAGATAGCGCTATAATCAAGTTCAACACATTTTTGCCTATAACTTCCATATTATACCTTGCAGATTCAAAGTTCTTACATACACGCGTTCCCCGAACCAAGCTGAATCTCGTGATGAAGTCCACGCTCATTTCATGCGAGAGGCAGATCACCATGAAACTTGGCACACTCAATCTTTGGAGGGACCTGATCAAAATGTATCAAATTAATTTTGATGATTTTAAAAATGTGCAAATTATAAACAACTTTCTGTAGATTACAATCAAAACAAGAAGTGCTGACTATCTTCCCCAAAATGTGTCGGATCAACACAAAACTTGGTAATATGGTTTCCTATGACACCAACCAACCAACCACTAAGTGTCACTGTTATGCCGATTTTAAGTGTATCTTCCCAATTATGATTCGGATTAACAAGAAACTTACTGTAAAACTATAGTTTTTAATGCTCGTCTGAGGCTCTGAGTAAAATATGACTTCAATCAGCCAGTAGGTGGTGCTTTTTTTAACATAACTCAAACTGGAGCATTCTTAGTACAAGTTATGCCAACAAAACTTTCAGGGAAGGTATAGACAGGTGGCCCCACAGTCAACACCAAAAATAACACGTCCTCCACAAGGTGGCACTATAATCAGGGAAAAAGCTTTTTTGCTTCTAACTCACACATCGTATATCACCAATTAACGTTGTACATCCACTTGTTCCCTGAACGACGCTATATCACGTGATACAGGCAACGACAATTTACGGCTAGTATTTTCCTGCAAAATCACAAAAAATGCAAAACCTTTTTTTTACATCCGTCGAATCACCAAGACACTTTGCAGGAAGTATCCTTCAACCACCTCAATAAAAGTTATCAAAAGAATTTTAAAAGTCCCAAAAATAGTTGGAAGTTATAGAGGAACATCTTGCTGTATGTTGTTGTAAAAACAGGAAGTGTTGTATATCTTCACAATAATTAGTGCAATCAAGCTTAAACTCTGATTGGTATTTCTCGAGTCTCTTTAATGAAGGTAATGAAGCCTATAACTAACATATAATACCTGTCTCAGAGGGAATCTGTATATTGCCTGAGATTAAAACCTTTGTGTGTCCGTCACATGTTCCAATGAAGTGATTGTATTTGCTATTCTGTTACTGTCAAGTCAAGGTCAAAGTCAGCTTTATTGTCAATTCTTCACATGAACAAGACATACAAGTAATCGAAATTTTGTTTCTCACTATCCGATGCGTAGACTAGACAAGACAAAGACAAGACACAATTAGTAAAGTAGCAAGACACAATGGTACGTGACACAACATAAATTAACTTACTGCTATGGTAACAACAAAACAATACAAGAGTAATAATAAGAATAATCATAATAATAAAAATAAATGTGCAGCTGGTGGCATAATAGTGCAAAACGAGTGATAGCAGCAGGTCCATATGTGCAATTTGTCGTTTTCTGTTTGTTTGTTATGAGTACAGGGTGTCTTTTGGAGGGCAGATTTTTATCTTTCCTCCCTGCTGGGTAGAGAGGGGAGAGAGTTCAGCAGCCTGACAGCCTGGTCGACAAAGCTGTTATTCAATTCAATTCAATTCACTTTTATTTATGGTGCCAAATCATAACAAAAGTTATCTCAAGACACTTTACAGAGTAGGTAAAGACCACACTCTATGACTAATTTATGATTTACATAGACCCAACAATTCTAGAGGTGCAGGAGCGGAGGCTCATGTACCTCTTTCCAGAGGGCAGGAGGCTGAACAACTTGTGTGTGGGATGGCTTGGATCACTCACTATTGTCACTGCTTTCCGGTTGAGGCGGGTGGTGTACAAGTCTTTGAGGTATGGGAGTGGGGCACCAATGATTTTCCCCACTGTATTCAATATGCGCTGCAGGGCTCTTCTGTTGAACTCAGTGCAGTTCCCGCCCCATACAGGTATACAGCTGGAAATGATGCTCTCACCAGTGCCTCTGTAGAATGTCGTCAGGATGGGTGGTGGAGCACTTAACCTTTTGAGTTTCCGCAGGAAGTAGAGGCGCTGTATTACCTTCTTTGCCAGTGATGTAGTCTTTGTAGTCCATGACAGGTCCTCACTGATGTGCACCCCCAGGAATTTGGTGCTACTCACTCTCTCCACAGCAGCACCGTCGATGGTTAGTGGTGGGGGGTCGGTGTGGGCTCTATGGAAGTTAACAACAATCTCCTTTGTCTTGCTGACATTTAGCAGGAGGTTGTTGTTTCTACACCACGTGGTCAGAAGGTCTACCTCTTTCCTGTAGTGTGTCTCGCCCTTGATAATGAGACACACCAGAGTTGTGTCGTCTGCAAACTTCATGAGGTGATCGGTGATCTAAGTTGGTGTGCAGTCGTGCGTCTCAGGCGTGTTATACTCAAATGAAATTGTAGGGCTTTTTTCCATTCAGTGAATGATAATATCGGTGATCAGCATGGAGCACTGTGTCCGGCAGCTAATAAACAGGATGATGAATATGAAGAACACCTGATTTATGAAGTTGAAATTATACAGTAAGTTATAAGTTATCTAAACAAACTGTTCATTTTTACTATGAAACCTAAATATATGTTTTGTAGTAGCTCAACAGGCCGGATATGGACTCGAATTGTGTGGCATTTGTGTGTGCCTGACTCTGTGTGTGTGTGTGTGTGTGTGTGTGAGAGAGAGCTTAGGGGAGACAGCAGCCTTTTGTAGTCATGGCGCTGCTTAGGAGTCTATTATAACACAGACAGAGATCAATCTCCTCTCTTTAAAATATGTACCATATAAAAAATATTTCAGCAGCAGCAATATAATTCCTGGAGCAGCCCACTGCCACTGCTGATGCATGTGGGAGAAACACTGCTTATCACATCCCAGTGAGTTCAGCTGGGGTGGCAGAGGGAGACAATATACGGTCGGGTGAAGCTAGTAATGTATAATTGCAAGTAACTGGCAGGTAGACTTGTCATCATCCTATGGGCTACTTGACCAAAGTCATCAAACACAAATCTTTCAGGAAGTACTTTCTTCTTCTTTTTATTTGATGTGTGGCCTAATGTCATATTGATAATGGAAGTGAGAATAGCACATTTTCCATATAATTACATTGCTGACAGGTATACTTTATTGCCTTGGATAACAAATCCACTATGGCCTCATATTAATGTTTATCTAGTAAATCCTTGCTAGCACTAGCTTTAGTTGCAATACATTGGGGTAGTTCATTTTCTACCACTTTCACTCTAATATGGAGCTTTGTTAGGTTAGCTGTAATTAGATACTTGCAAATCATTACAGTTACAATGTCCTATTCTAACACGACAAACCTAAGGGAGGTAGAAAATACACTTATACACTTTATCTCCATCAACGTGTGTATATCTCTGTATCTTTTGATGAAGTTGGCAGTACAAAAGAAATGCCCCCAATGCTCCTTAGAAAGTCTGTCCATGTCCCTTTTTCCAGGAGATCGGAGATCCTATTACTGTGCCACTGCACAACTCTCTTTATTGTATATTGTTATTGTACAACGTCTGATTCATTCATGTTCAGAGTCGTCTGGGTACCCGTCCTGCAGCCAGACTATTGTCAGGTGTTGTATTTGGAGTAGGAATTGGATAGACAACAAATTGCCCTGTAATTTGGCCACTCTGTAGCTGACCAGATGTGCTCTTTCCTTTATCAGTCACTTTCCATACAGCAGGCAATCAGTCAGGTTCTCAGGACTCCGAGTCCACTGTTGGGCTGTGGTGCTGTTACTCTGCAACCTTGGGGAAACATCAAGGTCCTGTGACTTGTCTGTCTGATAAATAAACAAACAAATTTTAGTTAGGCCGGAGAGATCAATGGGGTATGACTTTTATATAAACATTGTTAATCCCTGGAGTGTGTTTGACTTAATTGTTTTGCTTCTGTAATCGAATGGAAGGCTTAAATGTTATTCATAAACTGATTTAACTAAGCAATACCCTTTTAAACAGCACTGCATGCTTCCAGAATGGTTAACAATCTGACAAAGAAAAGATTGTTTTATTCTGAAGATGCAATGCCCAAAAGGTTTGCTGCCTGCTGCCCCTACTCTGTTATCTTCCCTCTGTTAATTGCTCATTAGGAGGGAAAATGTGCTTTTAATTGTCTGCTGGTCCAGACAGTCTGAAAGTTCATTATAGCTAATGTCCAACTTCACAAAGGCACACAGTGGCTGATGGTACCCGTCAAGACAGCAGCACTTGTATTGCAGTATTGCTTGTTTGCTTATGCAAGAATTTTAATGCTTGATCTAATCACCACATGATACATTTGTGGGTTATAATTGTGTTGCCTGTATTCTGTTGTACCTAAAGCAAAATTTCTCCTCAGAAGACAAGTTTAAGGTTTGGTGAACAAACCACTCTTTTACTTATAAAGTGCAGCACAAATCATGGCGAGTCAGGGCAACCTTACTTTAACTTACTCATCAAGGGGACTTTTATAAATTTAAACAACACTAAGGGTTTATACTACCCTACGACAAGAGAGAAAGAGAAGAGACAGAGATTTTTTCCTATAAAAACGCTGTCTGCCCTCCGATCATTTAAATGAATTACATCAAAAGTTAACAGAGGAGCTATACAGAAAAACCTCATAAAAATGAACACCAACTCTGAGATAGAGCAACAAAATTGGAAAAAAAAAATGTCTCTGTCATCTAAGGCGTTTCACACCAAGGACCAAAATCCGTACTTTGCGTGAAACAGCTTTAGGTGTGCTGAAAATAGGGTAGTATTTACATCCCTGACTTTAATTTGGCGTTGCAGTTTGTGTGTTTCCAAGAGAGTCTCTAGGCTCTCTGTGCCTTAAAAAAGTGCTATTGGAACATCAATCTGTTTTATGATGTGACAGTGCTATGGTTAAGGTTTAAAATGACTTTATTTAAGTTTAGCAAAAGATCATTGTCAGGGTTAAATAACCCATCAAGGTTAAGGGATTCTCGTCATCATGAACGCAAAAAAGTTAGCGAACAATCACGGTCATGGTTAAGATACACCAACTCTGAGTGTCGATAGGAAATGGGACAAGAACAGTTCTGTCATGTTGAAGTTTGACATGTCTATAATAACATCACCTGATGGCTTTTCTTAGCTCCCAACAAACAGGAGGCTGCTATGGGTCTTTGTCTCTTAGAACGTAAACATATGTTGTTTTGGGGCACTAACTGAAATGAATGATTCTGTCATTTTTCTTAGAGGAAAGTTGAGATCCAGGCTATATGTTTCATTTGGTCCTAAGAATAATGCCTATACAGTACACAGCATTTCAGCCCTTTTTAAATTATAGATAGTGATATCCTGGGAGACCCCTGGCTGAAGGCGGTGGCAGCATATCTGCAAGGCAGGGCATGTAGTGGTTACTCCAGCATTGTGACGTAGGCATACCTGGCTGCAAAGTGAGAGGGATCCTAAGAAACATATATTGTGTTGGTATTTTGTACTTACTTTACTCTACTTTCTTATCCTTGAGTTCAAATGTACTCCTGTTTTGCCATATTAAGGGTGACTATACATTATAGATTAACTATAACAAAAATACCTTGATTGTCGTGAATTTTTTCATTCTAACTGAGATGTAATAGAATTATTGACTTTGCTTTTAGCTACAGTAGATCTAATGGAAGTGGGTCACATTGATTTTCATACATACAAAAAAAATGTCAGGTGCTGCAGGTGATAACAATCTACTAGTCTAATCGCTGAAATTGAATAGCTTCTTCCTCTTTTCTTCTTTTCCTAATGCTCCCCTTCGGCTTCTTCTCTTCCCCTGATCTTTCCAGTGGTTGTGTTGTATTTGCAGGCAGTGGGAACCAAAGAATGGAGGGAGGTAAGTTCAGCAACCCTTTGCTCTTCAATATCAATATCCAATATTTCTCTACCTGTCTGCTAGATGTGTGTTTATTAAGCAATGCTAAATAATTACATTCAAGAGTTCCCCTCAAACTTGACTTTTACGTGACTTTTATTTAGGGCTAAGCTAAGCCCAGAGGCAATTCACAGCAAACCCCAAGAACATTGTTGAAGAAAATTGAAAGTGTCAACCCTTTTTACTTGCCCACAAAAGTGTAACCAATCTCTGAAATGGACTCAGGTGGGGAAAAGGCTTCATATACCTGACCCACACTGATAAATGGTAAAGGTTAAGGAATAAAAAGATAAAAAGTATCTCATTATATCAAGTTTCTGATGTTGGACATAAGCAATTTATATGATGAAAAAGAAGGAAGACTCCTATTTGGTCTAATCAAATATGCACCATCTGCTCCTCACAACTCCTCGCCCTCCTTTCTAAGGTGGGGTTACGTGACTTTCCATGCACTACTGCTTCTTTGAATGTCTTCCCTTTTGCTTTCTCTTCCGTCTCTCCAGCAGATTTCCATATCATCTCTTAGCCCTATTTTACTCATCTCATTCGCCTATGACATTCTGTCGTTATTCGTTGTATTTGCCCGTTTGCAAATTTAGAGTCAACACAGAGGGCTTTGCCACTGCTGATCCCCTGTCTTCAAGATACCTCACACCTTTTTTTATTCCATGTGACAGTGCTTAATCGAAAACACTGGATGAATTGCAATGCAATCAGCAGAGTAAACATCTCGCTGTCAGCCTTACACACCATGAGCAGATCATTTTGCTTGAATGGAAACCTTACAAATCCCTTTTCTTTTGACATAATGTTTTGCATAATGGCCATACTCAACTTTTTTAGTGACAAGCTGTGCATTGACATTCCTTATTAGCAGGCAAAACATATGGACAAGGGGCATGTCCTGAAGGTGTAACATGAAGTCTCCAGTCCATCTTCAAACCTCCTTTGTGGAGTGTTTCATTTTTTAATGGTATGTGGAAGGTGATTTTCTATTTTATGTTTCTCTTTTGGCCATTTGCTGTTCTCGCTCCCTCAGGCTATGCACTAAATTGTTTTCTGATCACAAGAGGTTCCAATTTCCCCGCCCAATGGATATAATCGTCCACTTGCAGGCTCCCACAAATCATCTGTAGTGGCCCATGGAGGACTACAGATGACTCTGTCAGGGTGATTACATGCTCTAAAACCAGACTAAATGACCTGGTCACACCAGCATATCAGATGTTTTTTGAATTGGTTCTAATTAAATGGAATAATTAATTATAATGGACTGTCAGATAGAACACTTTATTGAATTAAATAATTTACAATCCCCAGAACATTTTGTGTCCAAACATTTTGTGTGGATGATTTTCAATGTGGCATCTTCTGGTGTGACCAAGTCTAGTTTGCATTAAATGTCCTATGTATTAAACATTTTCTTAATGGAAAAACAGGGTCCTATATTAACACTATTTTCCAGGGTCAATCTACTCAGCTACTTATAAACACAGTTGACCCACCCATGTTATGCTATGTTGCACAATTGCACTAGCAGCCGAGAAATACAGCAGTACTTTTACTGTAATACCCAATTTCTTGACATATATATAATTATATAGTTGTAATATGGACCATTTTGTATGATGTACCTTCTATTGTGTCCTTAAGTCATATATCATCTATCTATCTACTGTACTGTAGTCTGCATAAACTACATTTAATTTACCCAAACACAAAGAAATGCAAATCTTATACAAGTCAGAGAGAGTGTAGAGAGAACTGGATACCTTGTCGAAGGTGGGGGTGAAGCTCATTCTTATTCAGTGGGGCATGAAGCCAAAAACGTTTGACTTCCACGCATAAAATTATCCGGCTCTTCAACACTATAGTGAAGCCCTTAGAGCAGGTCCACCAGAGAATTTTGATTGCTGAGCCGACTATTTCTGGCATAGCACTCTGCTAACTTGAATGATTTAATTGGATCAAATGGACCCCATTCTGTTCAGTGAAATGAAACATATTGCAGGGGTTGTAACTTAAAAAACATGAATTATCTGATGTACAGATGTCTCTTCCTTATATAAATCTATGGGAAAAGGTATTTTTGGGCCCCTTGGCATCATGTCAGGAGTCCAAAGTTATAATTCCACTGCTTGGACACTATGTCAAAGCCAGCCCTCTTCCTTCCAGCACTCTTAACAACAACAACAACAACACACAAATGTGTACCCTAGCATGAAAAACAACTTTAAGCACAAACCCCAAAAGTCTAAAAAATGTACCATTGGACTGAAAATTACAAAGCCAACTGTTCTAAAGGTTTTGCTGATGTACAAGTGATCATTTTAACCAAAACCATGATCTTTTCCTGACCATAACCAAGAGGTTTCTGTTCTTAACCCTAAGCAGTTCTTAACCAGAGCATTGTCACACCATGAAACATTTTTACATTATTATTTTGAGAAGCATGTTAAACTACACTAAGGGGAAAAGACAGCTGTAATCAGAAGGCCTAATCATAAAAACGACACTAATAATGTCTTGCCTGATATAAAAAGACCTTTTCTATATGACTCACTGTCTGTGAGTTGTAAAAAATCAAATGATCTTTTAGAAGGAGAAGATGTTTAATGGAAATTCTCACCTCGTCTTCAACCGCTTGTCCCTATTGGGGTCATGGGGGGCTGGAGCCGATCCCAGCTATCATCAGGCGTAAGGCGGGGTACACCCTGGATAGGACACCAGTCTATCAAAAGGCACATGAAGACAAACAGAGACAGACAACCATCCACACCTACTTAGAGTCATCAATTAACCTAACACGTCTAACACGTGTGCCCGTCTTTGGACTGTGAGAGGAAACCGGAGAACCCAGAGAAAACCCACGCAGACATGGGGAGAACATGCAAACTCCACACAGAAAGCTCCCAGCCGGGATTTGAATAGGGTACCCTCTTGTTGTGAGGCGATAGTGCTAACCACCACACCATTGTGCCGCCTCTAATGGAAATCTTGGCTCTGTTAAATTTAAAAAAAAGTTTTCATTCAACAGTAGGGGGCAATTGAAGATTGTTTTCCCTAAGCAATCATATAAAATGTAAATTAACTTTTTATGCTAACTTTTTAATATTGACCCAGAAATACATGATATTTGTGACAGACCCATTTGATGTACATACCTATGCTGAAACCAATAATTGTTTTTTCCAGCTGCTCTGTTTACTCCATGACAGTGGAAAAAACTCACCAGCTACAAAGCAATTCCCTACCCTTCACGCATGCCCCAGCACCTATTAACAAATCATACCTGAGGGAGATTATAAACCCAAGGCCGCCAGCCCCCAAAATAGAAACACAACAAGGAAATATCCTGGGATTTTCCCATCTGGTCGATACACCAGTTAGGTGTTGAGGTCCACTACACTCCCCTGCATGGCCTTGGTAATGGCTAGGCTGGGGATGCACTTGATAGCACGGATTATGTGCGCTGGGCACTAAAGACATGAATCCAAGTATTGAGGCTGCAGTGAGGCAGTGCCAAGATCAATAGCTCATTACACGGTGCTGTCGGGCCAGGCCGTGGAGGCAAGGCTGGCAGTCCACCGGGGGGATTACCGGTGTGATTGTCAGGGAGATGGAGAGGCGGCCTGGCCCAGGAGGGAGGCCAGACATTCAGGACCATGTGAGTTTGCAGGGTGGAGAGCTGGTTTTAAATGTAGCTCTATTTTAGCTGTCGGATTTCTCTGGGGACACACGATTTAGCATATAGCACAAGCTCATTGTAACACAGTGTGGTCATATCTTTGCTAAGCAGATTCATGTTTATGGATCCAATCCAGTGTAATATGTTAAAATGGTAATGTGTTGCTGCTCCATCAAATGATTTTTATTCACCTCCTTCTCTGTGTCTCTGTGTGTTTTTCTTAAGGTGAGGTTTTTATTTATGTGTGAACCAATGCTGCTATTACCACCAATTATCAATTTCTTTCTTTTTTTGTAGTTTGGCAGGACAGAGGTTATCGATAATACGCGGAACCCAGATTTCGTAAGGAAGTTCGTCCTCGATTTCTTCTTTGAAGAGAAACAAAATTTACGGTTTGATGTGTAAGTATTCTGACAGTATTCCATTCACTTTTATGAATTAATCTGAATTAATTTAAATCTAATTGGGGATACATTCCGCTATGCATTGGATTCAGATTAACCAACCGAAAAGACCAATGCTTTTGATTACATTTGAATAATTTCTCTCTCTCTGTAGGTCTTCAGTTGAGTGAAAAGCGAATTTTTCCTGATTAGGATGAATGAATAGGCTAATTCCTGTTGAGATTAAATGCTGGAATGTCCAATGATTGAAGGGGATTTTAAAAAAGGTCACTGCCAAGGTTGCTTGATAGCCCCACTGATTAAATTAGTGTCTTTATACCCACTTGGCTATTCTGTTCAGTTCACCTTCCTGTTATCCTCAATCAATAACAGTGAAAGATCACTTGCATGCCTCTGTAGCTTAAACCAAGATATAGAATCGTTTTTGCTCAGTGAGGACTCTCAGGCAGGAGCTTTTATACAGTTTGAACATAAAAATGGAACATATATATATATATATATATATATATATATATATATATATATATATACACTGTACATATGTTTTTGCAGAGTTGAGGGAATGGATACAACACTCATGTCTGTGTGTTAATCATCAAGCTAGAGCTGGGAGTCGATTAGCTTAGCACAGAGTGGAAACATTGATGCATAAAGAGAACTGGATACGGCATCCTTCAACCAAAACAAAACATGTGAACACGTGTGTTCAAGACAATGCTACCAACAGTGACAGACTCAGACTGTTTCAAGGGTAGGAGCGAAAAAATAAAAAGGGCAATTCTGCACAACATGGGGCCCCACCAGCGCGCAAAAAGCTCCGATAGATCATATAGGATGACATAGTCCTCATCCTTGATAAAGATTAGTATAGTATCTATACTCTATATCACTTTTCCAATATGGGTACGGATATATCCCTATCCGCTTTTTGCTTCGTTATGCATTGCAGATTTAAGTAGCACTTGATGTAGCTGTTCGTCATAGTGACGCCAGATGAAAGCTTCTTTCGCATTCCCTGTTTATCGGCTACCAAAGAGAGGAACATCTGCACCTCCTTTAACCACAACATGTTTTTTCGTTCTGCCATATTCTTGCTCTAGAGAGCACATCATTTATTGTATGAAGGGGCACCCGAGAGGGCACTCAATAATTTTTTTCACATGTAAAGGGCAGCCAATAAGGCACTTTCTTTCATTTTCACCACTCTATAGAGGGCACTTTAGCGACACCTTTCCAACTATGGAGGCACCAGACAGGCAGAAGGGCACTCATCAAGGCACATTATTGAATTTTCTTGTTCTAGAGGGCACATCGTCATAATATATTGTATGAAGGTGCCCCTTCATACAATAGAGTAACCTGACTCCACCAGATGGATTGATTCGCATGATTCGCATTTGATCTGCTTATCCATCTCTGGCTACACAGTATCTAGAGATTTATCTATGTGGCATCTTTAAAATGTGGTACTTTTTATCAGGCCCACTAGTTAGTAGCCCGCTAGTAGTTTAAGGAAATGTAGCTCATGTTAACACCGCCGCACTACTTGATCAATAAAAGACCTAAGCTACTGGAAAGCTATATTTGATTCGGAAACCGTCCTACTTGTAGCATTTTTACTTCGTAATGTGTTACTACCAAACCCAAAAAAATGATGTTGTTGTCGCTTTCAAAAGAAGCCTGAATAGCTATTTATTTTCAAGAAAAATAGCAGGGGATTTTATAGTTGTACTTAATCTCTTGTAATGTAATGTATGTAATGTAATGTAATGTAATGTCACAAAGGATTTCAATCACATCACCTATTTGTTTCTCACAGGTATAATGTGGACTCCAGAAGCTGTAACATTTCCAAACATGTAAGTACATTATGTCAAACTCAAGTGACTGTTTTGAAAACTGCCATCAGCCATCCAATGTATTGTTTTGTTATATGCAATACCCATACTGTGGAAGCTTATTTACATGTACGAAGACAGCAGCTGATGATGGTATAGCATGAATCAACCTATTTGGTAATTTGCATCTAAATGCGTCTCGTGACTATGCCTTATTTTTTTCTTTTGAACAAATCAACTCACATGGGAGAGCAGAAGGTGAGTTGTGTGATTTGTTATCCTTGTGAGTCCTGGTTTCATTCATTCCCCTTTTTATTTTCCAATATATTTTGGTGTCCCCAGAAGAGACCTGTGATTCTTCTGCTTTATTTGCTTCCACTGTATTGTGTTTTTCTCCCGTTCTTTTATCTAATTTCAACAAGGACAAACACCGACACCTCTCACTCGGGAAGCTTCCCACATAGTCTTGTTCTTCATTTTGTCTGACTTCATTTTATCGTTCGCTCCGGTAAAGCAACTTTCAGGTCGACTTCAAAGTGAAAGCAGCTGTTGCTGTTTGAGTCGGTATACTACAGCAGATTGTGCACGTCAGGACGGGAGCAACAAGAATAGTTTCTGGGACTTGCACCTACACTTGCTCGCCCACACAAGACAACATCGCACAGTGTTTTTATTATGTCATATCATGTTTTCTTTTTAGTGTGCTGGCTGGTTAAACTTCAAATTCTGTTGTTCAATGAAAATGCTGATTAAAGGGGAAAACTGTGCCTCATGCACGCTGTGGTGCTTTAAGAATAATCTGTCAACAAGCACCTGAGCGATGCACCCCATTAGGTCTTCCTGGGTTTGACCTAGTTGGGTTAATGGATGCTTATATAAAAGGTAGAATTAAACTTAGAATTAAACTAGAATTTATTGCTACCCCTATTGATTTAATGGAATTTTAAAATTGCTATTGTGCCTGTTTTCTGCCTGTTTGTGAAAGCACATAAGGTCCAAACATTTTAGTAGAGTAATTAGTTTAATGATCATACATTTTAATGAGCTGGTTCCCATGGCGGTTCATATGTTGAAAGGGTTTAAATTGGAATCTGTGAGAATCTGAGCACACTATGGGGGGTCTTCAAGATGTGTAAAACTGAAAATTGCATCATGGCTGTATCAAGATTAATAGCGTCCTGTCGCAGAGCTCCAGGCTCGGCCACCTTCAGCACTGGAACCCATCTCTATCGCCAGGACCCATGAGGAAAAATCATATGTGTTAAGTTGGAAAATCTGGAGTTTAGCGTGCCTCCATATCTAAATAAATAACATGCCACTGCATTATAGTATGCAGAGTATTGTTTTATCACACTTATGTTTTAATAAATAAAGTAGCTCCACCAATAACACGGGGGTAAACAATACAACCTTAATATTTGGATATAACTGAAGCTTAGAAAGTTAGGTGCCCTAATGTTAAGCAGCAAATAACTTGAACTAACCTCATGAGTTTGCTAATATTTGCTAGCTTTGCTAATGTTGTTAGCTGATATGATTTGGTGCAGCTATGCTAACATCAGCTTCATTACAGGACGATTTACGATATGTTACATGACGTTACGTTACATTACGTTACGTTACGTTACGTTACGTTACATTACATTACGTTTCCCCTTTTTTGGGAAAAGCGGGGAACATCGTACCTTTTTTAAAAAAAGGGTACGATGTTCCCCGGTCACATACAACACAGGGAACATAGGGCCTGGGGAACATAGGTACGCTCCCGTCGAATCCTGATCGTATCGTCTCTGCCATACACAATTTTACTTTCTTTTCCAAGTTCAGGACAGAAAAGAACAGAAAGAGGAGATGGGTCCAAGCCTGGAGCTCTGTGACGAGACCCTTCTGTATTAAGCAGGGCATTGTTAAAGGATAGCTTTGCATTTACTCAAGTTCGTCTTAAAACATGAGGTGCCCAAATGCAGATTGAAACAGGTTTTACTTGCTGCCATTGTTCCTCCTGTCCATACTGGATATTGTTGTGGGAATTTTGGATATTTGTAATTCATAATCATAGTTTTGTCAGGTCAGACGCAGTTCAGTGTCTCCTCTGTCTCACCTTCTTAATGGATAACGCAAATAACTAACTCATGGTGGTATAACGGCACATTTGTGCATTTGCACCCTGTGTTAGAGACCTTGTGATGAGAGAGGTTCACAATGTTCAGAGTTGTAATGTCTAAGGCAGGTTTTTGTTTGGTCTAAAGACGTCACCCAACCAAGGCTTAGCGCGTCCTGTCTCTTCCTTTAAAAGACTGGGCACGATTTGGCTCGTTGTCATTCCTGCTAGACGCTAACTTTTTGAGGACGCAGGGACGAACGTATTTTTGTCTGCAGAAGAAAATGCTTTGGCAAAATAAACCACGGAGAAAAAGCTGATCCTGTTTGTTGATCTTTATTGAAGAATCCATTTCCACAATAATATCAATAAATCCCTACTTAAAGTGATGTCAATCTAAGTAATGAGATACAGAAACCACAGAAAGTCTGTGCAAAAACACATTAAGATAAACAAATGAAGTGGGTATATTCCAATTTTATACGAACTTCCCTCTTTGTGTAACTATACCGCTGCTCACTCATGGAGACACTGTAGAGTTAAGGGAACCAAAATAAGGTAATTTGGTACTATAATGATACTACAGTGTTTGTCTAAATGACACAGACATATCATATTAGCCTTAGATAAACATTGGAATACATGTTTGCACGGTAGGATTTTGATCCTTTATCATTTACATTAAAAAAGCATGAGGAAGGAAACCTTATGGGCAATTACGGACAGGAGGAATGATTATAGCAGCTCTTTTGGTCATCTTGGCTTTACTTACAGTGCTTCTCTGTTAGCAGGGCTATTCATTCAATTCATTCCCTTGTCAACCTTTTTACCCCCTGAGGACTTTCTGGGCCAGACCTTCTGTACCCTTGGAGAAATCATCGGCTCTACAGGAGGGCGGCTGGAGAAGACCCTCTCGTAAGTCCGTAACAACTGGTCTTTTGTATCAGTGAGAAACTTCTGCCCTCTTTTTTGTTCAGGTTGTTGATTTATATTCATGATAGAAATTGTGCACATGAATAATTTCTTGAGACTGGCAAAGTGAGAATGAAATGAGTCCCCCTCCGCCTCGTGTTCCATATTTATTGATGGCTGCTGGGGAAAACAACACAAGCTATATGAGTCATCTCAATAATGCAATGTGTATAGACTCGCTGCGTATAGCCTCATCTATTATACTGTTAGATCAGAGTGTGAGAGAGATCAGCCTGCTGCATCATTGCACAATGAGCTGTTGCTTAAGTAGCAGTCAGTTTTTTACATGCTACACAAAAGCAACTGTCTGCCTGGGACAGTATTTTCTTTTGTTAAGAATGTCAGCATAGCTTTGGATCTTGCAGTAACGTCACATATTTTCTGCTTCGTTATATGTGGATGGAAGACATTTCTGTTTTTCCACATAATAAAAGGGTAATGTGCCTTCATTGCGAGCACAAGCCTCTTTTTATTGCATTTCTGCTGTATTAGATAACACACTGTATTCTGAGGAGTGAAAGGAAGGCTGGGAGGCAGAGAGATGTGAGGTCAGAAAAGTCACGAGCCAGATTTTAACCCATGTTATTGCAAAGACGGGGTATCCATACAGGGTGCAGGGAAACAATTCTTCACAGTAACACTCATTGTAGAGCAGCATCTGCATCCGAAGCCCCATAACCGCCTGTAACTGCTGCACAGCAGCATGCTTGCCTGCATGAGTAAAAATAAATGTGATTTGATTGGTTGTTTCTCTGTGGTTTGCAACTCCATTAGTGCAGCAAATAGAAACAGATCACCGTTCTATCAGAAGAAGGAACCAAAACTTATACTGTTATATTTCATGACTTTATGATCTTAATGACAAAGTCTTTCCTTGTGCTATGTTTGAGTGGTGCATGAACTGATTTAGATTTCAGGTTACATCTACTTAAAAATGAGGGAGACATATTCTAATTTGCAAAGTAAATTGTAATAAATAGAGAGTCAAAAAGCAACAGAGGTAGATGATATTTTGTGAGGCTTTGTTTGGGAGTTGCCCCTACCCGACAGGCTAGCATTCTTGTCGGTTTATCCTGACAGTTTCGGCTGCAGCTATGCCTTCCTCTAAAAGTGTAGGTGGTGTTGAGATGCGCGTCGCCAGGTGGTCACCACCATCTGTGACACATCTGAAGAGAGCTATAGCTGTATCTGTCAAGGTAACCAAACAGGTAAGCTACTGTGAGCCAGAAATAGTTCACAATGCAGTGTTTCCCTAAGGATGTAGTTGTAGCAGGGGAGGTAAAGCATGTGTGCGGCAATAAGAATGTGGGCCTACAATGCGCGCCCTACTGGGAAGGGCTCTTTGGACCTAAGTGCAGACAGTACTCTCGTGCACAGTTGCACATCTGGAAATTACACCATGAAATTAACAAACAGGCAGTTATGAGTGACCTATCAGTGTTCATTTTGACAGCCATTTTAAATTTAATATTTTACATGAAAATGCAAATGACAAGTCATTTAACACACTTATTTTTCTCAACATTAGCTCAAAATAATTTAAATGCAATGAACGCCTGTTTATCATAGTAAGAAACAATATTGGCAAACAAATCCTACATTTAAATGCATTACTTTTTTTCTTAAACCAAATCATATTATTGATCAAATAAATGAAATGTGTCTACATGAATACAACAATAATGTCCCTTTATGTTAACGTCAGATCACTGTATGTCATTTTACAGAGCAAACTAATGAAAAACAGAATGCATTGGACTTGCAACAGTGTTACTGCTGATAAAACAACTTAGGTTTATGCTGTTTCTTTAATGAAGGTGATGCAGCCTCACTAACAGATGTGTGACACTCAAATGAAATAAGACTGCAAGACTGTTTTCCCTTCAATGGGGAAAAAAATATTTGCATATCAACATGTATCTGTTCTCCATCTCACTCAGTGGAGTAGAGAAGGAGGAGGTTTTTTGTGGATGTGTGAAACACAGCAATTCAAAAAAAAGAAAAATGGCTCCGGGAAAGAGGCAAGTAAAAACTAGTAAGTGGACCTTGAGTTAAGATTTCTTTAGTCCAATGGCTACTGTTTCAAAGGTCTCAGGTTTTTCCAACTCAACTCAAATGCATTTTATATTTTATTTTAATGTTTTTGTTGCTGTCCGAAATTTAACAGTCAGTTAATTTGCACTCTAAAGCTACTTTGGTGCGGCTCATGGAGATTTAGCTCAACCAACAGAAAGAGTTTTTCGTCTCATAGCATTAGAGTAAATGAATCACTGCCACTGACTAGTTCAGCTGGACCTGATGATGTCCAGTCGGCTAGGGACCATGGCCCTGGAGCTGCTCCCTGCCAGTTGCACTATTTACATGTTTTAGAGAGCTTATCGTGCTCAGACAGACCGGACAATCAAATGCCACAGAGCTGGGCGAGCAAGAGGGCAAGAGAAACAGAGAGGGCAGAGCATTAAAGGACATTACATTTTGGCATCATTGGAATGTAAAGTGAATGTGTCTGTAGACACATGCACAAATACCCATTGAACATGACCTCACGATGATATACATTAATTTAGGGAGCCTTCCAAGCCATAATATCTGCACACTAAAGCACACAAATGTTAGCAACATAAAAGAGATTTATAGATTTACGCCCTCCCTTCTTTAATTGAATGGACTTTTAAAGACTTGGACAATTACTCATCACAAAGCTGCCGTAAGTTCCATGTGATTAATCATTTTTCACTGTGGCCATTAATAGAATTCACCTTGAGTAGAGAAATGAGAAAAGTGACACGAGTAAAAGGTTACATACAATAAGACCTCTGTCTGAAGGATTTTTATAATGACTTATTCTGTGATTAATGGGGGACAGTGGAGCTTAAAGACACTGACAAGGGGGAACACCGTGCAGATAACTGCCCGATCTATCCATCAAATGAATGCATGTCTGTAGAAAAGTACTTGCAGCATGCCGTAATTTAAACTCACAAACATGTCGAAGTTCAAGTCGAAATTGGAAATCTTGTGTTGTGCCAATTTTTTAAAATCATATTCGATCTTTTTTTTTTTTCTTAAAGGTTCTGTATTCAATATTCAAGAATATCAATAAAGCAGCAAACAAATATCTGCTATGAAAAGATATGATGGAGTAATGGATTACTGAGCAGAGAGTCAGCTTCCCGCTTTGGTGGTCAGTGCATGTAAGTGCTTGTGGTGTCGGCATTTGATGACAAATGAGTAAATGAGAATGTGCTCTTGAAAGGGTTGGCCTCATGGGTTCATGTCACACTGGCTGTTGATCCATGATTTCACTGCTGGGCTGGGCATGCAGATTGGATTCAGACTGACTGTGACTCAGAGGTAGAGCTGGTCATCCTCCATTCAAGAGATTGGTGGTTTAAACCTTGGCTCTTCCGGTCCCCATGTCGAATCCTGAATTGCTCCCCGTGTTGCGCATGTGTGTGTGTATGGTTGGATTAGATGGTATGTAGATGTCCACTGCCATCAGTGGGAATGTCTGTGTGAATGGGTGAATGTGACAAGTAGTTGGAAGTGTAGCCTTGAGTAGTTCGAAGACTAGAAAGGCTACATGAGGCCATTTACAATAACTCTAGCATTCTCGTTGATGGCAAGCTCACACTCTGCTGAGTTTTCTCCACCCTCTTTCTCCCTCTGTGATCCACTGATCAGCAATATGAGCTCTGTTTAAGCACCAGTCTCCAACAGAAGTCCAGCTCAGTCAGTGCGCAGTACAGAGCGGCAACACGCCAGTGAGCACTGTGGCTATTGTTAGCTCACGGCTTGCAGTGTAAGCCCTCGCCATTACAAGGATTTTGCAAGCTAGAAGTTTGCATTTTCTTCTCTTTAGACTTCAGAGAAAAAACATAGCACTGCGTTAAATATATATATATAGTTTATTAGCTGCTAAATGGGCAGGTAGGATTCAGTGCGGTTTACCAGAGCCCTGAAAACAGCCGGCTTGGCTGGAAAAATCTCTGATGTCAATCAAAATAATAAAGTCACAGGCCTTAAAAAACAAAACAAAAGAAACAATGAGCTGAACAATGCCATTATGCTCTGTAGAGCTTAGTTGTGATAATGGGGGTGCATTATTATGAGTAAACACGTTTGACATTATACGTGATTATTTGATCCTCACCAGTTTCCCTTGGGATACATATAAAAAAATATGAATATTGAAACTTTAAAGTTATACCTGCACTCAAAAAGAAAGAAAGGCATTGTAATACACTGTGGCATATTCTGTACCACTGTCGTGCTATGCGGAAATGTACAACGACAAATATCAAATTGAAGCTGACATTTTATTTCCCATAGTCCCAACAAAATGCTTCTATTTCATTTTTATCTCAAATGTTCATGCAAACACAAATCCTAAAATACCCGAGACAAAAATACCCGGTGGCCTCAATTCCCCTTAAAGTCAAACGTTTTCCATTTAAAAAAAACAGCCTCAACAAGTGAAACAATACACAAGAGATACCTTACTGTTCCTAATAATTCCCTAATGATTCCTCACATACCTTGTGTCCGTGGCTTTGTCACAAAAAATACCTACTTCCCCTCCACCCCCGGTTCCCTCTCTCCACCACAAGGATCCTGAAAAATTCAACAAGAAACTAAATGAAAGGAACCAAAGGGAACAGCAAGAGGTGTTCCAGGAAAAGGCTAAAAATGAAAAATGAAAAGTGAAACAACACAATAAGAGACCAACAGAAGACACTCACAATTCCTCCCATATGGTCAGTGTCTCTGATGACGGCCTGCGGGGAATGGACAGCTGTCTGGAGCTTTAGATAGATCAGACACAGCAAAGCCCAGGGGAGAAACAAGGGACGATGAAGGGAGAAAGGGAGGTAAAGGGGAGATAACAGGGAGAGGTATGTGAAGGGTGACAGACAACTCAGTGGACAAAGGAAAGAAGGAGGATTGAGACCCAGACAAGAAAAGTAATTCACCAAAATAAAACAAAATATGTGAAGAGTGAAATTAAAAAGAAAGATAGAAGAGAAGAGAGGATGATGATGTTGGGAAAAGGGAGTTAGTGTGATAGAAAAAAAGGAAGATAGATGCAGGGAAGGTTCCACATTTCCAGAGAGAGACTGCAGCTCTCTCTTTAAAGTAGGCCTATGTGCTGTCATTTAGAAGACTTGTGGAGCAACCCATGAGACACACACACACACACACACACTTATATATAGATATATATATATAAATAAACTTGGGGTATCGATTTTTTTCTACATTTGCTGTCTTCAAACACACACACACACACACACGCACGCGCGCACAAAGAGCCCGAAACATACGGTATATGGTTCTGGTAGCCTCCTCATGTTGGTGGGTGTATGTTTTTATAGGTCAACAGTTTTAGAAATGGGCTTCATGCTGCGTGGCGAACTAAGCACTCCTTTCCACTTACCTGTGTGTTGCTATGGTAACTGAGGGGGGCTATTAGCCGAGGCGGTAAAAGTATAACAATGATCCAAAATACACCCTTTTGAAAAATACATGGGGAGCTTGGTGGGATATATTATGTGGACACCAATACGATCACATACAAGAGGTATTTTTAAACTTGAATTGATTTTTGTCCAGAGAAACATAACCCGTCTTTCACATAGACACACTAATACATATATAATGTGTGAAGTCATTTATACAGGAAGCAGAGCTGGAAACTTTTTACCTTCACCACATTATAACAACTCGCAGTTGACAAGTGAGCGGAAACCAGACAAATCACCCATTTGTAAATGTAATCTGAAAAAATGAGGCCGATATATTAACAGACCCACATGCTGCCAGTTGCCCAGATGTAGATTGATGAGGTGGATTGTGAAATAAATAAGCTGTCCTCGAGGATGTTTGCTGGGTGTCACGAAATGATAGCTGTCTCGATATCACTGCGAGACATTGGTCAGTCATCCGCACGGCGTGTCAGAGGGCACGGTGTATAATTGGGGGCAGTTGGTGGGATGCCGTCTGCTCTGTGGCTGATAGACAAGACCAGCACACGTATAGCACTGCAAACTATTGGCAAAGAATGAATTGTCATCCAAACACAAAATAAGGTACGTTCTGCTCTACCAGAGGTAGCAAACAGTGAGCTGGAGTAGGAGGAACCATCTAGAGGTTGTCTTATTCTATTGCAACACAGACTATTACGGACAGACAGGTAGGAGTCATTATTAAAAAGTGGCTTCTGCTGTATTAAGCCACGACAGAGGTCCCAGATCTTCAGTTACCCTAATGACTTAATTTATGAGACATGTCCACTTCATTGCATTATAGAGCTATCTGTGGTTTTATTGGGTGATATGATGGTGTTGCCTTATCCCTTTAATTTATGGGTGAGTGAGGCTATGATGGCCGTTATTGTCAGTATTGTATTTTTAGCAATGTATTTTTAGGCATGTTTTAGGGATGGCAATGTCGGTCTATCAGTAGGTTGGCTGTCAATTTTGGCCCAGACTATAAGAGGAATATCCTAAATAGCTGTAAAGCTTTAATAATAGAATTATAATAATACTTAATAATATTCCTACCACTCTTATATGTCTTTAATGATAATTAGTAAATGCAAGCATGCCAACACCCTAAACTGAAAGGTGTAAGCATGGCTGTAGACTAAGTCTTGATATGGTTTTTTTAAAACAAGTCCTCATCAGTATTGCCATTAAGGGTACGTACATTGTGATATCCATATTGCTCTTCAACAGCAGATAAAGGGTGTTTTACAGATCTGTACAGAAGCAAAGATCTTCTTCCAGTTCTTCTCACTGAAGAACCAATAGAAACATTTAAAATGGGACTAAAACTTGCCAATCAGAGCAAAGCAATCTTGCAAAAATGTATGGAGTCCTGGTTAGGGTGGTGAAGCCAGCACAAAATGTCAACTCCCTTCACCTCATCCCCAGACATTTCCAAGCCATTTAAAAGAGTCTTTCCAGTTAAATGCCCTGAGCTGGTTCCTTTGGGCCGGGAAGCATACCTTCTCACAAGGTATTAATAGAGAGATGAGACACACTGCTGAGTAACCTTGACTCCTTCTATCCAGTGTCATTACATTGGTCACTAATTAAAGCTTTGAACGAATAGAATGAATACAGCCCTACGAGCATGCCCACTTCACACAGGAAAGATTATCGTAATGTGTGTGTGGTTGTGCTCTTTTGAGCAATCATGTCTTGCCAAACTGGTTTAAGGGATGTACAGTGCTGGTATAAAGCCTGTCATCCGGCACATCTCTAATGCAGAATTCTTCATTATCTCTGCTTTCTATTATGCAAGGGCATCATCATTGCATCCGGGGCTTAGGGCCGATTAAGATTGGTTTAAAGCAATACAAACAAGCTGGAGTGTTGTCCCCTTTAAGTTGTGAAGCCAAGCATTCAACCAACACTGCCATAGCACTGTAGAGATAGGTCTGGCAATTCAAGATTGTATTGCCCCCTCTGGGTTAGGGTTTTGTTTGAGTTTGGCTGTTGGGAGCAACTATAAGCACTAAATACCTTCATGGTCATGGTCAGAAAAACGACCAATCAAACAAGGTCGGACAAAACTTCATAAAAACTGGTTGGATTTTAAGCATTCCGTCGCAAATATGATAGGCCATGACAAACCACAGAGGTGACATACACCCTGTGTCAGACTGGAATGAATGCAGAGAATGTGAAAACTCTTCTCGGAGTTCAGGAAAGTGATTGCATTGAAATGCTACCTGTACACACCACACTTGTGCAACAGTTCTCATAGAATACCTCAGGAAACATGGTAGGACATTTTCTAGGTACCCATACAAATGGATGAACCCTTGATTAACTGTGACAGGGTACGAAGCTGGTCCACTGGAGGAAGCTAACTGAAAAAAATACAATCTGGTCAAACTGAGCTATCTAGGTCATACAAGTGTGGTCCACTTGCCAACTTTCCACAGTGTCACAATAGTTAATTAAGTGAGTGATATTTCATATCTTAAAAGGCCATCACTTTGCACATGAAACACATTTCAGTATTAAAGTCGCAATCTGCAACATTTGCTTGATCATATTCACTGAAGCTGACACTATACCCTGATAAATAAAACATGAATCATCCGGTTTTAGAAAAAGAACGTGCACCTTTTTGTTTGTTTTGCAAAAATCCACTGCGCCCGTATAATCCTGTCCACTTCACTTCAGTTCACAGTTGCGCCCCTTGTGCATTTGCCTCAAACTAGGCATTCGTTAAATGGCGTTAACAGTGTCTATCTATGAGTAAGTTAGCCAGCCTACTTCCGTGTAGCATGACTCCATGCTGGTTATAGATGAGAAGACAAGGACGCGTTCACAGCAATCTGGTGCACGCACACTGACGAGCACCCGATGGGAGGAAATGGAGGAGCTCAGCAGTAGTGGGGGAGGGGTGTGAGAGATCTGCCAGACTTGTCGACTGTCGCTTTAATGAGACAACTGACACCCTAAATGTGTCACCAGGTTTTAAACATGGGCAAAAAAGTTATGATGGTTGGATGGATGGTAAAAAATTTAAATAATGAGTTCCCTGCTGGAGGTTTTTCACTCTATTTGTAAGTTGAAATGTTGATTCCTATACCCTTTGCTTTTGGCCCATTCATTGTAAAATGATGTTGGAAATGACAACTTAAGCTATTGAAGTTTAAAGGTTAGGTTTATTTATTTAGTTAGTTAGCTGTAACTCAAGCACACGTAGCCTTGCTTGCCTAAAGCTACCTGTTATAGAAGCTTGTAAGCAAACCTACTGATCTTCAAAGGTTGTGGCTCTCATAGTCACCACTTAACATTTACTCTTTAGTTGTTGTCAGTGGCCATTAGGTTTGCCAGATTGATATCAGAGTAGTTGTATTTAGTTTTAGTTTTTTTTGTTTTTTAACCAAAATGTTCAATATGTTTCTCTCCTATTATTTATCTGGTTCTTTCCAGCACAGACACATACACATACACAGACACAGACACAGACACACACACACACAGACACACACACACACACACACACACACACACACACACACACACACACACACACACACACACACACACACACACACACACACACACACACACACACACACACACACACACACACACACACACACACACACACACCAGTGTCATCTTTGTCTGTCCCCTGTGGTCTTGTCCCCCCAAACCGTCACCTGCCATCTGGTGTGGCGCATCAGGTCTCATCTGGCCTGCTCTGCTGTGACAAGCACACACAAAGACAGAACATTTTTGCTTCTTCTATATGGAGTGATAAACTTTATCAGCCTGAAAATCCAATACATGACATTTAACCTTGCCCCTGATGTTGCAAATGTGAGGGAAAGAATACATAGTTATCATTGTTAATGTCGCTTTGCTCGATGCTCAAGGCACCATGCTGAATCAGTGATACCTGCTGTATGTAAATGCGTAAAGGAAATGTATACAAATGAGGCTATTCTCTGTTTTGTCAGTTCCAATGCCCCGTTGAAAAAATACAATCACTGCACAGCAGATTCATCAACACAGAGATTTACAACTGTGTATCTTTCAACTGGCAATAATTACTTGTCCCTTTTATCTTGTAAACCAAAGATTTGTTTGCAATTGGTTGTGTTTGAGCAGGCGGAAATTAGCTTAGAGCTAGTTTCATGCTCGCCAGCTTTGAGCATCTTGGCAAATAATGTGACAGTGTTGTTCTGTAAGAGTCACAGATACAGACAACATCTCCAATCTGTTAGCAACACCACTCGTTGAAACAACACAGGATTTGGAGCAGAAAGATACAGTTTTTGATGACGCGAGTGATAAGACAAAACATACTAATGATGTAATACATGTGGCTGTTTTATTTTTAAATGATCTTTAATCAATTAAGTGTTCTAATTATACGTTAATGTCAGTAGCTGAGTGTTGTGGTGATGGTGGCGGTGCTGGTTCATTAATTTTTACACTACCAAAATACGGTATCTTATCTGCACTGCAATCGATGCAAAAATTAAAATACAAATTAAATCAAAGACATTATGAACATTGAGAAGAAGAAGAATCAGCTTTAAAGTAAATGTGATCACATACAAAGAATTTGGGGCGACACGGTGGTGTGGTGGTTAGCACTGTTGCCTCACAGCGAGAGGGTTCCTGGTTGGGGCCCTTCTGTGGGGAATTTGCATGTTCTCCCCGTGTCTGTGTGGGTTTTTTCCGGGTTCTCCGGTTTCCTCCCACAGTCCAAAGACATGCTCGTGTTAGGTTAATTGATGACTCCAAGTTGCCCGTAGGTGTGAATGGTCGTCTGTCTCCGTTCGTCTCTATGTGCCCTGCGATAGACTGGCGTCCTGTCCAGGGTGTACCCCGCCTCACGCCCGATGTCAGCTGGGATCGGCTCCAGACTCCGAGTTTGACTCCGACTTTTTGTCGCTCACAGCGCACATGAACAGAAAGAGACGTTCAGCTAAAAATAAGGATAGATAAATGAACAAATGTAATTTGTTCAACATAAACATCGGACTGCTATGTACAGATATAAATATATAAGTACCAATAAAACACAATGGACAATGAAATTGTAAACATTATGACAATACTGCAATAGTGCAGAGTGCAAAGGTTTTTGGAATACATGTGTGGGAATATTAATGTTACAGGTTGCTTTGTAGGGATTGTTCCTGACACTATATTAACTGTTGATCATAGTGACAGCCTGAGGTAAGAAATGAACATAGTGGGAGCAGTAATAGTTTAAAAGCCTTGGAACTACACTTCATCTAAATATCATCTAAATAAACAATTCAGTATTGGAGCGCCTGTTCTTCAGCAGCTACAATTGTAATTGGTTGTTTTGCAGGCCAATTTGTTTTGTGCTTTACAAGCATAAACACACATCTACAGCTAATTCAAATATGGTAAATGATGCCTTTTGGCTTTATTAAATATGACAACGTCTTCTTGTTTTTCACCTTCATCGTTTTATTCGTCATTAATAGCCGAACCCAGCTGCTGTCATTAACCTCTTATTTTGTTTATTTTAAATGACTATAACGACTTTATCTGCAGCTAATCAGTTTATTAATGGATGTCGGTTAGCATAGTATTTATGAGCAGCAATCAAATGTCATGTTCATTCTGTTGTCTGACAACAGAAACAGAAAAATATGTCAATGTGTGTCCCTTGCTTTTCTCTCCCCCTCTCTCTCACTGACTAGTTTTTTCATGCCTCAGATCTGCTTTAGCAAAAAATGTCTTGGCAAATAGGGAAGAGCTGGGCACAAGGTGCTCCTGACACAGATTCGGTTGACACACACACACACACACACCGGAGAAAATGGCAGGGGATCGTCTTTGGCAATATGACACAGTCGGATGCTGTCTATCTTGCCCCTTAGACTAATCCTGCTGGGTAAAACTCCCAGAGATAGTAAAAAGTCCAAGAAGACTTCTCTTTTGTGAAGTGAAATATGAATCTGTCTTAATACACACACTCCTGCCACACTCTTGCAAGTGTTAGTTCATAGTTTTCTCTGGAGGTTTGCATTTTTCAGACTGTCTTTTTGAGGTCCTCATCATCTGTGACAGCGGTGATTCTTGGCAGGTTGACATATGATTCAGTCCTTCATGGGTTGCTGCAAGACGCAGGGTAAAACTTTCTGTTACACTAGCCATCAGAAACTTCCAAAAGTTACGTTCTGCCAACTTTAACCCTTTTAGTGCTGACTAACTCCAACAGACACACTATAAGTTACCTTTTATGAATTCTCTAGCCTAGCAACATTAAAGCTACAAACCTCCCATAATGCAACACTGTTGAATCCTTCTTGTCCTAAGGAAAATACGGTAAATACCAAAAGTCGACATGAAAATTGCACATGAATACCCTCACATGATCATTTTCAACTGGGAGCTTGTGGAATATTTTGATACACGAGTTGCTGAGATGAGATTACCTTTGACCTTTTCAACATGTCAGAGCGTAACACAAGGGTCTACTTTATTACAACAACGCTGTTTTTAGGCTGGACTGGAAGAGCTAGGTATCGAACCACTGATTTTCAGTTAAGTGGACGAACCGCACTTTGTAGATCTAAAGTGTTTTCAGAAACACATTTTGACATTGTTTGTTGCATGTGTCCCTCAGTCTACATACATACAGTGGCTGTAATTGTTTTAGATCACTCTTAGTTGCTGTGATTGGTTATAGGTCACTTTCTGTTGCCATAATTGGATTAAGGTGACTTTTCATTGCTGTTATTGGTTAAATTTCCCTTTTTGTTACTGTAATTGTTGTTAGGTCACTTTTCATTGCTGTGCTTGGTTGTATGTCTATCCAATTCATCCAGAAGTTTTTTGTTCTGCACTGTTGATAACGGCCCTAACAGGCTAATTATTATTTTTAGTAGTGGTGGTAGTATTAGTAATAGTTGAAGGGCTTCAACTTTTATTTAGAGACAGAATGCATGTATATTTTCTTTCATGACCATTTCAATTTTAGCTGTGTAGACTGCTAGCAAATAAAGTTGGATGTAAGCAATGCAAGAGTTGAAATATTTCAAAAATCATATTAGTAGATATTTTATGAAGTTTATAAGAAACACTGAAGGAAAACATGTTTGTTTACAAGAAAACTCCAAAGAGAACATTTAAGGTTTTGGACTTGTTCGGCAATGCTCCTCATCCACCAAACTACCAAAACCCACCATTTTAAGATGTAGGGCATTGACTCAGGATCACATTATGAGATTGAGTATTCTCATACATTTTTCATGAATCAATTAATATTAGCTATCACAAATAATCATCAAATAAAATAAATGACTTGTTAAACTAATGTACCTCAGGGCACCACCCTCAAAGAGGGAAGTGAGAAATATACTATTATTATTACTATTAATTTAGGGCTATGCACCAATTAATGTAATAGTGTCAGTCAGTTGAAGGATTTGGGAGTTCTTTGTCTTAGAAGAAGTTGGCAAATTCCTCACATAGGTGTAAACCTTTGGTCACACAAGAGAGCTTCTATGCTGTCAGGATCTGTCATTGTTTTAAGTCGAAGTTATGTTTTTGCAGTCCGTTTGGATAGAGTTATGGGTGAAATTATTATAATATTTCTGATTCTGAAAAGAGTGTTAGTAAGCATGCAAAGACCTTGTGTCTTTGAGAAGCATTGCTAACATTAACATCCTCCTTAACTAACTTAATCAACACATAATCATCATTAAAATTTCAGTCATATAATGTAGTGAAAGTCATGTGCTTAGCCATTTGTATATTCCTCATAATGTAATTAATGCCCACTTGCAGCTTAGTTACCAATCCATGGAAGGAGGAAGTTGCATTGCTTCTGCTAGTGTCTGGTCCTTGTGACCCAGGATGAAGAAAGTTGGTCCTTGTCCTGGTTGTGTGTACAACAATAGAGGAATCGGATTCTTCTTTGTTCTGCTCAGGCAGTACTTGTAACCACTGGCAGTGGCCTATGGACAGCTGGCAGCTAGTCCCTGGATGATGAGAGATTCAGGCAGCAGGATCCAGAGGAGTTGAAAAGTAAGAAGAAAAGAGGATCCTGGCAAAAATGAGCAGAATGGCTTTTTAATAGACAGTGTGTGGCTTTGACCAATGGTAGCTGACAGTTTGGGTCCCTTGGAAAGTTCTCTGTGTGAGGGAGGATGTGGCCGGGCTGTCAGCCATCTTTCTTTCATTTGATCCACAGGGGACCAGGCTTTGGGCCTTGCTCTTTTGGCCAAGCTGAGGTGTTGTTTTGATCAAACTATAAGTTCACCTTTTTCCAGAAATGAACAATAATCTGTTGACTGCAGTTGCACCTACAAAGATACCATTCTGATAATGAGGACATAGTGTTTATACTTCCTGACAAGGAGTTTATAATTGGTTCAAGAGACTCTGATTTGGGAGTACCAGAGCAATAGAGGGAATTGCACTGACTGCATAAAATGCATAAGAAATGAGATAAGTGGTTAGGGGCTAAGTACAGGCAGATTGCTGAATCTGAAACTGATTCATAGAGGGAGTCCAAGGTGAGCTGACCTTCTCGGTTGATATTTTGCTATAGCTTCATCAGTGGGACTCGCAGGAGCAGTGAGTTCATCCATACATACATTTTTGCAATTTGAAGCGTGAGATGTTCACCAAATACTGAGAGGAAGAAAATATCTCTATTGAATGAGAAGGGGGTCTGAATACTTACAATAAGTTTTACCTTTCCATCCCTGCAGTTTGATATTCTATTCTACTTTTAGGTAAAATAATGATGATGATTGCATTTCCCAGACCATTAAAAAGTGACAACAATGGGTCCTAACGTGACCGTTACCATGTAAATAGATGATAACAGCCTTGTGAACCTACTGGTAGGCTTAGCAGGCACCTTCTCACCCATAACTATAAGGCTGATGACCATTCAGTGCATTTAGATGCACATCAGTAACCTGAAAATGGCCTTACCCCGGTTACGGTTATAACCCGGGCACATGCACAGATGAGAAATCCGGGTAAGATGTTTACATGCAAGAGAACTCTGTTTACTAAAGGAGTTATCTTGGTCTGTTAACCGGGGTATGGTGTTTACATGATGTTTCTCCCTGATTATAATCAGGTTTTTATACTGCATGTAAACGCTCTGATTGATTACGGTCATTTAATGGAACGATAATGTCCAAAGCGGGTGTTTCATCAAATCTACGGACAGAGAGAGGAGGTTGAATTATCATTAATCATTAAACTTCACAGAAAATAAAGAAATGCATTGAATTACTTGTTGGTTATTACAGTATAATGTCAAAAGTGACACTTTATCAATTTCATTTAATATGCTTAAAAACAGAGATTATGTGTCATACTACAAACAGGAAAAAAAAACAGTGTCAGCAATGATGGAATGAGGATGAGCCACTGATCTGTTTAAAGCCAAGCGTCAGTGTAAAGTTATATTTAGATGGACAGTAAAATAAAGTCAATGTCTTTCAGAGGTTCTCTATCCACTGTGATACCTGTATCCACAGACAAGCATAATCTCTATCCACGGCGGGATACATTTGAGCACTGAACCTTCCATGTTTGATGATGACTGAGTCACAGAGCCTGGCTTGAACCAGATAAATCATTGTTGGGTAGATTCCCAGAAAAAAAGAGGCCAACATGCCCATGCATGGTGCTCTGTGAACTTTTCAAATGATAGCTACAGTATGACCCCAAGGTTAACCAGTGCACTGTCAAGAGACTATACTTCATTTGACTTCATTAATAGCAGATGGCAGCTCGGTCCGTTATGTTTCCCTTGAGCTGTTTACAGCTTATGAAATAACTCACAGCTGCCTCACTTTGGTGGTATTTTGCATTGGCATCATTTGCAAAAAATGAAAAAACAAATACACATGAACTAGTTGTTGTTTCTTTGTGATCATCATGATTCAAGTTTACAGCGATATAAACACATCTTGAGAAGAGAGCTCTCGCAATTCTCTGTGGCACCATATGTGTTTCACAATGAGAAACAGAACAGGCTAAATACTTTTAATATTTATCAGAGGGACAGCATATTATTGTTATTCTGTAGTCAGCGAGTCGTCAAGGCTTGGACTCCAGAGTCCAGGCAGTTCTTGTATCCGGTGGGCTAGCTGGCAGGCATGCAGTTGGACTCACTTTGTAGATGAAGTCATAAATAATTCTCTCACTGTAGCTGCCTGCTAACAGCTGGCGGGCAGCGAGAGAATCCATCGACCTTAAATCTACGTCACAGACGAGAATGAAAGTGGCTAACAGATTTTGTTTCCTTTCTGTCCTTAAATCAATTTTCCTTTTGGGCACTTCTCCTTCCTTTTTCTCTTGTCCTCTGTCAGTTGTTTTGCTAGTTGTCTTTCTTTTGTATCAAAGCTGAAATGTCTGTGTCAGTGGTCCTTTGATGCAGCAGTTATTCTGCATTCTGCTTTATCGTGACACTGAGCTGGGACACTGCTGAAATATTCAGGGTCATTGAACTGCATCCCTGCCTCCTGGCTTTGCCTCAGGCCCTTATGTTTTCAAAAAGTTGTATTTGGACACTGCTGCTGCACAAGATGGCAGATGAAAATGTAACAAGATTACTACAAAAAAAAAACCAAAAAAGGGCAGCTATCACAACTGAAATTCATCATCATCATCATCATCATCATCATCATCATCATCATCGTTCATCTTCAACGGCTGGGTCACGGGGGGAAGCAGCTCTAGCAGGGGACCCCAAACTTCTCTTTCCCAGCTGGGGGACCCCAAGGCGTTCCCAGGCAAGTGAGGAGATATAATCTCTCCACCTAGTCCTGGTTCTTCCCTGAGGCCTCCTACAAGGTGGACGTGCCTCGAACACCCCCCTAGGGAGGCGCCCAGGGGGCATCCTTACCAGATGCTCGAACCACCTCAACTGGCTCCTTTCAACGCAAAGGAGCAGCGGCTCTACTCCAAGTTCCTCACAGATGGCCGAACTTCTCACCCTATCTCTAAGGGAGACGCCAGCCCCCCACCTGAGAAGACCCATCTTGGCCACTTGTACCTGGGACCTCGTTCTTTCAGTCATAATAAAACATTTTTTAATTATTATTATATTGTTAATTAACGACTTTCATTCATTCTGACTTTTATACTCATGACATTATTCAAATCAAGCTGAACTGAATTGCAAATACTATGGTGGACCAGTTTGTAATGCGGTAAGGTTCTGTACCGCTACACTCACATCAGATATTCATATTGTACAGCAATGCACATGTGCATTTGTGTATGATGTGTGTGTGTGTGTATGTGTGTTTGATAGTTATGAGCAGTTAACTCGTCACATGGCTCTTTCACCCAGCTCCCTAAAATAACTCAGAAATCATGGATCTTTAGTGACCATTCACTCGAGTCAGTTGAGTCCTCCCAAGATTTCTGCTGTTTAATGAGAAATTGCTTCAAACACAAATATCTTGAAATGTTTACAACCCAACAACAACATAGAACTTTATATATGCTGCCAAACGGTATATAACCTGCAGCCACAAGTTAATATGTATCATCAAACGTCACCTGGGGGGCTGAGTGAGCCACTGTCAGTCTGAGTCTCAGATCAGGATACATCCAGACACATCCGCGAATCATAAGAGAGACTGTGAATCAGATGATTGACAGAGTCTGACTCGCGGATCAGGATACGCCCGGGTTCATGGCGAATAGTCCGAAAGACGGTGAATCGGCTGATTGACAGGCAGTCTGAGTCTCAAGAGCCTGCTGCACCCAGAGTTCGGAACACACTTGCTCAAGTTATAAGCCAATCACTCCTGTAGCAATATTTGACTGTGCTTTTGTTGATTTCCTAGACCTGATGCAACTCTGAGTATGTGCAGTTAGCTCAATAGGTTCTACATGCATCCTGGTTACATGCTCTAATGGTGGTTTTCTGATGTTCCAATCCATCTCATGGAAACCTATCTAATATATAAATACATATATTTCCCCCAAAGCAATTTCAGTCAAAAGCAACTGCAAGACGTTTCATCTCTCATCAGTTGCGTATACGAAGTGATGAAGCCTCTTGGATGAGAGGTGAAACGTCTTCCTAGACAAATAACCAAGTCCAGTTGCTTTTGACTGAAATTGCTTTGGGGATAACGATGACCTGGACAAATGATATTCACAGGAAATATATATATTGCATCAAAAGTTGAATTAACATGTGTTGGATGTGTTTCGATGAGAAATACAAATGAATACATCCACATCTCCAAACGTATCTGGCATCATATCAAGCCAGAGCTGATATTTGGCAGTGTTTCAACACACTGTGTGTGTGTGTGTGTGCGTGCGTGCATGTGTGCGCGCGTGCGTGCGTGCGTCGTGTGTGTGTGTGACGGTTGCAAACATCACATATTTCAAAGGTTGTCTTCCCCCCCTTGACTATACTTTCTCTCATCTTTCTTTCAACCCTATTTTTCATCATTTTGCCATTTCTTCTTCTTCTTCTCTCTCATCCCACTTTCACCACCTCCTCCTTCATCTCTTTTAACCTCAACTTATGATTCTGGAAAGTATGATGCAGCAGCAGTGAAGCTTGGCTCAAATTGTCACAAACTTAACCCTCATTGTTCTTCTCTCACCCCCAATCTGTTCCTCCTTTCCTTTTCGCTCAGTCTACTCTATACACATCCACTCTTATTTTTTTTGTTCAATTTCTCAGTCTTTTGTGACGGTTCAGGGGATTTTTCTTTCACAGCAGTCACTTCAGTCCCTAGACTTCCCATTTAATGAGAGTTTAACTGGAAAAGAGACAAAAGAAAGTAAAAAACAACCTTTAAAAGTTTTAACCTTGAATACAATGTAGAAGGACTGAATGTGTCATGGCACATTTCTGTTCTTGTCTTGAGTCATTTCTCTGATTTTGAACATACTATGCTATAGAAATATATTGAAAATAACATACCAAAATGATATAGTCTAATAATATTAAAAGTCAGAATCCGTCAAATTTAAGATACATTGTTTCTAGCGGCCTCTTTTGCGGTAAGATGTAATTGCAGACGAGCCTGTTCTTTCAGAGCCCTCCATCCTGTCATATTCAGGGTCAATACATGTGTTGATGATATATATTGTATTTTTGCTCTTTTGTTAAATTTATTGACACACATCCTCCTCTGTACTTCCAGTCATTCCCTGATATGTTACCCTCTTAAATCCACACGTTCCTACAATTCTGCCCTTCGTGACTCAGAAGTTGGAAGTCCCCGATTTCTGATTACAAATGAGTGCAGCATAACCCTAAGAGACGATCTCGTTTGACAGACTAACATGGCGGCACATTTGCATTTAGGGAGGGAATGTCTCCACAAACATTGATATTGAAATACTCAGCATAGAGGCAAGTAGAAGCACTTTCATTAGTGGGTCATAGGCTCAATCACCACTGTTTTAACTCGCTCTTTGATAGATAGTAACTTAACAGACAATTCAATAGAGGAAAATCTTTCAGATTATATTTTAAAGTCTAAGTAAAAGTAAAAGTAAAAAGAAAAGTAATACCAACAGCTACTTTAAATGATTGAACACATTCCATTATTAGATCACTAGTTTTCATTCATTCATTCATTCATTCATCTTCAACCACTTGTATTGGATATTTTTTTCATTGTATTATACCTTGCTAAATAATCCGCTTATTTTGATTAAATGTGACTTATTTAAACATTCCTTTCTATTTCATTCAACCTCCAAGAGAGGTGAAACTCTGCTTGAATAACTTGAGTAAATATTTAATTGCTTTAATTGTTCCATGTGTCAAAGACTACCCTAAGGAGGTTTTCACCTTTTAGTTGCATAATGCAGTTTGTGAGACGTTCTTATTTAGTTTGTACCTTATGCATGAGGAAACACAAGCACGCAGGAACACACACATTCCTGCTAAAGGTTTAATGCAACAAGCCTTTTCACAGCAGACATTTTACTTTGTTGAATGCCAAGTACTACCCGACGTTAGCCCTGATTTTCTGCTCAACAGTGCGAAGCTCCCAGATAAAAGCCCAGATCGGAGGCAAATCGGGGTTGGCTTGATGTGTGAACTTTACAAAGAGGAGGGCCGAGCTGCTCGCTGGTGCCTCTCAGACACACTCCATATATCTAGCAGGCTAAATATTTGGAGCTGCCAGGGACTCCAAGAGCCAATGACAGGGCAAGACACAAGCTGATGGGAGACCAGGGGAGGGGGGAACTTTACAATATGTGTGGCTGCAGATGGACCCTGCTGCACTGAAGCAGCGAGTCGAGGCATAGTCCCTAGCAGGAGGAGATGCAGCTGTATCCGTGTGTTGTCACGGGCATCATAACAAGTGCTTTAGTCTTGGCATGATGTCTCCACAAACAGCCAACTGACTTTGAACATCTTGGTGTGGAAACTTGGCATTTTCTGTTCTATTCAGTGACCCATGGCCACTAAGTTCATTTCCATCCATCTGTATATATGCACATTATGAATTTGTGCTTTTTGTCAGACCCAGGCAGGAATGAGGACTCAGATGCGGAGGTTTTGCGGATCAATACTGAATTTATTAACTTGACGACAGGAACGTGGCACAGAACAAAAGGCCACAAACAAAAAAATCCGGAGGAACAAAACCAAAGTCGTCAGTAATAAAACAAAGTACAAAATAAAGACGCTCCGTACAGGAGGAATAAACAAAGTCACAAGAGAATTAAAAAATGGAAAACTTACTTGGACCAAAACAAGGAATACAAACACCTGAACGTGGAAACAAAGAACTCAAAAACATGAGCAAGACTGTGAAAAAATGTGAAATGATACATTCGACACAAGGTACGGAATAATCTGGCACGGGACAAGGGGGAAGACACGGACTTTATACACATGAGGGAGGGGAACCACAGGTGGAAACAATCGGGGATAAGGGAATGACGTCAGACCGGTGACACAAGAGGAAGGGCAAGTGACCTGGAACGAGAGGAGAGTTATCTTTCAAAATAAAACAGGAAATTCACAAGACAAAAACCCAAAGACAGGACAAACCTCACCGCGGTGTGCCACTTATAAACCTGAATGGAAATGAACAATGTGCAAAAAAACGTTTTTAGGCTTGGTGGAGCTGGAAAGGTTGCTGTAGACCTATCTGCTGAAGCTGCTGCTACACTAGAGTGATGAAAAGTGGCAGAACATCAGAAGATGGATTGATGAGACTGAAAAATGCACAAATGTCATATTTCCCTCATGAATATCATTTATTTGAGATGTCACTGGCACTATTTTAAGGGGAGACACAAACAAAACCCCTTTTTTCTTTTTCCTCGCCGTAAGCAAATCCAATCTGCGCAGTTCTTTGTTTTCCTGAGGGCATCGCATGTTAGCCCCTCTCTGCCTTCCTTCCGCTTGTCGTTGAAGACTCTTTTCTTTTTCCGCCACATATCGTTTATATATAGCTGCTAATCACGTCTGGATCTACTTCTCTAGTTGTAGCTGTGTTTTCTCAACTTTTTCTGTCCATCCAACGCCGAAGTGTCGTCCGTCATGGGAGTCTTACTGTCATTGTATCAGTTTGCCAACAGTTTAACAATTCTGGTGACCATTGAGAAGACTACAATTCAATTTAACCAGCCAAAATGGCTAGCAGGAGCAACTGTGTTACCCGCCATTGCTGAAATTCACCCGCATTTGGCCGGTGTGTAGGGGTTAGTGTCAAGCCCTGTTGACCAGTGAGCCAGAATGCAATATACCTGGACTCTGGAGCTGATGCAACTAAATGGAATTCAGCTGTCATTCTTATTATTTTTGCCTCTGTGCTTTTCCTGTTCTTCTATGTCAAAATGTTATATGAAAATGATTTACTCCACTGCTTGATGGTAAGCATGTGTAAATAAACCTAGAGACATGCCAGGGAAGAGTGGGGAGAAGTAAGCTTCAAGTTAGCACATTTGCATACAAATAATGCAGGACTTGGAATAGTAGAGTGGCAATTGTAAAGGTTTTATGAGGATGGAAATGCATTAAACATGTTTGGCCTGAAGGAAACACAGTGATAAACAGTTGCAAACAGAACTTTGTTTGGAACGACATCTCTTTTTAAGCAAGATGATGTAACTGCTGCTCACTCCTCAGCACCCAGAGATTTTAAAGCTACAGCTCTACCAGGTCTGGTATGCTCCTTAGCTTACTGTGGCTAATGTTAGCTAATTTAAGCAAACGTTTGACAGTAAGAGCTGTGTGTGCCATGGGGGAAACAAAGAGGAGGACACAAATGCAGAACAACCCAAGGAGACAAGGACTTAATTCAGACAAAAACAACACCTGGACGCTTATCTTCTTTTCTTTGGGCCAAAACTTAATCAACCACTTCAATGCAATAATTTAATCTTACTGTTCATTTCTGTCTTATACAGTCATACATATTTTATCTTATCATTTCCTCTACATTTAACTTATCTGATTTCCTTTTCCGTGAATTTTATTTTGCCTGTATTCTTACATCTACCTCATATATACTTAACTCAGAGTTTATGTTTACTGTTTATTGTTTTTTAAATACTTTCTGTATCTATTTAGCTAAGAGTTTATTGGTTATCCTATACTGTATTTTTTTATATACCTCCCTTGTGATTTTGTGAGCTGCTGGAAAATTTAATTTCATTGCGGGAGTTCATCCCAAAGGGATCAATAAAGAGAAGTCGAAGTCTAAGCACGGGGAACATTCAAGGCTTCACAATAGAAAACTGACAGTGAACCAACAGGGAACAATAAGGGACCAGGGTACAGAAAGTAAAGACTTATCACAGACGAGACACAGCTGGAGAGGGCAATCAACACAGGTGGAATGAATAAGGACAGGGTAGACAATCACAGACACGAAGAGAAACCAGACGGGGCGCAAGAGGGAAGCACTGCAAAACAAAAACAGGAACATGACGATATAAACTAGGAACAAGACGGACAAAACTGGGGTTTCCTAACGGAGGAACTGACATTACTGAAGCAGTTTAATGACTTCACGACTTCTCTCCACTTTAATTTGCCGCCGACTGCGCGGTACATATTTCATAGGGTTGCATTAAAATGATCAAATTCATTATTGCCCCTCTACTATTACCACATCTGAGCTGCCCTTAAGCAAGGCACTTTACCTTCTGCTGCTCCAGTGGAGCTCCTCCATGGCTAAATGAAAGTGTTGTAATTGGTAGCTGCCAGCATTTGTACTCAGACAATTATCCTGGTTAGAAATGAGTCGTTAATTAAATAACTTCTGCTTTATAGGCTGTTTGAGGAGCTTTATCATGTTTATTAAAAGATTAAGCTCAAGCAGTCCACCGATAACACTCTCAGTCCACTGTACGAGTATAGATAACCTGCCTGATACTGGAAGGCTCTGTCAAAAATGTCAAGAGGATGCAGATGCCTGGGTTGGACGTGTGTCACTTTTTTAGTTGAATGTTAAATTAATGCCTACAGTAAAATGGAGCCAAGTAACTGCAGAACTACAAATGTTAACTTTTTCTATTAAATTTGCAATCTGGCCTGTCACCTATCACAATAACAGCTGGTAGCGATGAATGACATCGGCTTGGGAATTGTATTTTTTTTTGTCGTGCCACAATTACCCTCTCAATCTGTCTTTCTTTGTCTCTCTCTCCTTTTGCCCTCAGTGGGATTCCAGGGAAGAAGTGTGGAGTCATTATCTTTACTGCAGAGGAGCTCAGTAACTGCAGGGTCAGTACACACACACACACACACACACACACACACACACACTCAAGCATGCACGTAACGCAAGTGTTGTTGGAATATTCATAATATAATATAATCTGCATTTTTTATTTGCCCTCGTCCTGCTGTTGCCATCCTCTCTCCACACACACGAAAAACAGATTTTTTTTAATGATGGGCCAATCTTTTAAATGCAGATCATGAAATGTAACAAATGTGCACAAGCTTAACCTGAGAATCTCCTTATTGAGACCATCCAACCCTCAAGTTAGTTTTTCAGTATTCAGCCCTGATAGATGCTTGACAGTGTGTTTCCAAGACTCTCCAAACGTGTCAAAATAAATTGTCAAAATGGTGTTGTGCTATTAACTGAGTGATTTTTCTCGCACAATTTTGCCATTCCCCTGCCACATTAATATATTACTACCAGCCCGATGGTCGGATATGAACAGAATTTCCTCTGTGTGTGTGTGTGTGTGTATGTGTGTGCTCCAGAGCCAATTATGTTAACAGGCTCATCCTGGTTGTGTTTACCATCGCTACTCTGGGAAGCTGACAACCTCTATCTGTCAATGACAGGCTTAGGTTTCTCATGATGCCTTCCTACTGGAGGCAATTACTACAGTGTCTCATTAAGGGCTATCTATCTATCTATCTATCTATCTATCTATCTATCTATCTATCTATCTATCTATATATATATGTATCCATCTATCTATCTATCTATCTATATATCTATCTATCTAAGGTATAAAGTCAGCTGAAACCAAAACCTGGTTATTGTTTCAGTAAATTGGCTAATGCCTCCAAGAATTACAAGAATGTTGGTTGCTGCTTCTAGCTGAAGGCTGTCGTGCATCACACTCACCAGTTTAATGATGTACACAGAAAAAAGGTATGCATATGTATGCAGTAAATTAAATTTGTGTATCAATGTCTTACATTAACTGTAGACAGAAAAATAAACCTTGTCCTTTCATGTTAAATATGTCAAAATACACTGAACAGAAAATGTGTCGTCTCTGTTCAACAATAGTGACTGTGCTACGCAAGCCTCATATACATGCTTCCAAACTTGACTGATTGGTTGTGACTTCTAGATCATTACTTTCTATGTCATTTGACAATGTATCACACATCAAACATTCCAGGACATAGGTATTTATGGAATATATTTATGTATTTCTGACAGATTCTGATAATTTAATGGATCTTTTTGCCCATGATCGCTCTAATGATGACAGGAATTACACTGATAATTCATCAGTTTTGATCAACATGTTAGGTGCAAATGGATATTGTGCAAATTTATCATTCATCTTCAACCATTTGTCCCTGTCGGGGTCGCGGGGGGCTGGAGCCGATCCCAGCTGACATCGGGCGTGAGGCAGGTTCCACCCTGGACAGGACACCAGTCTATCGCAGGGCACATAGAGACGAACAGAGAGAGACAACCATTCACACCTACGGGCAATTTTTAGAGTCATCAATTAACCTAACACGTGCACGTCTTTTGCATTGTGGGAGGAAACCAGAGAACCCGGAGAAAACCCATGCAGACACGAGGAGAACATGCAAACTCCACACAGAAGGACCTCAGCCAGGGCGCGAACAAAAACCGTCTCGCTTTGAGGCGACAGTGCTAACCAACACACCAAATTGTACTTAAATATATGCAGTTTGCCCGACTGAATGAGAAATTCAAATATGTTGTGAACAAACTATTTGTTCAGAGATGTGAACTTATAGTTTTGAAAAGAATGTCTTTCAACTGAGTTAAATCAAATCAGAAAAATCTGTAAGCCGCTCCTGCTCCTGTTTGGGATCCTGCATAAATGTTAGCACTACCAATTACTTTGCATTCAGAGAATGAAGAAAGGATTTCCTGAAGAAAACGTATAACTATATTAATGTCATAACTGTCTATCTGACACTGCTTGTCTTTACTCTCAGGATATTGCCACCATGCAGTTGTGTGCCAACAAGCTGGACAAAAAAGACTTCTTTGGGAAGTCGGACCCCTTCTTGGTTTTCTATCGGAGTAATGAGGATGGAACGTGAGTCTGGGCATTCAGGATGATTTCAATGTTCACCTGTATGTTTTTAAAAAAAAATTATACCACACAGGAGTTGATAGCAATATGGAGACATTTCATGGACTGCTAGTAGGACCGTTACAAATAATTTATCCAGATATGAACAGATAATGGACTCCGAACATGAACAGATTCAATGTTCCCTAGGGGTTACATCTGACGCTGAAGCTTGAATTAATGACCACCTCAAAAATTCATGTAAAATGAGGAAGCTTTTCACATTTTCATCAAAAGTTTTCCCTTTTTATTTCATTGATGCTCTGAGGCGTTTCCTCTTACACAACTTCCAGTTTTAAGACAAGCAAATGTAATTGTGATTTAGAAATTCTTATTGTTAAAACATCTCGTTCTGTTTCCACTACTCATTTACAGTCACTTACCTTTATTTCGACTCACTTTAGATTTACTTTCTCAGCTTTAAAAGTGGGGTTCATACACATTTCATGCTAGTTTATTTGTCTATTTCGAACATGTAAAAAAAAAATGAGACACACAATATAAAATGGACAGTACACATATTGCAAACTCAATACACTAATGAAATATCCAAAAAAGGAGTAGGAAGACGTCTTAACTTACCTAGTCCTACCCCTTTTTTTAATAACTTAAACAATTATATCATATGCTACGACGCTCCAAGAGGGGTCTGGCTGCAGGCGTCACTCTCAGACGGTTCCAGTTACAGCCGTGACTGTGAGGCAGCGCCAATCTCAGACAAGAAATGCACATAAAAAATACATAATAAAATCACACCGACACTTCCAGAGTATAAAATGGGACGTTGCAGAACATCAAGAACAATCTGCAAACGCTTTGCTGGACAAAGATAGGAAAGTGTTTCATGAACATTGTGAAGGTAAAGACTACATATGTTTATGCAAATAATATTTAATTCCACCCACCCGCTGAGGCTTATCCAAACCTTGAAGATTATTACCTACGTCTGCTGCTCTGCCTTGGAGAGGTTTTTGTAGCAATAAAACTCAATCTGCAATCCTGTCATGTCCCCCAGATATACTTAAGCAGATGAAAGAAAAAGATTACAGCGATCTGCAGAACAATTTGTAGCATTACAGAGGAAGCTGCAGATAAGTCATGTGAGACTATCTTAACATGTACATGCTTTCCCTTAAGTGGCCTTGTGTGTGTGTTGTTTTGCTGGCAGGTTCACAATCTGCCACAAGACAGAGGTGATCAAGAACACGCTGAACCCAGTGTGGCAGCCCTTCACCATCCCCGTCCGAGCTCTGTGCAATGGTGACTATGACAGGTCCGACAACATTTCGTACAGCTTGATTATGTATCCAGATGTCATTGTGATATATTTAGATATTATTTAGACAGAAACATGAATAAAACGGCAAAGATGTTATTAGGCCATCTGATTCGTTTTTAAGAGCGACTTAAATTCCTGTGTCCTGGGAAAGCCCACATTATTTTATGTGATTAAATCAAGTATGAGAACACATAAGGCACAGGCAGACTCTTTCTTACGTGGATGACATCACCTGTTGCTGGGGCAGTCAGAATAATGCCAGCAGTCGGTCATGGTGTCCCAGGGACCAGCACTGGTGTTATTGAGACTGACTCAGTTTTCACACAGCATTCTGTTTTACAATCAAAGTCAGGTACTTTGCATACAATAAGCAAACACAAATACATACAGCTCCACATTTGCCAAAAATAGGATCCATGCTCTACTTCTAATGTTATAGGTCTTTGGGACTTAACTCACTCTTTAGACTGTTTTTCTCATATGAACTCTGGAGAATCAGGTGCGGACATTGTCCAGAGTTTCCCTTTCATACATGTAGCACGCAACAGGAGATTGCCAGATGCATTCTCATCTACTGGAAGCAGTTCTTTGCGAGGGGTGGTGCCTGGGTTTAGTGTGCAGGTGGCAGGACATGATGTGGATATGTGGATTACACCGCAGCCACATAGCCGGTTTATAATTTG
This sequence comes from Echiichthys vipera, assembly GCF_963691815.1. Lineage (NCBI taxonomy): Eukaryota > Metazoa > Chordata > Actinopteri > Perciformes > Trachinidae > Echiichthys > Echiichthys vipera. The sequence continues at coordinate 27,933,083 of NC_139834.1, read as the reverse complement.
GTAATAAACAAGTGAGTCTTTTGCCATTCCTTGAATTTGTCTAATGATTTTGGAATAGTATGGCATCCTCTCAGTTGATTTTCCCAAGGGCACTATTAAACCAAAATGCCTTTTGACCCAATTGGATAGACCCACAACCAATCAGAGAGATGAAACATAGCGTTGCTGTCGGGCGGAAACTTTGTATCTATTGTTTTTTTCCATAAATATGTTCTATTGTTCACGCTTCACGTCTGTGTTAGGGTTTTTATAAAGTTTTAACCAGTTTAAAGTGTTTAAAAGAGGTTGTAAAAAAACCTCGTAACTACATTGGATCCTCAAACTGACGGCAAAACCTCGTAGCTCCACCCCCTCTCCATTCAGAATGAAGTGCCGGAAACAGCCGAGATCTAGCAGACAGTTCGCCTACTTTACAAGGCGACAACTCACAACCCATAAGGTTCCGACACACAACCTTCTGACCCACAACCAGTCTACTGATGATAAGGTTACTGTACTGACACAAATCACACAATTCAAGTTGCGTTACCGTGTCACACAGCATGAGCCCCGGACCTCCAAACCCCCAAATTTAAAGCGTCTGTCCGAAATACGCAAGTAAAAAACATCTGACATGCTCCCTGTTTAGACAGGGAGTTAGAGGTCATGGTCAGGCTTAGTGCGCTCTCGCTTCTTCTGACCGCCCGCAACTATATAAGAAACCCCCCGCACTGCAAAAAACTGTAAGTTACCTTTAGGTCCAGTGGGCATGCCGCAAAATGCAGACTTCTACTTTGGTCAAATATGTTCAATAGGAAGAAAGAAAGTGTGCACACATATAGTTCCTACACTAAACTTTGTAAACTGTTAATTGCTGGTAATGGAATGCGACACCCTCAGCCTCTGATGCGGGCGTTATAATCACTGATGAAAAAACATGTATCTCCATATTCACTGGTCCAAAACCTCTGATTGAGTTTGATTGTGGTAAAATATTTATAATATAACGATATCTAACAATATATGACCATATACTGTATAACGCCACAATACCAACTCTGAAGACGCAGAGTTAATTTGTTTTAAAAACTACAGATTTTTTTTTAATTTCCTGTAAAATAACTGTTTTGGACATACGAGGTTTCCGCCCAAAAGCGACGATAGGAAACAATGATGTAGGGCTGAGCGACACATGCAAGTCGGGGCGGTGCATGGTCCATTTTGAAGAAGGAAAGCAATGGTGGCCAGATCACAAACCTTCTCAGATTTCATCTAAACATTCACTTAAATGTGTTTCTTAAAACATCTGAGATGAGAAATCACGAAGATTAGCCAATACCATAACAGAATCTTGATTCATCTTTGTTCAGCTCGGCCTAGCTTGACAGTTTGATCTGAATTTCGTAAGTATGGTGAGTTGCACCAGACAGGAAATTCCAGTCACATTCAAACCTGTGACATTTTAACCGAATAAAGTTGAATTCATGTTCCCCAACAAACAGCGGGCTCTTAAAAACTTCATTTTTCTCTCCTAGATGATGATTGAAGATGATCACTGGCTGGAAGCTGAGCATAGATGGGCCAATTGTAATTCAGAGTCCACATAACAACCTCTACCTGCTGTGACAATGACAATAATCCTCTCCAGCGTGACACTATTGAATCAGTGAATGTGTAATTGCTCTATTCCCAGTGTGATACAGTGAAAGGCTTTTTTTTTAATACAATAACACTTCAGGTTCTCTTTTTATTGACGGGTGGTGATCTGGTACAGAGCTGTCCTTCAGAAATAAGATATTGTCTGTCTATTTCAGGACTGTGAAGGTAGACGTCTATGACTGGGATCGAGATGGAAGGTAAAATCATCGGCGGATAACCACTCACCATTTCAGATGTCGGAGAATAATTACACACCTTATGTATATTATGTTAGGGGTAAAAGGGAAGTGTTTTGATGTGCTACGAAACAATTTTTAATGCAACAAGGAGAGAGATGGGGTAGGCACCGGGAGACCGACAGAAACAAAGATGGAGAAAGATTAGGGTGGAAGTGACATCTTTAAAAACTATGTTCATGCCTCCCTGTCTTTGTGGGTGTTTGTCTGCAGCCATGACTTCATTGGTGAGTTCACCACCAGCTACAGAGAGCTGTCTCGGGGGCAGAACCAGTTCAATGTCTATGAGGTGAGATGTGATATGGGGGTGGTTTGTTGTTTCTCGCCGCTTTTGTATTGCGAAAACTTTGTAACTCTGATTGAAATGATTTTGATATTTTACCTTCAGCTGACTGGCTCTCTGAAGACTGAGTCAGCTGAAGGGCATGCACAACCATTTATAAAGTAAAGGAATACAGTGATAGAAATAGATGCACTCCAATTTAAAAGACCTGAAACATTTGGCTGATGTTATTCTCTCTCCTGCCACCAAAATTATGCAGCCTTTGGAGGATGGTTCCCTAAACAGACACAGAGATTGATACATAGAACTCATTCAAATGAGAGGTCGTGTAAAGTTTTTTTACGATTTTGATGCTATTTTGTTTCTTTTTTTGTTAGGATACCGGACGAGAAATTTTAATGTTTTATTAGTCTGAATAAAATGGAAGACAAAAAAAGGCCTATGCACCAAATAGTCTTTTTTCCCAATTATTAAACAGTCAGTCCAAAGGAAATTTATAAACACCTCCATTAAATAATTATTTACCCTTAATAAGTCAATGGTAAATGCAATGTCCCCTCCACTGTAACACTTAATCATTTCCTAAATTATGTTTATTTGACTTTAATGAGGGGAGGAAATTATAATATAATTATATTATATTATTATATATTTATTCACAAATAAATAAATAAATAAATATGTGACTTAATAAATGAATACATTTGCCGATAAATGTACCAACAATTATTAATTAATGTAGGGACTAATTAATTCATAAAATGTGATATACATTGAATAAAGTACCCTCCATAGGCAAGGCCAATTAAATGTCTGATGTTACAGGTATAGGTATGACCTCAGTTGTAAAAATGTAACGTTCTCTTTTTAGCTTAAATGTGTAAAAAGTAATTTTAGTTTTTTTTTAAAGACTGCATTTACAAAGTCAGTGACTCCTACTGTCCTTTTAGTATGTTAATTAGAGAGCCCAAGAGGCTAACCAGACAGTACTGTCTGAATTTAGTGGAATGTGTAAATAGGATGGGGAACTGCTCTGGGCTTTACAGGATGGGGTCTTTAAGGCTGTGGTAAATTTAAATGAAACTATCCAAACAAAAGCATTACTTGACAAGAACTCTTTTTTAGCCCTGCCTTGAGAATTAAAACACATGAATGCCCACAGCTTATTAAAATCTGCTCCACAAAGAAATACTTTGATCCAAGCAAGCCAATTAATAATGTACTGTACTACTGCTGCGAAGAGATTCACAAGTTCTACAGGAGAAGAGAAAGTTTACTTGTTTAATCTGTGATGACCACGGATAGATGGGTGGATGGTTTAACCTCCTCACCTCTCTGTAGATGTACAGTGGAATTCATTGCCTTCCAGTGTCAGGCATTTGTTGAATTGTTTCTGTTCATTATTAAAAACCATTCAAGTGTACAAAGTCAGTCACTAACTTACTTTTCCCCATCACCGGCAGGTTTTAAATCCCAAGAAGAAAGGCAAAAAGAAGAAATACATCAATTCTGGAACTGTGAGTGCACCCACGACTGTCCCATTTCCGCTATATTCCTATTTGATGTTTTATACATGTACAGTATAGACTATAGGTATCATCGCCTCTAACTAGGGGTGTGACGAGACCCTCAGCTCACGAGACAAGATGATATAAGATAGAAGATATTGAGTTCACAAGAACAAGGCACAATTTTAACACTATTTTTATCTCTTAGTAATTTCTTTACAGGCGCGGTTGATTTTAGCACAGAGCTGTGGTAGTGCTGCAGGCGTCTTTGCATAGTGAATGTGTAAGCCGCAGTGTAGCCTACGGCACTCATGCCTATTAAGTATACCCATAGACATATTTCTATTTTATTAAATATAACGACCCACGCCTGCATTTTCTCCTGCTATAGCCTATGTGTTTTTCACATATGAACCGTATATTCACTGACTGATCAGTTAAGTCTATGTGTCTCTGTCATCTCCTTTACTTGCTGTCCTAAGTGGGTAAATAAAGTCCATGAATTAATTTAACACTGTTGATTTCTTCCAATGGAGCCAACATGAAATCATTTTTAAGTCAATCTCTGTCAGTCAGCTGGTGAAGGCTGTTGAAAGACCGCTCGAGACCAAACCGTACTCCCAAATCATCACATATGGAGGCTTTGGGCTCGTCAGGTGCAAACACTGAACCTATAATTTGCAGCCTGATGTTAAAGTCATATGGTAATCAGTATAATTTGAGATACCTTGTTTCTAGCGGCTTCTTTGACAATAAGATGTGACTGCGAGCAAGCCTGCTCTTCCAGAGCATTGCATCTTGATTTCCTTTCTGCTCTTTTGTAAACTTTATTGACGCACATTCACTTCTCTACTTCCAGTCTGTGCCCTATTACCCTCTTAAATACACACACACACACACACACACACAAACATGCGTGACTTGGTTGAGGTGTCGATGACGTGAACTTTTGTGAGACTCACACCCGGGAGTTTTAAAAAGAGGGAACGGCTAATCACAGAAACAAGAGACAGCAAAATATCGATCGTCGTAATGAGCAACTGGAAAGGCATTAAAATGAGATGCTGACCATCATGGTAAAGAAAGTCGTAAGTTATCAGATCACAAGGCTAACTTCTTCTGACACATATGTTGCAGGTCACTGTACGCCCTCTTTTGGGAAGGGAGGAATGTTACGCCTCAGTTTCACATAGACAAGATGTCAAATTGCAGCCTTTGCCTGGCCACAAATGTGACAAATTTTCTGTATAAAAACCCTTAGAGTCTCTGTTGTCTCTGCTGTTCTCTGGCTCTTTCCTTCATTTACTTGGCCCTGTGCCTTTTCCACTCTCCATCACTCTGTCTGTGTGTAATATGTGTGTGTGTGTGTGTGTGTGTGTGTGTGTGTGCACATGTGTTTGTGTGTTTGCCAGGTAACTCTGCTGTCCTTCAAAGTGGAGTCCGAGTATACCTTTGTGGATTTCATCCGAGGAGGGTGAGTGGAATAATAATAAGCCTGCTTTCACACTGAGTGTCAATAGCCACCATTTTAGTTTTGGAAAGTGACGGCATTTCTGTCACTTTTTCAAAAGCCTGTTCGGGGGTTAAGACTTGATGTAAAGGTTCAGGTCTAAAGTAGGTTTAGGGCAGGTTTAGGCATTTAGTTGTGACGGTTAAGGTTATGGTAAGGGGCTCGGAAATGCATTATGTCAATGGGTGTCCTCACAAAGATTGATGTGCGAGAAAGTGTGTGTGTGTGTGTGTGTGTGTGTGTGTGTGTGTGTGTGTGTGGTAGTGTGTGTGTGTGTGTGTGTGTGTGTGTGTGTGTGTGTGTGTGTGTGTGTGTGTGTGTGTGTGTGTGTGTGTGTGTGTGAGTTATCCCAAGATACTAGATTTAGATATCACACTGAATTCATATTAGCTCTGAAGGCGCAAAGTTTGCTTTGGTAAATCTCATCTGTAAATACCTAATTTATTGAGTTAATTCACTTTTAATTACAGGTTCTATTTGTTTTCACCCAATTAGGCTTTCAAGATGGTGGAGGGAATATTGTCCTGCCATACTAATTAGCCAGTGAACCAGTAAACTGATTATATTGCTCTTAATTGTTTGGGTGTCTATATTGGAAATACATTGTGTATTAAGTGTAGTGAAGTGTGCAATTGTTGCCGTAATCCACTTTGATTTCCATTTTCCTTGCAACAGAACACAACTGAACTTCACAGTGGCTATAGACTTCACAGCATCCAATGGTAAGTAGCATAATGGTGTGTTTTAGATACATGTTTTTTTCCTGCATGTCTTTCATTCATTATGGTGCAGGGTGTTTTATAACTCTTCACTGTCTCGCTGCCTTTGCATCAAAACTCACACTACATGTATATTATCATTATTTTTGTACATAATCCTTCTCAAATTGAATAAGATAATCAGGTTATGCATTTGACAGCCCTGACCAAACCAGGAAAAAAAAACATGCCTGAAAACCTGTATTTGGTGTGGATGTTGGTCAGTTCAGTTGTACAGCTTAACAACCCTAACAAGGTTCAGTAGCTATTTTCTCACTGGAAAGCAACATGTGAATTCCTGAGTGAGGTGACTACAGTGTGGTGTATCACATGGTAACTTATTGGGCTCACTTGTGTTTTTAATTCTTCCGAAGATCTAACACATCAAGCTGTTACTGTATGCAGATGATAGTGCATTATATATGATGCAGTGATCTCCATGTTGGAAGTTTAGTTAGTTAGTTGTCAGTGAAGTAATAGTAATGCCAGTTCAGTAAGAACAGTCTGATGGACACAAATGGTTTCTAATACAAAATACTATATTGCTACTATAATACTACTTTAGTTTAACAATAGCACAGTTGCTGGTGAATTTACAAAGCAGTAGTATTTAACAAAATACTTGGCTGACCATGTAGTAGGGGTGGCTATTGAGGAAAATATTAGTTGCAAGTCCAATGTAATGACACATAGGAAAGCAGTTTTATTGAATATTGTATCCAACATATTGGAGTCATACATTTAAGACAACAACCAGTTTTGTTTCTAAAGAAGCGTGGAGTGTAATGCATCTTCACTCCACTCCACCATTACTTGCTTTATTTGTTTTGCGTCTGAAACTATTAAAACAACTTTTGTTCTGTTTGTTATTTGTTACAACAGGCAAGTTAAATAAAACTAATAATACATAAATAACACTTCAGTGTGAAAAGCATTTGTCCCTTTTCCCCTCTATAATGTAACGTGAACTGTCTTCATTTTTCATGGCTGATACACGCTGGTGTTCGTAATGGTGGGCACACCACTGTCTTGAATAGATTGTTACATTTAGGCTCTTATTTTCACATGATTGAAAGTGCAGTCGGCCTTGCAAGGTGCACAGGGCGTGGCGAATGTGTATTTTCATGGCCAGAAGCGTGCTGTACACCTGCGCCACAGTTGGAAGCTAGATGGGATTAGGATCAATACATTATCAGTAGGTGTGTTAGGAGCTGGCATCTATCGTGGGTAATCAAATCATTTCCCCCTCTTTTCATTCCCTTTAAAGCAGGGCACTTGTTTCATGAGACAGAAAAGACTCAGGACCTGCTTATCCCAAGGGGAGGATTTAGAGTTGGCATTCAGTCAGATTTAGCTATGTTTAAAATAATAATTCTACTGCTTAAAGCAACTGTGTACGACATTTACATGATTACTAACCGAAAGCCTCCGATGATAATCCTGTTTACATGACTCTTTGACTTTATTCCCATCCCTATAGGTATCAGATGTGACTGTTAATCACCATTCATAATGTTAATTATGACAGCCAGACATAGCCTGTCTCTATTTCAATCAATATTCCAATTTTAGATACTACTTTAGGGAAACCTGTTTAAAAAAACGGTATTTAAGGTTTATTTTCTCAGCATGAATCATATCCTCTGCTCCACTGGTGACACACTGCACTTTGTATTTATACAATTGAAAACCATAATTCACTTAATTGTGTGTGTGTGTGTGTGTGTGTGTGTGTGTGTGTGTGTGTGTGTGTATCCTCCAAGGTAACCCCTCCCAGCCCACCTCCCTCCACTATATGAGTCCCTACCAGATGAATGCATATGCCATGGCCCTGAAAGCAGTCGGTGAGATTATCCAGGACTATGACAGTGACAAGCTCTTTCCCGCATATGGTTTTGGAGCTAAGCTGCCCCCTGACGGCAAAATCTCCCACGGCTTCCCACTGGTAAAGCTTGCATGTGAATGCACACACAAACATGAATACACACACGCAAGACACACGCACACACACAGTCCACCCGTAGCAGGGTGTGGTTTGGACCAGAAGTTATTGCTGCGGCAACAGCTGGTTGCAGAAGTTGAGATGTTGACTCATCTGCCTGCCAGCGGGAATCTCCCAGCATCCGCTCCACTTCCTCCTTGCATCCTCCTGAGGGATCAGGGCAACCAGTTAGAAACTGCTGGATGCTAAGCTGAAGTGAAGCCAACTCTGCTTCTTCGATTTTGAATTTCTTTTTTTTTAAGGATTAAACTCTGAGTACCTTACATTACGAAAGGGCAATACTCAAACCCTGGAGTGTCTCTTTGAAAACTCCACCTTTAAACTTTATTACTGTAATCATGCACTATGAGAAGACTTCACACTGCTTCTTATACTGTATTAACAACTTTGAACTTCCATGAACTTACTTATTTACTGTACTTGTGTAAAATTGCCTTATTGCCATATTTTGTATTGTCCTCCGTAGAACCACAAGCTCACAAGACACAGAAAATTTCATTAAATATATAGTTTCGAACTGTAGACCCCAGTAGACCAATGTTTATTTGGGAGTAACCTCTTGAGTTTTCTGGATATGTTCTCTTTTTTATTGTGTTTACCACCTGTTCTATCTCACAGACACTGTTTCCTTGTAGTGTATCATCAAATGCAGATAGATTTCTTAGTGGCATGGCTAATAACAACATTATTTCAACATATCTTTAATTATCTTTAATTGGAAGAACAATGTGAAATATGTCTACAGCTATGTGCTCTCGATGGATTCATTGTTTATTGCATTGCACAGTCAATAATGCTCTTTGTACACTGGATGTGTGAATATACACTGTTTACATCATTAGTGTGCTGTGTGCCATCTACTGTAGAGTGGTGATGCTGAGAATCCAAACTGTGTGGGCATAGAGGGGGTTCTGGAGGCCTATTTCCAGAGTCTGAGGACAGTGCAGCTGTACGGACCCACCAACTTTGCACCTGTTATCAACAAGGTGGCAAAGTAAGTTTGAAAATGTGTGTGTGTGTGTGTGTGTGTGTGTGTTTGTGTATGATCATGTGTGTGTAACAGTGGGTACGGTACATTTTGTCTTTTTTCACCCTCAAACCTGAGAGATTTTTCTGTATTTGTTGTATTTATAGGCCTTGAAAAATGACTCACAAGAAGCTTTGACACCAGATTAGAGATTTATTTTTATTCATGAAAGTCAACAGTGGAGGGCGAGTCGTCATCTGCAGAATTAAAGAAGTTAAAGCATCCCATCAGCTAATGATCAGACTCTATATGCCTCAAAGTGTTGGATCAGAGAAAATAAAAACTTATTATAGGGGAAAGGGCTTAATTTAGATTGTGTTGTATTTGTATCTTTAATTTTTTACATTAGGACCCAGAAGCTAATTTTATGTATCAGAGAATGGGAATCACACTGCTGGTTGCTGACATTTTCCTTGTAAGATTTATTTAAAAAGCTGAATGTGGGGTTTTCAGACACTATTTCATTTATGTCCGTAGACCATAAACACTTAAAATACATTAAATCTTCGAATTATATCCTACAGTATTTACACCGACTCACAGCGGTTTACATATACTTTCAATAAGCCCATGTACGAATTGGAATGAAATTCCTTCATATACAAGTAAATAGCATTTTTTTTCTCAACCTTGAATTGTTCTATAAAATTTTGACACAGTTTGACACACATATATATATACCATCTGGCCAAATTGCAACCTATTCAACATAGCACATAATTTGGTCCCCAGCAATACACCCGCCAAGTGTGAATGGACAGTTCTCAAGACACACACATATTAAAACTAAGACCCACAATAAACGACAGGGATAAAGGTTGATACAAGGTAGTTAGAAAAATAAAAGGACTCTGCTGCCACAACAACACTGTTCTAGTCCAACAACCTTTTTTTTTTAATGAAAAACTGGTTTTTAGACCGGAACAGTGTTGTTAGCCTATATGTCACTGCACTGATTTAGCAATACTTATTTTTTTATCCCACCTTGTGTTTGATAAGCAGCAAGACACATAGATGATGCATAGTTCACCCACTAACATACGCACCACAAGACACAGGTGCTAACCCACTCACACACACACACACACAGAAAGAGAAACATAGACACACAGACCAATCGATCATTTTCAGCCAGGTGGAACAACTAAGTTGCTGGTATTAGCTTCTGTCTCCTTGCAATAAATACAAAAACAGCAGGTGAAGGACACACACGCACGCACACACACACACACACACACACACACACACACACACAAACACACACACGTGTTGAAACACTGCCAAATATCAGCTCTGGCTCGATATGATGCCAGATGAGTTTGGAGATGTGGATGTATTATTTTGTATTTCTCATCGAAGAGTGAAGGAAAAACGAGAAGCAGAGTGGTGGGGGTTTTCTTCAGTGCTTGTTATTTTTGAAGGGTCTCTCTGTTGCTGAAGGTTGCGGGTTTTTATGTAGTAAACAACTCTGTGGTGGTTTGTTGGAAACAGCATCCAAGAACAAAGGGGTTGCCATGGTGTGTTGAAGTTTTTATGTTACATTTCATTCCAACGCCATCATCAGGTTTGCTGACGGCACAGCTGCGGTGGGCCTTATCACAGATGATGAAAAGACAGACCTGAAGGAAGTAGAAGACCTGCTGGTGTCACGACCACAACCTCGTCACGGACATCAGCAAATCTAAAGGGTCATTCACACCATTTATAACTATAATGATAACTATTATGATAATTGTGAGAGCATCGTCACTGCTGAACGATAACGCTCCCAACAGTGACACCAAGCACGCGCTGCGTTCTACACGTGTGTTGGAGCCTCAGGTCCCTTGTCTTCTGAATTATTGCGTTTCCTAGATGCATCAATTAGCTTACAAAAAAGAGGTAGTCGAAAACGACAGATACAACTTTTATAAAGCACTCGATTTATCATTATTTATAAGAATGTGTAGAAAACTGTAAGCTGTTGTAAAGCAGCAGCTGCTCTGCTGCACGGCCGTGTTGCTGAAAGATACACAGAGGAGGGAGAGAGAGTGGGTGTAGCCTACAGTTTGTGACACTTTATTTAGTTGTATACAGAGTTTGAATTTGATGCCCTGTGAATTTGGAAGGACTTTGATTGGCTGTCAGTGTTTCATTCATCAAATCTCTCTGAAAGTGATTCCAAAGATATCGTTCACCACTGTCGTTATATCCTCAAAGCAATTTCAGTCAAATGCAACTGGACTTGGTTATTTGTCTAAGAAGACGTTTCACCTCTAATCCAAGAGGCTTCATCAGTTCATGTAGGCATCTGACCAGGCTGGGACTGGTGAGCAGCCTGGGACCAGGATAACGATGACCTGGACAAATGAGAACATGCACAGGCTCACTGTCGTTATAGTTTTGGATGTGGAGTCAAATAGAAATATGTATATAAAGTTTTTGTTATAGTTATCGTTCTTGGTGAGCTCGGCCCTTAACCCTATGTCTTAACCCCAGATGTCATGTCAGCATCAGCATTGCGGTAGCATGCCGTTGGACACTGAAGCAAACGTCTATACCCGTTCCGTCTGATCTGCGAATTTCAAAACGTCCAACAGACATTGAAATTGTAAATAAATTTACGATGTAGGTTAGTGGTCAACCAGTATGTGCGTTTCACTTGCCAATGCCAATATTTAGAGAGCAGGGCGGACGATGGCTGATATATAAAGCCGATATCATGTTGTTGTTGTTATTGTTTTGCATCAGATAAAACCCAACAATGTAATTTAAAGGAGAAATGAGACAAAGAAATATCTGAACTTAAATGATTTTTACACTGCTATTGTTTGCAGTTTCTGTTTAGTCTGTGACAGTAATAGTAGTCTGACAAACGTAGTTTTAATAAAGTTCCATCGTCACGTTCTCATCTCATCTTCAAACTCTTATCCGGGGTCGGGTCGCGGGGGCAGCAGCTTTAGCAGGGGACCCCAAACTTCCCTTTCCCGGGCCACATTAACCAGCTCTAACTGGGGGATCCTGAGGCGTTCCCAGGCCAGTGTGGAGATATAATCTCTCCACCTGGTCCTGGGTCTTCCCCGAGGCCTCCTCCCAGCTGGACGTGCCTGGATCACCTCCCTATTCTCCTAAAATGCTTCACACTTACTATCAGCCACACACAGTAACAGTGAAATTATCAGTCTGTGCAGAGGCTTGGAAGTAATGAAGCACATTTATAAATTAGATCCAGTGCTTCAAATCATGCCATTTTCTTTTACGGACTGGGAGATTTAATCTCCCCTTTAACCTAACCTAACATTTATTATTATAATGGCTTAGATTTATATAGCGTCTTTCTCAGTGCTCAAGGCACTTTACGGAGTCCAGGTACATGGTGGTGGTAAAACTACGTAGTAGTCACAGCTGCCCTGGGGCAGACTGACGGAAGCGTGGAAGCCAACCATTCGGACATTGGCCGACTCGCTCTACCAACTGAGCCACAGTCCCCCTTTACCCTTTTCTGCCTAATGTGTTATTGTCATTAAACCATTTATACATTGCCACATGAATAATTGCAAGCAGATGCAAAACAAAGGGCAAAGTGTTACTGCTGTGACATAGTGCACGGTAATATCATTAGTGCAAATATTTTGTGAATCAGACCTTGAGACAAGGTAGTGGAAGTTGTAAATGATGCATAATTCATGGTGCTTTCAGCCCCTGAAATCCATTCTTTATGAATTCACCTGTTTGTGTGCACTGGGGCCCTTTTTTCAGGCCTGAATCCACCACTGTAACGGAGTAAGTGGAGTGAGTTTATTTTGGTCAGTCTTCTGTAATTAGTTTTCTTTGCACAGTTTGGACAGTTTCGGCTAATTGGGTGCCATAAAGTTTGGTACATTTATATCACTGAAGACAGTGATGTTAGCATGGGATAAGTATTTTCCCAAAGTCATTTATGTTTCAGCATCTAGAGAGCAGGAAGGAGAAAATAAAAGTGACATGGTAGGGCAAACAACTTCAAGAAGGTCAAAGGGTCAGACAAATAAGCCCTGATGTTTGAGACCAGCAGGCAGGTTTGCTTTGTGTTGTCATTAGTAGTCGACTACTCAGGTGCGCAGGCATGATCTGAGCTCTAACCTCAGTACATGTGCGTGTGTATGTGTGTGTGTGTGTGTGTGTGTGTGTGTGTGTGTGTGTGTGTGTGTGCACGTTCCCTAGCTGTGCAGCAGAGATTACAGATGGTTCTCAGTACTTTGTCCTGCTGATGATCACAGATGGAGTGATATCTGACATGGTCCAGACCAAAGAGGCTGTGGTCAATGTGAGTAAACAAACATGCACACACACACACACACAACAAAGATTGATGGATAGCAGTGCTTTTCCCTCATTAACTTCTACTGCTGATGTTCATCACAGCATCCTCTTTTCTTTTGTGGTTTGGGCAAAAGCTCCATTTTATTTTCAGAATAATGTTTTCTATTTGAATAAAAACAGCTTGATGTGTCCCTGTACTCTTGAAGTAAGGCCAGAAATAAAGTATAAATACAACTCAAGTTTATTCAACATTCAAGTCTCTAATTATGACTGATCTCACTTTTGCAGAGAGGTCAATAGTTATTTCAGTAGCATGCCAAATCAATGTTTGAGAGGTGTCTGGTTCAATTAGGTTGGTTCTGAGTGATTTATCTTGTGGCAGACAGTTTGAAAGCAAGTTATTTGTTATTTTCTCCCTCCTAATTATCCTGCATGTGCAGTGTAAATCCCCCACATGATACAACTCTTCTTTGCAGTTTTCTCCAGACGCACAACCTTTGATTTTGTGTCAAGGAGACTTATGATTTGGAAAAACAAAAGGCAGTTGCTGTAAATTTAGGATATTGGGTCAAGTTAATAGCCTCATCTTTCAGAATAAAATAATGAATACAAAGTTTGAATCAACACAAAACACTTAATTTATCGTTGCAAGACAATGCTCAGCACGACAATTCCACCTTCTTGAATGCTCTGGAAAGCCTATAGATGCCTTTATTCGTGCTTAGTATATCATGAATCATTTGGACTAAATGTTCATTGTCTTTCTCTTTGTCTCCTGCTCAGGCATCAGGGCTCCCCCTGTCCATAATTATCGTAGGTGTTGGACCTGCTGAGTTTGATGGTGAGTGTTTCATTTTTAGTAACAGGCCCATCATTTGTTATGTCGACCTGAGTAAGCATTACACAGGAGAGGACAAGAAGTCACTTTATCTACTGAAGACATTTAATCACTGTCACAGTCATGCAGTAGATGCCCCTTTAATAACAAACACAGGTGATCCACTTTAAAGCCACCCACACTGGTGTTTTCAGTTAATCCGGTTGATTAGACCTCTTCTCAGGACTGTGTGTATACTGTGATTGATTGACATCTTCCCGAGTCTTCTGTTATGTGTGTTTCAACTGACAAAGTACACCTTTATCATTCTTAGTGGACATTTATGACCTCCGAATGACTTGACCAGCAGACTTTGCTCGGACTTGATTTGCTGTTGAAACAGGTGACGTGTGTTAATTTCAAAAACCAGCTGCCTGTGATATGACAAGTTGAATGGCCACGACATCAGCCGGTTAGATTCGCAACGAGATGGGTCACGTCGAAAGCAGTTGAGTTACGTTGCAAATATTTGGTCTGAACTGGGCTTAGCAATGAGCAGTCATTGCACTGCATAAGAGACACCTTGGTTTTGATTGGTTGTTTTAGGTTGGTCATGGTGGAATCTAGCACATGCCATTAGCAGCACCAGGACAAAAACATAAGAATCGTGGAACATGATTTAGTTTTTCACTGGATGTCTGTCTCATAGTGCTGTCAGGATATTGTGACAGTTTCAGCAAATGTGAGAAAAAGTGATTTTTTTTTTTTATAGGGAGTTACCAACAGCTTTAAGACAGTCAACTACACAACAGTTAATGAGCATTCAGCATTAGAATAAAGAAGCAGCTGGCAACTATCACTATGACAATCACATTTTTGACATATCACATTTTATTACACACTCTGTCTGCATCTTAATATAAAGAATGGAAAATATAACACTGTGTCTTAGTGAAAGAGTGGATCGTCCTCCAATCGAGAGATTGGCGATTCGATCCCCACCTCCCCCAGTCCACATGTCAAAGTGTCCTTGGGCAAGACACTGACACTGTGCATGGGTGTGTAAATGTAGAGTGAATGGTTACATTAGATGGTCTGTAGATGTCCATTGCCATCAGTGTGAATGTCTGTGTGAATGGGTGAAAGTGACAAACACTGTGAAAGCGCCTTGAGTAGTCAGAAGACTAGAAAGGTGCTATATAAGTCCATGTACCATTTACAATGGACATCAGATGAGAAGGCGTTCAAGGACAAATGCAAAAAAAAAAACAGAAAGACCACTCAATTGTACATGTACTCTTTTTTTGAGGCCATGAGATTTTAATGGTATATATCCAGAAACACTCTCATATCCATAAAATGTGTCAATATTACCAGCTCTTCGACTCATTTCTATTTAATGCTGTGAAACTGTACATAGTTAAAGAGAGATGTTCCTAATCGATACATCGTCTTTCACTAGACAATCCTTTAAAATTTACTTTCTTGTTGGTGATATAGGGTTTGTGTATGAGAAGAATCTGTGTTAGCATTTGATGTGTGAAGAAATGTGACAGATTAGTCTGTCAAGGGAGGTTGCTCATATTTTCTGCTAGTCTGCTAGCTGGATGCTCATTAGCTGTTTTGTAGCTGATTGCCTTGCCAGGTGTAATGCTAATCATCTTAAAGTGGATCACCTGTGTGCCATTTAAGCTGCATGTCTACTGCATGATTGTGACATTGCTGAAGGCCAAAAATGGTTTGTCGTCTGCATATAGAGTGATGGGTTGTCATTGAACGCAATCTCTTTTTCAACCTATGGTTTTCTGAACACAGCTGACAACGTTACAAAGGTTTTTCTTCAATTAGTTTGTTTACAGTTAACCTTTATCTTACCGGGAAAATCTCATTGAGATGAAAAACAAAACCTTTTTTTCAGGCAACAACAAGCAGCAATAAAGTCCAAAGTTAATGTGTTGTCATTTTACATCTGGAGCAATATCATTATGAATAGCATTTCTTATACACACTGAAAAACAACTTAAATGGCACCTTAAAATAACCAAAGTGCAATGATTGATTTAAGTGTTTTGTTCACATTTAATGTTCCTCAACAATACATATCACATGTGTCGGTACAAACATGCTGGATGTGTTTTTTCACCCCATAAAAGAGTGATACCCATTTTATGGCCTGCAGTCCTAATCTTGCCCCTTAATAGGGTAGTGGGTAACTCGGTGGCCATTTACTAATTCACATTGAAAAAAATTGTAGTTTGAATATGAAGTCTCATATGATGTCCTCAACTCCTAAATGCTGCTGCGTACATCTAACCTTAGTTAATTTGAAAATAAGGAGTTTCAAAGAGAGATTAGTCATGGGCCTTTTTAATGTTTTTTCATTTTATCTGATAAATATTAATGTTTATATCTTAACTGGCCCCTGGCCTCCTGTCATTTTGCGGAAGTGGCCCCCAGGCAAAGCAACTTGAGTATAAACAATTACTTAACTATGGCACCACTGGTGGTCAAATTCTCTTCTGTGTACCTTTTTGTTCAATAAGAAATATAGCTGAGCAGAATTTGAAAGCTGACCACAGGATGCAGCAGCTTTGTGCACTGAATTAATTTGAAAAGTGAAATGAATCAACTTCAACAGCCCCCAACCATGACATTGCAAATAAGCCAATATGTGATGTTTGTATATGAAAGCAGCATCTATCTTAACCTTATCTGGCTAAATGGGACATGTAAGCAACCAGGAAACCACTTTAGCAGCTGTATCATGTATCACAGGGACTAGTTCAGTGTGTTTGCGTGGTCCGTTACTGCTCGTGTAACGACTTAATGCCTCATCTTTGTGTTGCCCTGCCCAATATTTTCTGCTTGTTTAAGAAATCGAATGGTAGGATTTGAAGTAACAGTGCTCAGGCATGTTTGGGGCTCACATGTTCAAATTAAGAGTGTGTGCGTGTGTTTTGGAGTTTAGCTACCTTCCGGGACACATTACAAACTAAAAACCTGTTCAGACCTGACATAAACATACGTCTCAGATGATCAGAGCGCTGAGTACGTCTGCTCACACCTAGCAGTAGAATTTGTCGCCACATGTGTATTGAGTGATGAGGGATACCTTCTGATTTCACTTTCCTGCTTTATAGGCAAATAAAGATTTCATGGCATCATTTTTTTTAGTGTCTTGACTGCATACGTGAGACCATCCTGATAGTGCCAGCTCCATTGTATTTAACTGACAGTCTGTTAACGTGCGACAGGGCAAATTTGGAACCGTTTGCCAAGCAAACATTTTGCTTACTTTCCTTGCTTTGCCTTGGCGCTCTGTTAGTACTTCATACACATAGTTGATCTGATTGGTTGATTTGGCCCGTCTATCATTAACATGGGTTTTGACAGACAGATGGTTTATCCAATTAGCAACCAGTTTATTTGCCTCTTCCCATAGATCTCCAAACTAGAGTACCCAGATGGATATGCTGCACGAATGAGAATAATGCTAATCAATCCATCTGAGTCAGGTTATAATTTTGGTGCTTTATAATACAAGCTTTATCCCTAACTGAGAAACAGATGATTTTTGGGGTCAGTGGTTATGAATGGGCTAGGTCAGGGGTAGACAAGTAGTGGCTAGGCTTAGGGTTAGGTTAAGTCTCCAGGAAATAAATAGTCAGTCCCTGTAATGTCCCCCAAAAGTGACATATGCAAACATGTATGTGTTTCTACACCTTATCGTCAGGCGATGTTGCCTCTGATTGTCATTTTCTGTCTTTAGTCTGTGTACTATAGTGTGTTTTTAATCTTCTAGCATTTTCCATTTCAGTACACTTGTCTTTTCTTGTGTTTGTCCTCTTATGTTTTCTGGTTCGGTGTGTGTGTCTGTTTGCTGATTTGACCTCACGTTGTGCTTAGCCACCATTCCATGACAGCGCTACTGTGTCCATGCCAGAGAGACTCCAGATGCAGGATGTACAGTGGGTTGCAGATGCTGTTTTAAGTCCATCAGAGCACAATTTTAGAGCTACTCCTCTTGTTATCTTTAGTCATAGTTGAAAGCAGTGCTTTACTGCCACTGAGCTTTACCCTGGAGTGGTCAGAACAATCTTTATTTTGTGACCTGCAGTGTCATGGTGCATAATGTTTGCTTAACAAATGGTATTTGTGGTGTACAAAGTCTTCTATCCGTTCTCTCCTGAATACCTGTTCTAAATCCCCATGCTGTGCTCCACTTCAGCAATCACATTATAAAAATACAAATGAACATCCACTACCTTATTTAAATTCTCCGTTGCAAGTTCCAGTATTGAGTCATGTTGTCTCTGTCCCTTTCCCTCCTTTTCAGCTATGGAGGAGCTGGATGGAGATGAGGTGAGAGTGTCCTCCAGAGGACGTCTTGCTGAGAGAGACATTGTGCAGGTACTCATCATAATTCAGTTTAAAGTTGCAGGTTAAACCTGAGCATGTTTCTGTTAACAGCAGCTGCATGGGGGTGTTATCCCCAGAGGAGGATGGCTTGCATTCATAACAAACACTCAAGCACTCACTTGGAACTACCTCATGCAATATGCGTATAATGCACATCCATGGTGAGCAACTGAACAAGCTCAGTGTCTTACTCAAGGGTACAATGTGATGACTCTGATTTTACTCACACAACTCAGAAATCCACCTATGTAATAGAAAATCAAAGGGTCAGTCTTAGCCAATACCACGTTGTTTATATATAATGGAAAAGTTAATAAAGTTTCTCCCAGCGTCACATCATAACAACATAAAACACACAAATCTGTACAGACACAGGTCTTTTTTTTTTAAATGAAACATACTAGAGCCAGTGGGCTGAGTTAGTCTGCTCAACTGACCAGAGTAAGATGAAAGTGATTCAGTGTTAGTTGGTTGTTTAGCTCATTTGATAATGCAGGGGTTTGGAGTTCCACTCAGCTAACATTCGTGTCTGCGTGATGCATATTAAGTTTTGACAAAATACTTCCCCATCACTATGAACAATGTACAAAAATAGATACAAGAACCATGATTCATGTGTGAATCATTTTCAACAGTGGTTCTTCAATGCAAAGTCATAGAGTTCTCCTCCATGCAAGAGGAAGTAAACATGTCATTTTCATTAACGACCATTGTGTTGCAAGGACACCACCATGCATTGTCAGAGTGACCCATAATGCATCGGTGCCATAACAAATGTAAAAGCGGAGCCAAAACAAGTGGAAAAACTGGTTCTTATCTTTGTGACAAAATGGCATTATGGGTAACTAGCTATTAAACCTGAAGTAACCAAATCCAAGTAATTTGGCTGAAGTGAATCCGTCAGTTAAAAATATGCTTTGGGATCATAATTGTCAGGTTTTTTAATGTTTATATTTTGAAAATGACTAAAAATAACTAAAATTGCACTTTTGAAATAAAAAAAAGTTTATATTTCATATTTTTGTTGGTGTCAGATTATTTAAAACATAATGGTGATGAACGCTGGTTCGAGGGGGCCCCTGTAAATCTTTGCCTAGGGACCCAACAGACTCTGCTGAATAGGATAGAATATGATTAAATGTATTGTTACAGCCGAGGCAGGAAAATTGTCTTTGGTCTTACCGAGGAAAATATAAACACAAAACATGTCCACAAGATAAGAAAAAAGGAAAAAGAAGAGACATTTTATTGTGCAATATAAAAACTGGCAAGACATTTCCTTCCTTTTCCACATCCATCATTGTTCTTTGAGTCAACAAGGGAGAGCAGCTCTTTCTTTAAATTGTTTTGCAGGGAGTTTTATAAAGAGCAAGCAACCCTTTCAGAGGCTGATAAAACCAGATCTGGCAACAGTAAATAGTACTTTTAGAAGGCCTGATATGAGAACACAAATACAATGTCTTCTGATAACAATGCACTTTTGATTTTGACTTGGAGAGGCCAGTCTGCTGGCAGCATAAAGGGTACAATGATAAACGAGCGTTGGCAATGATTAATGAATCTTGTGAGTATATAAGATAGCAAAAAAGGTAGTGGTAAGAAAAGTGCCTATTTACTCCAAAGTAATTATCTGTAGTTGTAATTTCAACATTAATATCCAAATATGTGGCCCAAAGTAGTGTAACGTGAGGGTTCGATATGTGGTGGTGCGATCACTCTTTAGGAGAGGAAACAGCAGGATGGAGACGGATAACTTTCTTAAGTAACACTTTACTCTTTTCCCCCCGTCCACACGTCAACAACCGCCCCACTTCCTACTTCCTGGATCACACCTCACTGAACTAACCAATCAGAGGCTAGAACGGCTTTACCTTAAGTAACTGTGAGGAAAACCACGGAGGCAGATTCAGGAGATTAACAAAACTGTCTTTTAGGTTCTAAGGTAAATGTTTAAACCTGTAAATATAAAAGTAATAATTGTAAACATGAATGTGTAAATAGTGACTGTGTAAACATACTGTTAAAGCTTACAGTAGCATTAATCATCAATATATCCTTACATACTAACAAGGCTTGACTTAATTGCTTTGCGTTGCAACTCATAGTGAACACAGGAAAACTGTTTTGTAAAACATCAACGTGTTTTAATGATGAAACATAAGACATGACATATGTAGCTGGACCCCACACCAGCTTAATAACTGAATCATCTATCCACTCATTCTCAAGCTGAATTGATATTGCTATCATATTTTCACAGTCCTGCCCCTTCACTTAGTTTCATTAACAGCAGTAATCACATGCAGGCTCACACTAATCATTTGATTGCCTTTAACCTGATTATGACAGGACCATTAGATTTGTAGTAAAAAATCATGTTACATTTCCATGCATTCTTATGGTCACTGATTCGATAGGAAGACCGCCTTCACTGCATTGAATGTGATTATTTTTCTCTTGTAAGGAATTAATCATATTCCTCCTGTTAGACCTCCACTCATGTACCATAAACTGATAGTTGTTACAAATGTTATCTTGACTTCTATTCAGTATCCTCCTGCCTAGTGCAAGGTAGAAAACATTGTATGTATTCACACTGTCTACCTACCTGTGAGCTGTAAGCAGTTTGTGAAGGTGAAGATGTGTGTCCGAAATATAAACAGTGCATGTTATTACCATTAAGCATGTCTAGATATTATACATTTTAGTATTTGATGTGCGCACAATTGGTTCTTGTGGATATCCAGAAAAATGCTTTACATACAGCATGTAAAATTACAAAGTGTTACAGCACAATGCCCCGTCATTCTATGATTATGCACTGTCAGACATTATAAAGTAGGCAGCACCAATTGCCATCAAATAAAAGATGAGACTGATAAGAAAATGATCGAGGGGTTTCACTGTGAAGGGTGAGGGCGAGCTCCTCTCACACTCCATGGCTGTTAATTAAAGTGTCCACGGCCAAATCAGAAAATGTAAAAGATTAAACATCCATCACTGATACAGCCGGTGAGAGGTCAGAAAACACTTTTCTTACTTCCAACCCTGTTCCCTTTCGCGCACCAGGTACCAAATAACTCACAAGCATGGTGCGTCATTGTTCAGTAACGGTCCTGTCACATCTGAATAAAGCCATACTAAACATTTACATAACAGAAGTTGTCTGGTCTTTAACAGACGGATAAAGCCAGCAATGACAAGTATTTCAGCATCTGAAAAGGGCTTGTTGAACATTAACATTATTGGTGCCGTGTCTATTCAGAGCCAAATGCTTGGCCCCCGGAAGTGCTGCTTGCAGCGTATTCTTGAACCGCTCATCCGATCAACTTCACACTGCACTCCTTCGGGTCCTCAGTATTACACCTACCTACTGTGAAGTTGTTTAGTTCTTGAGTTACTGTGTGTTCACACAAAAGGCAGTAGACCCAATAGAAGCAGCGCAATTACATACAAAGTCAATCTATATACACAATTTCAAGACCTTACTTGCGACACAATGGATGTGATTTTGCTTCTATCGTGTCCAACACGCAAGTTGAAAATATTGAATTTTTCAGGTTAAAAGTCTCCTGTAGGCTTAGTGGCCAATCGCAGTACTGCAGCACTCACCTGTTGCATGTTTTTTAGACTGTTTTTCGTGTAAATTTGTGCTTGCCGCTCGGACATGGGCTCGGGAACGCAAAGGTTTCTACAAAAGTCCTCCCGTGTTCAAGAGAACCAGGAATGGTGGCATTCTAAAGCAACCCTGCACCACTGAGCAGCTCTCATAGGAATGAGTGGGCGCGATATATCAATGAGCTGTGGATTGCAGCAATGTGCCTTTAGGCATCTAGTCTGCCTGAAATCCAGAAGAAGAAGAAAGCCATCACTGCAGAGGGACGCCAAGTCCCCAGATTGGCGCTCTAATTGTATGCCACCATGGACTTAGCGGCCAAGCGCAGTTCTGCTGCACTTGCCTCTTTGTATTGTGTCCTATGGCCAGGAAGCACATTCGACCGTTCACTCCAATACATGTGGGGAAGAGGATATAACCTCCAATAACTTTTTTGACAAAGGCTCATAATTATCTTCAGATCCTCTACTAAAAATATGTAGGTATTCAGAATAATAGACCCTACCAAAATGGAGTTATGGGCAGTTATTTTATAAGCATTCAGATCCCTGCTGAGCCCTAGCATGACTTCCCATTTAGCACAACAGCAGAGTAGTGTATAGCTGCAAGCTAACATAGCGGGAGGTGGTTTGCGTCATCGCTCGATTGAAGCGGTGAAGCCATGATAAAAAAGCTGACGTTGTTTAATGTTTAATAATAATAATTAGATTTTGTTCCTAAGACTTGACCACCATCTGACCAAAATGCACCAAATTGGACACATCAGTGGGCCCCCAGCTATAGGCCTGCCATTTATGATATGCGAGTGACAAACACACAGACATAGTCCTTGCTTTATCAACATTATGAGTACAAAGTCTAGATTCCTCCTTTGTTTATATTGCCTCCAAAGAGATGTCATCAGTCTTTGTTAAAACAGGGACCTTTTTCATATACAAACAAGATTCAAAATAAAACCTAAACTATTTTTTACCCCTGCTTCCAGTTTGTTCCATTCAGAGATTACATCGACAGATCTGGCAACCAGGTCCTCAGCATGGCCCGGCTGGCTAAGGACGTCCTCGCCGAGATCCCTGACCAGCTGCTGTCTTTTATGAAGAGCAGAGGAGTTGAACCGCGACCGGCCCTCTCCTCTTCGCCACTACCGGAGCTACACCGGCATATCTGACCCCGTCAGAGCCACGGCCACTTGTCTTTGCCTCTCCACACTGACTCTCTCTCTTCCCTCTCTGCTTATGTACGCTCACCTCCCATGCAGTTATTTGTCACTTTAGAAGCCGAATTGACCCGTGACTTACCCTCTTCCTCTGGTATATAAAGTATATATTATATAACAGGCACATCACACCAACACAGCAGGTGCTCATCCCTGACTCACCCGCTGCTGGTCTTCATCTTTCATTTAATGTATAAGAGCAGTGAGACCTACTCCCAACTGGCTGTCAGTCAGATCTTGACTTTTTGAATATGTCGATTCCCCTCACCAGACACATTTTTGCACAAAAAGTTTTTACATTTGTCCTTGTCCTCAGCAGGTGTTGACACTACTCACATTTGGCAGGAGTCCCGGAAAGTGCAAAATATTCAATTAAAATGAAGCTTGTCCCCAAATGAAAGCAGAGCTCTGAGCAATATACGCAAGCTTGTATCAGGTGCTTTGGGGCTATTTTTGGCCATGCTTTGACTGTAATCTATTGAAGTAATTGGTCGACGTGGGGACAGGTGTTTGTGATTTATACTTTACTGTCGTCATTATCATCAAGCTGTGCCAAATCGATTGAAACTGAAATAGAGGCTGCCAAATAAATAGTCCAATCCAAGGGTTTTCAAACTGTGAGGCACATCTCCCCAGAGGATGTAGTTTCTATAGAGAAGCCATTGCTGTCTGGAGGGTAGGAAAGAAACAGGTGCATGTCGTCGTTCTGAAAGCGACGTTCATAGTTATCGCAGCTTGACCCATTGATTTGGTCCGTTTATCATCACAGTCAACAGGTAGAACAGTGTGACATACAGCTCATGGAGGCAATTTGCTTTAACACCCGATTTGCACAATTTGCGGCAAACACCATACTCGGTGTGAAACATGACTCACTCATATCTAAGCACACAAACATGATACACACGTTTAAGTTTCAGTGTTGCTTCTACTTTCCGGGGAAATCATTATCTTCATGTCTGACGTGAATAACTACAATGAGTCTGCTTAGAAATCCTAGAGCTAAGACTTTCCTCATAACTGCAGAACTTGCCTGAGAATCAACATGTCCTTAAGTTTTCCTCAGTAACAAAGCACTTCAGTGATAGTTGTCTGTACGTCCACGAGTGCATTGCAAACAGGAACTGCTAATAGTTAACTGTTAAAGAGGAATTTTGCACCCTTTCCCCCCTGGCATTTGACTAACGATGGCAACTTTTTTTTTAATTGGTCCAATATTAAGTGAGGGCCATGCAGCTCTGCAGCCAGAGGAGAATTTAACCCAGTGGGACACCTGCATCAGCCTCACAAGACCATCCTGATCTCACAAGCCCCATTGTATTTTACTTGCAGAGCAGTCTGGTAACTTGCGGCAGAGAAAACTTGGAGAAGTTTGCCAATAGACCTAACCAATTAGCGTTGGTTTTTAGGCAGGTCGAAGTGTGATGCAACGAGAAGCGACTGTTCAGTTCAAACAACGGATAAGATGAGTGCAGCTATCGAGTAAGATGCTCGCTAACACTTTTTTCTCTTGGATCCTTCTGTTGGAATATTGACAGATGGTTTATCCAATCAGCAACTAGTATTTTCGCCCCTTCCCAAAAGATCTCCAAGATGGATATGCCGAGCAAATGCGAATCAATCCATCTGGCGGAGTCAGGTTACACCTGAACACCGACAATATACCTCTACTAAAAGTGCTTTTTTGCCACTGATAGACTCAGTTTGGTATTAAACTGTACATCATGGAAAGATGGAGTAGTTGCCGTTATCCTGCCATGTATGTAGCTACTGATGCAGGTCAACACAGACATTTTAGCTAATAGAATTAGCCTACCTCCGCTCAGATGCTTTGGAAGGATTCCTCTGCATCCGGAGTGTTATGATCCATTTCTAGCATAACTAGCCACAACATCTGCCTGTCATATCCAAAGGCAGGGTTAGTCTATAAAAGCTGTGCTTGATAGACTCCATATTTTGGTGACAGAATTTGGAAATGCACAAAAAGACAAACCAGTTTTTATGAAAAATATTTTAGGCAACACACAGCAGCTGTGAAATGTAATATTGTGAGATTTCAGAAGAAGACTTCTCCATGTTTCTCCATGTAATAATAATTATCTCGTTCTCTCAGCTAAAAAAAAAACAAACCTTTTAGTGGATGTACATTGACGTTTCACCTTTGTTCCATTTGATTACATTGTAGTCCTCTCTATGGGCTACCACGCTCTCACTCAATACTGGACCGGTTCAAAGTTATTTCCATT
Organism: Echiichthys vipera; assembly: GCF_963691815.1. NCBI lineage: Eukaryota > Metazoa > Chordata > Actinopteri > Perciformes > Trachinidae > Echiichthys > Echiichthys vipera. The sequence continues at coordinate 27,907,526 of NC_139834.1, read as the reverse complement.
AGTCACACCTAGCAAAATTGGGTCTAAGAAATACCAAAATTGAATGGTGTCAATTTGTCAAAATTAGAACAAACAGGCAAAAAAAAAAACGGGCTCATATTGTAACCCCTAGCGAACTGACTCCCTCCTCACACTTCTTGTTTACAGACAACACATTTTAGGAAATGTAGTGCCAAAATGAAAGTACGAAACAGGAGTAGACATTTACATCAATTAACATAATCACTTCAAACTATTCAAAATTGCGGGGTGTGTGTTGCCAGTGGGTCAGACTTTGAAAACCCCTGGAGATGAATGAGGGACGAGGACTATTCAGTGAGACTTTTTGATTTTCTAATGCTGACATCATACAGCGGGTATCAGACAAGTGTTGGCAGGTGTAGTGTGGGGGTTCCGGTCGCATGTTCATTGTTACCAGTCACAGACCTTCACAGACACATGTACTTAGACACACACACGTGCCTCTGAAACGCCACACCCACCCCCTCTTTGCTCAGCGTGGGCTGAGGCTGGGTGCAGATCCCCCTCCTGCTGTTACAGAAATGCCAGTCTCGCTGGCTGCCCTGCAGAGAGGTGGAGGAGGAGGAGGAGAAGGAAGGAAGGAAGGGAAGAAGAAACAGGGAGGAGGTGGGTGTAAAGGGAAGAGAGATGGAGGTGCAGGATAGTGAGGGAGAAATGGAAAGACAGAAAAGGCCATAAGAATGAAGAAGAAAGAGACAGATAAGGACAAATACAAAGGGAAGAGGGGTTAAGACATGGACAGTGGCAGAAGAGAGGCTGAGTTAGAGACAGTAAGGAACATTATAGCTCTGTCTTTGCTTTGACATTTTCTTTGTCTAATATGTCTGTGTATGCACATTTTTTGGGGAAATAAATGTCAATGAAGGATAAATGCACATTCTCCGAAAAGCAATATACCTGACTCCCAATGTAATGTTTTCCCTATGCATGTCCCTCCCTCTCCCCTGCCATGACTTGACATTTTATTCCCAGGCAGACTGTAGCTGTGTACAAAGTGGCCACAGTCTGCCACCTAGTGTTCATCGTTTGTATAGCAGGGTATCTTTATTATGCATGACTACTGTACATTCCTATACTAACTCACAGTACAGACGCATGACCTGATGCAACTGTCCTTACTACCATCATTGAGCGTAAAGGCGGTGTAGTTAGGAACCATAAAGAACTACAAACTCCAACACACGTTTGTTCTCATGTGAAATGTGACGGTCACTTTCTGGAGACGTTTTGTTAATGTCAGTGTTATGACGGGGGCTTAGAGGGGTTTTAATGCTGTTTCCATGTGTCGTGTAAGTATATTGATTTTTATAAACCTTTACAACAATTAGTTTAATCGTCCGGTTTTTGCATGTCGAGGAATAAATGCCTCCCGGTGTTTTAAGTAGTTGTTATCATTGCAACTGATAAAAAAAGAGAAGTATATCTCAAAAGTAATATGCATTTTACTTGTGCCACTGTACATTTTCGTTTGTAGATTTCAGAGCTTGCTATGTGCGGCGTCTTGCAGACACCTAGTATATTCAGTAAGTGAGACTTGTGAATTTCCCCCATTGAGAGACATGTATTTTTGATATTTTGCAATGATAGGAATGGGCCCAGAGTCATAACATATACACATGTAAGGTCTCTGCAAGACACCGATTGTATGGAAAAGTATTCTGATGGCACGGCATGTGGTGTGATTTTTGTACAACAAGAGTATTTTTGTCCGTCTCTTTACTTTGTCTTATGGCTGTATGAATATGTGTATGTGTAAATTCTGCCCACTGATCAGTGTTTAAGAAATTATATTGTATATACAGTACATGATGAATTATGTTTCCCACTCGTCTGCTGACAGTAGAGCTACAAACTCCTTTTACATAAATGTCTCTAATGCTAAATCTATATTGTATGTTGACAATTTTATGAATGTCCAATAAGAAGAATGTAGAACTTTGAACTAGAAATCCCTTCCTGTTTTGAAAAACATGTTGTCGTGTTTTGATATGAGGTTTGACTATATTTGTGTTACTCATATCTTCTGAAGTTGATAAACTGCATTACAGTAATACCAAGCATAAAGTGACGCCATCTGATTATTGTACGTTGTTGTTTGTCTGCAGAAAGATGATTTAAGGTAGTGATTCATTCTATATGAAAAATGATTTCTGGCTCGATGAAAGATTCGGTAAACAGGTGAAAAGCACACGAATAGACCATACATAATGTTCCCCTCGTTGATCCACAGCGCTCATGGATTCATCTCTATCCCCTGGACTAGTTTCCATCTTGGGATGAAAATGCATAGAGTACGACAGAGTTGTGATGGCAATATGAATATAATACCATGTTTGGGATTGTAGTATTGGCTTTATCTGCCTATCCTAGCAGTAATGTAGGCATATTCATGAGAACTATGAATATACAGGGAGGAAACGTCAGGGTTAAAATGAGGTAGTCATCAAAGAAAAATATGGTTACTACAAGTTACTGGGCGTTATGGGTTCTTCTGTTCTCATTCATGGTTATTCAGGTCAAAAGCTGCTGATCTACCAACGTTTTTGCATGGGCAGGCCCAGTCACTCCCCTTATGGTGCACCACCATGAGACCTCATTTCAGAAAAAATATAGATGCTAGTGAATGGGACAGGCATTTTTGATACTGTTTGAATTGTCCCATGAATAACACGTTTGTCAATTTTTGAAAGATAATTTTGCAAGTCAAGAAAAGCCATAATTGGTCATAAAGCAGCTTAAGAATAAGGCTGTAAAAAACACATACTCAAAAAGACTACTCACGCGTGAGGTCTCACTCAATCCACAATGCCTGTGTGCGTTTGCATTGTATTTTTTGCGTGTTTTTCCATTTCCCCGCTGATAAAAAGAGTTGGTTGATAAGAGGTAAGATCATTTCAGGTAAGATAATGTTACATGTGTTGTGGAGCATAGCTAAGTTAGCAAGCAAGTTTACATATATTGTGCAAGATGAGATAGAGTCCACTAAGTGGATTGCTAAATTACGAATCCCACTCACCCTACTCTCTCTTATTGGCTAGTACCTGTTGCCTTTGTTGGTTGGATGGGTTAGGTTTAGGCATGAGAAGTGGGATTGGTTAAGGTAAGAGCAAGACTATCAGGGGAAGACAATCAGAGAGTAGAGAAAAATAGAGGCAAAGTAGGACTCTTAATTTTGCGAGGTCGTGACCTGATGGTAACCCTGGTTTGCGAGAAGTCTCGCAAGACTGGCTTACCAAGCACCTATACCAACCTTACTAACCATTAGATTTTAATGTCTTACCTTCACCATTTAAAGCAAAGCCTAACCCTAGGCATTAAAGTTCAACGCCTAACTATATAATCATAACCTTAACCATTTGAGGTCAGTACCTAAACCACGACCATCTCACGTGATCTAGAAACAACCCAGAAAGCTCTCTTTTGGGAAAGGAGGAATGTTACGCCTCGGTTTCACCTGGACAAGATGTCAAATTGCAGCCTTTGCCTGGCCACAAATGTGACACATTTTCTATATAAAAACCCTTAGAGTCTCTGTTGTCTCTGCTGTTGGGCTCTTGCCTTCCCATCTACTTGGCCCTGTGCCTTTTCCCCCCTCCATCACTCTGTTTGTGTGTAATATGTATGTGTGTGTGTGCACATGTGTGTTTGTGTGTTTGCCAGGTAACTCTGCTGTCCTTCAAAGTGGAGTCTGAGTATACCTTTGTGGATTTCATCCGAGGAGGGTGAGTGGAATAATAATTAGCCTGCTCTCACAGTGAGTGTCAATAGCCACCATTTTAGTTTTTGGAAAGTGACGGCATTTCTGTCACTTTTTCAAAGGCCTGTTCGGGGGTTAAGACTTGATGTAAAGGTTCAGGTCTGAATTAGGTTTAGGGCAGGTTTAGGCATTTAGTTGTGATGGTTAAGGTTATGGTAAGGGGCTCGGAAATGCATTATGTCAATGAGTGTCCTCACAGAGATAGGTAGGTGTGTGTGTGTGTGTGTGTGTGTGTGTGTGTGTGTGTGTGTCTGTACACTATAGCTGTAGGTAATAATCTAAAAACCTATTTTTAAATTCGGAAAATGCTTAGTAATACAGTTTATATGTCTGTATATTTTATGTCTGCGCAGGAAATCATGGAACAGCATGTGTATTATTATTTAACCATGCTTAGACACCAGCAAAGGGGAGAAAACGTGACAAAACAGATCCCTGGAATTGCACAGAGGGACAGTCGGTGCTGGACTTGCTGTGTTGACCTATTACATAAAATGACTTAAAGAGACAGGGAAGCCCTGCCTGAATGTAAACATGCTGCTAAAGGGGGTGTTTTGAAGCAGGCAGGAGTCAAGGACAGACAGGAGCAGGGTTCATTCGGAGAGACGGGAGCAGCTTGCAGCTTAGGAAGTGAAGGACCGCATTGTAGAGACTTTAAACATGGTGGAACGAGACAGCAGAGAGACGGATCTGCCTGCCTTTCCTGTAGGTGCACTCACCAAGAATGATTTGGTTTTCATATACCCACTAGCACATCACTCTCCTGCAGCTCTGGACAACAACAAGCAGATCCTGATGTCATTGCAACTTTTTTCTAAACATCATTTTTTATGAGTATGTGGAAAGAAACAAGGAACAACATCTGGCAAAAATGTGTGTGTTTTTTTTTAAAGGGACTTGAACAAACCTGGTTTTGTGGGACTTTGGGTAATAGGTCAGAGAGGCTTAGCTCAGGGAAACTTTGGGCAAACAGAAACACTTAGGAAAAAAATAGGAGAAGAAAAGAGGCACACCAGAAGTTTGCAACCAGTTGCTTGAGGGCTACTGGAGTTGGACAGGCTACTGTAGGATTGTGCACACTTTTCAAGAAAATTGCTTTAACTCGTGGTCTCAAACAAAGGATATTGAGGGTTTTGTGCATGTTCCAATAAGTGGTTTCCTCAAGCATTAACTGGAACCAAATGTTTAAGTGTAGCTCAGGAAGGACATATGATCAGTTATGAGAGTATAGAATGAATGTGACTTAATTTAAAGTGACAGATTTTGCTCCACATGCTGCAAATACATGTTGAGTAAATAATCAAGAAGTAATCGTGTTGAATTTTAAAAGCCCCAATAAAAGTACCAGTAGTTTTACCAATAACAACAATGTGGCCCTTCTGTTTTTCCACTTACCTCACCACTGAGCTGCTTTATAAAACAGCTTTTTGTTGTTGTTATGCCGTCACAACCGAGAGGTGCTGTGGACAGAGTTATAAACCGTAGAGAAACATGCCCAAAGTCGGCACAATCATACGCTGTGTAATGTCTGTCTTCGGGGGCTGAGTCAATACAGTTTAAAGGGATAGTTGAATTGTGACTTTGCCGTCCATTTCAATATTATCTACATTTACGGAACAAACACCCTTTGTAGTCATTTCTGGCCAGTGTCATAGCTTTAAACCAGTTCAGCACAACACGTTCAGATTGATACCACTCTCATATCAGGCTAAGATTTATTATGAAGCTACAGCCAGCAAACAGTTAGCTTAGCATAAAGACTGGAAGCAATATGTAATATATAGATACATGGACATCCCAAAAATGATGCATTGGTTAACAGTTTGTTTTATAACACTGAATGACAAAGTCGGCTGCCCTCCCCTGCACCGTCTTGCTATAAAGGTATTCACTTACTGAAATGTGAGCTGGTAGTTTGGATAAAATCATCCACTAAATGGCTGGTATGCTCTGCCACCAGTGCAGTTACAATTATGCTAACAGCATACTTGGATGACATTGCGTCTTACATATTGTACTCTCTCGTTTCCGTTAATTCCCTTAAATCTACTCACAGCTGATTATCTCTATGTAAGCAGACAGTCCACTGTTTGACAAAACATTTCTTCCTCATCACATAATCTCTCAGTCTCTTCCCTTCACTGGATTCTGAATAGGCAGAGACATAACTTAAAGCCCTTAAATTACTAGTTGGCCACCATCACGTGCATACTGAAGCAAACCATTTTTAGCTCAGAACAGACAGAGAAGGAAGGGGATATATAATACCCCTGTTTTTGGAGTTTGAATAAAGGCAAAGCTTTGTTCTCTGTGTCTGTGAACGGTTTGGATTAGGACTACAGACCCAGGATTTGGAGGCATAATATTCTCTGTGGAGCATGGCAGTAGCCATAACAGCAATGGTAAACACTGAATCCTCTGTCCTGGAAAAAAAACAGCAGTATCTGGGAGCTGGCTAAACAATGGTAGTGATGACTGAATTTATTATTACTTTTTACAGTGTAATAGATCCCAACAGCAAAAGGTCGTGGCTCAAAGAGGAGGTACAATCCTCGTTTAAAGACAAAGTGACAATGAATCCTCTCAGCCCGTGGCTTCTCAAGGACAGTGGTAATATATAATGCTGCTCCCAGTGGGCCATACATGTGTAAGTAAAACTCTGGGACATTTATTATTAAAACACGTGCCACAAATTACCACAAATAACCGAAGGTGACGCCCAATAAATTATAATTGAAGGATTATAACAGTAGGAGTTTAACCGTTATGGAAAACATGCTCAAACATAGTATCCAAGTGATGGCAGAAAAAACTAAAACCCTAATGAGGCCAATGACCATTGTGTCAACTGCAAACTTCAGAGTTGACTAGTCATTGGCCTAAGGGGGGAAGATCAGTGGGGAGAGCACACATCCCTGGGGGGTGTCAGTGCTGATTCCGGACACACAGGTTTTTTTTCCCAGCCTTCCATCACAAAGTTGGAGATCCACTAAGAGTCAGGGACTGGCACAGTGGGCTGGGTGAGTTTAAAGTGAAGGATTTCTGGGCTAATGGTGTTGAATGCTGTGCTGAAGTCCACAAACAGGGCCTCGTCGTTGCTAGGGGACAAAACTATGTCCTAACAGGTGTTTTGCTCAGGACTCAAGGAAGCGCACTGTTGGGTGTGAATTTGTTTGGACGAGCAGTTCTTGAGAAATCTGCAAGCAGCGATCCTTGAGGCCAAACAATCAGCCTGTTATGAATGGGGTCTGCTTTAGTGAGATAAAAGACCAGTGCCTCACTAAAGACAATTTGTAGTATAATGAGAGGGTATGTGGTACTATTTCTCAGCTGGTCCCAGTGCTTTCCTGGGGACTTGTTGAGACTAGCACACAACCAGTGGAGACTCTACTTTGTGCAGTAGAGGTGCAGATTTCCTTTTTTTGTATTTCCTTTAAACAGACCAAAGCTCTGTACCTTTACCTTTCCAGTCTAAATGCAAAGCTAAGCTAACAGGCTGTTGCCAGGTACTTCAACATTAGTGGACAGAAAATAAAGTGGTATCTTTTATATGTTTATTTAATTCTCAACTTGAAATGGAATAGCCCAAGCAAAGTCTTCTTCCAACTCCTGCTTTACATATGCAATAAAGGTTTGCAGAGCTGAGGGAAAGTCATTTTATCAGATTCAGGTAATAATTATGTAAGTGTTATTGAATGCAATATTTGACTAATTTCACTGAAACTAACAAGTTGGCTTAACTACCTGTTTGTCATAATACTTTCATCCACGTTATCCAGAGAAATGCAGTCAAACAAGACCTTCTTTTATGCACCCGATCCCCTTGGCCACCAGCCAGTAGAAAGCATTAGCAGAGACAACAAACCAGGGACATTAATCTCACAGCGGGCATTATGGGGATTTTGCATATTTTGGTGCCATCTGTAGGGTTTGGGTCTGAGTAAACTGCCTTTCTTCCACATTAGCATAAGGTATTTATCAAACACCTACTAACAGAGAGAAATGACACTGCTCCATTAGTTCCTTTAAATCAGGGGTACCCAATTCCATTGCTGGAGGGCCACTGTCCTGCAAGATTTAGGTTTCTCCCTGCTCCTACATACCTGATTCTAATGATGTGCTTGTTATTAAGCAGCTGAAGCCTGTCGCAGGTTTGAACATCGTTAGACTCAGGTGTGTTAGAGGAAGAAAAAACCTTAAATATGTTGGACAGGCCCTCCAGGACAAGAAATGGGCAACCCTGTTTTAACCCTCCTGTTATCCTAAGGGTCAATTTGACCCCATTTAATGTTTAACATCTCTAAATAATGACATCTTTTTTAGTTTTTTTTGCTTTATATTTATGACTTTTCCTCATTTTATGGGGATAACTCATAAGAAAAACCTAAAATTGGCATGATTATATATTTTGTTTTATTGTTCTTATTGTACATGTACTTGTCACATCGGTGTTCCTTTGGGTCAATTTGATAATCTGGATGATTTAATCATTATTATTATTATTGTCTATTTTACAATTCAGATATTATATGAGGTCAAATTCATGCTACTGTCCTCGATAACGGACGTTACTTTCATTCCAGATGTTACAAATAACACAAAATAGTACTTAAAATAACAGACTCACTTTAAAACACACACACAGAAATCCCTCGATGCAATTTAAGATCAGTAATATTTTTCATTTTGTTAAATAAATACATAAAGTACCCGACTTAACTTGAGCAACAAATTTATGATGATCATTTGCGAGATGTTTAAATTGCTACGGTCAAATTGACCCCCCAGAATAAATGGTGTTAGTAAAATTTGAGGGCAACAGGAGGGTTAAATGGAAGGTCTGCTTTCAGATATTGTGTTGAATAGTGACTATCCTATTTACACAGGCCTTGTGTTGTTAAATATTCACTAAAATCCACAATGGGACGTAATTCTGCTGTGGGAGATGAAAGATATCTGAGGATGTTAAAAAAATTACACTATTAGAAATGTTTTAAAACAATGTCTCGCATAAACAGTGCGTCTGTGTGCGTGAGCATAGGGAGGCTGGCATTTGCCAAAACAAGCTTGACCCAAAGGTTTGTTGACAACAGAATTGGTTCACAGCCTTGAAAGTCAGGTGATTATCTTTGGCCCGGACATGTTTTTATAGGTTAAATAAATATAAAAAGGGAGAAAAATAGTAAATAAGTTCAGGATGTATGGACACAGAGCGACAGAGCAAAAGCAGCTACAATAAGAAAAGCACTCACAAACATGAAATGAATGTGATGTGGAACCGTGGACTCTGTTACACATCATGTGCGTCATTGTGTCTGAAGTCACGGTTCGTTAACCTGTCTCTCTCATTTTCGCTCTCACTCTTTAACCTTGAAACGTATCTGGCCTCACTTCTGAACAAAGTGCCAGGTCTTGCTTCACTACATCCACTGCCGTATTGCACCAATAGCCACATATTACTGTAACACTCATAATGCAATACACTGAAAGAAGAAAATACGTGGTATTATCATTTGATTTGTGTATTTAAAGGTCCAGTATTGTAAAAATCACATTTCCATGTCTGTTTCTATTATAGAGCAGGTTGAGGTACTATATAAATACTCTGAAACAATAAAAACGCTCAATCCACTGATAAATGCACATTCAGAAACGACATTGAAACAAGCTGTCAGGACTTCCTTAAAGTTGTGATGTCACAACTACACTACACATAGGTAGAAAGTGCTGCTACAGTGCCGTTACAATTATTCCCTGGCTGTAATGATGGCGCAGAGACTGTAAAAAAAAAAAAAATGGACCTAATTTTGGTGCCTGAAAAGCCAACATCAAAGTACTTTATACTTGCAGTCCTTCTAAAGTCCAGCAGGGGGTGACTCCAGTTGATTCAAAGTCAGATTGTGTACAAATCAATGAGAAAATGACCCTATTCTTACTTGATTTATTTACCTCAGTTAACATGTTTTTCGAGTTTATCTCAATCTCAATCGCTAATTTCAAGTCTTCTTCAATACATCAAGATGTCCAACGTATAAAGTATGGTCCCATTTAGAGTAAAATAGATGATTAAGCAGGGTATGCTCTTGGGCGAGGCTACACGGCAACCTGTCAATCAGGATAGAGGCTTAGCGATACATATGCATTGGACCATGTACATTATAATAAATAGCTGTGAACTTGTTTTTTTGTGTTGTCAGTGTTATCGTTAGAGGACCCTCTCACAGTGTGTTTTCACCTTATCAGAAGTAATTGTGTCATTTTGATCACCTAAAAATGTCTCGACTAGCGTTCAGTGATTGTTCCTAGCTAAGCAAGCTAGCTAGCTAGTGCTAGCATTGACTTGTAACTATGGGAAACCGTAGATTTTCAACTGGTAATGTGTTACCGCAGTACACGCAGATTAACGTCACCAGCGCCAGGAGCTCTTTGCTCACCAACCAGCAACAATCGACACCTGGTTGAGATGTGGTAAAAGTTTTCCTTATTGCAACACCACTGAAATGTCACTTGTATAGCAGTCCTCCCCCGCTCCGCCATCTTGTGCAAATATGGTCACTTCTGGCTCCAAAAAGTCCAAGATGGCTGCAGCAAAATGCCAAACTCCTGGCTTCAAAACGGTAGTCCACAAACTAACTGACGATGTCACGGTGGCTATGATCATAATTTTTTACAATCTGTGCCAGACACGTAGAGTGCTATTTGGAAGCTCGGGAGAAAAAACATAGTGTTTCAGCCAGAGGGTGAATATAGACAGTAAGTCTATAAGTCTGATTGCAACAGAATTTAGTCCTGGTTATATAACGTTAGGGATAATGTAGAGTAAACGGGTCATAAGCGGGTCATTATTGTCAAGTAAACCCTGATGCAGGGTCTAAAATCCATCTGCCGTGGTTCATCTCTCAATATTGACCCGCTCGCTCTGTATTATCCCACTTTTTACATAGCTGCTCAATAAAGGAATCAATTATTTGGCAAACAATATTGATTTAATGAGGATTGTATCGCTTCAGCTGAGGTTGTACATTTACAAACTAAATGCTAAACAGATACATTAAATGACTCCATCACCTGATTGAGGTTTTCTGCCCCATCTTCAAACACTGCCACAACCTATACAGTACTTTTCTTCATGTCCGTCTTCTTCAATTTTGTCGATTCCTCTCTCTCATCCAGCTTTTTCCTACGGAGCCCCTAAACTGCCAAAAGGTGACATTTTTATATCTTGCGCACAAGGTAATTACTTGTTTGCACTATAAATATCTTGTCTGCACAAGCAAAGGCGCGTGGAATAAGATCATAATTAAATACAGGCATTATAAGCACAATGTTTGTTTAATTTCATTCATTGTCCACTTACACTCACTTACAGCACATGGCTGATTATGCAGGATGACAAACTTCTGCTGTTTTGTTTACCAGTATTCTTCCCAGATGTATTTTGTTGCTCTTTATTTTTACTGGAACTGCCCAGGGTTCTGGTGACTTCAAAACAGCAATGGGAATATTTGTGCAGCATCCATTGTTCAAGACTACTTTGTATGATTTGGTAGTTATTTATGTTCTGGTGTTCTAAACGCGCTTCTTGAAAAAAGTCCTCGATCAGTTTTACTCAATTTATAACGTCTATATAGCTGACAACAATAGGTTAATGGTAAAAACAAAGCCTTGCGTGAAATAATGGTAAATGGTAAATGGACTTGTACTTATATAGCGCCTTTCTAGTCTTCTGATTACTCAAGGCGCTTTCACACTACTTGTCACATTCACCCATTCACACAGACATTCACACTGATGGCAGTGGACATCTACATACCATCTAATCTAACCATTCACACCACATTCCCACACCCATGCGCAGCACGGGGAGCAATTCGGGTTCAGTGTCTTGCCCAAGGACACTTCGGCATGTGGACCCCAAATGGTGGGGATCGAATCGCCGATCTCTCGATTGGAGGACGACCCACTCTCTGACACTGAGCCACAGTCAAATCTACTTTGAGTGAAGCTTCGACTGTGCTTGCTGTTAATGATAAACAGAACAACATGTGTTATTTGGAGATGAGTGTAAATGATGGACAAGGATGTGGTGGTTTAAATCCCAACCCAAAGGAACACAGGATGTTAAATGTTGCGTACAGTTGCAACATTTAACATGATAAGTGATTTAACTGGAACACGTTCATCTGGTTGGAGTACTATGTGAAGCGTTAATTAGTGTAATATGTCAGAAACATTATGTACTCACCTGGTTTGTGGTCGATTAATCTAAATGTTACTTTCGTCACATCATATGTTTACTCTGTGCAAAGAGGGAAATGCAAAAAAGTTCTACTTTCATCCCTGCCCTCCCCTACTGATAGTGATCATGATATATCTGCGATAAGCTTTAAAAACACCCTGGTAGTCCTGCTCTAACTTGAAGTGAGCAGAATTATGCTTTGCAAAGTTTAAAGACACAGAAACATCACCTTGAAAATACACAATTCAGTGTTCAGTGAGAGTCTACCAAGGTTATTTGCGTCACTGAGGCTCTGTTTGAGTGATTCTATAGCCTGCTCTACACTTGAATGTGAGTCAGTATGTAGGCAAAAGACAAGCACTTAATCCATCAAATAGGATGAGACTTGCCAGTGCAACTAAAACCCAAAGCTGTCTAAGACGTGCATTAGACACAGGAGGTTGTGAGTGTTGTGCTGGTGGCAGTGTGAGTTATTGGTCGGGGGTGGAGGGGTTGAGGTTCTTTGCTGCTTTTATTAAAAACGTGTTGCGTAATTCTCAGAGGGAATCTTTGTTCGCAATAACAAGCTGTTGTTCTAGTTTTTTTTTAACAGATATTTCACGTTCGCTGTTGGTACTATGAGCATCTCAGGGGAGCGTCTGAGAATAGATGTGCGTACTTGAGAAAAACGGCAAGTTTAGGCAAAGGGTGAAGTGTCATGTAATGAATGTAATTTCACAAAAAAACACTTGTCTCGGAACATCTCAAAATATAACCAGTCACAGTTGGATCATTGTTTTCTCTGCCGCTGTGGCACGGATCTGATAATCTCACTGCCATCAACGCATGAAAAAAAAAATCCTGCATCAGATTTGTATTTTGTCAGGTGAGGAGAAATAATCAGCTCTGACACGGCAGCGCAAATTCAGCCGCAGACCTGCTCCAATCACCCGGTGACCTGCTGCTTCCTGTTGGCCGGGTTTAAAGCTGCGGGGGTCTGGGTCAGCTGGTGATGATAAACCTTGTTAAAGAACTTTGTGTAATCTAAAATCTCCACCAGGGATCCCTACAAAGACAAGACTACCATTTCACAGAGTTAGTCTTGAAATGATATTGTAGGCCTTGTCCACACATACAAAGGTTGTTGGGGTTTTTTTGTTTGTTTTTTTAAAATAGCTTCTTTTTATTTGTCTTTCATCCATTTTAGGTCTTTCAGAATACTCTGGCCAGGATGAAGATTTTCATAGACTCTGTTTTCAGTGTTGTTGAACAGACAGAGAAAACCATGATAATGATGATTTAAAGTTTTTTAAATCAGAGTTTGCACCGTTATCTCCTTTGTGAGGCGACATTTCGTGCGATGGCAGAAGTGACCAAAACAGTGCTAGGTCTAACTGCTAACGGGACTTTTTAAATGTTACTCTTCCACTATGTCAAGGAACAGAGGAGTCCAAATGCGAGACGGAGTAATGGATGCACCATTGCAGCCAGGTAGCCTTCTGGTTTAAGCTTTCTTTAAAGGCTTGTGATCGGCCAACATCTTCTTCTCTGCGTGATCGGTCTGTTGGTTTGGCATGCTCTTGACATTGCTTGATTGTTTTTTTTGCATTTTCATTTGGAGATTGTGTCGAAGGGATTTTTGTTTTTTAAACTAAGAAAGTAAAAACCCCTGTTTACAAAAATATCCATGCTTGTGTGGAGCCGGGCTCATAATATACAGTATATAATGCCTTGAACGTAGTAACCTATAGCTCACTTCCAGTGCGTGTTGGCGAGAGTAGCCGCTCTGTCATCATTACAACTTTGAAAAATGCACCTAAGAAGAACACATTTTACCCATTTGACTTTGGCACACTGTAAGCATTACCAGAGGAAATAAATGAATTTCACTCATCAGGTCCATCTGGGCCTTACATAATATGCATGAGTGTAGGTGTTGGTGAGTATGAATATAGCAGCCGAGACCAATTAGTTTGTGGGGCAAAGAAGGGAACCTCTGTGGACTTCATTAGACTGTTGGTGAGTAATAACTACGAGCCCTGTGTGTCCTCAAATATATCAAATTAGACCTAAAATATATGAGGTCTAAAATTGGTCACAGAGATAACTCATGTAGAGCCTAGCCTAATAAGATACCAAGACTTCCTGATATATTTAACAAGCTGACTATTGATGTGAGCAAAGATGTAATCTGTGTGGGAAAACAGAGATGTGTTGACTGGATGCAGTGAACAGCAGCTATCCTGCTTCTCTTTAAACACCCTGTAACCAGCAATTTGTGGGGGAAAAGCATTGAGAGGAAACATTTAAAGTCAAATGTTATCAAAGACACAATCATATGATATTTGCAGTATAGCAGCAGCGGTAGGAGTTATACAAGTAAGGGGTCTTTTTCCCAGCACATATTTTGATTCATAAAAAGCACAAAGATGGCTCTGTTCTATTCAAATGTGCCAGTAAGCCATGACAGTGGGATCAGAAGTGCTTGTTGGGGAGTTAAATAACTTTGAAAACACCATCCTTACACATACAGTACCTCTGACGTAGGATAAGGTGAAGCTGTGTACGACAATTTCTGCAACTTTACAAAACTGAGGTGTTTTAAACTTCTATGTCAAGCTCTCTTTTTTCAATCGTTACGCAAACCTGCAGCGCTTTGTATGTAAGAAACTACTCGTGTTTGAGCATAAGCTGATCAAAAATAGGATATACAACAAAAACTTACAATGACAAAACTGACCCAGAGTCAGCATATAAGATACCTGGGCCCATATTCTCAAAACAGAAGCTCCTAACTTACTGATTTAGGAGTTACTCTTTTAAAAATGGGCTTGTCAGTCCTAATTTTAGGACAGTCTTAAGATGTGAAAGGTCAGAAGTAGTCAAGAGGACTCCCGTGTCACATCCTAAAATGGCTGCTGCCAGCAGTCCGCTTCCTAATCACATCAGCATTTTAGAAACCTTTAATGACATTGGGAAAGCTGCATTTATGTAAAGGCATACATTTTCTCATGCTCCTTTTTTTTAGCTTTTGCACTTATTTCTCCTGAACTTGATGCATAGACCTACTGAGTCTGTATTTTTAACAGACAAGTGTAACCATGACGATGATGAAGCGGAAAAACAAAATCCACTACTGTTCAGGCTTGAAATAATTAAACTGCACGAAATTTGTTTTGGGGAACGCTGGAAACACCACATAGAAGGCCTTCCCGGAAACAGCCATCAATACAACAACATCAATATTGTTCTCTATTTATATTTGTGAATATAGTTTTTTTACAATTTCAATAATGAGAGATTTTCCTCTTCCAAAATGTTGCTGTTGAGGCTGTCATGGGGTGTCAAGTGTCAATCAGGGTTCTCGTATCCCCTTGACCCCTTGTATTTCACACCCTGTTAGTGTAGTTGTCGCAGCAGCAGTAGTTGTATTAGCAGGGACCGAAGCAGCAGAAATTGTAGTTATAGTGACAGTAGTTGTATTGTACTAATATTAGCAGCCTAGTTACATTATAAGCCTTAAGTGTCTGATGTCATAGTAGCAGTAGCAGTGGTAGCATTAACTGCAGCTTTAGTAACTGTAATATAATTATAGATAGAAATAGGAGCAGCAGCCTCAATAGTAGTAGTAGTAGTAGTAGTAACAGAAGTGGTAGTAATAGCCATCATCTATCTTTCCCATACAAAACAAACCTCCTCAGTTTAACACTGCGTGTCCTTTTACACAGCATGATGGTCGCTCACTCTCTGCTGTCTACAAGTACACACTGAAACACTCGCAGTGTTTACAAGCAGGCTGAGAGTGGATCATTTATCTAAACACAGTGAAAGGTAATCTAACCTACGCAGGCAAATCTAATTAAGCTGGAGCCAGTCAAGTTACTTCAGCCCAGCGGAGGTGTTTATACGAGGTCTGCTCAGCTGGAGTGAGAGCCAAACCTCTATTACTGACGTTATTAGACAGCATGTAAACACACTCCCTTATCTACTCAATGGCTCCCTCATTCACTCACTCACTCAGCAAGCCACATATTAACCCAGTCATTTAGGCAGCAGAGGACTCTTTGGAACTTAAAAGCTGATATTTGTGCACTTGTTTTTCTTTAGGTTACATGTAGGTACATGTTAGTAACTTGAATATTGTTACGTATGTTAGTTCACATGCATTAGCCGACATTTATTATTATTTTATTAAAGAAGGAAACATTAGAAAAGTTGAGAAAAGGATAGAAACATTCACCACAGGACATTACACGTTACAATGTGGAGGCCCTGAAGGGATATTATACAAGAAAGTAAACAGAGTAACAACTCAGTGTAAAAAAACCCTATCCAACTCCTCTTGAGTTATAATAAGGGCATGATGAAAGTGATTTCATGATCTGGTGTCACTCACACACATGCTCTCTCGTTCCCTCGCTCACACTCTATTTCTCTCCATTGACGCCAGACCCGAAGGCCGGCCTCCCTTTGCCGGGAGCCAATTGCGGCGCGCCGAGCAGGCGAGCCTTCATGAGCCGACCCCCTAATTTTACTGCTATAACATACCCAGCTCCGATCATGTGACGGTTAAACGAACTACCAGCCCTCTGGAGAGAGAGAGAGAGAGAGAGAGCGAGAGAGAGAGAGAGAGAGAGAGCGAGCGAGCGAGAGAGAGAGAGAGAGAGAGAGAGTGATAGTGTGTGGGCGTGCGTGTGTGTGTGTGAGAGAGAGGGAGAGAGAGAGAGAGAGAGAGAGGGAGAGAGAGCGAGCAATGCACAGACCGTGTCGTGGACTTACATTGCCATTACGCACTATTACGCACTGACAGCTACTTTCAAGAGAAGAGCGCACGTCGCAGAGGAGCGGATTTTTGGATTCCTCACATGTACAAGTGAGTCTAAATAGGGTCGCTGGTGTGATTTAAAGGTGTTTGCGCAGCTCTAAGCATGGCCCTGCTGAGTGAATGGAGATGCATTGGGTATACGTTACACATACGCGCTTGTAGCGACACTGTGCTTGATGTGTTTTTCTGCTGCCTTCGCAATATCGATCGCGTGTATCGGGACTTTTTCTGATTTGACTGGTTGTCACGGTGTTAAACATGTCATAGATCCCGAGTAATCCTCCGCGACTGATTTTCCATGCAGCGTGGTGAAGACCAAAAGCGCATCATGCTGTCAAAGCGTCTGATGTTTCACGGCGGCAGGGTTACCATAGGGCAAGTGACTCAAGACTTGGCCAAGGTGTTGCCAAACTCTCTTCCTAAATGTATTTCCCAGCCCCCCCGATGTCATATGATTGTATCACAATCAACCATAGCTCTGGCGAATGTTGGCGTGAGATCACTAATAACAGCGAGACTTCATTAGAGCAGAGAACTCAGAGCCAATGAAGTAATAACAGCGATGATAATTAAATGAATCTAGTCATTTACCCAGAGGCTGAAGTTTCTGGGAGGACCTCTGGAGGTCTCCGGGCTTCACTTTGGAAAGGCAGCTTTTTGGCTTTACAGAAGAGGGCGCACACTCATTTTGTACTTAGCTTTTTTGTTGTTGTTGTTGTTGTTGTTTTTGTTCATGCAATACACACGTAACCTTCAAGGTTTTAAAATGGATTTCATCATGTCATGTTGGAATCATCGTAATCCACTCATTGCATCTAAATCAATTTCATAATGTTTGGCATTTTTAATCCATGTAAATGTAAATGCAGAGCATTGTTTGTGGGCTGTTTGTTGGTTAAAAATAGACACTTAATCCTTCACTCCCCTTCAAATCAGCTCATCTCAGATTGTGTGACTGTGATGAAATATAACCATTAACCACTTCCTTTATCTTCCTGTTGTGACTGTGCCTCAGCAGTCTGCAGGATGTGTTTAGGTGAGCTTCTGAGAGCAAATCTATGTATGTCTCCAAAGTAGTTGAGCAAAAGTTTTTTTTTCTCTATCAAGCTGAGGACCACTAGAGGGAGATAAATAGAAACACACCATTAAATGACAGCAGAACCATGTGGCTTTAATGTTAGGAGTGGTGAGAAATGGGAACCCCTGATTCCACATGGTCAGCTTGAAGTTTGAAACAGCAGCTGCAGCGTTGACACACACACACACACACACGCACACACACACCTGCAAATCCCACTTCCTTCACACATGGTCCTTTTGAAGTCCCAGCAGACCTCTTGAACCCTGCAGCAGGTAGTACCTAGGGACCAAGTCATAACAATGCATTTCACTCTCTCTCCTAGTTTACTTATTTTGTACAAACTTTAGGGACGGTCTTGTAAAACATTAACCCCCCTCGACTGACCTGACTAAGTGTTGCTGTATTGTCACGCTGGTTTTGTTGGGAATTATCATCCCTCCAGTGTAAAAACCTGTTAACTGTAAAGTTAGGTTTAATTAAAATGTAACTAAAATCAAACTAATTTAACGCCAGAGTAGGTGGCTTATATCTTCTTTGATATAACAATGTCATTTTGGCTGGTATGCAGTCAATTTCAAAGACTTTCATTGCCAAATCTGATGAACACACTCATTTGTCTTCTGCAGGAAAAAGACATTTCTCATCAACATTCGGCCGATCTCCAGCAGAACAGATTGATCCTCAGAGCAGACGCAAGCTGCCATCCATCCGCCCAGGAATGGTGGATCACTTGCCGCTTGGTGAGGAAACCTTCCTGTGTTATACCGGCTCTACGGGGTCTGACTACAACTGCCTCTGTCATCACACCAATGGTGGCACGTTGCCGGGCATGATGGTGACAGACGCATGCATCTACGATCACCACAACCACCCCTACCAAGGGGTGACGCTCTCTTCCTCCCCTCGCCTCTCTGAGGACGACCTCAGTGACTCCTCCAGCCCTCGTTCCTCCTTTTGTTCCAGCCCAGAGTCATCATCGCCGACGTTGCAGCACGTTCTCAGCTCCAGCTATGAGAGCAGAAGCAGCAGAAGCAGTGGGAGCTGTAGCTCCTCAGGGGGGGAGAGTCAAGACAGCCTGCTGGACCTCCTCCTCTCACAGACCTCCCTCACCACTTCATCCAGCTCTAATGGCAGCAGCTCTCACTCTTCTTCTCTATCTGCCTCTCTATCTCTATCCTCCCCACCCTCTTCTTCCTCCTCATCTGCCCCGCTTTTACCCATGGGCCTGGCCTGGGAGTCCAAGAGGGAGCAGCGGCTGACTCTCTTCCATCAGCAAGCAAAAGAGGACTCTTACGAGTTTCCTGTCTTCCTGGATGAGCTGCAGGATCCTGCAGCGCTGCTCTTTCAGCCCACCCTGGAGGAGATTGAGGAGTTTCTCGAGGAGAACATGGCAGTGGCAATGGAGAAAGAAGAAGAGGGGAGCGATGAGGCGATGTCACCAATGTCAGAAGATGCAGAGGCAAACATTTCGAGGACATTAGAAGGAGAAGTCGTATCAGTGCCACATAACTCAGATCAGACTGTGCCCGTGGCTCATTCTCCACTCTCCTCTTACACAGAGACCAAACATGCACCATGTGCATCTGACATGGAGAGTTCACCATCAGCAGTTGATGTTAGTTGTATAACTAGTTCTAGTTCTGCTAGTGGTAATGGGATCAAACAGGAGGATTGTGGTTCACCTCCAGACTCATCTGAAGGTACCAGTGCCTCCAATGTGCCTGTCATCCTACAAATCCAGCCCATACAGATCAAACAAGAACCCAATCCTAGTGCCATAGCAGATGCTGTCACCCAGCAATCCCCGAAATCCCAATCCCAGCCAACGCAGGCCCCGTCGGACATCAAAATTGCCCAACTCCTGGTCAATATCCAGGGGCAGACCTTTGCCTTGGTGCCTCAGCTGCTTTCCCCGACAAACATTGGTAGCTCAAGTAAAAACGGAAGCGTTGTTTCACCCAAATTTGTCCGGATCGCACCAGTGCCCATTGCCGCAAAACCCATTGGGCTTGGGGAAGGGGGGTTAGGCGGTGGCTCATCCGCAGGGGTCCTCGTTGGAGGTCAGAGGTACCAGAAGAGTGCAGTAGCAGACCTCATTAAAATGCACAAGTGCTCTTTTCCCGGCTGTAATAAGATGTATACCAAGAGCAGCCACCTTAAAGCTCATCTAAGGAGACACACAGGGGAGAAGCCCTTTGCCTGCACGTGGCCCGGCTGTGGATGGAGGTAAGCAGAACCAAGTGTCTTTTCTTTTAATGAAATCACATGATTGAAATTATGAATTAGTTGATGAGAGCAGCCATTGACTGGACAGATAAAGACAGACTTGAACTATGTTAGAACACTCTTTCTACCTCCAGACATTACAACTTATAACACATCAATGGTAGATACCCAGAAAGTGAAGCTAAATAGATTTGATGCACTTGAAGTGTGAAGTGTTCTGTTTATCTACACTAGAGAGATTACAGTAACCAACTTCCGCTGTGGACTATATAGACCCTTGGAGCTGTTGATAATTGACGTTTCCAATGTGTTAGAAGATACTGTGATGCTCTTTATGAAAATACATCATAATCCACTTTCTTTACATTTTTACAAATATTTGTATATGATGTCAACACATAAATATGTGTTTAATATTCAATGAGAGGGATCAAAAGTCTCAGGACAGAGAGACAGAGAGACAGACTACATTCAAGTCTATTCAAGATGGTTACAATTGGTTCTATGCTACAAAGTGGCTGTTCCCCCACTATCTGTGTGT
The DNA here is from genome assembly GCF_963691815.1 of Echiichthys vipera. Taxonomy (NCBI): domain Eukaryota; kingdom Metazoa; phylum Chordata; class Actinopteri; order Perciformes; family Trachinidae; genus Echiichthys; species Echiichthys vipera. Next base: position 27,886,857 of record NC_139834.1, on the reverse strand, counting down.
TTTTGTACCATGGTTCAAGTTGTAGATTAGATAGAACACCTTTTGAAGTTTTGTGCATGCAGACTTTGCCCCCTGCTAGCTATTCCACTTGTTTGCTTACTGTCTGCACACTCTCACATACGTACATTCGTGCAGCAGAGATATACACGATCATTGCAGAATCAAGTTCAAAGTTTTCACTTCAAGCATGTCCTCTTTTCACATAGCATTCAATCCACAATACATGTTTTAAGACTCCTTGGCTTCAAACTGTCAAAATCTGCTTTCCATGTAAAATCCTGAGTTAAACACTTGTATACAAAGTACTAATTCCCACTTGAATTCCACCTTTATACATCGAGGTATTGCCCAAGAGTGCACATAGAGAGTCTTGTGTGTGGCACTGTTTGTGTGCATGTTTTCCAGACATGGACGAAGGCAGGGTTAAGTTAGGGCAAGCATTGTGGTCAAGGTTAAATCATAGTAAGGGTTTGAGTTCAAGGGTGAGGGTTAGCATGTATATTAGCTTTAGGTAAAAAGAGTAATGCAAATGTGCTGGTGTCTATAAGAGAGAGTGCATCAGATAACTTTGGACAGTCAGCAGACACTTTATCAGTCTGCCTGCAACACCACACTGTCCTGCCCTGCGCCTACAGCCACTTTAAACCCTCCAGATGCATGTGCCCATGTCTGGGCTTACGTCCAAGTATTTGTAAGCATGTCACGTAATTTGAAGTTATTCTGGACAAAATGTGTCGTTAAACCTTTATGCATTGTGTAAAGCTGGCTTGAGGCAAACATGTTTTTTTGGCTCATTCCATAAAGAAAATATGTGCTAAATGTTTTTGTAGAATACACGTTTTTCCTGTGGAAGCATGTGTAATGGTGTGAAGCTGCTCATGGCCACGGTGCATTTAAAGGAATAGTTCAACATTTTGAGGAATTAGTTTAGTCATGGTTTTGTTTGCATCCTTTATGCTAAGTTAAACTAATGATTCCTGGTTCAGTAGTACATAGCAACAGACTTTAGAGTAGTATCCATCTTCTCATCTAACTCTCTGCAATAAAGCAAAGAATGAAGGAAAAAATTGCAAAATGTAGAACTATTCCTTTAATTTGTTTTTTTTTCATCTTGAAAGTCAAATAAACCGGGCCACTTCAAACACAAGAAGTACATGTATGAAATATTAAATACAACATGGTATAACGTATATACTTTTATTATACACATAACATATGACACAACATTAGTCAGGACCTAATACTCCCAGTCCTCCCCTAACTAAACCTATGCAGTGTTTACATGACAGCAGCAGTATATTCTATTATACAGTTGCCCTTTCGTCGTTCCTTACCCTCTGGGCCAGGAAATGGGGGTTGGGGGGGTTGGGCTGAGTCAGGCACCTTTTACCCTCTGCAACCTCAGAATAGATGCATGTGTTTGGCCCTCTGAAGTCAAGACGAGTGTTATGTCATTGGCTGGACTACTTCATATAACTCAGTGAAAGTTACATTTCTTCCTTTGCCAAAATGTTTCCTTTTCACTTTCTCTCTGGCTGTATTTTATGGTAATACTAATGTCCAGATCTGGATGAACAGGGATAGTCAGATGTAAACACTTAAAAGTAACACATGCAGGCAACACACACAGGAGCATGCATCCCAGACCTGCATGGAGACTCTCATGTGAGCTTTGCGTTGGTCGGCTGGGCTCAAACCCAAGCAGTTTGCTGTAATAACACTGTGACGTGTGTGTACCCGGCAGCTGTCATCAGGGCACTGGCGTGTTGTCCTTGTCAGCTGATGCATTCATCCTTCCAACAAAACAATGTTGTTGAGAGGTGACTGAGCTGTCATGGGTTGATTTAGCATTAGATGTGGACACTGAGAGCTCAAATGCCATGTGTGGAGTGAGTACCTACCTTACTGTCAGTCAGTGATGATCTGTTATGGATGGTGAAACAGCAAGATTGGGGTCGTCCAGAAAACAGCGTCTGTGGAGCTAAAAAGGATTTCCTGCTAAAGAAATCCATTTTGTAAAACCAGTCAAAAGGGGTTTTATGGTTGCTTGTATAGAGCTTTGCATTTAGGAGGCAAACTTCTGTTATTGATTAGTGCGGTCATGCATTAATGTGATTTCCCTTTCAACTTATACAGTTGAAATAGAGCCGCTCATAAACACAGGACAGGAGACATAAAGGGCTTGGAGTTGACAGGATAAACCCAACCAAAAGAGACGGATAAAGCTCAGTACAGTATGTGTGCATGCCAATATCTCTGTTACTGTAATCTTCCAGGTGTGTAACCAACCCGACAGCTCCGCCTTTCACGGCTGTCTTCACTTTACTCTGTTGGCTGCAGAGCAGAGTTTATGAACAAGCCAGAACAAAGCCTGCAAAAGTGTTTCCCACAACGCCCAGACTAATATGTATACTATGTGTTGTGCTGCAGCCCTGCAGAGCCGCCCCAACGGCTTATGGTACAAGGGAAAAACACACTGAAGTGATCAACAGAAGTACCCTCTACCACTGGAGTTATGAACTCAGTGACCTTGACAACCACCCCTTGAACGTAAGGAGCTGAGAAATCTAAAAAGTAGAAGGGTGAGGAATAAATAAATAAGTAGAGGAAGAGTTATAGCAAGAGAACGCATGCGTTTGGGAGAGACAGGTGGTGAGGCTATGAGGGCACACTGGCTTGTGATCAATCTTCCCCACAAAAAAAGAGACATGCATTTGAAGAATAATCAGGCTGTCTATTTGCATAAGACCTAAATGCATGTTCTGTTGAAAGATCCCCCCCTGGGCATTATGTTATAGTTGGGCTCAGGCCCAGTTTGAGTCCATAGAATAGCTGTACATGGTTTCTATCATGCCCCAGCTTGAAGCTGATATAGTCCAGCTTTAGGGTGCAATATGTGCATGTGCGTCACACACAGATTGCCATAAAGAACAACTATAGTCACAAAGTACAGAACATAAAGAGACTGATGTGGTTTCAGATTTGTATCTTCATAGCATGCCTCTTGGTGTAGATAAAGAAATTCTGTTGATCCCTTTGACATCCCTAAAAAAACTCTCATACGACAGATGAGTCAACACAAAGTTATTTTGCCTGGAGGCTTTTATCACTTGTTCCAGAAAGTTTTTGTTTGCCAAAGCGGCACTGATCAGTTTATATTCATACTTAGAATGGATCTAATGACTGTGTAAAAAGGATCACTTGAAGTAAACGCTTGCATATGCTTTTGTTTAACTTAAACACTATCAGCGTTGTGTTTTCAGCCATCATAAATGTGCAGCTACAGGGCATTTGTAAACAATGATTCATGTTTTCCTCGGTTCTATATTAGTGTACAGCATCAGTGTCAATAGAAGTAATGTATTTCTACACTACATGCATGACATGGCTCTAGGGATGTCAATGTCAGTCAAAATGTCTCAACAACTATTCAATTTTGTACAGACGTTCAAAGTTTCCAGAGGATCAATCATACCGACTTTGGTGATCCCCTGACCTTTTTGAAAAAAAAAAACAAATTGGATAGATTGCTATGAAATTTGGTACAACATTCATATTCCTTTCAGGACAAATTAAAATAAAGAAGCGAGTGTTGGTGCCGCTGTCACAAAGGCAACTGGATATCGAACGCTTTACGCATTTGTTTCAATGCAAACCGCGCATCACAGATGGTGATGACATATTTTCTTTCTGTTGATTTTCAAAGGAACAAGTATCAAGTTAGCCTGACAGGATTGATCAGTGATGTCCTTGTGACATTTTTAGCAACAGGGCTACTGCTAGCAGCCTGGCTAACTGTCCAAAGCAAGAAACAATCCTCAGTGATATGATAAAGGCAGAATAAAACACCTAGTGGTATTAATGAGTAGGCAGGTTTCTAGCTTCGTAGAAAAATTGTTTTTTTATAGCTCTCCCTCCTCTTCCATCAGCAGGGCTCTTTTCTTTTGTTTTCTTTTACACAGATGCTGCAGTTGTCCCACCATCAACCATTCAAGCTACTTGATGATACTTACTTATAGCTATTTTGTTGAGTTGTTAGCTATTTCGTTGAGTTGACTGTTGACTGTAATGTTAGGCTGTATGTCTAGGGCTTTTATTATGAAAGGTACTATGGAAAAGTTAAGTTAGTAAAGCTATGCTGCTGTTGACTGTGTGGAAGGCAATAAAGAGTTTGCCGTCTTTGTCAACATATAGACTGAATGGTTCAACAACAAAGCCTCCATGTTCATTTTGTATTACCTTTATAAGTACAGGCACAACTCGAGCGCTTTCCTCTGTCTTTGTGCCGTATAGTGAGGCATCCTTTTCCGCAAGATCTGGTACCTGGTGGCAGACAGAATTACATTGAAAGCAAGGCTTTTAGGTAACCTGTTTAAGCGCTGGTAGTGTCCTAATTCTGTAGACATTTTATTGTGCAAACAACAATTTCTTCATAATGATGAGTTCAAGCGACAAAAGCTATCTATTGCCACTTTTCCTAACTTTTCCTCTTCTGCTATCAGGTTGTAATCAGCCCCTTTTATAAATTGTATTTTATGAGCAAATACAGCAACGGCTGTACATTGTGTTTAGTTCTAATAAGCACTTGTTGGCAACATGCAAAACTAAGATGGTGTAGATGGTAAATACACCTGCTCAGCATCTGCATGTTAGCATTGTCATTCTTAGCATGTTAGCATGCTGACATTAGCATTTCCCTCAAAGCACTGCTGTGTCTAAGGTCTAATTACAGTCTCTCAAGGCAGCTAGCATGGCTGTACACTCTGTAGAATTATTATTTCCTGGGAGAATAACATCACCTGAAGGTGTAAAAGGGCAAATAGATACAGGGCTAGCAACTATAAAGTTTAAGTGTAACAGACAATAAAGACGATATTCTTGGCGACAGGCCAAGTCAATGTTGGATGCCAGTTAAAAATTCCTCAATATCAAATAATCAACCAAATAAATACTCAGGTCTGAATGTTTGATATGAGGTTCTTAGCTTGATAGATTCCACAGTAAAGCTTTATAAGCTCTGTCAGTTACTATCATTTTATTGCGCTATTAAAATGATGAATAGACCGGTTGTGTAATACATGTCTATAGTGGAAATGGTTTGAAATAACTGTGAGTGACATCTTTATATCTCTGTGAATTATCGCTTTCATGCCTTTAGCTTGCCGGTACTGCTGCTACTGGTAATGCAAAGGGAAATAAATCTGTGTTACGGATTAATCTGATCTTAACAGCTTTACTAATATATACAGATACACACAAACACACACATGTACAACAGGCACTACTCTATCATCCACTTAACCCTTCACATCATGATATTCAAGCTGGTCAGAGCCCATGGATACCAGAGCAGAGCAGGCCAGGAATAGAGACTGGGCTTGGATTGGAAGTACTCATGTGTTGAGCTAAATATGGGATGACTCTTTAACTTCACAGAGAAGACACACGGCAATACACATGGACAGTATAGCATCACAACCCTCAGACCACCCTCATATAGCAGCTTGACATGGCCTTTTTTGCTATTTGGCCGATTGAAGCATGACTGCACTAAGCAGTCTCTGACAAACGCGTTGACTTATGCACAGAAGTGGGAGCATTTCAAAATGACACAGAAACAGTCAAATAAAAGTGTTTTGTGAGTGTTGACTGACAACTGTGATTAGGGAATAACATTCAAACAATTGAAGTTACGAATGGAGAATAATTATTAAAGAAATGCTAAATGTTCCGAAATCTATTATACATTTTTTAAATCATCCTTGGTTTCTTTCCGGCAGGTTCTCCCGATCGGACGAGCTATCCCGACACCGCCGCTCACATTCAGGAGTGAAACCATACCAGTGCATCGTCTGCGAAAAAAAGTTTGCCCGCAGTGATCACCTGTCTAAACACCTCAAAGTCCACCGCTTTCCACGAAGCAGCAGGACAGGGCGCTCTGCAAACTGACTCTCCTGACCCCACTCTGACAGACTGACGCTAAGAGAAGAGGGGGGAGGGGGCTTTGCCCGTGTATGTGTGTGTGTGTATTTGTGTGTGACGAAAGACAGAGGAGAGGGGGTGAAAGTCCAAACACCTTTAAAAGGAGTCCGTACGGGACTCTTGGGCTCGTGTGTGTCTATGTTCAAATGTGTACGCATGACGTACATTCATGGTACTGTTATAATTTATTGGGTGGCGAGGAAAAGATTGTAAAAAATTAAACTAAAACAGAAAACTGTTACTTGACAGAACACCCTCACAGGTGGAATAAGCTTCTTGTATATTACAACTTTTTTGTCTCACTCAAATCTTTTAGCTGATCTAATTTGAAGAAATATTTGCTACTTAGAGTATTTTTACACTTTGAGGAGTGTGTGATTGTTATTGCTGGAGTCAAAGGCCTTATATGAATATAAATGCATCACTAAGGGGTCGGATACTATTTGAAACCCTGTTGTTTGTTTTTCTTTTTTACCTTCCTGGAGCAAAATGTTTTAAAGTAATGGCGAAAACTAATCGCTTAATGGCTTGAAGTTAATTTGTTGCCCCACAAGAAAAGCTTACTGGACATTGGGAACTGTTGGGGCCTTGGTTTAATTCTTCCTCGATAGAAGGCAGAGTAAATGATGCATCAACATTCCTGTAGCTTTGAATAAGTGTCTTTGCTGCCTTTGAGTCTCGTTGCAGGAAAAAAAAAGAACACTGTAGTAACCTTCGAACAAGAACAATGCTCATGTTCGTGTGGACTTACTGCTCACCAACAAAGATCATGTCACTATGTAATTTGCACTGGCAAACATGAAATTTCTGGTTGTCTGCCCACACTAAGTATTTTGTGTAGCTCTGTTGTGATTTGACTTGACTTGCTGTTCTGTAACACATTTTTTTGTCTCATGTGGTCAAAAGACTGTTTAACAGAATTTTTTTTAATGCTCTTTGCTCTCATGGATCCAAACCAACTGAGGTGCAGCTACATTCAATGATTATCTGTGAAATATTTCAATCCAAGGTCTAAAACAAGTATTTACGGAAGCATGTCTGTTGTTCTATCTTCACCATATATATCACCTATTTGCTCTCTGGTTTTGCGATGACATATCATTCATTACTTCGTGTCACTTCTTTCACTTTATGTCGAGGAGAGGGATCTTCGAGGAAAAACTGGATTGTGATTCACACTACTCTTGAACATATCAAATCTCTTGCCTCATCTGCTGCTGCAAGTCAAGTTTCTTTTACCGTCTTCTGTCCTCAGATTAATTTCAAGACTATGAATTAAATTACTTGCTTATCAAATAAAAGTGGATTTTTTTTTGTTTTTGCACCTTTTGACCATCTTTGAGACTGGAATTATGAGCCGTTACAACATCAAATAGAAAATAATGTACCCCCGACTATCGAAATAAATACATTAATCCGAGCCTATGTAACATTTAAAAGCGGTCCCTGTTTCCACAAATGGCAATTACAGAATAATAGTGCATGCAAATGTATCATAATAATAGCACAAGTAGGGAAGAGACAGTGTTAGCTAACTTGAGCCATTGGCAAGGTCATAGCAGCCAAACACCTGAGTGAATTGAATTACCGTAGGTGGTAGGTACCGTATTGCTTTAAAATTCATCTTTTCTTTTGCTAAAGGATGAATGATCTACAGCGTAACTTCTTTTAAAAGCTATGTAAACTCGCTTTAACATAAGGAATATCTAGTACCTCTTTTAAAGAGGCGTCATTATTTCCCATTGAAGCCTATTTTATTGACAAATCAAGTTTTTTATCATAAAATGAAAATTGATGAAATGATTTAACTGGATGTTTTTTGTCATTTTTGCCCGTTGAGACTGGAATTGTGCAGTACAAATCACAGGGACGTATAAATCCTTTCATTAAGTTGTTACAGCATTTTCGTCAAAGGTAAATAGAAAAATTGAAAAGCATTTTTTTAAAAAAACAACTATTTTCTGTCTCTGGTCTTGAACATATCAGATATCTCACCATGAAATGCCTTTGTCTTGTACTGTAAGGGAACAGTGACTGTTTTGCTTTTCTATCATATCACTATAGATCGCTTTAGTGTGCGTCATTCTGCATCTCAGTTGAATTAAACCAAATGTGTCACGTGAGGGATGCAAAATGCCTGCCGCACGGAGTTCGGACACGGATTCCTGTGCCATACGGTCGAGGATCAGTTGAAAACGTTCAGTATTGAAATCATTTGAAATTTGAAAGCAATGTTAAAGTTGTAACTGGAATTGAGCTGTTTTTTGGAAGTGTTCTTTTTGCTGAAACCTACAATGATTGACAAAGTGTTTGGTACACAGCAGCTGAATCAGACACTGTATGGAAGAATTGTATTATCGATGTCAGACATTCCTTCCATACAATCAGAAGAAACACTTTTTTTCTGAATGGGTGTCGTATGTGAGCCCATGAATGTATGTAAATACTGTATATGCATCTCAAAGGAGAACTATTCTTGTGATTTCTGTGATTGTGAAAGATTTTTAACAAATGTGTAAAGAAAGAGTACATAACATGATAATTCAAATATATGGTGAATAAAAATGCGGTAACTTACTTTTTTGTCAGGTTTTTACACGACACATTAGTACGAGGCTCCTGAAATCTGTATAATCCATCCATGGATCAGAATTTATAATACATTACCCCCCCCCCCCCCCCCCATGCATTTCTCTAGCATTTCTTGACTTTTTCAAGTGCAAAAATTGAAATGTTTAAAAATTTCAAATGAGTATGTTGTGTGTTCTGTAAATACGTTACAAAGAAGCGAGTTGCTTAAAATAGTATATTTTTGCTTTTGTTCTTATGTAAAACACATTTACAATAAAAATCCCCAAACCAATATGTTTTTTCTGTTGTTGCTTTACTTTTGCTCCAAAGTCCAACAGCCATTCTCAGCTTTTGTTAATCAAGCATTCCTCAACTCTTGTTTTTACATTGCCTTTCTGTTTTTTTTGTCTTCACATTGATAGAATTTGCTCATTGTAGTTGGCTCTGGATCATGTTTGATGCAGGCCAAGTTTGGACAAGATTAATCTGGAATGAAAAATGAGACGCTTCAGGAAATTTGTGTTGATTCTGTGCCAACATAAAAGATGACATTCAGCAAATTGCTGTTATTTTCCATTACAAACCCCATCAAACATGATGAAGTGATGTGACTAACTTTACTCTTCTCTCTCTACTACTACTCTACTGTCATAAAAATGTGGATAACACACCAACTACAGTGCATTTCTTCTTGTAGTTACATGTAAAAACAGTGAATGAGAACAGCCTGAATATTGACATGGATGGGTTTAGAGTTGAAAGCAAGGTACGACCGAATGGTGTCATCACCAACATCGCTAAAAAACTGAACCATTTCTTGTGTAATTCATACACGACTGCATGAGACTGGGCCGTCATGGCATGCACACTACTGTCTTCAAACGGTCGACAGTGCCGTGTGATGCACTTTATAGATGCAAAAATGGCCGCTGTGTGACTCAAACCTGTGATGACACAAAAAGATTGCAGTTTTGAGCTTTTAAGAAACTAAGCTATTACACGCTCTTGGCTCTAAATTAATTCGTCTACCACCCACTTATACATGCAGAAACCTTTTCCTGATTATATTTGGCATGTATTTTAAAGGTCAGAATAAAACCACATGTATAAAAGTAAGGTTAAGTGACTAATTTAAATATGTTGTCCTTGTGCTTTCCATCCACATATAGCTCAGGGAGAGAGAAAATACTGTTTCCCGTAAGGTTGCATAAGGAAACGTGAAAAATGTCAGTGTAAGATCTGTACCACATGGCAACTTTGCATGGAAATTATACCCCCATTCTCTGCTCTCCCTTCACCCAGACGTGTTCTCCTCACCACTTACTCCTCTGTCTTCACAACACGTGAATGAATGGCTTTGGATGGGTTTTTTTTGCCTCAGTATGCTGAGTCATTGTGTAAAAGACAGAGGTAGCGGCTAAAAAAAGAGGTAGCATCTAACAGCAAAAGCAAGCCGTGTCTGTTTGTGCAACGTCTGTTCTGGATATAGATCATGTTGATTTATGAGCCAGTGCAGTCTCAGAGGCATTCTGGGATGCAACAGAAGGATTTAATTCAACACATCTGGATCTGGACTACCCTCTATTGGTTGCTCGCCCCTGCTCGGTTTAGCATTGAGGCTCCTTTTTCTGTTGATGTCTGTGGGTCTAAGATTTTTTGAAGGACGAAAAAATTCATCGTACTTATATCACAAGACACCAATTACCTTGGCAGACTTAAAAACTGATTGCTTGGCAATGCCATACTGAGCATTTATGAACATGCAACAGCAGAATCAAATTACAGTCTCACTATCGTACTGGTAACTTCTAAACACAATGTATTGATATGAATTTTGACACAGTAGACTATTAAAACAGTATGCTAAAAAGTACGGAAAGTCTCCTGGCCATTAAGTTATTTGATTTAATTTAACTTGGAAAAAATATTTTTCATTTTGATATATATTTTATACATATTTAATGTCATAGCACATTCTCCAGGGGGTCCACATTAATTCCCACATATATTGGCTAATCAGAGTCAGTTCATGTGATAGCAGAAACTGTTTTACCTTTTAAATACAATACATACATGGTCAGCAAGTCAGATAGTTACAAGAGATATACATAAATAAACAAGTGTTTGTTTACAGAGCCAGAGGTGAGTTTCTGGAGAGCATTTCTGGAGATTTTGTCACAGTGTTTTACATTATGCTTCTTTCATTTGTATTTAATTCGTACAGTTTTGTCATGCAAACAGGCAGTTTAAGTTTGCCTCTTTACTCAAGCTGTAGGCTATATCGGACCTGTGTGCTCTAATTTTAAAGATGTTTATACTTGGGCTAAGCAAACATGGATTGGCACGCTGCAAGCAATTCCTGTTTGGGCTGTAACCAAGGACGTACATTCCCTTCCATTCCTCCACAGGATCACAGATCACACAAATCGTGTCAGGCTTCAAATAATGCGTTTGTCAGGGTCCTTTTGTCAGCTAAAGTAAAACAACAATGGCGGCTTCTTGCGATGTTATTGTAGATTAGAGATGCGCAGATTAGAGATCGGCATATTAGAGATGGGCATATCAGCTCTGACGCCATCCAAATCTGCATATATAATCCAGCCACTAGCCACCCAAGTTACTTATTTTCTCAGCTAAACCCTGCATTCACACCAAAAGCTATGGAGGCGATGAAAGCATCAAGCTGCAATTCAAAACAAGCTAAATGACGTGTTGTCGCATCGGGCGACACAATTCTGGCGATAAGAGAAATGTGATAAGGCGATAAAGCATCCATCGCGTCCATCGGGTCCATTGCGTCCATTGCGTCCATCGCCTCATTGCGTGTGTCGCTTGAAGTTGAAAAATTTGAACTTTTCAAGCTACATTGCATCACGCTGTGTTGCAATAGCCAATCAGCGTTGAGATTGTGCTAACCCGTCAGCGAAGTTCTCCGACCAGAGTGGCCATTGTTGCAGTCCTTGGGGGAAATCAGATTGTTCCTATGGTTATAATAGAATGGATATAACTGGATGGCAGCGACATGCCTTTAGGAATCTAATCTGCTGGAAATACAGAAGAAGAAGAAAGCCGTTCAGTGCAGGGTAAAGCGTGTCCAGGTCTGATCTACCGGAGATGATGACTGATGGCCTGATCTCATTACAACACAACAGCTCTTTAAAGAGCCACACACTTCCTCTGAGAGCTAATTTCTGTCCTTTTAAAACCATTCAGATCCCTGGTTAGCACTAGCCTAACGTCCATTTAGCACAACAGAAGAGCAGGCTGAGCCGGGGGTTAGCTTCAGTTAGCTAGCCGCCTTGGCTGCTACCTGCGATTGAAGTGATGATCAAAAATTTGACAAATGTGAGCAAGCGACACGACACTCACGTTCCAGGTGAAATTATCCTCTCCATTGCTTTAGGTGTGAATGCGCGGTTAGAGACCTGCATGGACATTCCACTACCTCTCCATCTTGCCTTTTTGGTTATCTATTGTATTGTATGAATGCTACATGCGCTAGTTCCCTCTGTGCTCATGCCAAACTATCTAACTATACATTCATCTATGTATCACCTTTTCAGAGCTCGCCCAGCTAGAATGTAAAAATGTAGGCTAATGTGCACATTGACTAATAAAGGGTAAGCTGCGGGCAGATGAATCAACTCAATCGACTTTAAGGGGGCAGTCCTAGTATAGGCTGTTCTCATGGCAAGCAGCGTTTTCTTTCCTCCTGACGTTCATGTCCTGGACATACTAAGCCAAGTCCCAAAACATTATTCGTCCTAAACAAGTGGTTTTGATGTCTAACCCTAAACGAAACCGAAAGCAACCATCACGGCCAACTGCTATTGCCGTCTCACGACTTCAGTTCAATGTGTCATTTCATAAGTTACCTAGGATTTTTGGTGCAGAACTCTTACAATATCATACGAACCTGTTCATGAGAATACTTGACCTAGTATGAGCTTGGGATATGGTCATGGCTTTGTATCTGTCATTATATTTCTGATGTCTAAGCAATGATAAACTGTCTGTTCTTCTCTGAATGCATTAAACATACCTCCTTTTTGACGATTTTGGAAGGTTTACTTCATAATCTATGTTGTGTATATCCATGATTAAATAACATGTATTTCCTCAATTATCTATTATTTTTATATGTTTCTTTTTAAATCTGTTTTGACCAAAAAAAGGGACCAACAGCTGTTTGTACTCTTCATGTTTCAATGTGTTTGAGTGAGCGAGAGAAACAGATACTGTACACAAATGTGAAGGTCAGACGCAAGTTACCCTGCAGCAAACTACAGTGGCCTGTGTGCTGATTTGACAGGAGGGATCTGATGATAACTGTTATGTAACTTCTGACAACACTCAGCCAAGTTCAGACTAAGTGTGCGTGTGTGTGTGCATGTGTGTGTGTGTGTGTATGAGAGAGAGAAAGGAGTGCAATGCTTGTGAAAAAACAATAGGGAGCACATGTAACAAGTACATTGCAACATCAGTGAACACCAGACTGTCAGACTCTTTCAGCAAACGAGAAAGAAATGTTTATGTATGCTACCTTCACACACTGCCTGTACCGTGCTTTCTCACATGGCAACACTTTTTCTTTTCCTCTGAGACAATCCCCTACTTGCACAATGCAGTGTGACGTATCCATTATACAAATGTCTGTTTACTTCCTGTTAACTCAGTTACCTTCTTCTTCAACCTGTTTGTAAACAGACGCGCATAGCACATCCCTCATCACACACACAATATACATATATATATATATATATATATATATATAGAGAGAGAGAGAGAGAGAGAGAGAGAGAGAGAACTGGTCCCAAGTCTCATAACAGGAAATCTCGCACAATCAAACGTGACTAGAGTAAACAAACATTTTTTTGAAGACCAGATAATCTGCTCACTCCACAGAGTTGAATGGGGATAGAAATGGGTTGTAACTAGTTTTTGTCTGATGTCAGGCAAAGATATCTCCCCTACTTATCCCGAAAATCAACGGGACCCCCCCCCCCCCCCCGCGCGCGCGCGACCCCGACATGGACAAGCGGCTGAAGATGAATGAATGAATGAATGTAATGTAGTAATGTTAAGTCACAGTTTCACATGAGACACAAACTTGAGCTTCCTGCATGAAAGTGTGTCTTGCCCTCCGCCCCCCACCTTCTTCACAAGGAATTTTTCATCTTCTAATGCTTCCTATATCGTACTACGTCATCATACAGCACCATGGTCAGGCAGTTTAGAGTGTGGTTGATGGGTGATCCAGCTTACCATTGCATTAGATGATTACTACTGCTAGTACTTAGGAAACTAGGAGTTACAATAGGGCCTTACCGTCTCATACCACCTCATTTATTTGGTTGTGATAAGCAACTGATAATGCCCATTCAATCGTCTGACAACAGTCAAGTTGGCTGAAAGAAAGCACTTTAAGGTGATTGTTGGAGGCAGAGGTAACGCCACTATAGAGTTGACAGGAAGTAAACACGCATGCAGTTTGTAAAATAAACTTTATTGGCTGGATCTCATGCACACAATGTTCTTTTCCTCTAGCAGGCAGCTGGTAACATCACACAACCATACAGTGTGCTGAGATGGGACTCCTACAGTATGTTCACCGAAATGCCAGCACACTTCATTTCATTAGACTGCAACAATAGCATTTGTATGTGCACGTGTCTGTAGGAAAGATAAACCCTCTCTTTCACACTCACACACACACAGACACACAGACACACACACACACACACACACACACACACACACACACACACACACACACACACACACACACACACACACACTCATACGTACATAAAAATCCAAACATACCAACGTGCACATGTTGTGGCAGCATGCGTATAAAAGGAGCAGGTCGTTATGAATATACGGGCTGTACACAGACACACACTCACGTGGAAGAGTGAGCTATTCTCTTGTATGTCGACAATGGGAAGCTAACCAGCCTACTGAGAGCCAAATTTATGACAGCAGGAGGGGATGGTGTCCACTCTCCAGCAATTTGGCTATTCATGTGTATCAAAGAGCCCACATCTTACGTAATTCCCACAGGACACAAAGAACCTTCCCATGGATGGAACCACTGTAGCTGACAGGAATCTTGCTGTGGCATTTTCATGACTGACTTGAACACTGTAGTTCCCTTTTAACAGGGAACAGTCTGTCAGTGTTTGACGTGTGTATTGTCTTGCGTGTTACAGTCTCATATAGGTTTGTCAACCGCGAATAGTAATTAAAAGAATCACTCTGTTGCCCATCTGCACCAAAAGAAAAGTTTCATGTTAGTCAGCTTATCACAAATAATGTGTTTGTTTATGTCCAAAATGATCCCAAGCATGCCCCTGTATTACAGTATTACACTTCATGCGAGACATGGAAAATTGCCCGAGGGGAGAGTGTTGAAGCTATTTTCAAGAGCCGCATTACCATCAGCCCTCGGTTAAAGTTGTTGCTTGTTTGTTTCCATTGAAACCAGTAGCTTTTGTACTTCAATAGATAGTAATCTCAAATGAAAACTGTTGACAGCTATCCAGCTTCTAAATGTATGATAATATTTAAAAAAGCATTACAAGTAAAAGTTCTGCAATGAAAATATTTTTAAAAAGTAAAAATATAGTAGTATTTTTGTCCCCGGGGGGCAATTCAGGGACTAAAAAGTAACAAATATATACATAAAACAAGTAGAAAAACGTAATAAATGCTAAATAACGCTAAAGGTTGCTCTGTGCTCCGACCGGACGACCACACGAGCAGCGACCCGGAACCGTGAGTTTAATATATGAAAAGTGAAAGTACTCATTATGCAGCAGAATCCCTCATGTCATTACGAGAATAAAGTAGCAGATTAATGAGATTAAAAGTGACAAATCTATGAGATTTATGGGGGAAAAAATAGTGGTTAGTTTTACACCTCTAGTGCTTTGTTTTACACTCCCTGTTGAACTATACTGCATCACTTCAGGATCACCAGAGACGCTGCTGCATGCTGTGTGCTACTATGTGTACTGTGTTTTGAAGTTTGCCTCATAGAGCTTTTTGATGACAAGGTTCCTGGGGCTCTAAGTCCCCTGAAAAACAATAAGAACAATTAGATACTTCAGCGTATGGTTGCCTGCATTTTGACCTTGGTCTAAAGACCCATGAAGATTAGACAAATTATTCCAACATGATGGGACGAGGGCTGCTGTTAATCGCAGCTGAAGTAAGTTCAGAGTGTGTCCCCCGCTCGTTTCATCTGAAAAACATGTCGGGGGAAAAAAGATTTTGGTCTCACGGCAACATTTACCATTACATAATTTACTAAATAATATTTTGCACATTGGATGTATTGAATGAAATGCAGATGAGGTGCTTTAGAATATAACTGCTTTGAAACAATCAGAAAACAACGCTTAATCTCTCATTCACTGGCTTTCTCATTCACAGCACCACTGTGCTCTCTCTCTCTCTCTCTCTCTCTCTCTCTCTCTCTCTCTCTCTCTCTCTCTCTCTCTCTCTCTCTCTCTCTCTCTCTCTCTCTCTCTCTCTCTCTCCTCGCTCGCCTCAGACACACATTAGCAGCCATTCAGTGTGGCTGCTGGCTCAGATCGCTCTTTTTCTCTGTCTTTATTAAAATGAGTCATGAAGTCGACAGCCGAGTCTAAATTACTTTCAATGTTATCAAACAAAGATGAGTGTTCTCCCCTCATCCTAAAGTGGTCATAAATCCAAATAGGAATAAATTTCCTTGTTTACGAATGAAGTGGCAGACAAGTTTAACCAGCTGCACTGTGTGCGTTTGACCAATCAGCGACACTCATCCCTGAAAACCGCACTCCGAAAGGTCCTGTACTTTCATAAAGTACTACCGTCCGATCAGCAATTTTTTGGGGGGGTAAAATGTCCCCAGAACTTAATTTAGACCCTGGTCCCTGTGGTTGAAACACAATGAGATCCTCAAAAGGTTCCTATAGTCCCTGGGGAAAGTTCCTGCATTCAAAATAGAAGTGAGGAAGAAAGTAGCATAGGAAATGCTTCAATCTTCTTTTTCTCTCTTTTCTATTTTTTTCTCCCTTACATTCCTGCTCATTCATTTTCGGTGCCAAAATTATTTGAAGGATGCAGCAGCGGCCCTAAAACTGTTCAAAAGCATTTCTGACTTACTGATCCAACGTAAACTCTACATCAAGTGGCTGAGCGCGGTGACAATTTGTCACTGAGATGATTGACACCTACCCCCTGGGAGAGAGGTGAAGTCAATGAAACATGCAGTTCAAAGCAGTAGAGTGTGCTGGTATGCAAAGGATTGTGCTGTCAGTTTAAGCATTCATGTCCAGCAGGCAACATGCCAAGCCCTCAACCTACCTTGTAGGCAATAGATAGAATAGCAGACATAGATTGAACCTCGTTAAATCAGTATTTAGACCGTCATGTCACAAAAACCAGAAAGCCCAGAAAGCAGACTAATAAAGTTATAGGCTTTTTTTGGCAGGGTGACCCCCACGCACAAGTAAACATATCCACCGTATACACTTGGATATATCACTGCCACTACGCAATATTCAATTTTCAGCAACATCTACAACATCTCTATTTCTTTCTTTATATATTATTTCTTTCCTTCCTCATCGTATCTGTCCACATGTTTTACATTTTAGGCATTCGACTAGTGACTTACAACGAAGGCAGAGCAGAGAGGAGAAATCAATCATTTTTCTTCTTCCCTTCTTTTCACCGGTGGGCAGATGGCCAGAGAGGCCAGGCACTCATGAGGTTGGGATTGGAGCGTGACTGCCAAACCCATGCTAAAGACGTTCAAAGCACTTTTAACTGCTGTGACATACTGGGGAGCCTAAATGGTTTTACTTTAAACTAGTGAAAGCCGGCTCAAAGCTCATTACCTGTTTGGTAGCTGTGGCTGTAAAGTAATGCAAATGACTCAAACCTGTTATAACAGGTTTGTTTGGGTCCTTGGAGGCTTCACAAACCAGGTGTTAAGACAACATATTATCACTTTAGCTGATATTTACACATCCAGCAGATGTTCACTCACTAAATAATCACTCTCTGTTAATGTGGTCTGCATCAATTCCCCCCAAAAAATATCTGTCTAATTATCTGCGCTCAAATAGGTGGTTATCTAATCAGATCACTGACAAGGTTGGAGGTGCGATCCTCAGCTCCCACTGTCTACAGGTTGAAGTGTCCTTGAGCAAGACACTGAGCCCCTAAATGGCACTTTTGAGCTGGCCACTGCTTCTTAGGATGGGTTGAAAGCAGGAGTCAATTTTTACTGCGTAGTTCAAACAATTGTATGTAACTACTGATCAATAAAGTAAGTAAAGTAAGTTTGACCATGTATAGATGTGCAGTTGTTGGTGAAGAGGAAGGAGAGAGGACTCAGCATAGAACCCTGTGGGACGCCAGGGTTCAGGGGGAGGGTTTAGGAGGTGTGCACGGTGATCAGTTTTGAGGTGATGATGGTGTTAAATGCTGAGCTTATGTGAATCAACAGTATTCTCATGTAGGTGTAGTTGTTGTGGTTGAGTGTGGAGCCATGCAGATGGTGTCCCCTGTACTTCTGTTCTGGCGGTAGGCGAATTGGAGTTGGTCCAGTGTGGGTGGTAGGCAGGTTTTCAAGTGAGCCAGGACCAGCCTCTTGAAGCAAATGCTGTTGGGAGGGGTGAGTGCAACAGAGTGGAAGTTGTTCAGGCTTGCTGCAGTGTTTGGTCTGTTGTTTTTTAAGGGCAGCAGTTCTTTCATTTAGCAAGCTTAACATTAGCATCCAGGGGGATATATGCTGCAATCACAGCAACAGTCGATATCTCTGGGTCAGATAGAAAGGTTGATAGTTAACAATGAGATATTCCAGGTTAGCAGAGCAATGGCTCCATTGTAGCAGTGTTTGTGCACCAGGCCTTGTTAACGTAAATGCACTGTCCCCCTCCTCTGGTTGAGTCATCAACTGTTCTATCCTCTGGGGGACGTAGCACCCCATTAGCTTAATTGCATGAAAGTCGCTGTTGAGCCATGTTTCTGTGAAAATCACAAGGGTTGCAGTCCATAACCTGTGTCAAAATGTCTTCTGTTAAAGAGGCCTATTAGGCCGCAGGAGTGGATTGAAAAGTTCATGTTGAGTTTTTATACTTTATTCCGTTAAAGTTGGTCACAGTTGAAATCCATTGTTCGCAGCGTGCATTAAGCCAGCAACAGCTGCTTAACGCATCATGAGGGATTTACACTAAGTCTGCTGTATTCTGGGTAAATGTGATCTGTCAAAAAAAGACAAATAGCCCTGTGCTGTAGAAATGTCAAAACACTTTTTGTCAACTTGCTTTTAGGAGATTACACTTTTGTTTAGAGAGATTACATTTTTGGGGATTACAGTCTTGGGCTGCATTAAAAAGCTTTGAATCATCAGACAAGCTTGATTTCATTTTTGGCTTTTTGCAAAAGTGAAAACCTTACCTCTGCAAGCAGTTACCTTCTCAGGTTGTTGTGTGGTATCGGGGATCATTTGACACACTGAGCAAGTAAGGGAGCTGTTAAAAGAACTTTTGGAGTCAGGGCCATTAGTCACAAGATGTCATTTGCTGTGGCTCCAGTACAGTAGTGCCTGGTGTGCTGGGTAACACTTAGCAGGCTGTGATGTAAAGTGTCAATGTGAGCACTGGCTTCATCATGTGTTTATCTAATGAGTCATACCCCCTGAGAGAAGGCTACACTGACCATAATCTATCCTCGACAGCAACTGCAAAGACACACATTGTGCGGCCTGAGAGCAGTGTGTGTGTGTGTATGTGTGTGTGTGTGTGTGTGTGTGTGTGTGTGTGTGTGCGTGTGTGCGTGTGTGCGTGTGTGCGTGTGTGTGTGTGTGTGTGTGTGTGTGCGGGTGTGTGTGTGGCTGTGTATGTCCATGACTAAAGTGTGTGTTTAGCATGACTTAATATATGTATGTGACAGGTTTGTTTGCTAGCAGGCCTGATTAGTATTGTTAGTTCTTAGGTCACTTTCATTGGCAGAGCAGAAATCCTCACATTCAGTGTTTTAAACATTGTGTGTTTGCCATAATTAAGCTTCAATAAGACATTTGACACTTATTGACCTTTACACTTCCTGATCCAGCCTGTGACTAAGCATTCTGTTTCTTTTCCACTTACTCATGAAGTGCCTCTTGAAATGAATGGATGAAAATAAATGATTGAATGTAACAAAGCGATTCAAATGTTTTGACGTAGAGTTCATAGACAAAGTTGGATGCATGAATGGGAACAGTGAGGAAAAAAAGAAAAAAGAAGAAGAGATTGTGATAAAAACCCATGCTGTCCTCACCCACCGTTCGAACATAAACTATGTTAAATACTTTTCATAAGATACTGTATATGAACTTGTTGATGAGAATACGTTGCCCTACCGATGCTGTCAACCTTAATGCAGCACAGTAGGAATCATAGTCATATGGGATGATTCTGCAGCTTTCAATCCATGTCCAATACAACGTGTGCCTTAACAGAGCTGTACTCAACACTCAGAGCATTACAGTATTTTACTATAGCTAATACACAATTCCTGAATCTAGGGGCCTATGTCGAAACCCTACACAAACCGACCAAAAACATATAAACATGAAAAAGAACAGCACCTAATTTGTAGTATGTTGCATGTTCTATGTGAACCTCACCCCTTTCATAACACAAATTACATCATGATCCCGGAAGCACGCTGAAATTGAATAGTGAATTATTTTAGAGTTCTATAACCTCCCTACATTCAGGCAATTCAGGCAATGTTTAAAAATATGTAAATTTATGAAATGAATGAACGTCAAACGTGAAATGAATCCCCTTACCAGTAGTTATATTGGGTTATGCATCCTCCAAGGGTTATAACTTCCCTTCCCCACTCCACGGCAGTGGATTTTGACCCGGAAAGGGAATAAACCAGGAAGCAACGGCGACGAAACAAAATGAAAAACAACAACACAAGCGTTTCATGTAAACTGAGGGAGGACTTCGCCATGGCAAGTAACATGACTACCAAGAAGACTGGTTTCTGTTGTAAAACTGTCCAAAGGTCAGCCATTCCTCAAACAAAGGTTGACAAAGGTCAACCTGGAAAAAAAGCTGTATTCTGACTATTTGTATCTTGGCGGAGTGCCACGTACTGTACCGGAGGTTGAGATATTCTTGTCATTTTCCAATTCTTCCCTGCCTATGTATACGGGGTGACTGCAATAATCCCATAATTCCCTTAACCAGGGAAAGACTATTTCAATGTTACTGCTGTGCATGGAAACGCACTCATTCTAATAGCTTGTATAGCCGGCAGTTGTCATCCAGCTATAGCATGCTAGCAGATTAGCTATCAGGCAGTAGAGCTAGCTCAGCTACAGCTTATGATTTCATTTCTCTGATATGTAATGTAAACGTGTCATAAACAGACCAAAGGAAAAACCTTATCACTTTTGATGAATCATTTGAAAGGAACAAACAAGAATGTTTTTGAAGAACTGAGTTTGGCCTGAGGTCTATTGATACAGAAGCCCCGATTAAACCAATGATGCATGAAAAGGAATCTCAGGCATCACGCTAGATGAAGCCTGGACCTGTTGCAGAGGTCATGCCTTTGAATTTGGGTTTCCATGAAAAGACAGACACAGAGAGTAAGAGGACAACATTTTATCCACAGTCACCACAACAACAACAACATCTCCCAATGTCTCTTCTCTGATTGTTTGACATATTTTCAAAGCATCACTACTGTTAAGGCATGAGGGCACCCCGCCCCTCTGGTACTTCTGACGTTGGCATTGAGCAGGCTTTAGTTTATGTAACTTTCTAAAACAACCATTGCATGTAGCGATTGGCCAGGTAGTGTATGCAGTTAGGCAGGATTCAAGTGTTCCTCTAAAGCCCTCACAACTACTGATGTTACTTTTTTTATACGATCAAGGACACTTCCATGAATGCCTTTGATGCGACACAGTCCAAGTCTGATAAAAGTGTGAAAATACCCTGTTGTGTGATTCATTGCATTGTTTGTTTTTTAAATAAATATCTTATTCAGCATGCAAAAAAAGTCCCCAAAACTGTAAAACATTTTTCTTTAAAGCACTGAAACACATCAGGCATGGCTGTATTTTGGGCTGGGCCAGTGCCCCAGGGTCTCTTCTCAGCTCATTGTCACATTATCAATAGAATCTATCAGGCTTTCTCAGACAGCTAGATCTTTGAAGATCTTGTGGATTACTTTGGCACCAATATAGGAATGCTGTTAGCCTCCAAAAGAGATGTGCCCATGGGTCTCAGGACGTTTTTTTTTTGTTTTGGGGGGGGGGGGGGTGCGGACCTATAGTAACCTGACTCCGCCAGATGGATTGATTTTGCATTTGATCAGCATATCAATCTGGGAACTCTTGTTTGGAGATCTTTTCGGAAGGGGTGAAAATACTGGTTTCTGATTGGATAAACCATCTGTCTATCACCAACATACAGGCCCAATCAAAACAACCAAGCATATGACGTACTAAGCGTTGAGGCAAAGCTCAGAAATTATACAACATATCGGTAAACAATATTTGATGTTTGTGTAATACAAGTTTATGGATAAAGGGCCCAATTACAGGTGCCCGATCCATAATCCAATAGAAGGATCCAAGAGAAAAAAGCGTTAGCAAGCGCCGCCATGTTGTTTACACTGAACAGTCGCTTCTCGTTGCGTCACACTTCGACCTGCAGCAAAACCAACGCTGATTGGTTTAGTAAACACTGATATGATGGAGATAGAAAGAGACAAAAGAAGTTTCGGACAACTAAGAAATGTGATTTGTACGACGGGTGTAGGGAGGGTTTATTTTGTGTATCTACCTATACCTGCAGAGTCTCAAGTAGCTACAGTGAGAGCAAGGACCCTGAACCTAAACATACACACACACACACAGACTCTCTCTCTCTCTCTCTCTCTCACTCTCTCTCTCTCTCTCTCTCTCTCTCTCTTATGTAATCGTGTGTGTGTGTGGGTGTGTGTGTGTGTGTGTGTGTGTGTGTGTGTGTGTGTGTGTGTGTGTGCGTGTGCGTGTGTGCACATGGGAGCCATATAAAAAGCAATATCTTTTCCAACGCCCTCCCAACCTTGCCACCTTTTACAGCACATTATTTACGGCTACATACGAGCTCTGTGGCTACATTATACTTATTTACACTCACTCTAACAGCACTTTAAGAAAAGAGGCCATGAATTAGAGGCACACACAAACACACACATGCACACTCTTTTGAAAGGCACAGAGAGTGCTGTAAAAAGGAGAGCAGGGGAAACATAACACACTTGTGCCGAGCGCTCTTATTCCGACTTGCCCTCAGGTCTTGTGAATGTAAGGAATTCACAGCAAGGGGTGGACGAAAAAAAAGCTGTTTTCTAGTGCTGCGTCTGCTGTTGTGCAGATGGAGAGATGTGTGACACACTCAGTCACACACGTGCACGCAGCAGGAGGCTTTGTAACCAAACTCAAACATAGGAACGTACACATGTATGGTTAGTAAGCACACGCAAACGCACACACCAAAAACACACAAATATGCAGAAGCACACACAGCTACACACAACAGGAGACTTTTTAAGTAAACCCATAATAGCTTTCATCATCTGGTTTTGCCTAACATGTTCTAACACAAACTCACGTCTGTCAGGCCAAGTGTCAGTCATGTATCACACACACTACAAGTACAGGTTTCTCCTCAGGACAAAAACTGTCTCGTGAAGGAGAATGCTATAAAAGACATCATTAATTCAGATATTTTCTTGTAAAAAGCAAATTCAATTTTGGGGAAATTTTACACTTTAATAATAAAGTGATCAGTTTCATTCTGAAAAGTCAACTTTTTAAAAACCAACATGACTCAGTTCAAAGTTTTGTTTCTAAACAAACTTCCTCATCTCTTCTCTGACATGATTTTATGGATATGCAGTGTGTTTTTCCAGTGTTGATCACATGTAATATGATTGCAACCAGTGTGTGAACTACAGTATACCTTGGCTTTCAGAGGAGCTATTTTCTTTCTTTACAGTGGGTGACTAAAAGGGAGAACTGAATGACTCTTTTTGCAAGAGAACAGCTGCAAGAAAGTACTACTTGCTCTATCTCAGCACATCTGATATATAGCTCATAATCACTGAATGACCCCCACATGGGTATCAAAACTAAAAATCCCAGCATGACATAACACTGGCCCTGCAGTCTCTGCTAGTGTTTTACTGGGTCTTGATTACGGTGAGCTGTTGCATTTGAATACATCTACAAAGTGTCAAACACTGCATGTCACAGTGCACTGGTATTCGTCACAAATTATAAAACACTCAATCATCGTTGTGCAGAGCTGGCTGGCCATCTCTGTATTTTGGGTGGCTCAGTCATTGGTACATGTTCATCTATTATACATCCTTGGTACAAACTATCACACATTTCCACTTTGATTGCACAGAAAGTGCAAGTAAAAAGTTCAACGTAATCTGACTGCTGTTCCAGTCTAAGATCACAAGATGAATACTTGTCGTCTGTTCCAGGTACACAGACTGAACCCGCAAAAAAGCCTTCATGTACGCAGCTGAACTCATGTGGAATAAAGCCTTCAAAAAATTGAATTGATGATGAATCACCCTCATGCATTAATCATACATCAGTAATAGCCTAATATTAAGTAGGATCCATGATGACGAAGATACAGAAAAATCAAAGTGCATGGCAAAAATAGCATATTGTCAATATTTTAGAGACCGCCCCAAAATTTTACAAATGTTTTCAGTTATTATTTTTTGGATGGACAACGTCAACAGATCATGACCATTGTTTGTAATGTAAACCCAGATGAGTCCCTTGAATGTTGCTATTTATCTGAACTACAGTAACTTTACCCTGTCCAAAGTAAGCTAACTTTAGCTTTGTTGGCACTGAAACCCACTGAAAGTGGTTCATCAAGTTCTCCCGTATTTATACTATGTGTAGCTATTCACTTCTCGGGGCATTAAGCCAGCAGTGCATCACAACACCCAGGCCTATTATTGTCTATGAACTTCTTCTGTTTGTATGGACGGTGTGTCTGATGCCTGCAACAGGTTTTGGTTAATGGCACAAGGCTGTGCGATACAGGAAGTGTAGTTTTACTGGTTCGGTTCTGTTCTTGAGAAATGCAAATGACAGTCATACTGTGTGTGTATACAGTACATACACACACAGATTATGTCCTTTATTAAAGTATTCTGCTACAGTGTCACCTGTTGGCAGATGGGACTACATTTGTCATTGTAACTCAGACAACATATCTACACAGGTCCACCACATGTGGTTGCAATAGCAAGGATTCAGGAGGTCATGTTTTGTGATATAAGGCCTGCCCACCACATTTGAACAAACTTTGAGAGACAGCCACATCAAAAATTTGAAAAGTCACTTTACACAGTTTGTACCACATTTGGTGATGAAGTTGTAGGGAAATTTGGTCAATTCCCAATGGTGGAAAATTAATCTGGATGTAAATGGGTGTAGTTTACCTGGATATATTTGTCTGGGCCCTCAGAATCCAGGAAAAAAATGATTGTGTTTCTGAGAGGGTCAAAAGTTACAGGTCAAAATATAGACTTTATTGTACTAGCGCCACCATCTGGCCAAATTGCACCAAATTCAACACTGCACTCCCTTGGGTCCCCAATACACCTAAAGTATGAAGTACCGAAGATCGGATTAACTTGTCTCGACATACGCAGATTACACACACACTGGCAAAGATTCCAGTTAGATTTCAACCACAAGATGTAACACACCCTAGCTCAATCACTTTACCTCTTTAGATCAAACCACAGAGCTTCTCTACTGACAGTTGATTAGACTTTGATCTTCCAGACCCAGAGACAGTGGATGACTTTTACACGCCTCTGGCTCAAACTTGTTTACACTGAAATGAAATTAAGCCATACTTGATGCAAAACCTCAAATAAACCTGCCGACACTGGCAGTGGTGCAGCTCCAAAAGATGTCACCAAGATAGTTTTGACATTTCTGCAGAAAACCAGGTCAGAAAGTCTGTTCATGAGACACTTTATCCCCACAAGCTCCAGGTATGCTTCTCCGTAGCTGACCTCTGGTGTCCATCTGGAGGGAGACAAGAGAGAAGATAATTATCCTATAGGGATAAATGAGGTATTGCAAAATACGTTTTTTGAGGAGGTTTTCCCTTCTACTTCCTGGCATACTTGTTTCCATGAGTGCTGGCTTGTGTTCACTGAGTTCACCGAGTGTGGTGGAAAATGAAGTTGAAACACAAGCCTCTTTCATAGAACACCTTGGGAAGTTTACTTTTCCCGTGTATGTGGACAAAAAGAGAGAACTGTGTTTTCATGCATCTGTGGTGTTGGGTGCAATTCTCAGTAGGCAGTAAGTATAAAATAACCACACACACACACACACGCACTCACTCGTGGGGGGTTAAAGGAAGGGAGCGTTTTAGCTAATAAATCTCATCTGGTCGACTTTGTTCCGCTACTCAAATTACCTCCCAGTCATTTACTGTAACTCAGTGGAGTTTAGCAGTGTTTTCCTGAACACTCTGGTTCTGCAGGATGTCAGAACCTTCAGGAATCACACGACAAGTGAGACACCAAAAATGCTGCCACTGTAGTAAACACTGTGTGTGTGTGTGTTTGTGTGTGTATGAGAGAGAGAGAGAGAGAGAGAGAGAGGAGAGAGAGAGAGAGAGAAAGAGAGATAGTAGATAGTAAAAACACTGCAGACAACTGATTCTTCAGGGAGAATTGTCACTACCGCTCCACTGGACATCCTGCACAAACTCTCCTAAATAGCCAAGCTAGGCCACACAAAAATGGCAGCCCACAAAACTATGCTGTACACTGAGCTTGTGAATGTTCTCATTTGTCCAGGTCATCGTTATCCAGTGCCAGCCTGGTCAGATGCGTACATGAACTGATGAAGCCTCTTGGATGAGAGGTGAAACGTCTACCTAGACAAATAACCAAGTCCAGTTACTTTTGACTGAAATTGCTTCAGGGGCTAGCTTTACACTACGCCAAGCAAGATGCTTGATGCTTGACCGCCAAGCATCGCGTTGAAGATGATGTCACAGCAGTTTCACGTGGTGGCACTGTGACGATCTACTGAGAAGCCTGACTAGAATGAGGGGGAATATTCTCGGTGGAAAATGAAAGGAGAAAAGTATTCGTACCTAAAGAGAGGAGCAGAGCGTAACATACAGTGGAAACGGCATTAGCCTGCAAGCTTTTTGTGACTGTAAATAGAACAGAGAAGGGTTCATGAGTTCAAAACACATTTTGCACCCTGCTAGTGCTACGTCTCAATGTGAACACTCTGATTAATATTTGATATCTGACTTTGAAACAGTAGCCTTATGTTGCTGTTGTTCAGCCTTTCCGGTGAAATCAATGCATTTTATTTAATGAAAAATGTTTTCCCCTCCATCCCTTCGTCCTGGCGCCTGGCCTGGCTGTTGCTTACAATGAATCCTTCTGATGCACTGTGCCCAATTCAGCATTCAAGACTGAGAGATAAAAGTAATGGAATCCCTGCTGAAATGTAATGTTCTGGCTCCAAATAAGGCCCGTGGGCCACGGCATGAGGCTAATTGAACAGCGTAATGGAGACTGTCTCACATCACTGATACTCTCTCTTCCTCTCTCTATGAAAACATTGTAACATCACTTTCGGTGATTTTCATGTCTTAACTTTAAAAGGAAGGTTTAATGCTTCTCTACAGATTGAGCGCCGGTGTTTTGCGGTTCCTGATTAAGGAGCATGACGGAGGATAGATGAGCACTATGGTGCCAAAGCAGGAGAGCATGCGCGCTAACTGATAATCAGAAATGATTAAGGTTTGCTCACATTCTGTACAGAAACGTGTGAAACAGCCCAGGGGCACAACAATAACAACATGTGATGAGTGAGTGATGAGCAGGGAGAGCCGCCTATGGCAAAATACATCTAACATCTCATTCTCATCAAACCAACGTCAAAACCATGAAGTCTTTAAAGGCTTCTTTTCATACGTTTAATTGCTTGCAGGGTTTTCTTCTTTCAATCTTGCTTCAGTGTCCTGTTCTGCATTTATGACTGGCAGTGAAAATGAAACACTGGCACTGACTCATTTGTTTTTGATGACAATCGTTTCATTTTTCTTCTTCGTGTCATTTTCTTTTCTAAGGAAGCCCTGAAAAGCCAGGTGTTGTTCGTGCAGCGTTGGCCAAAACCTAAGTTTATCTCAAGACTTTTAGTCTTAATTAGCTGTTTCGAGGGCGAGAAAGCCATGCTGAGCGAAGTGCTTGGTGCATGATACAAAAATAATTGAAAGTTCAGCCAAATGCAGCATGCACAAAAGGTTTTACCTTCTCAGTTAAGTACATATCTCAGTAAAACATAATGGGACTGTGCATGGTTTTTATTCACCTCGCCTTTAAGGGCTCCGGTACCTTTCAGGGTTTTTTTTGGTTTAACTCACCACCAGCTGCTGAGGGAAACATCTGGCTCTTCAGTCACTATATGGTGCACTATGTTAGGCTTATGCCTGAGCCACACAGGCACAGTGCGACTGTGTGATAGCTGTGGCACATCTTAAGATTTAAGGTCTCATCTATGTGCTTCATGTGACACTTACCGTTGTCGGCAAAGAGAGTCAGTGAATTGTTCATCTGACAGTCATTTTCACATCATAATGTTGTTTTCACAACAGCTGCTGGGCGAATATTCGCTTCGCTTTAATCGTGCTAGTTTGATTGTAGGATCATATTTGGATATCATTTGCATTCATTCGCGTTACTCGCAATATTGCAGAACTGTAGTCCCCAACTGCCATTAACTATGGCTGAAATAACCGTTAAAGTTTGTGGTAGTAGTACTAGTATTCAAGTATTTAAGTACGCAGCTCTATGACTTTAACATTAAACAACAAAGAAATTCAAAGGCTGTAAAATGTCTCCATGCAGTGTAATTGAATGTTATTGTGTTATATTCTCTGGTATCAGAGCATAGTTGCATTTGATAATTGAACAACACTTCATTCTTCATTAGGGTCACTATACCCTTAATGTATTATTTTGAGTTTCTTAATAAGTCAATGAATGTGCAATGTATAAATGAGTAGGCTAAGTGCATATGTTACACTGTAAAATGTAATGAACTTGAACTTGGTGAAAGCTAATGAGCAGCCATTGGTGTGTCTTCTAAGGCTACTGGAAGTGGTGCTTGTCACGTCCTGCTAATCATGATAGCAGAAGAATAAAGGGATTGCACCAGTTAGATATTCTCTGCTGTCATTATTGATGCCAAGGGCTGTTTATTTTGTTTTATAGTTTCTTTATCTTTCATAGACCACGTATTATTCTATTCCTATGTAGCATGCCAAGCACCAGCAAGACGCATTTCCAAGAACCGGAAATTGTCTGAAGAAAGCCTGTCAACAAAGGTCAGGGTGGATGGATGGGTCAAACAAATGCAGGACTTACACACAGGAGAGCATTTTCATGTAACGTGGTAGGAATTCAAGAGATAAAAATGAAAAATATACCAAATGTTCTATAACTGAACAGGGTCTGGGGAGTGTACTTGAGCAATCCCTAGTTCCGTACTGACTTGGCCTTTTTCGAGAAAATGATGCCACCACTTATGCTTTTGACTTGGCACACAATGAAATTAGTTGATCAAGTTTGTTCGCAGCTGTATGCATGCAAGTAGTGTCTGCCATTATTCATTCCTTTCTTTTAGAAATGTGTTGCTGAAGATAATAAAAGTACCTATCCCATGTGGCCTAGGAATGCCTTGAGATTCCCCAGGGAAAACTGGAGGACGGGGCCAGGGTAAAGGATGTCTGGGCTAGCTTGCTAGGCCTGCTACCATGCAACCTGCCTGAAAATAGATCCTGAACAGAAGTATTTCAACATACACCAGCTTCACTGATCCCTGCGAAGGTGACAAGTACGGAGCTGGGGTGAAGCACGAGGGGTAGAAAATAACTCGAGCTCCTTCAGATGACTGACTTCCTCATTGAGTCTGTTTAAATCTCACTGACGCCCAGTAAACATGGGGGCGTATATTTACCACCACCGTCACAGTGTGCTTTTGTGCGAGGGTGTATTTGTGCACATGAATTTGTACATACACTCTACCTCGTCTGTATATTTAGATTTCTACTGTATGTGTATGTGTTCAGCTAGCCCGTGGCCTCCTGATGTGGTTATGAGAAATGGCCAAATTTGAGATCCAAAAACGACCTTCATTATTGTAATTTCAAATAATTCTTCTCCATTTGGGCCAAATGACTACCAATGAACACATCAATTATGGCCTCTCTACCAATGGGGCTCAGCCAACCACAAGAGTCTCCTTACAAATCTGTATTTGGTTCAACAGGTGTGGTCTAACTCTCAGCCAGGCAGAGCTTGCTGTTTTTACTGTCATTTGGTCGAGTGGTCAATCTGTGTCATTAAATGGTGTACTGTTTGCAATGTAAACAGGTTGAGGGCACTGATAGGATAAATATGGGATTGTAACATTTAAGTATTATTATACAGAATACGGTGTATTAACTCATGTTTCATGCAGCATGAAAACAGGAAGTACTGTACTTTGAAAAGTTTCGAATCCTCAGTGAGGTGTTTGAGTAATCTTTATGTAACACTCTGCTGCAACAATGAATATATTGAAGTTGTATGAATTATCTTTTCCAAGGGAACAAATAACTTGTCACTCATACTGGTCTCACCACTCTCATCGGTGATGGTTTGGGCTCTGAAAACTCATGTAATCTATACCCAGCACCAAAGGGCAGCCACTAGCTTAACCAACATATCCTCATACCTTAACTTCAGACTATAGGTCAATTACAAATGACTCACAACATCACATACATGAGCGTTTTATTTAATGTTGTGAAATGTTTAAATTTTGAACGTGTTGAAACACAACTACTGAAGTTTAGACAGAAAACTACTTGGTTAGGGTTAGGATAGGATCATGTGTTCATGAGTCACAGACGTAAGGTAATTAGAAAGTTGGTTGACTTAAAACAAGTCAGTGTTGCTGTAACAATAAAATGCCAGATGGAACAATCAAAAAAACAGTCGAAATGCATCCCAGGCAAAAGTCAAATCAAACAACACAGGGCCTAAAGTACACTTTTGAGTGCATCTCACATCTATTTTAACCCAGAGCCACAGGGACGCAAACACACACATTAACGGTGGTCACAGTTACTCAAATACACATTGACTCAACCACTACTGGCTGTATGCATATCTTAGGCCACATTTACACATAGCTGGGTATTTACAAAAACAAATATTTCTTAATGGGTCGGGTTGTGATAACGCTCAGCACCGGGCGGACATCATGCTGGGATTTTAGCAAGCCATTTCTAAGGACACACGCGAGCAGCGCAGCACACAGTAACATCGGTCTGGAATGTATTTTACAGACTTAATTACAATTCAATTAAATTTAATTTAGTGTCAAATCATAACAAAATTTATCTCAAGACACTTGACATATAGAGTAGGTCTAGACCAGTCTATGACCTAGGTCGCACTCACACTGTCCATCCGTACCGTGCCCAAGCAGGTTCCATGGGTAAAGCCTAGTTCATTTGACCAGTGTTAGTGCAACCATTCCGCCTCTAAGCTGCGGCCCGCTTGCCGGCCACAGCCCGTTTGCGAGAGGTGGGCTTTTGTAAAGCACGTTTGCACATGTACAAGCACGAGCACAAGCGTGCGCATGTGTACGAGCACAAGCACGAGGCTTACGGCGGCTCTGACGTCATTTTATGGTCGCCTGTTCGGACATAGAAAAAAGAAGGATGGACCATGCGCGGACATTTAAAACAATGGCGGCGAAAGGTTCACGTTGGTGTGATGCTGAGGTGGAGTGTTTATTGCAGATTTGGTCGGATGAAAAAAGTAAAAAACAGGTGGACAAGACGCACAAAAACCACGAGGTCTACGGAAAGATTTGTAAACAAAGCGAAGCATCGTGATGACGTCATCAATGCGTGTGATGTGTTACGGCGTGATGACGTATGGACAGGCAAGAAGCATTTGCGCAAGGCCCAGGTAGTGTGAGTACAAACGGGCCTGGGGCGCGGGGGGAGAGGGAGGGGGGGACAAGTACCCTAAAGCCCGGGGCACGGTACGGACGGACAGTGTCAGTGCGATCTTAAACAATTACACCAGTGTTGTTTATGCTATTTCATTTGGAGCTTATTGTAACAGCTACTCTTCCAGCGTACCAGATCAACTGGTATATATGTAAGTATACTTGCTTCATAGTAAAGGGGTTATAATAAGTAAAAATGCTAATATGATCCTTTAATTCATATTTCTATATACTTTTTTCAGAAAAACATTAGTTTTTTGGATAGTTCCAAGAATTTAAGTTTAGAAAAATGGTCTACCAACATAGAAAATTAAAACAATACTTTCTTTTTCATTTGACATAATTGTTGGCTAACATCGTACACAAGGGTTTCTAGTGGTGAGCTATGACCATCAAGCAGTTTGTGTGTCGGTGTGAGCTAGGTGATGATGACCTGACAGAGAGCTGGCCAAGATACTGACAGTCATCTGATAAAACGTGATGTGTGTGTGTGCGTGTGTGTGTGTGTGTGTGTGTGTGTGTGTGTGTGTGTGTGTGTGTGTTTGTGTGTGTGTGTGTGTGTGTGTGTGTGTGTGTGTGTGTGTGTGTGTGTGTGTGTGTGTGTGTGTGTGTGTGTGTGAGAGAGGGAGAGAGAGAGCGAGAGAGACAGAAAGAGAGAGAGAGAAAGTGAATGTCAGTGTGTGTGTGTGTGTGTGTGTGTGTGTGTGTGTGTGTGTGTGTGTGTGTGTGTGTGTGTGTGTGTGTGTGTGTGTGCGCGTGTGTGTGTGTGTGCGTGTGTGTGAGTGAGAGAGAGAGACAGAAAGTGATTGTATGTGTGTGTGTGTGTGTGTGACAGAGAGAGAGACAGAAAGAGAGAGAGAGAAAGTGAGTGTGTGCGTGTGTCTGTGTGTGCGTGTGTGTGTGTGTGTGATGAGAGAGAGAGAGACAGAAAGAGAGAGAGAAAGTGAATGTGCGTGTGTGTGTTTCTATGTGTGTGTGCATGCGTGCGTGTGTGTGTGTGTGTGTGCGCGCGTGTGCGTGTGTGTGTGTGTCTGCGTAGTCTAGCTGGCAGGCTGAGCAGTGTTTCCACCGACAGGTCAGCGACACTGTCAGCCAGCCAGGAACAGAGCGGGACTGGTGCCAGGCCGGCAGAGATACAGCCAGTTACTGATGAAACAAACGAAAACTCAGTCACGTTTCCATATAAAAGGCCTGCTGATACACACAAAGGCCATATTAATCACATTTAAATATGGTACAGGAAATGTCATGAATGTGCTTATTCTTTCATTTATTTTCACACTACATCCCACAGTTTCTGTTTATATCAGTTTGTCTCACTTAATTTTAAAATATATTATTGTGACATCTCATCTCAGTGAATCTTGATACATTTCTTTTCACTTCATCATTCCAGTGAACTAAATCTTCTCACCTCACTGTTTTAATCCTAAATAAACTGCATTTACAGTATACTCTCATATTAATTTATCTAATCTCACATGACTGTCCTTACCTCATCAGATTGAATTATTGAACCCTGTCTGTTGACATATCATCTAATTTCATCTCATTTTACAGACCCATGGAAATCAACCAATTATTTGAATCTCTCTCCCTTTGTCATTATCTCATCCAGCCTAAAGCTAACCATGTAGTTTTGTTGCCTAAACCTAACCATGTAGTTTTGTTGTCTAAACCTTACCGTGTAGTTTTGTTGTCTAAACCTAACCATGTAGTTTTGTTGTCTAAACCTAACCATGTGGTTTTATTTCCTAAACCTAACCATGTGGTTGTGTTGCCTAAACCTAACCATGTGATTTGTTGTCTAAACCTAACCGTGTGGTTTTGTTGCCTAAACCTAACCATGTAGTTTTGTTGCCTAAACCTTACCATGTAGTTTTGTTGCCTAAACCTAACCATGTGGTTGTGTTGCCTAAACCTAACCGTGTGGTTGTGTTGCCTAAACCTGACCATGTCATTTTATTGCCTAAGTGACATGAATCGTTTTTGTTTGAATTCTCAATGTTTAAACCACGTTTTTAACTGCAACCGTTGAGTGTAAAAAGGTTTTGGTGATGTGAAGTGTAGAGTATAGGAAACAGCCGTTCAGAAGCCCAAAGATTCAACGTATCTGTAGTATTCTAGAAACGTACGATGCCAATGTTTTTTGTCTGGTGAGCGAACTGGTGAATCCCATTCTTTAACGGATTTGTAATTTTTACAGGGCTCAAGCTATAAAACTCAGTGTTCTCTGAATTTTCGTATTGACCTTTTCAAAGTTGTAAACATAAACATTCAAAATACGGCATAGTTTATTTCCTGTTGCAGTTCATGTGAATGACATAAACTGACAGGAAGTTAACAAGGGCCTTGCAATGAACACGTGAAAACACATGTTCCACCTGCATGCACTGTGTGCCTCTTTGTATTTACAGTTCTAGTTTAACGGTTTTTTTACTCAAAAAGTTTATAATCCTTATTAAAGCTTGCTCTTTAGGATGAAATGTCCTGAGTAAAGTGAACAATAAATATGTGAATGTTGCACAGGAAGTTAAGATGAATGAGACAGTGAATAGGCTCTGTGGCTTCGGGGCTATTATCACAGGTTTTATTACAGCTGGAGGGGACTATAGGGTCTACTATGAATCTGTAAAGTACACTCATTTATGATTAGGGTCGAGTCTTTATGTTGCAAACTTAGAACTTTATTAGTGGCGTATTTTGCAATTGCACACAGAACAATAATGTGAAATTTGACTACTGCATTTAACCCATCCTAAGCATTAGGAGCAGTGGGCTGCTGAAAAGCACCCAGGGAGCAAGTTGGGGTTTAGTGTCTCGCTGGAGGAACCAGCAACCTCCAGATCTACAATTCAGAATCCTCATCTCATCTCATCTCATCTTCAACCTCTTATCCGGGGGTCGGGTCGCGGGGGCAGCAGCTTTAGCAGGGGACCCCAAACTTCCCTTTCCAGGGCCACATTAACCAGCTCTAACTGGGGGTCCCGGAGGCGTTTCCAGGCCAGTGTGGAGATATAATCTCTCCACCTAGTCCAAGGTCTTCCCCGAGGCCTCCTCCCAGCCCTCCTCCTCGACGGACCAGAATCAGAATCAGAATCAGAAATACTTTAACAATCCTATTTTCATTACAAAACTCCAGATCTACTATTGCACGTGTTGCATTGAAAGCATGGGTGAATATACTGAACTGTAACTGCGCTGTTACAATAATTCAGGGGACTAAAATGTTCTACACGCAGCACATACTTCAATTTGATTTTATTGACAGTGCCACATCATAACAAAAGTTACTTGCAGATGACACGGAATATGTTGGTGGACTGTTAAGGAATTGCTCAATGTTGCATTATGCATCAACATGCTCAGCAATTTAGTTACCTGCCCCAAAATCTGCTCCACTGTGGTGTAGTTATTTTTGCTGGAGGCACACACTGTACACGACATTACCTCCAACAATGTTATTGCACCTCGACGCCTCACAACAAGTGAACGTTTTGTGGCAAAGCACATTGAAGTATGTTCTGGATATGTGGAGGACAGTCTGTGTGTGTTTGTGTGTGTTTGTGTGCAGGGTACTGGCCGTATCAAAGGTCCAGCTCTCACAGAGTGTGTCGCCAATGTCCCGCCGTGTCCATAAATCCCCAAACTGGATTTGGACTCTATTCTCCACTTCGAGTTAATAGTTGACTTTTTCAGTTTACTGCAGAGGGCCTCCCAGGTTGATTTTAATAGAATGAATTTGACGTTTGGCCAAACAGCTCCACCCTGCAGTTAAACTACCACAACACACACACACAGGGAAGATGTGCTGCTTGGGTTTGATGATATCATTGTTGAAATTAGAGGATGTCTTTCTAAATGTAGCTCATTATAGTTTATTGACTACCTGCATTGTTATTACATCCACTGAAATGAATGATAGACGGATGTTGTCTGTGGACTGGCTGCAAGGGGAATCTCATTATCATTATTGCCCAAGTCAAATTTAATAAACTATATCCCCCATGTTTGAGTGAATGTGTTATTTTTATACTTGGGATTACATGCACTATCAGCTGGAGATAAAGGTGTTGTTGTCTGTGGTGGATTGTTTACTTCTGGACCTATTGTTAAAGTAGCAATACCTTAATGTTAAAATATTCCATTTGAAGTCATGTATGCAATATTTGAGTTGAGTAAAAGCACACTAGTGTCATCTTCACAGATCAAAAGTAAAAGTATTAATTATGCAGAATGGCCCCTTTCAGAGTGCTAGTGTCATCATGTTGTTGTATTATCACTAATTTAATTAAATAACTACTTGTATTTTATAACCTTTAATCTTAAATAATGCTTCATATTTTATTTCAACCAGGAGAGATTAATCAGAGGAAGATCTTAATTAATCAGAAAGACATTAATTGGTAAAGTGTATAATTGGAAAAGGAGGTGAGGAGTTGAGTGGGGTAAGCCAATTGACCGGCAAGTGAGAAATATTTTTTTTTTAAAGGAATTAATTAACATAGTAAGCATTAATATAGTCAGCCTTGCTGCACTTTTGCTAATCTCGAATTGAACAAATGTCAATAAAATCCAGTGGTGGATTGTTTACTTCTTAGCCCATTGTTAAAGTAGTAATACATTAATGTTAAAATATTCCATTTGAAGTCATGTATGCAATATTTGAGTCGAGTAAAAGCGCACTAGTGTCATCTTCACAGATCAAAATAAAAAAGTATCAAAAGTAAAAGTATTAATTATGCAGAATGGCCCCTTTCAGATTGCTAGTGTCATCATGTTGTTGTATTACAACTCGTTTTAGATAACTACTTGTATTACTTTAATCTTAAATAATGATTCATATTTTATTTCAACCAGGAGAGATTAATAAAAGGAAGATCTTAATTAATCAGTAAGACAAAAAAGGAATTAATTAACATAGTAAGCATTAATATAGTCAGCCTGGCTGCACTTAATTAAAAATTGAACAAATGTGATAAAAAAAAAAAAATCTTAATCAACAGATATAACTAGCTGTCTGATTAATGTTGTGGAGTCAAACCTTCAATGTTTCCCACTGACAATAGTGGAGTAGAAGGAGCATAGAGTAGAAATACACAAGCAACCTTTTAGAAATGTCTCAGCAACTAATGACCTGAATAACAAAACAAATCCCCCCTGAGGATGATCGTAGCCATTGTCAGGTCAGGAGACAAACCCTTAATGTTGTGGAGTAAAATCTACAATGTTTCCCACTGACAATAGTGGAGTAGAAGGAGCATAGAGTAGAAAACGCAGGGATATTTGTGGTCCCCTGAGGATGATCGTAGCCATTGTCAGGTCAGGAGACAAACCCTATGGACTCAAGACAGTGTAGGTTGCTATTGAATGCTAATGTTTCTTGTAACCCATGACATTTCTCTTTGTGTTGTCATGCATCCAAAATTCCCACTTTTGCCCCCGTTATGCCCCTGTCCAGGGGAGTTTTAGAGACATAACATAAGAAAGGATTAAAACACACTCTCCGACTCCCAAAAAGGTTCGAGTATGAATACAAATTCATTTATACCGAAAAACAACTTAGATACTTCAGGGTGAGATATCTAAAAACACAAACCAAAAATCTACTACTGTACTGGACTACATACTACTGTACGTCGGGATTACCTGACCAATCCAAATACAAACACGACCACTGACTCCCTATAATAAACCAACAATAGTAGAAAACGTGCAACAAAAGAAAGTAGGCTGCCCTGTCAGTGACAGTGGTTGGTCTGCTGGCCCAGATCGTCATTAACAGCAATGCTGCGTTTACTTGTAATCAGAAATCGAGAACTTCCTAATTCTGAGTCAGGCTTGTAGTAAGGGCAGAAGTGTAATAGGAACATGTGTGTATGGATTTGAGAGGGTAAGATGTAGGGGACGGACTGGAAGTAGAGAGGTGAATATGTGTAAATAAAGTTTACAAAGGTCAAGA